>NC_091711.1:22987500-23612500 GCF_041296265.1 Equus caballus | reverse complement strand
TCTATATGAGAAAGAGATTTTTGTCTACAATGTGATTGCCTTAGTCTGTGCCCTTGAAAAATTGCTGGTATGTTCCAACTCTCAATATCTTTTATTTTTTGGGTTTTTTTCCAGAGCTGTTTTGGTTTCAGGATTAAAATGGGAGTGAACACCACTCAAAACTAAGAAGTTTGATGTAAGGAGTATATTGATATAGTTTTTGTAACATCCAAGGAATCTCTGTTGTACCTAATTAACCATCTTGACTGAGGCATGAAAAAAATGGTCTGCGTACAGATTTCCCAGCCTCTGCCCCACCCCATCCCATTCCACTCCCAACCCACCAGGAGAGAGGCTGCAACAAATAATAGACTGTTTAAAATTCATTGCATGGTCCAAGAAGAAACACAAAGCTTTCTGATGGCGTAGCTGGATTTCCTTGGAATGGTGGATAGTTTTACAAGATATGTAGCAAGATAGATCCCAGCTCCCAATATCCAGAGCAAAGCTTTGATTCCGCAACTGTGGTTTAAGAGGTTTAGTGGTTTCACTTGTGTTGGGGTTGGGGCAGACTGCTTTTCGAAAGAAAGAGAGAGAAAAGAAGAGATCTAAATTTTACATTACAATTTTAACTGGGCTGGGATTTTGTCAGTTGACATGTATCTATTTTCAGTTATTGTTTTCATCTTTGCCTTACCTTATCGCAAATGGAATATTATTGTTAACCAGTCAGCTGATGAAACATTCTGAGGATGAATTTTATAGCCTGTATTTCTCTTCATCTCTTTCCCATCATTAAAGAATTAAGGTACTTGAACAAGCTGTGTTAAGGAACTAATAATATCATAAAACATATTGTACTTTAAGATTATTGGGCATTTTTCGATGCCAAGCTTTGGAAAGACATATGATGTGCTAAGGATGACTGGGGCAGTGGGAGGAGCTAGGTCCTGAAATAACCCTCCTGATTCGGTCCCCTACCCTTTCAGCTAGCCAATATTTGATCTGCAAGAATGACACTGAGTTAGCCACTTGGTTTATATTTTCTCTCTCTCTCTCTCTTTTTTTCTTTATCCACTCCCCATCCTCATGGCTATTTGCGTGAAACTAGTTTCCTCAGACTAGTTCGATTACATCTCTTAAAGGCAGGTCTCAGATCTTTTTCTCCATTGGCATCTCCATGCAATTTGCATGCTGGTTACTGACCATAGTGAAGGCTCATAGCAAGCTGTAGATGACCTGATGCAGCTCTTAGCTGCATCTTACATATTTGGGCCAAAAAAAATCCTGGAATCCAGAATTGAGAAAATATAGTTCTTCCTAGGTCTATTCAGGCCTATCTAGCAGTGAATTTCCACTTGGGAGTTCTTTTGTGATGATGCATGAGTGGTGTGCCAATTACTCTGGGTTTTGAGCTTTATGTGAATAAGAAAGTCTGAGATCAGCTCTTATGAATAGGTGAGCTGAGGTGTAGTAATCCAGCCGCTGCTTGTCTTTGGGGTGTAGTATGTTTGGCTAATCCTATTGACTATAATTCTAACTGGGTGGCTCTTGTTAAATCTTTGAGGAAAAGATGTAATCTTCAGGCCAAGGGCACAGGAAGAAAATATTCCAACTATTCTTGACGCTCCCCAGGTCTCAAAGCAAGAATTTGATTTACTTTTTAAAAATAAGATTTATAAGCTGCACCAGACTGATCTCCACTTGAAGGTTGTGGCTGGAACCTAACCAGGATAGTAGAAAGAGTGCTTTCATTAAGCCGGGCATTGTTCAAGGTCGTAATGCAGGATGAATAAGAAGTAATGGATATCATGTTTTAAAGTCATGTCTAATTGCTAGGAGATCGTTCAAGTAGCAACCCAACAGATCAGCCCCAGGGACTTGTGGGAAGACATTCTTAAATGCTGGAGAGGAGTGAGTCTTATAATAGAGGAAGGATTGTGTTTAGCTGCATCTCCTTAGATTCTTTGCAAAGCCCTAGGATTACTTGGTAGGGTGTGGACATGACAGAATAAACACAAGTATTTCTGAGACTCTAAGACTTTGTAAATAAGGTGCTTTTAGATAGATCTAAAAGAATTTGAGGCAGCAGAAATGGTAAGTGTTGGATAAAGAGCATCGCAGGCTGAAAGGCTAAATCTGGTGAAAAAAAGTTAAAGCTTCTACCTTTCCCTGTTGGACTAACATTCACTGGTTTGAAATTAAAATTGTGGGACCTTTGGAGAAAACTTTAGACTCAAGGGGAAGGCGTCTGTTTTAATATTCAACATGGCAATTTATTTCTATAAGGAGATGAGTAATTTTTGGATAATTTTTGGTTTTTAGAACACTGCATTTGGCAACCCTATTATAAACTTTTGGAGATGTATTGCACTCCATAAAATAGCTACAACAGTTTGGATTTTTTTTAATGGCCAGAGCCATTATGTGCTGCAGCTCTTGGATTTGATCCATGATGCTTCGCGGTCCAACAGCAATCTCTAGAGCCCAGAGCCCTGGGACTGATTCCAAGAAAACAGTAGGTCAGCACTGGAAGAGAAAGACGTTGTTGCCCAGATCACCACAAATGGAAATGAGAGAAGAGAAATGCTTATCAGGGTAAATAAACTCAAAGACTTATTATTAGTAAGGGGGTGGTGAGTGGGTGGAAGGAGAGATAGTCACAGGGCTGACATTTACTGAGAATTCACTCATTGTCTTGCACATTATTAGATGCTTTAATACGTTATTTCATCTAGTCCTCGCTAAATCCTGAAGGTTGTATTATTTTCATTGTTACAGATAAGGAAACTGAAAAGAGAGGTTAAGAAAATTGCCCAAGGCCACACAGTAAGTGTATGGTGGGGATGTTTGTTAACTCAGGTGGCTGACGCTAAGGTTCATGCTCTTTCTGTTTTGCCACAGGTAGGTATTATTTAGATGAGCTGTTATTAGTGACTGCTGTAGATCTGTAACTGTCAGATCAATGTGCAGTGGCCATGGGTGATCAAATCATCCTGTTTTCTAGGGCTCCAAAAAGTCAAAGTGCAGAGTTCAGGGAACCTTGATAATCAGAATTAGTCGTAAATCTCTGGCTTCATTCACTCATTCAATAAATATTTGTTGAGCTCCAACTATATGCCCATTATAGCTCCAACTATATACCCAACTGAGTTGGGTAATGGTACTGCAGCAGAAAATAAGAAGGATGCTATTCTTGTCTCCATGAGCTTACACTCTGGAAATAGTAAATAAGTAAAGAGGTAAACACATTCAAGTCCGTGAAGAGGCTAGTTCGGTAAGTGGAACCATAACGTTATCACAATGTGCCAGGTTGCTGTGGGAATGAGATGCGCAAGTAAATTGAATAGTCTAGTTACCTACGTGGACTTTACCAAGAAGTAAATTTGGCTCGCTGAATGGCAAATCCCCAGATGAGGATAGCTTCCTATATGGATTAGCTGCGATAAAATGATTCTCCTCAACCTTCTGTGAAGATAACCCTCAACTGTGGCTCCTTGAATGTTTTTTCCTGGCCTTTTCCTTTGAGGAACTTTACTTGAATCTACTGATACTCAAAGGGGAGTAATGGAGCACTTCAGTAGGGTTATGGCATCTCTATTTTGCGATGAGGATAGTTTTTCAAGAAGGGGAATGGGTTTTTCTTTTGTAAAGGTCACACTGTTTTGATTTATGATGCTCTTGACGACATTTAGATGAATAAGAGAATGAAATTTGCAAGTGGTTAACATAATATCATTTATTTAAAAAAAATCTATCAAACAATCCTGCATATTTTTAAAGGTAGATACATATGCAGAAGAAGATCTGGGAGGAGACACACCAAATCCTGGGGAGAAATTTGGGATCACACTGGTGGCCAAATGGGATTTTGTCTAATTCATGCTCTTATAATATTTTACCTGGATAAGGTATTCATTTATTATTTTTCTAATAAAAATAATGTGAAAAGAGGTAAGTTTAATGGAGACCATCTAGGGAGCTATTGCAATATTCCAGAAGAGAGATGAAATAAAGATGGAGACAGTATGACCCGGTGGTTGAGAACAGGGCCTCTGATTCCAGACTACTTGGGCTTGAATTTCTGCTCTTACACTCACCGGCTGTGTGCCAACTGGGTAAATTCCCTAACCTATTTGTGTCATTGCCATTTCATCTCTAAATGAATATGCAAAAAATAGCACCTACTCATAGACTTGTTGTGATAATTAAATGACTTAGTACATGAAAAGCGCTTAGAACAAAGGTTAGTACAGAGTAAGACCTCTATAAATACTAGCTACTCTTTTAGGGGGTGATAAACGGGATTGGGGTGGGGGAAATGGGAAGAGTGATGAATAACTGAAGGCGCTAGTACACTGCATAAAAAATTGATGCTGACTATCTTGTCAAGCCTGTGAGACATCAGGCTTTGACGACCATCACTTCCCCCTGTACACCCTGAGGTCATAGGGGTATAGAACATCATAATGACTCTCCGTTAATTCTATGGCAGCTCCCGGAAGTTGCTTTTCTGATCATGAATTGCAATCTAGAATGAGATGGTCACATCACTTAGCCTCCTGTCTAGTTCTCTAATTAATAATTTGGCAACCATGTCACTTATCTTTAGTGCTATTTTTTAAATTAATAAGGTGACTATACACATTTTGACAGACATGAAATGTCTCTTCTCCACTTTCCCCTGTGTACTCCATTGCATTTTCGGTCACTGATAAATCTGCTTCTCTGGATAATGTGGAAAACAAGACAGGTCAAAGGTAAATCTTATTACCTTTCAGGGTCGATGTGTGTGAAAACACAAAGATAAATATCACTTGAGGGATAGCGGCAGGGAGACCCTGGCACACTGTCTACCTTTGAATTATTTCAAGGCTCCAATGAGGAAAAGTATGCTTCAAGAAACTGTAAAGCACTGTATACATCAGTATTTAATCTATTGCCTTTTTATTTGTCATTTTTTTTCTATTCTGTGTGAAACCCCTGTAGAGAAAATTCCAGATGGCTGCATTCTGAATAAACAGCATTCACTGAGCTAAAATTTCTCTTTGGTTTTGTCTACTTATCTCATCTTTGAGTTTACTGACTATGGAGTAATTATTTAAACCTTGGGATTTTATTCCCTTCATTTTTTTGGACACTGGTAGGACAATTGCCGAACCTTTGGAAAGGGAAAAATGTTTAATTTAGATGCTATTTTCCCTTTTCTAACCAATATATCCCCAGATATTTTTCCCCACTATGACTCTAAATGATGTTTTGATGATGCTAAGGCCTGTTCATCTGTGCTCAGGAAACTCTTTGAGCCTTCCCTGAAGGTCTTAATTTGGCTCTTATTTGCCTTAATTTGGGTCATAGTCTAGCCCACCATCTAGTCTCTCAGATGAATGTACAATAATCTGCAAACTACAACCATAATTCCAGTCCCTTCTCTCTGCTGGCCCATATTCCAGATCATAATGCTTCCTGCCTCCCACCATAAGAAAAGGGTCTTTCTGTTACTATTGATCTTCTTCTTATTATTTGCAAACTAAGAGTATCAGTTTACTTATTTCTGGGCTTTTCCTTATCCTGGATTTTTCTCTCATTCCTGTATCAGGAAATATCTTAACATGTTATTATGAATTTGAAATTTGATTCTCAAATGAGAAGATACTGATATTTTGTGAAATTCTAAAACGTGCTTTCTAAAAATACCACTTTATTGAGGTATAATTGGCACACAATAAACTGTACACATTTCAAATGCACAATTTAAAACCTACTTTTGAGTAATAAACTTCAATTCATTTTCCACAGAATCTCCTATTTAGGTACCAGCCTATCTTTCTCCTTGTTTTCAAAGCTAACCTTGTCAAGGGCACTGTCTTACCTCTCTTTCCTTAATTACTCACCTTCCAGTAAAATCCGTTCTTAATCCCTCTCAATCAGGCTTCTGTTCTCATTCCTCAAGTGAAATTGCTACAGCAAAGCTCAACTGCCAAATCCAGTGGACGTTTTCTAATCTTTTCTTACCTGGATTCATCGTGACGGTTGCCACCATTGACCATTCTTTATCACCTTGAGAATTTCAACTTTCTCGGCATCCACAATGACACACTCTTCTGGTCCCTCTCCTGGCACTGACACAGTTCCTTCTCAGTCTCCTTCCTCTACCTGCCCCTTAAGTGGTGGCAATACCATGACTCTGCTTCTCATTGCTCATCTTCTCCTTCTCTACACTCTTCCTGAGTGAGCTCCTGAGATCGACTTGTTAGTCATACTGAACATATGTTGATGAATCACAAATGGCCAATTTCAGCTTAGATCTCTCTTCTGATATCAGACCCGTATGCACAAACTGCCTATTGGATATTTCTACCTGCATATACCATAGGCATATAGAACTTGGTATCTTGAAAACACACTTTATTGTCATTCTCTGAAAAAGCTTCTCTTCCATCTCTTTTCCTTGGCCTAAGACAAAGGCCCTCCTTATGGGAAGCTTACAATGTTGGCTGGGTGCCTGAAGTGATCACAAACAAGCTTGTGTTCTTTATGTCGGTTTGGTGTAACAAAGTATCGAAGGGCTGGGTGGTACCATACAACCATTAGAGGGAAGAACCTTGGAGAATAAAGTCCTGGTATAAGGAAGAGCTGATAGGTGCAAAGAGTATTCAGAAAAGCGAGAACGTCAAAGTTGGACAGGAGTTGTCAAGAAAGCCTTCACAGAGCCAATGCAACTTCATTCCTTCATTTTTCAACAGATGCTTTTCGAGGATTTTCCGTATGTCAGAAACTCTTAGGTTCTGGAGAAGCATCGGTGGAGAAGAGACGAGGCTCTTACTCTCATGAAGCTTACATTCTGCCAGGAAGAATCAGATAAAGAACACGTAAAACACTAATAAAAGAAGAATTTTAGGTAGAGATAAATACTCCTAAGAAATTGAGTGTAATGAACTAAAAAGTGATGTAAAGGTGGGTGGATTCTGTTATACATTACGATGAAGGAAACCTTTCAGAAGTGTGACATTTGAACTGTTTCTTGAATGGATAAATAGATCTTCCTCAGCTCTGAAAAGAAAAAGGTTTAATAGCCAAATTGAACCGTTAAAAGAAACCCAGAGGGTTACGTGAGGCATTGAGTTTATTAGAATCTCTCCAACAAATCTGGGACAAATGTTTCTCTGTTTCACTTTCTTTCTTCGATACTTGAGATAAGATGCAGACTGACTGGATTTTTCTTTCTTACCCAAATATTGTGTTCATGCCTGCAACACAGAGAAAACAGAAAAATTCTGAATATGGAGACCCCTCTCTGTAGTATCTGAAGTGAAAAGTTCTCGGCAATGATCAAACTTTGGTCTTCTATTTATCTTAAATGCTACCCTCAAATCCTACCGTTTCTCCAAAAATGAAGGAAAAATGTAAGAGAACTATCTTATACACGTGTCCTGAATGTTTATTCAGGGAAGTGAATTCAGGATACTGGTTTCTGGGAAAGCAGCAATAACTAAGACAAATTCACATAAAGGTCTTATCTTCTAGTAGGAGGAAAGAGATAATAAATGAGTAAACAGATACAAATGTGATGTCACATGGGGTAAATACTATTAATAAAATAAAGGGGAGGAGGTTAAAGAGATAGAAAGTAATGGAGGAGCAATTTTAGAAGGCGTCTCCTGGGAGGTGATATTTAGGTGGAGATCTGAAAGGTGAGAAGGCACCAGCCATGTGAGGGGGCAAGTCAGGAGGGGTAGCAGCTCAGTCGGCTGGCTAGGAGTGTGGTTTATTCAACAGAGCGATAATTTCTCACTTCGATACTGTGCTATTTACACCATACCATTTCATAAACATGACATTTAGGCCAGAAAGGGAAGTCCATTTGGCCTATAGACTTCTTATATCAAGACAGATTTTTTTTTCTAAAGTTGTCTCATCATCTTAAACAAACTGACGTCCTCAAAAATTTCACACAAGATTCACAAACTGATGATGCACCATATCTTTGGTTTTTCTATAATAGATGCAGGAGCATAAAAAGAACTAAATACAAAACTGGGCATTTTATGGTCTCATTGACTTTAAATTAGGTGAAATAAAATGTAAGCACAGGAACATTTACTTAGCATTGTTACAGAGGAGAGAGAATGTCATTCTCGAATGTTCCATCTCCTAAGCTCATGTCATTTTGTTTCACCCTTGGAAAGCCCGTAACTCCCCTTGGGGGTTATAATTTTTCACGGGGAGTAAGGAAAAAGAACTAAGACTGGCTACCATGATGAGGAGCCAGAAGCCATCGGTACTTGGTTTTTCATTGTTTTTGGTTTCTGTGTGAAGATACTTGCTCTTGGAGAACACGTAATGCTAACGGGGGGCATTTCTGCTTGAGGTTTGCAAATGACCTGGATGAGCTGGCTGATGAGACAGAGATCTTTTCTTTCAAGAGCATTTTAGGAAGGAGATGGAATTTGAACTCAGAGCCTGGGAGCTGAGTCCTGTCACCTTTATACTTGCTGTGTGGCTTTCAGCACATCACAGAACTCATCTTCTGGGACAGTGGGGACCCCATGAGGGTGGCGTTTAGTAATTGCAAAGCACTTTGAAGATGTTGGTTATTGGCCGTTATTGTTCTAATTATCATTGCTTTTATTGTCTTAGAAGATGTCTCCTTCCAGGGACTCGTTTTCCCCAACAAACTTACAAATTTGAGTTTTCTCGTACCAACCTTGTTTTGAAAGAGTGTTCTAACGACTCAATTCAGTATAACAAACATTTAAACTTGAACAAAAAGGAAATTACATATTGGAAGGCATTATAAAGACAGATGAGGCATTAACTTAATCTAACATAGGTTGAGGAAAGAGCCAGAAAGAGAGCATAAGCAAGAGTCAAAGGAATGTAACAGAGGGTGTAAAGGATGAATTCTTTCAGGGAGAACCAGGGAAAAAGCTCTGTGGAGAGGTGGTGGCACAGAGAAAACTCAGTTACTTGCACAGAGGTAAGACAGACTGAGAAGGGCCGTGGCCTGGAAGTAGATGGGCCCCCTGCGTAGGGGCAGGCATGGGAGAGAGTGGGCAGGAAGTCCAGAGCAGCACGTACAGTCTGTGTCTGGTAAGCACAGCGGCAGCCAGCGTGTGATTTTCCAGTACAGCTGTCAACATCAGAGGGCTGAGAGCAGGAAGGAAGGGCAAGTCCCCACAAGCTCAGCAACAGGGGCACAGGAATGAGTGATAATAACAGCTCCTGGCAGCCAGGCAGCAGTTAATCAGGACCAGAAAATCTGGCATGAGGAGCAGGGTCTCAGAAAGCTTTTTCATCATCCCCCCACCACACACACACACACACATACACACATGCTCCCACTCTCTCTTCTATTCAAAGTTATAACTATTTATCGAGCATAGCTTCTAGAGTCAGAAGGCCTGGTTTGACCGCTGGTTCCACCATCTGTTGGCTGTGTGACCTTGGGCAAGTTGCTCAAACCCTCTGTAACAAGCACAGGGGTGCTGAGAGGAGGGAATGAGATCGTGTGGAGGAGGTGTGTGCCACAGAGCCTGGCACGTAAGGAATGCACCCTAAATAGGGTGAATGAAAAGGAAACCAGTGCTGGAGCCAAAACTGGGCTCACACTCAAGATTCAAGCTACTTCTCACAATAGAGATGCCCTGGAACCTGGAGTGGCGGCAATCCTTAGCTATGCTGCCTCTCAGAGGGTGGGTGAATTACATTCAGGTCTCTTCTGTGGGACTCAGGGTGCTTCTAGAGATTGGCACAGTGTTGCAGTTCAGGTGCGGTTCAGGGAAAGGGACTCTGGGTCTGGAAACCTGGCAGGTGCATGGTTTGCTGCCATGCACAGGAGTGAACCTTCTAGGACGGAAGGAGGGTACAGCAGGGGCAAAAACACATAGGCAGGCTGAGAAGTCGGATAACAAGGGCTGAGGGGTGAGTGAATCACTAGGAGGTGAAATCAGTGATGTAACCAAGAGGTCCTGATGTAAAATTCCAGAGAGTTGGAGGGTGGCTGAAGAGATAAGCAAGACTGAGTGAGAACCTTTCAAGAGAGGGGAGACTTGAGTAAATTGTTGGTTTAGGAATAGATGGAGGAAGCGAGGGAGAAAGGAAATAAACAAGAGGGAGCATGATTGGTGGAACCAGCTTATGGAAGAAAGAGGAAGAGAGGGGTCACGTGGTTAGGTGGAGTCACTTTTGGAATGAAGGAGGCGTTTGTCTCTAAGACAAAGAGGCTGAGGATGTAGAGAAATAGCAAGATGGAAAAGAGAGGAGACGGGGGAGTTCTTTACTTGGTGGCCTCAGTCTCAGAGAAGAATGAGAAAGTCATCTGGTGGAGAGGGAGCGAGACGTGAGGCAGAAGCTTAAGGAAGAGGTGTCGAGGGAAAAGGTGTCAAGTTGTGACTGTGGGGAATTGGTGGGGAGCAAACTAGAGATGAGTCACTCCACGGTCGTGATTTCTGCGTATCTGAAGTGCACCTACACAGGCTGGCTCAAATGGAAACTGAAAGTCGCCTATGCTGATGGCCTGAAATAGCAAAAACAAGCTCATCCTCCCCTGCACCCGCTAACACAAATCGCCTGCACCTACTGTCCCCACTTTCTACTGCAGACTCTCCCCTTCACACCCACTCCGCTCTGCAGGCAGTGCTCTCTCAGAGGTCGCCCAGCCAATGGGGAGGGACTGTTGCTTTTTCTCAGTTCTCACTGTTATTGCCTTTGCTAGAGAATAAATATCCTCTTTCTTCTTGAAACATCCTTCTCCCTCGCTCCCTACATTTTGCCTAACAGCTTCTTTCTCATTTTGCAGGTCTTGCTTTGCACTCAGAGCAGGCTTTCCTAAAACCATAACAGAAGCTACTTTCCTATCCCATGTTCTTATGCATTTTTCCCTTCCACTCCTGTAACATATAAAAGGGAAGAAATAGATCTGTTGCTTTGTTCTTTTCTGGGTCCCCAACTAGTCTGTAAGCTCCCCAAGGACAGAGATTCTCTATTTAACACACAAGGTAGCACCTGGTTAATGCTTCATAAATATTTGTCAGATGAAAAAATGAAGAGATAAATGAATTAATTAGCTTTGCATTGCTCCTGTTCTCCTCCCATCTCTTCTTGCTGCTGCGCATTCCTCTTCCTCCGTGAAAGTGGCACACCAACGCAGCTTCACATTAAATGTCCACGTGTAACCTTCATGGTCATTTCCATTTGCTTCAGGGGCCCTTCCTCCTTCAGGCCCCTCTGATCCCCTAGGTTGTCCTGTGTAATCATAGTTTCCTACTCCATTCTTCCCTTTTCTGGTTTACCCATCTTTGAGAACTTTCCTTCACTGACACATCCATTATCTTCTCTTAAAATGTTACCCTGGATTCTGAAAACTTTCTTATAATTTCAAATACTTCTTAGAATGTAGTCTCTAGCTTCTTGACAAGTGTGAAACATAATAAAGGCTGAAAAAATGACTTGATCTAGAGGCAGCCCTGAGAATTGTGGCCATGATGCCCAAGGTGGGAGACAAACTTAGTTCTAGTTGCCACAATGGGTCGCACTAGGTATCAATTAGGCAGATAGGTCATGTAGCAGAGTGTGGTCACCATTCATGAGTCAGGTAGTGGTTTGCTGGAGCTATCCTCCCAGCCCCAGAGTAAGCTCATAGGGAAGCATCCTGGAGATACATCTGCTAATTAGTGTGGTTGGCTTTGGAGCCAACTGCCTAGATTCAAATGCCAGCATCACTTCTTACTAGCAGAGTGACCTTAGCAAAGTCACTTGATCTCTCTACAGCTCAGTTTTCTTATCTGTGAACTGGTGGCAATAATTGTGCTTCAAGCATAGATTAGTTGTGAATATTAATGATTTAGTCCATCAAGCATTTAGACTTGTGCCTGGTGCATCATAAATGCTATGTAATTGGCTATCAGTTATGGAAGAGAGTCCAATCATAAAGCAGAGGACTCGCAAGAGAGAAATGGGGCATGAAGACTGCAGCCTGCAGGTAGTGGTGCATGTGGGGCAGGAGGCTGGGGTTCTAGACATCAGAACTAAAGAGGAGGAGTGTCTGAAACTGACTCCCACCCTGAGCTACTTGTCTGGAGTGTGGGGTTAAGGCCCAGAACATATACATGTCCTCTGAGCTGAGGTCCTCCTGACCTTTGTGTGAGTTCTTGTGTACACTGCTGAGTTTCCACCTGGTTTCTGAGGTGCACTCTCATCCTTTTCCAGGGTTGGAGCCCTTCTTGGAACCCTAGTCCCATTAGCTTCCTAGATCTCCTCTTTGATCCAGGCCACACACATAAGGATAACACATGGGCCTCCCAAGGCGTCCGACAGGGCAAAGAAGGGGTTTGCGGTGGGACTGAAGTTCCAGCAATTCTACTGAGGAGAGTTGAAGATTATGCTTATTGCCATTTTATTCTTTCCCATACTCCTTTGATAGCACCCCTTTGTGTAATTGTGAAATCAGAAATTAGGGTTATTCTGGAGCTTTACAGTCAGCCCATATCCACATTTCCAGGAATTTTTCTATGACAATCATTCCAGCATCTTAAATGTTTTCAAAGCCCGTCTATCTTCGATCCCCCAAGCATATTTAAAAAAAGCTGTGGAGTTTTTCTCTCCTGAACTTCGGCTCATGCTGTTCCTTTTGCTCTGGTGTCACATGTCCCACAGTGAAAGCTTAACTCTGTTCTGCAATACACCAGAAAGCTCCTACGAACACGCCGTTGTTTCTGAAATGAGCAATATCCCTTTTCTCTGAAGTCCTAGATGTTTTTGTTTATACCTGTGTTTCTCAAATGTGGGCACAAATCACCTGGGGAATTTTGGTAAAATGTAGATGATGATTCTGTGTGGGGTCTGAGAATCTCCATTTGTAACAAGCTCCCAGATGATGAAGATGCTATGGGTCCTTCTGTCGAGTCCATGACACTTACCTAATTTTGTCCTATATCACAGTTAGATCTATGCCGTTTCTCCCACTATATTTGGAGCTAGTTGAGGGTGGCATTGGTTTCTTTATACATCTTTATATATTCCCAAGTGCATGGTGCCTTATCTTGCTGCTGGTGCCCAGAAAATATCTGTAGGATTCACGACAAATGCTTAAAACTTCTACTTTGTATCAGAATGGACTTATATAAAGAGCTTGCCTTCTCTCTTAACTTTTCTGTATTGGTATCTCATCCCACTTCCACTAAAACAGGTAACCTCAACCCTGGGCCCAATCTGTCACCAGAAGGACTCTCCTTCATGCTAAGACATTAATGATTTGAAATATTACCTATCTCAAGAATATTTGAGAGTAAAAAGATCACATGAGGGGTCAGTATTTAACATATACGATTCACCTTAGTGTGTGCAACGTTTCCCGTGTTCCTCTAGGCAATTAATTTCATACTATTTTGCTGAGTAACAGAGCTCTCATGGTATAGTTGAGCCATGGGAGGAGCATTCCACCACAGAATGTTGTTTAGAATTTTCATAAACTGGAAATCCCTTATTATATATGTATCAAAATAGTATCGACATCGACACTTATAATTCTTCTTCTGCCTTTGCTTCTGAATAACCACTCATCCACCTGGTAACCTGCAGTGGTTATTTGTGATTCAGGCTTCACAATTTTCTGCTGTCCTATAACGTCAGTGACTGGGCTGATTTTAGTTGTCTCCATGCTCCCGATAGCATCACATGATATGCTCAGTCTTAGAAAATGGCCAAAAAAAAAAAAAAAATGTCCCTTCCAATCCTCCCCAATGGAATTCCCACCTCTGTTCCGTCTGTGCTTCTCCGGGGGGCTTGTACTGCCTTCTGCTGCAGTTGCTGCTTTTGAGAATTGATGGATCTTGTAGTGAACACATAGCCAGCTCTCCACTCCTGGCTCCATGGCAACAAATTCTGATACTGCTAGGGGAGAGGGGAAAATCAGTTCATTTGACACAGGAGGTCACTTATTTTAACTTTATCATCTGAACTATGGCTTACTGGAGAGACCTTTCTGGCCCCCTGTGGGGCTTCTTTCATCCAAGTGTCTCTCTCCTACTCAGTCTTCCAGCCTACGCTCCTCCCTGTGGTACGTGCCTCCATGACAATAAGAGCAAAGGAACTGGGTTCTCATGATGCCAGGGCCTTTGACACTTAAGTTGTAAGGACATATTTGAACACAGGAGGTCTTCCCAGGCCCTTGAACGCATTCCATGTAGCCAATGACTCCCTACACTGGTGCCTAAGTTGTACCCTGACCAGAGGAGGCCATCTCATTGAATGAATCATGACTTTGGGGTCTACTTTGTCCTACTAACCTTGTGTAGGCACAACACATTTTCTGAACATGGCTCTTGCTCAGGCTACTTACAGTTTCTCACCATGAACCATTGATGTTTAAAGCTGCATGCGATGTAGCACACAGGGCATTTTGCGAATAGAATATCACAGAGAGAGACAGAGACGCCTTCAGAGCTCTCTTCTCTAGAGACCCCTTCCTCATCATCTCAGTTCTTCTGTGTCAACCTTAGTTTTTATTCTGCCTGCTTTAGTAACTATTTGCTTTCACACAAAACACATACATCTTTGTGCATCAACATCATACCTTATTCTCTTTGGTGAGGCTGTCATTCAGTCATTTGAAATGACCTCTTTTTAAAAAGGACATGTTCAGGGTATGACCAATGGCTCATCTGGAACCCTAGAAATTGTAGGTGGAGAGTATTTCACAGCCTATTTGAGAGAGGCCACCTGGGGGAATTATTAAGAGCCTGGAACAATAACTATCATGTAGGCTGCTCCAGAAATTAACTGAATGTGAAAATAGCAGTCATCTGACTTGCTTGTGTGTGAGGGCAGAGAGCATACAGGCCCAAATTCGGCTTCAATTTCCCTTTGAAGTTGATAGGTGTGGCAAGCACTTAGCTAATCATGGCCTTCCGACCAGTATGTTTTGCATATTCAGGACCTTGTAATGAGATGTGTGTTTATTTAGGTTCCATACTCTTCCCCACAGACTGTAAAAATACCCCTTGACCAACTCTGTCTAATCATCGCAAGTGTCAACAGTCAAAGCTAATGACAGAAGGGAGGTTTATGGGGCAGTAACCCTGCCAAGCTGGCATACAAGACCTATTCCCAGAAAAAAGGTTTAAGCAATCATGTGACCTACAGTCTGACTGAGCGAGCCTCAGTGGCTTGGTGATTCCAAAATACTGATCTTAGGGTCAGGTTGGTAGTCAATGTAGGAGTGTGGGGCAGATGGGAAGGTTACAGTTAACGGTTGTTTAATATGTGGAATACAAGTCTCAGGCTTATCTTTTCCAAGGTCAAACTTAAATCCCTAAGTCTAGTGCATCTGTCCACCACTCACTCACTGGTCACTCCCTAAATTAAGGTCGATTTATTAAACATTTACCAAATGCCTACTAAATTTCAAGTGCTGGGATAAGCCTTGGAGAGTCACAGATAAAAAGATGTGGGATCTAGTTTTAAGGGTTCTCTATCTAGTTCTGAATCCCTCCATCACAGTTTGTCTAGAGTGTGAGTCCCAAACCTGGCTGCTTAGTGGAATCACCACCGTAGCTTTCAAAATACTGGTGCCCGGATGCCTCCCCTGACTTATCAAATCAGAATGTCTGAGCCTGGGAACCCCCAAATCTGTATGTTTAACAAGTTCTCAAGACAAATCTTACACGGAAGCTCCGCAGAAGTCTGAGGATCTGAGTTTGGGGACCACCCTCCTATGCTGCTCTTTTGATAGATAGCAATGTTATTATATACATTTTATTAATTATTTTATCTGTCACGCTTGTGCAACCTGAATTAAAATTACTTGAAGAGCTCTGACTTCTTATATTCTCAAAGTCAATCGTAGCACTGTGTGCAGGTCTTTGATAAACCAGTGTTTCTTAACCCTACTACATGTTAGAATTTTTTGGAGTGCTTTCAAAAAATGCTAATACTTGGCCCTCACTCCATACCAATTAGATCAGAAACTCTAGACATTGAGTCCTGGACATTGACATTAGAAAACAAGAGGTACAGTTGACTCTAATGTGAATCCAGAGTTGAGACCCATTGAATAAATGTTAGCTGTTGATGAGAATAAACGTGCAGACTTGCTATCCTCCTGCACCAGCCTGCACCTTTTGATAATTCCTTCTATTTGTATGGTTATTTTCAGTTTTCAAAGTGCTTTCATTGTCCACACATAATCTTGTAAACCCTTCTTGGAAGAGACCTTAGAGATAGTCTGTGCCAGGGGTCAGCAGACATTGCTGTAAAGGGCTGGATAGCAAATACTTAGGCTTTGTGATCCGTAGGTCACAACTACTCTGCTGCTGTAGAATAAAGCAACCACAGCTAATGCGTAAATAAGGGCGTGGGTGTGTTCCAATAAACTGCATGTGCCAAACAGGTTGGAGCCGGATTCGGCCCTCAAGCTGCTGTTTGCTAACCCATGGTCTACGCCAACGCTCTAATTTGACAGATGAGGAAATTGAGGTCCAACTGGTGATGTGATTTGACTCAGATCTTCTGGCTAGGAAAAGGCAAAAGTGGGCCTGAACTCTAGGTGTTTAGGCTTAAAAAAACCAAAATAAACCTAAACAAAGACCCACAATCAATGAACAGTGTTTTTAAAAATTAAAGCATTGAAAAGAGGGTTGTCTCATCTTTGCCTTCTGTGTTTGTCTGGCCTTTTTGTGTTATGGTGGCTGTGCACATGTTTATCACTCTCCCCAGGCTGCAAGCTCCTAGAGACTAGAATCTGAACGTCGGTCTTGTGTCCCCATGGGCCTGGGGCGAAGTAGGGCCCATACAGGGAAGTAAAATGAATATTTCAGAGCCAGACATTTGGAGCTCGGTCCCACGTGTTCATTTCAAGACACGCTGAGGTTGGCTGGCTCATCGACTTCCTTAACCATCTTTTGTTGGTATCTAGCTTACCAGGCTGTACTTACGTGCTTTGTAACTTCAAATAATGTTTATGTAATGACAGAAAAAGTTTTGAGGTTGTGGCAGTGGGATAAAGCAAAGGTCAGAAGTCTATTTTTAAAAAGTCGACCTTCACATTTTGCCAAAAAACTGTAAGAAATCAATTTGAACACCATTCTCCCCAATATTGTTTTCTCTTCTCTTTTTCCTTTGTCGAGGCCTGCAGGAGAGTACACACGCAATATGTCTCTCTCATTTGTTCCAACCGGAAACCCTACCCCCGCGGCCCCCCACCGCTGCGCAATCTCCAGTTCGACCTTGGGAGGTACTGTTTACATTTGGGTGAACCTGGGATTCTCCCATCATGATTCAAGCTCGGCAAACGGACGAGAAAAACCTGCAGAACGTGTTCAGCCATTTCAGACTATAGACAAGCAATTCAAAGGGAATAAGGGGTAGATAGGCCTTTATGACTGCAATTAAATTTTTCTCTCCCAAGGTTGTCAACACTCTAGGTTGAGCAGCAGCCTGAGAAAGTTGCCCACTTCCCAGGCAGGTTTGTTAGTCAGCATGCAAATAACAGCTCCATCCCGGGCACCTGTTTAATGCAAGGTACAATGGGCTATCGTCCTATGTTCCTTGATTTATCAGAACATATGTTTTTCACACACACCCCTACATTCCACTTCACACACATAAACATATGGTTGCTAATGTCTCAGTATAGAAAAAGTGCAAGATGGAATGTTATGGTCTTATGAAGGAAAAAACTTTTAAATGACAGTTCATTCTGGGGCACAGTGGGCCAAATGCTTGGAATATAAATGAGGAGGACAATTTAGCCAACAAATACAAAATGTGGCTATGTGTCAAATAATTTTCATATCCACTATGCAGAACCATATCAATTTTGTACCATGATAAGTAATTTGGGAGATACAAAAGAAATAGACAACATGGTTCCTGCCCTCTACTAGTTAGCAATTACTTGAGAAGGAAAACAAACGTGTATGTTATTAAATGAGTGAATGATAGAGATGTTTAAAAAAGTGATGAAGACGCCAGGTGAATGAAGTGGACAACACCTTTTACATGAATTCAGAAGAGAGGATTTTCTGTGTGGAATGAAAGTCTAGGAGAAGGTGTTATTTGAGTTAGGTCTTAAAAGATGGATTTGGATAGCAGAGTGGAGGGTGGAGACCATGCCAAGCTAGAGGTGAAACCAACAGAGGCATAAGTGAAGCGTGCCATCTGCCTAGGGTAGTGCATTTTCCCAGGGCATGGTGGTACCTTGATTGCAGAGGAAGGTGAAAGTGGCTTATGGGAAACCAAATAATGTTGTGGTAAAGCTTTTGGCTAAAGGTTTGGGCTTGGGTTCAAATCCCAGATCTGCAGCTCTCTTCTACAACTTGGAAAAGTAGCTTAATCTCCCTGAACCTCAGGTTCCATCGATTATTTTGAGGATTAAATGAGTTAATCCATGTTAAGCTCTCTGTGCAATGCTTTGCATACAGTAAGAACCCAATAAATAATAGCGATTAAATTATTGCATATCCTGAAAGTCAAAGGGAATTATAATTTACCAGACATTTAGTACTCATCTTCTTTAGGCATTGGCTTGTAACCTAAGAATCTCTTTTCAGACTACCACTCCTTTCCACTCTTGTCCCAGATTCAAGCAAGGCTGTCACCATCATGGAGAGTTGCTCCGTGGGCTCATGACAGGATCCTCTGAGACCAAACACTAGACACTGTGAGTCAGGACTTTGGAGTTCTCATCTGAGTGACAGGACTGACACATTCTCTGAGGCTTTGATTACCTAGTTTTCTCATCTATAAAATGACCTTTGATGCTGATGCAAGGAGAGAATCAACATGAGCCCCCCACCTTCTTCCACATCTTGAAAGCTATGAAATTCTAAGTAAGAATGATATATCCCTTTGTGCACTTTCTTGAGTGTGTGCTATGCCTCAACTAAAAGTTTTAAAAGGAAGAATAATAAATTAGGATGGGAGTATGCAAAAGAACCCACAACATGTCCCTTTAAAGCAAAGGTTTATAGATGAGGAAACTGTAGGCCAAATAGCTAACACGACATGCTTAAGGTCACACAGAGCAGGAGGCCCCCTGATGCAAATTGGAGGGCCCTTTGTCCATCATAGTAATCCTGCTTGCTGAGTTATAGAAACATTAGCTGCTTTATTTTCCCAATAATTAGGACCTTCAGTTAGGACAGAGAGTAACTCTCCTTATCAGATCCAGAAAGAATTATGCCAAGTAAAGATTATGTATGGAACATCTGTTATACAAAGTGCTGCCCTTCATAAATAGAGAGACCCCACGAACTGTGTTGCCCTCTCAGCACTGCCAATGTGTCTAAATTGTTGGGAGCGTCTCCCACCAGCTTACATGTATGGGCTGTGCCTTTGATGGGGCTGTCATGGTCATTTGATGACCATGAAATATCATTTAGGAGAGGGGTTAATGTCTTTGTGTTGTTGATCCTTAAGCTTTCTGGAGCCTGAACCTCTGAGGGGTCTGCTTTCATGCCATGTGCACAGAAAGGTTTTGCTCAGCCTGAGCCAGCCTGTTGCTGGTTGTCAGGGCCAGTGTGTGCTGACTGCCACTGTGTTTCCCAGCAGTGCCAGCAGAGTCTTTGTCTTCATATCTGCACCCCTGAAGCAGTTCTTCTGGGGCAGCTTTGTGAGCACTCCTCTGCAGGGCTGAACGGTGATGGCCTGGGAATCTACACATCCCACCTTCTCCTCTTGTGTCTGAGTCATGGAAGTCTGATTTCCAGGGCAATTGCTGTTTGGATGCCCCCCCCCCCCCCCCGCCCCAGGGCATCCTTTTGAGAGCGGCTGCTGTGTCCTGTGCTGTTTGAAGAACCTAGAAAAATCCCTTGGGAAGCTCATCACTTGGTCTGATGAGAATAGCGGGAGTCTGATTCCCATCGTCAAATTGCCATTTTCATCATCATTTTGCTGTTGGGTTTCTACTTTAAGAAAGACTATAAAACAAACTTGGTCTTCTCCAAAGAAGTTGGACTTTTATCATGATGGTTGGAAGGAGTCTCAGTGTGTAAATACCTCTCCTCCCACTCTTGTGTGGCAGCTTGTTTGTGGCTTTGAACCTGGTGAGACCAGGTGGTTTTATAACCTCCTTCTGGTCCCACCCATCCCTACCTTCTCACCTTCTGGTCTCCCTTGACATGTCTGATTCTTGGAGGGTGACCAGGCAGCATTCCCCAAAATGAGTTGGGCCAGGTAAACTTCTGAAGGTATCTGGACACTTGAAGATCCTGAGCAGTGACAATGCCCACATCATGCTAAACCATGTCCGCGAGAGACTGACCAGGCCTGAGGTCTGAGAAAAGTAATAACCATTAACAAATGTTGAGCATTTGCTGTTTGTAAGGCCAGAGGTCAGCAGTTTATAGGATTGTATTATTTAATGTTCACAGCATTCCAAGATGTTGTTTCTTCTGTTATTCCCATTTGACAGATGAGAATATTGAGGCTCTGAAAGATTGAGTTGCCTGAAACCACATAGTTAGTGGTAGAGTCCAAATTCAATCTCCAGGAGGCCATACCCTTAACCACCAGGGTGCACTGATTTGGTCCTGGTGTGTGGAGACTATTGCCAGTTTTAAGAGTATACTGTGTCCAGATATAAACGGAGCACAAATATGGGTGTGTCCAGCTCATGGACACATTCCTTTCAAACTCCAAAGGGCAGGAGCTTATCATGGTGCCTTTGATAGGAAACAGAAGGCAGGTTGTGAAGTTTCTTGGGTAATTCTAGGTATTTGGACACCTGTTCAGTTATTCTGGGATTCTGCGGTGACGATCAGGGGAACATGGGGAGGGTGAGATCATTATTACAAAAATCATTTCCTGAGAGCTCGGCTTCAGGAAATGCTAGAGCATTAAAAATACCAGTTGTGTGGGAGAAGTGGTGGAAGCATGACTCATGTTCAGCAATTGTGTCCATAGGTCACAAAGGATTCGGGGAACACAGGGGATATTCATGCAAGATTGTGTTCGTGGGCTATTCATTATGAAATTTTTAGTAGGTTGAGCAGCAAGGTCAAATTTCAAGAAGAGTGACATTTAAGACTCTTCACAGAAATTGCCACTTGACTCATACATTCGTACATTGATTCACGGACATCGATTGTCCACCTACTAAGTGCGAGGCCTTCCACCCGGTGCTTCGGGGGTAATGCAGGAGGAATAAAGCGTGGCCCTCGCCCTTCAGTGCAGTGTTTTGAGTTGGTAGCAGTGCAATGGGCTGCTTGCTTTATTTCTCTCTTCCTTTGCCCTTGAGACTTCAATGAAAGGAGGATTAGCCATTAAAGAAAGACATTTTGCCTTATTTTCCAGCACAAATAATTTCCCAAAACCTGATCTGGAGGCTCCTGGGCCTTCTGATCAAGAGGCTGTGATCCTCTGGAAAGACTCGGGAGGTTGGTCTGGCTTTGATAGCTTTGGTCAATGAGGCAGAGTAGACAGAATAGGAATCGTTAATGGATTGCTCAACTTCTCTACCTTTGAAGTGTCCCCAAAGGATTTTTTTCGCTTTGTTTAACAGTTTAAAATTATATTTTATCTAAAATTTGGTCCATCCTAGAGTACAATATAATGATGACTGGTGAAACCACCGTCAACCTAAGGACCAGGATAGCATCAGTAACCTGCATCTCCCCGTGTGTTCCTCCCTGAGCCTGACCACCTCTTCTAGTTTCCCCTCGCAGAGGTAGCCGCTACCTTGAAATTTGTATTTAGCAGATAGAGTGTGGCCATTTCAAATCTGTCCATCTGTATGTGGTGCCGTGCATGAGGGCAAGCTGGCATATTCACGGAGAAATAGCTTAGTGTCCAGGGCTTATTTTGCAGCTTCTTACAGATCTGTGACTGTGTTTGTGTCTAGACAGGGGCACAACCTCTACGTAGATGCAATTCCTCCTGCATCTGTGCAGGAGGCTGCAAAGTACAGGATGATGAAGAGGGACCTGAAGTCCAGCAGATCTGGCCTCAACTCTCACCTCCATTGTCCTGACGCAGCTTGTATGACCTCGGGCTAGTAAGTTAACCTCTTGGAGTCTCAGTTTCCCTTTAAAACGGAGACGAAGCAAGTAGTATCTACGTGTTATAGTGGTGGTAAGAATTAAAAGAATAAATGCATGGAAACTGCTTGGCACATGGTTAGTACTCAATTAAAGGTAGTCAACGTAGCAATTCAGCTCAAAGGAAAAACTAAATAAGTCCTTGAAATACTGTACAGTGTCCTAGCTATCACTAAGGAAATATACAGATTCTAAATTTGATAATCTGTATTATTTCTCTTTTTGCTTTTTACTCTCCCTTTTTATGGTCTTTTTCTCGTTCTTCATTACTGGGTCTTAACATGTTGGCCCATATTATAAATAGGTCCATCAAGAGAAAAGTCACTCAAACTGGAAGTAGTTTAGGCAAGATGTGATACGATGGAAGTCCAGATTCCAAGTGTGAATGCTAACAGTGAGCAAAATTAATGCAAATCAAATGTAATCATAAGGACTAATCTAATCACTTCTCTGTGTTGATGGTACCTGATTAACAAAATGTTGGTGGTTTAACAAATTCATTAATTTTTTTTCAATTACATTAATCTTTAAAATTGTAGATACCAGTGCACAAAAGTAAAACAACTTTTAAAAAAGTCTCATTACTTTCTCTTAGTAAACACAGCTTTTCTTCCTCTTAGAAAAACTTTGTCTCTGAATAATATATACAAAGTGTATATATATATATATGTGTGTGTGTTTGTGTACGTGTATTTACTAAGTTTACAAATTCCTTTTGCCAGATTTGGCAAAGAAAGGGATATTCAACTTTGAACTGCCTATGAATTACCTACCAAGAAATCTTAGGTTTAAAAAAAAAAAAATAACTGAGCTCATCCATTTAATAAAATATTCAGCAAATATTTATTGCATAGATACTATGAAACAAGTGTAATTTTAAGGGCTGGAGATAAGTCATAAACGCCGAGAGACATGAAACTGAAGATATCTTTTTTATCTGTGAGATAGTTTTCAAGTGAGATTTTAATCACGAAGTTAGTACATTTAAGAACTAATCATTTGAATACCCATTTATAATGGAAACCTTAGAAATTTAGGAATAAAACGATAGATTTCTTTAATAGATAAAGAATATGCTCTAGATGGAATTACAATGTATGCAGTATATTGTGTCTGCTGTGAGTGCCAGGCACTGTACCTAGGATATCTCAGTTATTCCTACAGTTCTGAGAGAGAAGTTTTCATATCCTCATCTTGATGATGAAGAAACTGGCATTCAGAGAGATTGTGGGATTTTGCTCTGCGTTGCAAGGTCGTAAGAGACACCATCAGTATAAAGTGACCTTCAAGACTTGTTGCAAAGACTCCTTCTTTTTCCTGTTAGGAACTTTTCCTTACAAATCAAGAAGAAAACAAAGTCGACCATTCTCACATGTGTTCAGTATTCTTTTGGAAGTTCTGGTCAATGCAAGAAGATATAAAAAAATCAGAAGAATTAGGGGCCTGTCTGGTGGCGCAGAGGTTAAGTTCACGTGTTCTGCTTCTGTGGCCTGGGGTTTGCCGGCCCGGAACCCTGGGCATGGACCTATTTACAGCTCATGAAGCCGTGCTGTGGCAGGTGTCCCACATATAAAATAGAGGAAGATGGGCATAGATGTTAGCTCAGGGCTGATCTTCCTGTGGAGAAAAAAAAAAAATCAAAAAATTAGTATTTGAAAACAAAATTAAAAAGTCATTTTGGGATATTGTGATTGTATACCTTTAAAAACTAAAAGCAATAGTCTAAAAAAAGTCTATAGGCATCGATCAAGCAGAAAGATGAATGCAAAATAAATATATACAAATCGCTAGGAGCCCTTTATCTCATGTCAGAATAAGGACATAACATCTAAATTGTCTAGGAATAAGTATTCTTATAAAAGAGTTACATGTCTTATTTAATATGAACAGAAGTGTAAAACTTTACTGAATAATATTAGAGAAGACAAATGGAGAGGTGCACTAGTGTCCTCAAAAGTAATGATAAATCAGAAAGACTTCTATTTCATTCAGTCAATTTATGGGTTGGACATAATCCAGCTGAAAAATCTTAATAAGATTTTTGAACTTAACAATGATTATAATTTATACCTGCAGAAATTGATACCATTTACTGAGCACTTCCTCTATGGCAGATATTATTCTAAACGTTTTACATAAACACCTCACTTCACACAAAACAGATGTCTTTATTATCCCCATTTTACAAATAAGGAAACTGAGGCATCGGAGGTCAAGTAACTTGCCCAAGTTCACACAATGAGTAGTAAATTGCCGAGGCAAAGTTCTAATCCAGGCCGTCTGGCACCAGCACCCGTGCACTTAACACCGCTGTGCTCAACTAAGAATATTAGGTAGCATTTTGCAAAGCAAATGAGCATGTAGATAAATGGAATAGCATAGTCCAGAAATAAGCATACCATATGTAAAGATATAGTAGATAACAAGAGATATCGCAAAAGAACATTGAAGGAAAGAATTATTTAATACATATTATTTAGGATACTTAGCTAGCATTTTTTGGAAAAAAAATCAATTTAGTACCCCAATTTCATTTCTCTGATAAGAATAAATTTTGGATGGCTAACGTGATAGATAACAGAAAACACAGCAGAAAATATAAGTTATTGCCTGTCAGATGTCTGGAGAAAGCATCGTTTTGTTTTTGCTTTGAAGTGACAGAAGAAATCACAAAGGAAAAGATTGACAGATTTGGCTACATAAAGGATTGTAAACACACGTACAACAGGAACAGAATAACTTAGGTCAGCAGACGGGAAAGGATCCCATTAGACATGACAAACAGAAGCTATCATCTGTGGTGAAAACCCTCAAAGGGGAAGTGAAAGCAGTGGACCAGTTCTTCTCTGTGTGCTGGGCCGTGGGAGGGAGTGGAGGAAGACCAGCTTCCAGGTGGGAGCAGGGCTGGTGTCCTGAGGACCCGCCTGGGATCTCCCCATTGCACAGGGGCTGTGCATGGCGGGAAGGAGGCTGACCTGATGCTTGCCTAGGTCTGCAGGGGCTCAGGGGCTAGAGAATGAGAATGGTCCTAGGGTCGGGCAGGATGCGGTGATCCAGCAGTTTTGTCTAAGAGGGTCGTTTACTCCAGAAGGGAGAAAGGAAGGAAAAACAGAGAGGGTATGGCCCTGGATGTGACAAGAATTGGGAGAGCTGTCCTAGAAAATCACCCTCGCCACAAGGAGAGAAATTGCTTTGGCAGACAAAGAAGTAGATGGAGACTGTCTCCCAGCGACCTTTTGGAAATGGAAGGTTTGCAAGCAGGATCCAGTGGCAGGTAGATTTTTCTTAGCTGTGAATAAATTCTTCATGTGGTGGCAGGGCAGTGATTTCCAAGGACAATCATCTCTGGACTCAGGAGGTCCCATGAGAACTTAAAAGGAAATAGAAGCTCAAGGCATTTCCTCAGACTTCACATTAAGAACTCATGTAACGCACAGAAAAAAGACATGAATAAGCAGTTCACACAACTACAATGACCACCAGCAAAGAAACACAGAATGGGGATGACCTTCACAAGCAACCAATAACACTGAAAATGAGTCTATGGCTAGTAAACCAGCCTCTTCCCACTAAATCTAAGCTGAGTGCCAGCAGAGAATTTGGAATTTTGTGTGTTACTCTTCTGCACCCAGAGAGTGGTTGGCCATAGTAGATACTAAATAAATATTAGTTAAATGTAAAAGACAACCCTAGCTGTCCTGTTGGTGATAAAAGCTTGATAACTCAAACACCGCTGATGGCATCCTAAATTGCTTCCACATTTTGGGAAAATAAGAAGGCCATGGATCACTACTTGTATGCAAATATTCAAATCTTTGGAACTCATCAGTGCACCCTTGGAAATTTATTCTAAGAAAATAATTGATCATTAAAACAAGGCTATATGTATGAACTTCTATAATACTAGAAAAAAAGCCAAAAACAGAAAAGAAGTTAATTAACTACATATATTGTATCAATAAAGTATTATCTATCCATTTAAAATGATAATTAAGAACACCAAAGAATCATGGAGAAAGATTCCACAATGCTAAGGGAATAAAGCAGAATATAGGAGGGCCTTCTTGCTGCCCCCAATGTGCTTCATTGACGCGCATCTTCCTGCTGCTCTGAATCTCGCTGCTGCAGCTGCAGACCCTGTAGACACCTGATAAAGCTTCCGGTGTCACCACGACGCCGTGCCCACCAAGCGTGACTGCTGTTGTTACTGACACTACGTGTGCTTCCTGCAAACGCTCCTGAAATCCCACCATGTCAGCACCCACTTCAGTGCCACATCTCCTACAGTGATCACCAAATTGTTCACCCTTGTCTTCTCAGCTGGGTCAGAAAACATAAAATAGTACGGGTGCTACATATACTTTTTGTCCTTATGCCAAATCATCGCACCCCTCCCAACACTATTTGACCAAAAGTAGGTGTCTGACTCTATCTTGTTTAAGTTAGATTTTCTTAGGAGGCCTAGCAGTTCTGCATGCAAACCAACCCCCACAGGTCTGACTCCGCATGCCTGGGCATGTCCGAATCCTGTGGTAACAGGAACTGCTTAGCCGCAAATTGGGACCACTGATAAGAAAGTGATTTTTTTTAAGTCATGAGATGTGATATGGGCTTTTATTTGAACAGTGTTTTTGTATTTTATACTTATGTTTTAATGTAAAATATAGAAAAGCGAAAAATCAATCACTGACATCTGTTAATTTCTCGACAGTTCTTGAGTTACCATTTTGTGCTTTACTCTTGTATAGTTTTATTTGACTTAAAACATTGCTAATATGTCATGTTTGAAATCATCCAAAGATTTATAAAGAAAAAGTTAATAATCTTCCCTCATTTCATTCAATTCATTTCCACTCCTCTGAAAAACAAATGTTAGTAGTTTTGATGTATGGCTCTCTTCACACTTCTCTTTTTCTTCAGGCTGATAAAAATTAACCTAAAGCCATGCCCTCATATATGGGGAGGCTGTGTGTGTGTTGATGGAATCACTCTATACACATAAATTTGAAACTTGCTTTTGTTCACTTATTAATTTATCTGGGCATTTCTTTTGGTCAACTAATACAAATTGTATCAACCATACTTATAGTAGCATAATATTCTGCAGTACAAATGACTCATAGTTAATTCAACTCTTTACTTTTTGACAATCTATTTTTGCAATTATTTAAAAATGCTACAATAAAAATTCTTACACATATTATAAATAAATATACAGTTACAAACACATATATTTATATATGTACACATACAATTTTGGTGCTTTTATTTCTCTTAAATATGATATTAACATTGCTTCACTGTGTGTTTCACATTTTAATGTATGTTGTTATGATACCCAAAATAAGATGGCAGTTTACAACCCCCTCAGCCACATATGGAGTGGGCACATTTACTTCCTTACCTCTTCACTGAAATTCAACATATCGTAATTTTTGCCAATTTGATGGGTGAAAAATGGGATCTCATCATTATTTTCATTGACATTTCCCCAACTATTTGTTAGGTTGTGTATATTTTCATAAGTTTATTGTCCTTTGAATTTCTCTTTCTGTTAACATTGTTTATATAGTTGCCCATTTTTTCATTGGGATGTTAGCTCTGTGCTTATCAGTTTGTAGGAGCTTTTTATCATATACATTACAGTCTGTGGCACAGGGGAGGAAAACTGTTTTCCCTCTACCCGTGTTGGGTTCATTGGCTGAGGATTTGTAAATTAAACCGACAACAAACAGGTTAATAAGAGAAAAAAACAAACACATATTTATTAACACATGCATTGTGCATACACAGGAGAGTACTCAGTGATGAGTAACTCAGAAGGCTGGTAAGAATTTGGCTTTATATAACATCTTAACAAAAGAACAATAAAGTTTTACAGAAGTGACAGGACAAAAGAAAAGGACTTTGAGTTTCTAGGGTGACAAATTGTGGGAAGGTAAATATATGGGGGGACTAATGGGAGATAAGGGGCTGGTTAGTAAAGTTCACTATATAGATTTCTCCAGCACTGTCTCAGGGCTGATAAGGGGTCTAGGGTGTCTCCACTGATTAAGTTCTGTTCTTCCTGGTGGAGAGGGGAGGGGTGACACCTTTAGAAACTTGTGTCCTGCTTTTATGCAAATAGGGGGAGGGCAGAGAGCTTTTCTTGTATTGGTGTCTTTTCGATTGCTTTCAGCTCTAAACAATCCTTATGACAAAGTGGCATAATTTGGGGTGGCATATTCTGCTACCCTTCAGTTGTTTACCTTTTAACTTTGTTTAATGGTGTCATTTGTCATGAAAAAAATTAAAATATATGTAGTTAAGTACATCTATCTTTTCCTTTATGATTTTTAGGTGTTGTAGATTGCTTTTAGGAAGACCTTCCTTCTCTAGATTATGCAAATTGTTTTCCAAATTTTCTGTTTGATTGTTTACTTTTAAATTGTTTTCTAGAGATTCAGCCTCAATTTTCTTCTTACCTTCCACACTATTCTTAGATGATTTCATTTACTCCCACGGCGTTAACTCTTGACTATACACTGATGTCTTCTAAATCCATATTTCTATGTAATTCCATAACTCCTACCATGTCTCCAGAATAAGCCTCATATATTCCCAAGCCTACTGAGCCTCTCACATTCACCAAGTTGAATTCCTTATGATTTCCAGACTTTATATTCCTACCTCCCTAGTCATGGATGGCACCACCGTTAACCAGTAACCCACGTCCAGAAATCTTGAATAGATCCTTCAGTCCACCTCTCCACTTAACTAGTATCCAAAAAACCTTCATCTTCTATCACTGCCTTCCTGCTTATTTCTCTCGAGTCTGTCCACTTCTCTGTGTTCTCATTTCAACCATTGGACTACTGCAGCAGCCTCCCAACTACTGTCCTTAAGAAGTTGTTTTTTGAATTCAATTTAACTTTAAAATTGTTTTTAGAATTGTCTCTCTGAAATGCAGATCAAATTAGACTTAGATCTAAAATCCTTCAATGACTTTGTTTTTCTAAGAAAAGTCTCAATTTCTAGGCAAGACCTAAAAAGCCACTCATGATAACAAACTCCTTGAGAGCAAGTCCACATCTTACCCATTTTGGTAGTAAAGTGCTTAGTACAAATTAGTGGGATAAATGAATATATGAAAGAATAAATTTCTGGGAGAAAAAGCTATCACATATGTGTATTCCATTAGTGTCAAAAGCTAGAATTAATTTTATATGGCTCCTTTGTAATTATTTGAGTAGTTTCCTACTGAATCATAAATAAGAATTAATGTTATACTGGATGCCATAATAAAGGAGGCTCAGATTGAGAAATGAGAATAAATATCTTTTGGACAAATGCTTAGATGTGAAATTATTATGCCAATTTTATATCTTGAAGGCTTTGATGCGTCTTTCCAAATCGCTTTCAGAAGATATTGATCATGTTTAAAACACCTCTAGATGCAGGTTAAAATCTTTGAACCTGAAATATGATGTCTGCAACTAACTTTCAAATGGTTCAGCAAAAAAATTATATATATCTGTGTGTATATAAACACACAGATATACATATGCATATGCGGAAAGGGAGGGAGAGAGAGAGAGAGAAAGCAACAGTAATAAATGTCAACAATTAGTGAATATAGGTGAGGGGTATATGGGTGTTCATTGTACTATACTTTTAAATTTTCTGAAGGTTTGAAAATTATTGAAAGAAAATATTAGGAAAAAGAACTCCAAAAGCAGTGTTTGAAAGCCTGCATTTTAAAACAATCTAATTATCTCTAGCATTATAATAATTTTGAAAAAATCTTTGCTGATTCAATAGAAAAAGTTGTAAACAATTTTATTTTTTACTTCTTTAGTTATAAAAATGAAGGTTTTTCATGTTTATAAGAAATTTTATTTCTCCTTTTATAATGGTGTTAGTGCACGTTTTTATAGGAGGTTTCTTTCTTAAGAGCCTTTTACATTAAGTGTATTGATACTTTGTAATATATAAACCGATAACCTTGAAACATACATCATTATATAAAGATTTCATATACTATAAAGAAAGTACCACAAACCAATGGAAAAAAGATGAATTGGAAAAGAAGGCACTCTCTCTCACACACATAGGTGAGATTTTTACTGTAACTCACACTAGGATAAATACCAAAATTAATGCTATATGATTAAAAAGTTGATTGCAAAATGTGTGAAACCTTAAAAAAGCTAAAACAAATATAGATAATTATTGGTTGATCTTGGGACTGAAAAGAACTTTCCACAAAACAATGGAAGAAAGAACAAAGAAAAAACTGGCAATGTATTTGACTACATACCAACCTAAAAAAGTCCATACCCAGACAGATGCCCAACGAGATGAAATCCTTAATATGAACAAAACTCTTGAAATCAATAAAAACAATAATGTCACAATAGAGAAAAACATTTAAAAAAACAAGAGAAATAAAATTCAAGTTATGAAGGAAGAAATCCAAATGTCTTAAAAGCATATGAACAGATATTTTAAAACAGACAGTACAGAGTGTTGTTGATTCAGCTGGTTTATGGCAGTTTTTGTGAGATCCAACCTCAGCTGATCATGAACCAGAAACCTGGTGGTATGCTTTGGGAAATGTTAGTATGATATTCAATTCACTGTTAGCAAGAGCACAGCAGGCAAGAAGGGCGCATCATCCAGCCATACTTGGCATTGGTCAGGCCCTTATTAGAGTAATGTAATCAATGTTGGGTCCTACCCTTTAAAATGCACGTGGAGAAACCAGAGAGGGTCTCCTAATTTGAGCATTTGGCACTACCAAAATGATTACAGAGAAAGTCAAACCAGCCACGGAAGATTAAGGGGATTGTATTTATTTAGTCTAGGGGGAAAAAACGAAATAGAGAGTAGTTATTTTCAATTATGTATGTATATGAAAAAAATGATTATCCTGAGGAAAGCTAGATTATTCTATCTGTATGATAGACAATAAACGAAGAGGAATGTGGTTAAATTGCACTAAGAGGGTCTGATTAACATTAGGTCTTGCAAAACTTCAGGGCAGACTAACAAAGGAACAAAGGAACCCCTGTCTCTGTCTATCTTTCTGAGCAATTTAGACAACTGCCTATCTTGTGGCTTAGTTATAGGATAACAGGTGGCCGGGTCCTTGATTAGAATTATAGGTTTATAGAATCTTAGAACTGAAAAACAGCCTCAGTAGATTAAAGTTTTTCATTTGTAGGTTTTGTCGATTTCTGTTGCCCCTCACCCACCAGCAGCATATACAAGGGAAAGTATAGGATATAAAGCTTTGAAGGTTAGAGTTTTCTCATGGTCAGGGGACCGGAGCTTTTTAGAGCATCTGCTCAGATAATGTGAACAGATCGTAGTTATGTGGTATGAAAAAATAAACTGTAAATTAGGGCATGGAAGTACTGTGATTCTTAAGCTCTTTTCAGGTTACAGATAAAAACTAGTCTTTTATCCCAAGAAAAATGCATTTAGTTGCATGAACCCATCCTTGATACTCAGGTCCCCAAATGTAGCGGCGTGATATAGGGGTTAAGAGCACAACAGTTGGACTTGTTATGTTTATATCTATATTGAAATTCTCCTTTTTCTACTTACTATCCTTCCAATCTTAAGAATGTTAATTAATTTATCCACGTCTCTTTCCTCATTTCTAAAATGGGAATAACTTATCTTCTGTGTGAAATTTTTTGGTGAACGTCAATTAAGTAACAAAAATAAACTAAAAAAAAAAATTTTTAAATAAATGGCCCGACACACAGCAGATGCTATAGAAAAGTGTTTTTCCAATTTCAAGTAGTGGTCCGCTGTAAGAATTTGTTAGTACAATTGGTTCACTAGGTAATTATTGATATTAAAAAATGAGAAAGAATAGGGGCCGGCCTGGTGGCGCAGTGGTTAAGTTCGCATGTTCCCGCTTCTCAGCGGCCTGGGGTGTGCCAGTTCGGATCCCGGGTGCGCACACGGCACCGCATGGCACGCCATGCTGTGGTAGGCGTCCCACATATAAAGTAGACGAAGATGGGCACGATGTTAGTTCAGGGCCTGGCTTCCTCAGCAAAAAGAGGAGGACTGGCAGTAGTTAGCTCAGGGCTAATCTTCCTCCAAAAAAAAAAAAAAGAAAGAAATTGAGAAAGAATAAAAAAATATCTATTGCACTCAGTAATCATAAATATTGCTTTGAATACTTTTTTTGTTATATATATGTTTGTATGTGTGAGAGTTTTGGGGGGCACCTGTGTACTGGTAGTGATAGATATATGATATTTCTTACTATGGATTATGGTCAAAAAGCTTGTAGTCACTATAGATTATTACTTTTATTATTTTTAATTTTATCCCTCTGTTTTATTTTTCTAGCACTTTCTGTAGGACCATAATGTTTGTCCCCGCTTTACCACTGTCTACCATATAGCTAACATATCTAAGATGGTATGAAATAATATACCACCTCATATACAAGGTGACCGCCCTACGACAGTATACTTCCATCCACCCTCTCTAGCCTTGGGTGCCACGATCCTCATAGATTTTACTTCTACACATGTTACAAACCCTACAATATATTGCCATCATTTTTGCCTTAAATGCTCAACTTCTCACCAAATAAATTGAGAAAAAGAAAAAAAAAACTTCCACATTTCTTATTCCCGTGTGCTTTAGGGTTTCCTGTAGATCTGAGCCTCTATCCTCCACTGTTCTCCCTCAACCTGAAGAACCTCCTTTAGCATCCTCTTCAGTGTGGATCTGCAGGCAATAACTTCTCTCAATCTTGACAATATGAAGCCATCTCCATCTCACCCCGCGATTAAAGGACATCTTTGTTGGTAAAACTGTAGACTGACAATTCCCCTCCCTCAGCCCCTCAAAGATGTTGTTCCATTGCCATCTGGCCTATTGTACTTTCTGTTGTTGTTGCTGTTGAGGAAGATTCACCCTGAGCTAACATCCACTGCTAATCTTCCTTTTTCTTATGTGAGCCATACCACAGCATGGCCACTGACAGATGAGTGGTGTAGGTCCGTGCCCTGGAACTGAACCTGGGCCACCAAAGTAGAGCATGCCGAATTTAACCACGGGGGCTGGCCTGAGCCTACTTTACTTTTGATGAAAAGTCAGTGCATATCTCCATCACTGTTTGCCTGTATACAATGAATCCTTTTCACTCATTTGCATATAAGATTTTCTCTTTATCCTTTGTTTTCCGCAATTTGACCATGATGTACCCCAGTGTTGTTTGGCTTGTGTTCTTTCTGCTTAAGACTCATTGAGTTTCTTGGATCCTGAAGTGGATATTTCTAATCAAATTTGAAAGTTGCTCAGCCATTAGCTCTTCAAACATTTTCTCTTTCTCTTCTCCCTCTGAGACTTTAACTGCATGTCTTTTAGACGATCTGAGTTGATCTTTTAGGTCACTGATGTACTCTCTGTTCTTTTTTCCTTTCAATTATTTTCCTCTCTGAGATTCAAACTGGAAAATCTCTACTGACCTGCCTTCAATTCCACTCATGCTTTATTCTTAAGTGTACAATTCTCCTGTGTTAGTTTGGATCCACTGGGAAGCAGATGCAAAGATGAGATTAGACTTCCAAAAGATATATGGGAAAATTTCTGTGAAAAATAAAAGAGGAGGGCACAGAAGAAGGTAGAGAGAACCTTCAGGCATGATTAAAGTTTGATACCTGTGAAGGAGAGGAGAAGAGAAGGAAAGAGGATTTTACAGGAAATTTACACTTTTGCACAGAAGTAAAAAAGTTTGCTAGGCTAATGGGAATTTCTCAATTCAAAATCACTCACTGGGGAAGTCCAACAATTCACAAAAATGAGGCTGCATTAATACCCTTGTTATGCTCAGCCATTTGCTAGGAGCAGCCTATAGGAAGCTTGGCTTTGGTGTGTATGCCATGATAGATTCAGAGAAACAGTAGCTTGGCTCTCAGTCAACTTTGCTCCTCACAGCAGGAGACCTGAACAGTGCACATTCATGCTTAACCTACTGCTATTCAGCTCATTTTATATATATATATATATGTATATATATATATATACATACATATATATATATATACACTTTAAAAAAATTTTAGATATTGTGTTTTCAGTCCTACAATTTTCCAGTTGGTTCTTTTGTAGTTTTTCTATTTCTTTCCTAAAAAACCCTTTCTCTTCATCCATTACATCTATCTTTTTTGGTAAATTCTTTGATATGTTTATAATGGTTGTTTGCAAATCTCTGTCTGCTAATTCCAACAGCTGGATCATCTGTTGTTCTGGTTGTATAGGCTATGTTTTCTTTTAAATAGGGTCACATTCTCCTGTTTCTTTGCATGTCTCATTTTTCTACGTTTCTGAATATTGCGTATAAAAGGACAGTGGAGACAAAGTACATTTTGTTCTTGTTTTTGTTTTATTATCTAGAAAATGTAGGTTCTTTCTTCTGTCTTTTGGTTAGGGAGAGGGACTAACAGTTCAGCTCTCTCCTAGAGGGTGTTGAGCTGGTGCTAGATCACAACTTTAATTAGATTGAAATTCACCTGTGATTAACCACACTCCCAACTTCCCAGCTCCTCGCAGACTTTTTGGCCTTATCAGTATTTGAGCAGGAAGGAGGTTAGGCTGTAGTTTCACCTTTGAATCAAAATCTGGAGCACCTCTGGAATTCAAGTATCATGAGGATGTGAGAGACTACGTAACTATACTCTTTTTCCCACCCTCTCCTCCACTGTTTCCTTCTCGCTGTCATTTGGGGGTTGGGGCAAGGAGAGCACTGTCAGGCCGTGCAATTTGTTTTTCATCTGGGGCTCTGTTGGACTGTAGTCTTCCCTGCCAGGCTTCACTGTTGAGTAACATTTGGCTGATTCCTCCTTCACTTGAAACCTCCCAAGCTACAACAAGCTGGTTCTTCCATCTGCCTATACCCAGAGGAGGTGCTCAGTTGAGATGTAGGGACTTACATCCTCTCTGTTCATCTTAGAAGGGATTAATTGGATATCTCTGAAATTCAGTTTATCAAGGCTTTCTTGTATCTGCCTCTCTTAGCAAATCTCACAGAAAAGTATGATTTTTACTTGGTTTAGATTTTCTCATTGTTACCATCGGTGTAAAGGTCTTTTGTGTCTTTGTACATCTTTCCTGGAAACAACTCTATTACAGTTTATTGATACCATATCTCAAATCTCAATTTAAAACATTATGTTATAGTGTTCAATATTCAACATTTACTTAAAAACATTATGTTTTCTTTCTTTGAGGAGTGCTATGGACTGAGCCGTGTGCCCCTCAAATTCATATGTTGAAGCCTTAACCCTCAATGTGATGGTATTTTGAGGGGCCTTTGGGAGATAATGAAGTTTAGATAGGTCCTGAGGGTGAGGCCCTCATGGTCAGATTAGTGCCCTTTAAGAAAAAGAAAAGACACCAGAGCTCTATTGCTCCCTGCTGTGTGAGGACACAGCAAGAAGGTGGATGTCTACAAGCCAGGAAGAGAGCTCTCCCCAGAAACGGACCATCCTGACATCTGATCTTGGACGTCCATCCTCCAGAGGATGGAAGTGAGAAAATAAATGTCTGTTGTCTAAGCCCCCAGTCTGTGGTGTTTTGCTCTGGTAGTCTGGGCTGACTAAGACAAGGAGTATATAAACACGTATGTTTTCCATTTTTTTGGTACTGGGATCTTCATCTTTTTCTCTTTTGTAAAATATAGTTTACTCTTTTAACTTATCAGTGGGATTTTTACAGAACTGGTGAGTGGAGTCCATCCCAGAGTTACATTTCCTTCTGCATCATTCTCCAAGAAATCCTATTGGTCCATGCTATGAAATGATGGATGAAGACTTACAGCTTATTTCTCTACAGTTGACCTTAAAGATATTTAATGTTGATATAATAGTAATAGAATGAGGGGTCTGAGGTCAACAGGATTGCTTGATTCAAAACATTTTCTCTCAATATGGTTCTTCCAGCTACTCATTCCCACTGTGACTGAGGATCTGAGGGGAAGATCGCTCTCCCCTGGGTGTTTTCTCATTGCTGTCTGAGTAACCTTTAAACTTACATTTTCTTTTGCCTGGCTATTATTCTCCCACCCCAGAATGCCCTCTTCCTCTTTTTCTACCAGTGAACTCCACCAAACCTACCTCATGTGTCATCTCCTTCGAGAATCCTTTCCAAAATATTTTAGAACAAAGTCAGTAAACTTTTTCCATAAAGGACCAGAAAATATTTTAGGTTTTGTGGGCTAGTCTCTGACATTACTATTCAACTCAGCCAGTGTAGCATGAAGGCTGTAGGTTGCAAGGCATTCTTGATCATTCTTGCCTTCTTGCAGGTTCCAAGTTCACTACATAGATGGGATGTAAATGAATGAGCATGGTTATGTTCCCATAAAATTTAATTTACCAAAACAGCCAGATTGTAGTTTGCTGATACCTCTCCTAAAGGACTAGCAGACCTGAATAATTGTGCTTGTCCCCTTTGTAAGGTGCTTGGTTGTTTGTTTGGGCTACTTTGAACATAATTACTGTGCAATGTACTCTGTTCCTAGCACATACAATGGGCACACAATAATTCTTTGAAGAATAAATGAAAGAAAGGAAGAAATGTGAGATGACTGGAAACAGAGAGATAGAACCAAGTGAGAAAATAACCGTATTTGATAAGTAATGCTAGTCACTATAACAAACAAACCCCCAAACCTCAGTGTCTTAACACAGCAAAGATGTATTTCGTGCTTACATCATAGTTCAGTGTGGAATGGCAGACTCTGGTGGAGCACACTCTGTTCCACATAGTCATTCAAGCACCCAGGACCTGTCTAAAGGCTCCATCACTCTAGGTCCTCAGAGTTCTCTCCACTCAGCTAGGGAAAGAGTGCAAGGATCATGAGTAGAAGGTTCTAAGGCCGAGGACTGGAAATGGCACCCATTCCTTTCGCCTGTGTTCTGTTGTCAAGATCTCAGTCACAGACACCACCCTATGGTGAAAAATGAAGGCTGGAAAATGTATTCTAACTCTGTGCCTGCAAAGAAGAGGGGGTTATAGCTATTGGTGAGCACTGGCAGTCTAGTTTTGGTTGCATTAGAGGAAAGCAATGAGACAATAAAGCAGTCTAGATGAGGAAGCAATCAAAGAGACATTTTCCAGAGGGAGGAAGCAGCATTTTCGACAGGCACACGGGTTAATTTTCTCCATAGAAGCTTGCAGCAATGTTAAGTGCTGCCATTTGCAAATATATAAACTATCTTAGATAAATATAATTGTGTGCTAACATGGGGAAAAGAAACCCCATAAAACCATGAGTGGCCGCACTCCAAGATAGACTAAAACACTTTGGCAGGTGTATGGGAACGCACCTGCCCTCGGTCTGGGTGAGGTTACAGGCGTTAAGTTTATTTTAAAGCCCAGGGTTCAATTCTCAGTCTCTGAAAACAATTTTATCCTAATTTAATCTTAATTACATTGAGTCTCTTTCTCAGTAGCTGCAATTATGTCCTTCAAAATAATCCCACAGGACCTTTCTCAGCGTTATTGAGAGTGCTTGCTTATCAGAGTTGGTGGGAAATTGTGGTAGCAATGGGAAGGTACAGATCTGAAATTCAAGAAAGCACTTTATAAAGTATTGCCTGAAAGAAAGACATTGATAATGGAGTAGTGTGTGGTTACTATAATATTATTATAACCATTATTTTAATTTATTTATTGCAGTTCAATGACTTGTGGGTTTGAAATACCAGTAATGGTACCTGCCTCAGGGAGATTAACCCATGAGACCTTTTCTTTACTAAGGGATTATAGAGAAGTTGTCTTCTCGGTGGTGCAAAAGAGGATTGTGGGTCTCTTCCAAAATGCTACTTCCTTGAAAAATATGGTTTCAGAGTGGGTTTTCCAGGAGAGTAGATAATTTAGCATTAGTTCCCAGGCCTGCATTTCTGTTGTCCCTGTAGTGGTTTATGGCACAAATGAAAAATATCTGGAATTAGATTCAGGTTCTTAAGTTGAGACAACTTCAAGAATGCCAACAAGGGCGTTGGAAGGAAACCACTGTGGTTTCATTTAGAAAAGGATGAGGCATCTCCAGTGAAGCCACAGTTCCTTAAATAAGTGTTCCATTTCGTCCATGACCACTCTGGAGTACCTAGCACTGGTCTCCCTCGCGGTCCCCAGCAAGGTCGCCAGCATTTCACAATTGCTGTCGTGACTGTGGCTCCCCAGGCAGGGTGTATGATCCTTCTTGCTGCCATAGAGCATGGGTATATTTAGCTCAGGAACCATGCTTAGAAGATGGGCAGAATGAGTTGTCATGACCTCTGGTTTCTGTCCTGTCCTTTCTCCGAGGATGTGAGTTACCTTGGTTGACACTCAAGAATGAATAGAATGCAGACGTAGCTGGGGTGAGTGAAGGCTATACATTGGTTTTCATGATTGTTAAATTTTCATTTTATATACTCAAGGAATTTGTATATGTATCTAAGAATGTAAAATTTCCCACTGCAAGGGACTAAAACGACATATTTCTGTGTACTATCAACTAATGATTGTGCTAACCATGGAAAAGAAACATCCCCGTTAAATACCTAATTGAGATTTGATTTCACGTTGGAGAGTAGAAATTCATGGGAAGAATTCTAAGGGATGTGTGGGCTGCATTAACTGGGCGCTCGGAAACACAGTCAGCTCTCAATAGAACATAGTCATCAGCAGTCATTTTAGTTAATATTGACTGAGTGCTTACCATGTACTGAGCACTGTTCTAACAACTCGATGACATCGTAACTCTACAAGGTAGGCGGGATGATTCCCATTTTATAGATGAAGAAACTGAGGCACAGAGAATTTATGGATCTTGTCTAGATTCACAAAGTAAACTCAGAGCCAGAATTCAGCCCCAGCCAGCCTGACTCTAGGGCCCCACCTGAGAACCTTTCCTACATTCTGTTGCCCTCCAACTTGGCATACGGGTCCGCTTTCTGATGCCCCTGCTCTTCCTCACAGGGTTTCAGGGTGTCATTCGAAGAGAAAGAGGGAACCATCCTTTCTCATGTGATGCCCACAGCTTTTCCTCTCCTGTTCAGACAGCAGCCCTAGCTCCATGGAAAGGGCAACCTGCTCATTGAGGAGCTTCTGAGGTCTGAGCCTATGCTGAGTCAGGGTACTTGGAGCAGGTAAGGAGGCCCTAGACTAGTGGTGAAGGAGAAAACAAAGGGCCTTCTCTCCTCTCCAAACGCCCCAAAGGGCTCCAGCACCGATTAGCTGTCTTGGAGCAGGTGGAGCTTTTTTACGGAGAACAATCAAAGCACAGATAATCTTCCCACACACATAGGCATGTTCACACAGAGTACACATCTGAATTTTTATATTTCAAGCACTGATAAATTGAGATTTGCTGGCATTGTGGCACTGAGCAGATGAAATTATTATAGGTTACATGTTTCTGCCTATTTTGCACAAGGAATAAGAGAAGAACTTGTCTAGGATGAGTCTGGGATGTGTTTTAGCTTGGGCTTCAAAGCACCTTATAGAAAAATTTCACAGATATACCTGTGAAAGTGCAAATTATGTGATGTTGGATATTCAAATCAAAAAGACTGATTTTTAAGAAGTGTGCCAGAGTGTGTTCATATTGATGAAAGCTGTCTCTTCCTGTAGTAAAATTGGAAGGCCATGTGCTTATTCTAATGTTCTTGCCATGGCTAATCAAATTTTCTTTAAATATTAAAAAAAAAACTGATTAACATACATTCCAAGTGATCTTGATTGATAACAGATTGTTGCCCTTTGAAGACAAATTTCATTTTTTTTAATAAGTGGAAATAATCAGGAGCTGCATCTGAAAAAAATATGGGTGATAAAAAAAGGCAATAAGACTTCTGGTGAAACACAGGGTGTGACTATAATAATAAGATTAAACTTAATTGTGTAAAGTCATTGCTGTGAAGGCAATTTCCAAAAAAAGCAAATACTACAACAACAACAAAACTTGCATAGATGTGTGGTAGTGTTAAGTTTGTGTTCTCTTGGTTTAACAGGTGGCCACTTGATCCAACAGCAATTTTTCTTATGTTTGAATTCTCTTAAGGGTGTTTACAAGACTCAGTTTCATATTTATAGTCACATGATGTATATATTTAAGCAATAGTTGTGGTATAGTTCAGATTTAATGATAGGAACAATTATATCCTAACATTGTCTGATAAGAAGAAAAATCAGATTAGGTCAGCAATTCTGGTTTAGAGATAATTTTGCTATAAAACCACGACTTTTTCTTGTGTGCCTTACTTATAATCCTTTAAGGAGCATTCAGAATGGGTAAGAGTAATGTAAGTTTACTCTGAGCAGAAAATAATTTACGAAGTTCTCTTGGTAGCAAGTCTTTTTTCCTATAGCACAGGGGGATAAATGAACATACTTTGAACTTCTCTAGTAGGACTTCATTTTTATTATTGTCACTAGATCTAAAATTTCAAAGAGATATTCTATAGTTTTGAATTCTAATTGAAAGTTGCACATTTCATTCTTATTACTCCTGGGTTCAGTTTTGGGAAATGGTGGTTGGTTCCCAAATGACATACAGGGAAGAAAACGCTGGTCTAGGAGTTAACAGAGTAGGACAAAGTCTTTTCTATATATTTGTTATTACTAGATTTGTGATGTTGAACAAATTACCCTGTCTCTCTGGGCTTTAGTAATCATATTGTTAAAATGAATAGAAGGAACTACAAAATGTCTAAAAGTTCCACTCAATTCTAACCTTCAGTGGTTTAATGTTCTCTAAAGTTGCAAATTGAGTAGTTTTTGGTTTTAGTAGCACAGATATCCTAAGATGCTGGCTTACTTGGCATGTGGCATTAAGAAAAAGAGCTAACTCAACAAATCTATTTTATCTTTCCTCAAAGTCTGAGCTGGGAGAGGGAATGACCTACACTAGTACTCACACAGTCATTATTCTTATGGAGAGGCAACTTAACAGCTAACTTGCCTGTTTCTTGGTTGACATACCCGGGAATTATCATCATTACATGCTTCACGAATTGCTTGATGGGCGGACTGTAGTCTTTTGGAGTGGCACATTTTGCAATATTCCCTTGCTTTTGATGGTTTTAAGCCACAGAACCATGATGAAAAATCAACTCTCTTTCATCTGTATACATACTTGGCTTTGAATTCTCATGCAGATCAATCTGATTATAACCATTCTACACTGGACTAGAGTAATTCAGAACAGAGAGCAGCTCATCATATTCATGATCATGAAATTGTAGACCATTTACATTTTTTGTTAGGTCACAAAAATATTGTAAATAAAACCCTCTAAGAAATTCCTAAGTTCTTAACTCCTCATCCAGGGCTCTTTTCACTGTATCACAGTTACAAAAATAAAGCAAAATATTTGCTAAGAGTAACTCGATATAACTTCTCGGATTACCAGAAAACCTTTGCGAATTCAGACACCATGGCACGTAAATCTAACTGTTTCTATTCCTGGTTGTAAATGATTTTCAGAGATGGAACACCAAGATGTCTGAATTGTGCATCAATGCTCAGCTTCCAGAGAGTGACTTGAGAGATTAAATGGGAAGTCTAGCTTTCCATACACACCTTTCATTGAACATTTTAAAAACTCAGCACATTTAGAGGGAGGCCAATATTGCCTGACAACAGGGAATAATAATTGGTAATGCGACCACAGTTCTAATTCAGGAATATTGGGGGGGGGCGGTGTGTGTAACTGGAATTGACCTTGGAATAGAAAACTCACGGCAAAAAGGCTCTTCAGTAAGATAATGCATACTTTTAAACTGCAAATTCTACGTGAAGATGAAATTTTTGGTTCTAACAGACAACCAAGGAAAGCTTATGAACCTAAAATAAAGTTGTTCATGGCCAGCCAACCCTGGTGGAAATGAGAATACACCTTGGCATAATTAAAGTGTGAAAATCCCTCAAATTTCAAATGATTCTTAGTGGGTTTTTCAAGCTTTAAGGGTTTAGGGTAAAGCAAGTTCTTTTAATATTTTAGAGTTATGGACTGAACTTCTAGAAATAAATGTACATACAATTTATCTTTTCTTTCGATAAGGATCCATGTATCTGTCTCTATATCTATTTACATCTATCATCTTTGCATCTTCCAAAGCTGGCTATGAGTAGATTTGGAGCAAGAACAAGGAAGAAAGACAAAGAAAGGAAATAGAGCAGGAATGGAAGGAAAAGGAGAGGAGGAAGAAGAATTTTATGATCTTAGCCAGTTTGTGGAAACTATTTCTGGCTTGAATAACTTTCTTATATATTTCTCTATGAGACGTTACTATTAAAAATGATATTATGACGAGCTCTGACTATTCTTGTTTCAGTATAAATCAGCAGATAAACCTCTTTTTCTTTCTTCGATTTTCCTTCCTAGGAAAGGAAATCCCCATCTAGTTGACATGAATCTGGCAGTTTCCTCCCATATCTAAAATGGAATCCTCTTGGCACTTCCAGTGGAGAGCTACCAGGCAAGCTGACTTCCGCATCTTTCAAGTCAGTGAATGCAGAAGTTAGCCCACTGGCTTCTGTGGTTGAGAATTCCATCCTCTCCCTCTTGACTGCATCTGTGAGTTCCTGAAGCTGTGCACTTGATAAAAATGTTGGATCACTCACTTGAATGGAAATGACTATTCTTTCATTAAGTGTATAGCTCTAAGTTTGAGTTGAATTATACACAATTTTTGTGAAAGAAAGCCTATCAATCATCTTTTGCTGAGTTTTACATCAATCACACATGATCCTCAAATTTCAGTGTCTTACAAGAGCAGAAGCTAATATTTTGCCCATGTTATATGTTGGCCATAGGCCACTTGTGGCTCTCTCCCTCATGCTCTTCACTTTGGGATCCAAGTTGATAGAAAAGCCTCATCTGAGGACATAATGAGCCTTGTGTCAGAGGAAAAAGAGAGAGGTGGTGGATCGTCACAATGGCTCTCAAAGCTTCTGCATATGTCACTCCCACCGCCACGTCATTTGCCAAAGTAAATCACACGGCAAGTGTGATAGGAATGTAAAGTCCTCCTACATGAAAACACAGTGAATATTTTGAAAAATAATACAATCTACCAAACAGAATATGAGCTATAACTGTTTAAATCTTTGTTCTCTGCTGAAAGACTAAAATGCCAGCTTGATCCTTGCCTCGCCAGCCTTTCTCGTAACTTGTAGCTTTATCCTTGTGACAACAAAACAGGAAAGCCAAGAAGCAAGACTTGTGGGGAAAATCTTTTGTTGGCCTTCAAAAAGTACCCAAAGGACCATCTCCTCCAGGAAGCCTTCCTGGATTAGTCCAAGAGTCTCCCACTTACCAGTTCTTTTTATGACAGTCCCCTTCCACTGCCCTTACTCCATCAATGAGCACTTCCCTTTGTGGTAATATAAAACAGTGATGAAAACATGCTTTACTGCTTGTTTCTCCTATTGGATTAAAAGTTATCTAAGAGCAGAGATTGCTATGCACCACAGTAAAGTTATTGCCTAACAGTGAAGTTCCTTAAAATTGTACCAAACCCTGACTTGGTTATTCTATTCACTTTTCAGATGAGAAAATAATTTGCTTTCAAGATCTTTCATCACTTAGCTTTTTCTTTCTCAAGATGTAGAGTAAAGCATAGGCAATGTTCATTCATTCATTCATCCGTTCAACAAACATTGCCTGCCTGTTATATTCCACATGCTAAGCCAGGCGCTGACTTGTGGCACCAGATTCTCACAGTTCCTTCTCTCCTGGACCTTACCTTTTAGTGGGAGTGACCCAGACAAATCACATAGTCACACAGTTATAAACTGTGATAAAGACTAGGAGAAAAACTTAAAGGGTACTCTAAGAACATATAGGAGACCTGACTTACTTTGTGTCTCTGTGAAGTCTTCTCTGAGGAAATGACAGTTGAGCTGAGATCTGAGTTAACTATATAAAGAATGAAGGCAAAACAGTTCAAAGAAGATGCAAAGGCATGTGCAAAGGCCCTGAGGTGGGAGGAGGGAAAGAAAGGCCGGTTGTGAGGGAGTATACAAAGCAAAGCAGTGAATGATGTGAAAAGCAAGTAGGGTCTTGTATGCCATGTTAAGGGTTTGGGTCTTTACTCAGTGAAGGGTCTTTAGGAGGGAGGAACATGACAAAATTTGAATTTTCAGATGTTACTCTGGTTGGCATGTGAAATGGATTGGAGAGTGGCAAATGGATGGCAGGATATCAACATAAAGTCTTCTTCAGTAGTAAAGATAGGAATTTCTGCTCAGTGCAAAATTGGCATCTAACAGTTGGATGACACATGACTGATATTCTGGATCTCTTGGTTATAACATTTAATTTAAAAAAAACTAGACTGCAATCTAGCAGAAAAACATTTAAGTTGGCTCATAGTTCTTGGTTTACAACACTATTCAAAATATACCTCTGAGCTAAATAATCCCAACTATATCAAAAGAATGGGTCAATGACCTTCTAATACTTTCAAAGGATGGGCTTCAGGGAATCGATGAAGCTCCTGAAATTCCATGACAATTGTGTGTGCTTATGCTTCTATGTTTTTCTAGGGCGAGAATCCATGAATTCCATCAGATTCATTACTCCCAAGTGCTAAGAACCACTGGTTTCCATTATCACGTGACCAACCCATAGTTACCCCATCACCAGAATGCAGTCCTGGGTAATAAGTCTTGAATTAATGGAAAAGCTTACTGACTGCCAAAGGTTCAAGCTCCTCTTCCTAAGTGCAAAGTGCTTGCTGGGAAGTGGCTGCCCAGCCAGAGACTGTATTTCCTAGTCTCCTTACATCTATGAGTGAGGCAGCACGTGACTACTTCTGACCAATAGAATGTGTGTAGACATTTTGATTGGTACTTGTGTGTGAAGTTGGGTACATGTCTGATATATGTTTTCCAAAACGTTCCCACCTTCTCTAGTGACCTTGGAGGCCGTGTTTTGAAACTGGCAGCATCACAAGATGGAAGAATCTGTGATTACTGAATCATGGAGACAGTCAGGAGAGCCGTCCAACTGAACACCTGCATTGGATTTTGGTGATTAAGAAATTTTTATTATCTTACGCAACTGAGATTTAGGATTATTTGTTACAGTAATTAATCTACTCTGGCATACAAAAAGAACATCCCACACAGGAACACACAACAAAATGACTGGGGAAAAAATCCTCTTTGGATTTCTTTCTGGAACCGAGAACTAGCGCCGTTTTGTAAGCTGTAGTTTCTTGGTGTTGTTTTGCGATGTATAAGTTTCTCTGAGCTCAAATTTCTCACAAATCCAGTCCTTGGTTTCATGACAGTGTGATTACCATAGATAGCTAATGTGAGTGACTTTTAACCCCATGAGAGTAAGTTTAATAAGGTAAAAGACAGACGTGTTATAAGTGGGTAGAGATACTCATTTATTCATTCATTTATTCAAAAATATTGGTTTATTGAATTTCTTTAATGTGTTTTAAAATGTACCTGGAATTTTGTTTTAATCAAAATGGTATAGTGAGATAACAGACACAGAGACAACTGTTTTTGAAAAAAGAATATTTTGCTTACAGTTCCCAAGAAGATGGACACTCTAAGCCATCCAGGGCCACATGGAGAAGCACCAGGGTTGGTAAGGAGGCAGAAGGAGTGAAGAGAAAGCATGGGCAATGCCTTTATTTTGGTTTTCATGGAAAGAATGGGCCAGGCAGGGTAGACAGCTGAACAGGCTTATGATTGGATAGTTTGAATAATTTTGGCAGGTTCTGGGGTGACTGCGGGCAGGAGGATGGTGTGCTGAACTGCAGGTGCCTGATAAAAGGAGGTGGGTGGGAGTATAGACTCAGGATGGGTTGGTTTGCATATGAGAGATGTGCTTACAGGCAAGTTGCTTAGTATCTCCAGGAATTAGCTAATCCTGGGGGGGGGGGCAGTTCCTCCTTAGTCCACAAGGCCCCAAGATGTCAAAGCATCATAAAATATACAAAATAAAAAACACGACTAATACATAATAGACACATATTTAAAAAAAATAAGGCACTGGGTTCTAAGTAAATCAAATCAACTAAATAATTACAAGGACACAGATTTACTAACATTCACTAGACACAGTTAATGTCTCATTACTCTACACCATGAAGGTCATTTTGATCACTGCACATTTCTACCAGAATTATTTGCTTAAATATGTCCATCAGGTTGTTCAAGATTAAAATAAAGGCTTGGGTATTTCAAATTATTAAAAGGAGGTTCTTGCAGAAATGTCTAAGTACTGCAGGGTTTAGATTAGAACTTGTATTGAACCATGAACCTGAAACATATGCAGCCTACGTTGGTTCTGGAAGATAAATGCAATACTTTTTAACAAGTACTTCCAGTTCTCGTCCTCCTGCAAGAACAACCTTCTAAAATACAGTCCAATTCCTAAAACTTTTCAGGGGCTGCCCATTGCTTATTGCCAGCATTTTCAAACTTCAATCATTTATAGACCACCTTCCCAATTTTTGCTATGTCTGTGTAACACCTTTTTTTGCATTTTCTTAATTTTTTCTGCAGATCAACTCACCATGGTACTATCTACGTTAGCTTCATCTTAAGTAATTTTTGTATCTGTATAATTTTGAATTTAATGTGCTAATTACATATTTTTCCCTAATTTGTATAAAACTAAATACATAACCACTAAAAATCTTTAAAATATTGTTTGTGTACCATGCCGCAACACACTGATAACTGCCAGTGGTGCTCATGCCACCCTGTGGGAAATCCCAGCTGGGACGATGGTGTTCAGTCCACTGAGCATACATTTCAAGACTCCTCATGTTGTAGCCCCTGCTCCCTCCTTTCTATCACCCTCTTCAAGTGTTCAGACATCAGTCATGATGACTGAGCTTAATTCCCTGACGATGCTGTGCTTTGTCTTGCTTCCACACCTGCCTGAACAGGTTCTGCACCTTTAACACTGCCTTCCCCCACCTTTGATGGGCCCTTAAGCTGCCTCTAAAAATCCCCACTAGCTCTGTGCGAGGGCTTCTCTCCAGGCTCCTTCCTACTCACAGCCCCAAACCCATGCTGCCTCCACTTTCTGCTTCTGTCCCGCTGGAGCCTGCCATTCTACTTGGTCCCGTTAGGATGGTATGTGGGTATTCTTTTCCACTAGGTTTAATTCTGCCTTCATTCCTCAATGCCGCCTTGGGGGTCTCCTTCACACTTTGTACCCCTGGGCCAATCCTGTCCCACTCCACTCAATTTTTCATCCTAGGTTCCTAGAACCCCAATCGGAGTACAACATTGCAGACTCCCCATTCACCCAAGGGGAATACAAGGCTTCTCCAGGGCTGTTCCTTCTGCCTGGAATGCTCTTCCTCTCCTTAGTCTTCTGGTATGCTCCTCCTGAGCTCAAAAAACTCAGTTCCAGTATTACTACTTCCTAGGAGCTTCCTTGCCCTCCCTAGGCAGAATTACATTTTTCCTGTTCTCTTGTCTCATAGAAGTTACTTTAATTGCTGTAATTATTAGTCCAATATCTGTCTCTTCTGCTTGTTTGAGGAGGTACAAGACTGGGCATATATTTAGTTATCTTTCTTTCCCCAGAGCTTTACACAATGCACAGTACATGGACAGTGCCAAAATGATGTTTACTGAATGCATGAATAAGTTAATAAACTGGAAATGTATTAATATATACCTTGGAACAATTTTGAAATTTAGTTCCTGGATATGATACAAGAATGGGAAGAGAAATGTTCCTATGATAAAATAACGTGAGGAATAATTGTCATTGAGCGTCCCCCAGTCCCTGACTCCTCACCCCCTCATCCCACTCCTGGGCACAGGAGACCCATGGGATAGCGAGAACTTTTACTTACAAGATGGAGCAGGAAGTGGCCTGTGACCCAGGGGTGAAAGGTCACGTTCACGCCCAATCCCCAGAGATCCCATAAACTAAGTCCTGTGAAGAATTTTGTTAGGGCTAAACACTAGGAAAAACACTGGATATTTACACAGTACATTTTTCCCTCGTTTAAGCTGAAGAAAAAAAAAGTGAAAAGAGGGGGAAAAGCCAAAATTAAATAAGCCAGCTGGTTTAACTTCTCTTTTTACATATTTTCCATTGCAATCCTCTCTTAGTCATAAAGTCTTTCTCAACCACTTTACTGCTTTTCACTTGGCTGAAGTTTTTCAGCTTTTTTTACGTTAAAAAAATGCAGAATGAAAGGTTGAGTAGATTGTGATTTTATTCTCTATTTCTCTTCTATCCTTCCCCCTCGAACTCACACACACACACACACACACACACGCACACACACACATGCTTACTATCCAACTGTGTTTGGTTAAAAACCTGTTTCTGATAACAGCTACCCAGAAACAGGATCTCTGCTCTTTTTGACAAACAAAGCTCATCTTTCTTGAGGTGCAAAAAATATCCCATGTTACTCCCCATTCCCCTTGCCTGCCAGTGTCGCACACTCCATGTCCCCTTCTCTTTGCAGGCAGGGCTTTGGAAGAGGCAAGAAGGACAGCTGCTGAGCAACAATAGTTCGTTACGGAGCCAGTAAATAGACAAGGCCTCATTTTCTTGACCTTTTCCACCCCTGCGCCTCAGAATGAGCGTTTTGATTCTGGGTCGTGGGGGGAAGAGAAGTAGGAGAAGGGAGGCTCCTTTTTCACTTTGTCTGCCTCTGTCCTTAAAAGTAAAAGAGAGAAGTGTTCATTGGGAAATTTTGCTTAGTAATTTTGTTCCTAGTCTTAAAAAACAACCAAAAAAACACGTTGTGTTGTGTGTGTGTGTGCGTGCGCGTGCGTGTGTGCGTGTGTGTATGTGTGTTTGGGTTTAGCAATTCCATTTTAAGAGGAGTTGCTCCATAAGAGAGGCCACTCTTCCTTTCGGAGGCCAGCGACTGCTCAGGGGAGGGGAGCCTCACTGGTGTCATTTCAGTAGGCCACTGCACGTGGACGAGCCGGCCAGGGAGGGGGCCTTTGCACATTTGTGGCAGTTCAGCTTTTCCAAGTGGGGAAAATAATGTTAACTCTTTCCAAGAATCAAGGAGGAATCCGTCTGCCCTGTTCAGCTCTCAGACAAGGACCACCCCCTAACGCCTCTCGCCAGGTGATCATGAGGCATTCCTTTCTACAAACTCTTACCAGGTTGGGAACATTTTATCTGCGTGGAGCTCCAACACAACCCTGGCTTGGTAGCTGCAAACCTCACTCTGGAAATGCCGGTCACCCCAATCCAGTGCCATCCAGACTCCCCACAGAGCAGCCTGATGTGGTGGAGCCTTTCTTTTTGGAAAAAGTCAGCGAGTGAGAAGTAAATCAAAGCTTTGAGCCTCGCCTGCTAGGCTGCCCATGTGTGTGGAGCTCAAAGCATCTGCTTCTCTCCCTCTCCCCCTCTCTAACAAAAGAGCCACTAATCCTGATTCCTTTACACAAAAACAGTGTGAAACCAGCCTAGGGGCTGGAAATAGAGTGAATGCTGTAGGAGCAGCTGGCACATTAATGCCCCCAAAAGCACTAGCTGGCACCTCATCCTGAAACCCAGTCACCCTGTCTCTGTGGGGGCTGCGGAGGGATTCAGTTTTGCTACAACACAATGAAGTATATTTTTAACAAATAAACACAATTTGGGCAGAGTGTAGGCATCTTTGGCCAGTAAGTGCTTTATGCACTGGCTGTGGACTCCCTGTATCCCTTCCACTCTCAGTACCCCCCTCCCCCAGGGGTAAAGGCTGGGAAGAGAAGTGAACTCCCACAAATAGATAAAATAAGAAAGGAATGGCTGTGCCCCCACTTTACAAGCAAATATTACTTCTCCTTCTGATTAGCCGCTGCCTAAACAACCCTCGGTAATTTTATTTGCATTTTCTGAAGTCTTGAATCTTGCCTAACAGCTAGCAAGGTGTGTATTTAATCACCATTTTCTGAACTCTGTGTCTTGTCAGCTTTACCTGCCGAATCTTCCAGGCAGGTTGGACACGGAGTTGTGATTTTCTTTGACTGTCTTGGCGTCAGTGTCTGCTGATTCCTTGGGTCTGGGGATGAACAAGGTTAAGGAACACAGCCAGCTTTTCTTACTACCTCGGCCGCATCCCATGCTGGGAATTCACAGCTGCTGTGTGGTTTGGGGGAGATTTATTGGGAAAGAGTAAGTTTTAGTTAATTCCAACAGCTCGTGAAGTCATATGCGACTCTTACCCAAGGGTTCAGATACTCTCTCCAAGGGAGAGAGAACTGTGAGGGAGAAGTGAGAAGAATACGCTGAAAGCAGGAACATAGCATCATGGAAGAGAAAGAACCTTCACGTGGGATTCGGGCTGAAAATAGGGAAAATCCCAGAGAAAGAATCCCTTCTCTTTTTCTAAATGCTACTCCACGCTCCCCGTGCCTCAGAGCCTTTCATAATTGAGGTCTGAATTGGAGTGCTTCCTGAGGCTGCCACGTGTGATGACACTTAATTTCAAGCAGCCAAGTCCATTTCAACCCAGATTTTCACACTGACAAGGTGAATCCGAATAATAGCTGTATTGAGGCTGGTTTTTGAATGACTTGCCCAGCTGATATGAATGCTACTTTTTCAAAAGAGAATATGCTTAATAGTTCAGAAACAACGTTTTGTGAGCCCAGAGTTACCTCAGGAACCCAGACAAGTGCAGCTCTTGGAACACCCTGGTCTCAAAGGATGGCTGTCTCCCATGCTCCCTCCCAGGTCTAGCTCAATCTGTCTCTACTGAACTATTTCACCCGAGCCATGCCTAAGCCCTATCAAAATCCATGACCTCTTTTCAATTCCTTGGTACCTTGGCTTCAGAGTGGAATTTGATTTTCTTTGTCTTCCTAGCATCGGACCAATCCTGCTCTGTGTTTCATTGGTTTTGTTTCCTCCTTCAGGTCTCTGAGTTTGAATAATTCCCAAGGTTTGGTTCCTGGTTGTATCACAGGATATTTGTGCCCGATTAAGCCTGACTCTCCAGGCACCCAAGATAAGGAATTCCAGGCTTCATGTCAAGACAGAGACAGAACAACTTCTAAAGGAAAACAGGAGGCCATCTCCTCTCAGGCATCCTTAGGAACTTCCCAGCAGACTTATCAAATCTCATTGCCTGCTTTGTGTCCCATGCACATTCTTAACAGAGTTGGGAACGACCATATCATTGGCTTAGATTAATAAGGATCCACCTTCTGGATCCAGGCACACCTTTGAGTGAAGCTCATGGCTGAGAGGAGGTAGGGTGACAACTGAACCAAATGGGAATTCAGTTAGGAGGGTCAAGGTGAGGAATGGATGTTGGAAACCAACAGTGTCTATTACACTGCTTTCCTTCATCTTCCTTGGAAACTCATGGAGTCTCAAGATTTCAATTGCCTCTATGCAGATGAGTCCCAAGTCGTTATCTTTGGCCAAGACCCCTCCTGATTTCTAGCTACATATCCAGCATTCAATATTCACATGTTGTTACCTCTAATTCAACTATGTAGGTGAAATTCGTCTTCCCTTTCCTCTCCTCCTCTTCTCTCAAACTCAGTCCTTCTCTTGACCTCCCTATTTCTATTTATGGTAGCATTTAGGCTTACTCTTCATTATGTCCCTTCCCCCAGTCTATGTTAAATTAGTCACCAAGTCCTATAGATTCTTCTTTGGGGAGATATTTCTCATTCTTCTCTTTCCTTCCATAAACCTAACCAGCTGCTTGGGCAGGTACCTCTTCTTTCAGTCTCTTCACACTGTATACAGACACCAAGTAAATCTTCCCAAACAACACTTCAATCATATCATCCCTTTACTAAAGAAATATTTATTCCTATTATCTCAAAGTGAGGTTCCCCAGATCGCAAGTTTACCAGTGGTGCTGATATCACCTGTGAACTTGTTAGAAACGCAAATCCTTGGGCCGCACCCCAGGCTTGCTGGATCAGACATTTTAGTGTTGTGGCTTAGCAGATTGTCTTTTTAACATCTCCCCCTACCCCCACCTCTCCACTCCCAGGTCACAGGATGTCAACTCAAGTTTTAGAAGCACTGAATTTAGGTGTTCTGTTCCACAAAAAATGATTTTTCGGACGATGAATAAAATGGAAACTTGACCTTTTCTTGGCTCTATGTCTCTGATGATATTTCCTCCAAGAATTACAGTGGTGGTAGTCCAGTTGATATCCTATTTTTAATAATGACTCTCTTCCTATATGAAGATCGAAGAAACAAATCTGAGTATTGGGTGTGTATGGTTTGCATTTTGCTTGGTTTATTCAACCTGATAAAAATATAGGCATAGTTTTCAAAGAAACTTATTCCAGTCCCAGTTGTTTTGAGTGGAAGATAAATAGAAAGGAATAGTTTTGTTTTTTTTCTTCCATTTCCTCCCTAAAGCACACACCTATGGCTCCAGGAAACAGATGCACAAAATGACGTGATAGTTTTTGTAAGGCAGAAGACGCAATCAGACTGAGATGTGGAGTTTGACTATAGTCAACGTTATAATTGCTATTTCTCTATATTGAGATATATACATATTAACTAAAAACAACAAAGCCAAGACAACTCCATTCTCTCTGAATAAAGGAGAACGAGACCATTATAATCCCAGGTCCCCTGGTGATGACTTAAATTTTCAAAATTACATTTGACAACACATAGATATTCATGCAGGGAGAAAAAAGAAAGAAAGAAAGAAAAGGTATCATTTCAGATAATTGGAAGGTGCTGAAATCATGGAGCATGACGGGAATGGCATTATTCCCAGGAATGTTGCTTTAGAACTAATCAAGGATCTGGTTGAAGAATTTGTTTTTCACTATCATTTCAATGCCTTTCTGTCACCACAAAGCTAATGTTGTTGCCAGCAGAGCCTCTAAGTGACAGGATTCTAGCACTTGTTGTATTTGAGGCTATTTTATAAACTGGTGTGTTGGCCTTTTGTAGTTGTACTGAAAGCTTTAAAAAAAAAAAAAAAGAAGTAAGGGGCAAAGCTTTAAATTCTCTATTCAAGTCATGGTTAATAAACCATGCCATTTCAATGATTGCCTTGTCTTATCTCTAGCCAGCAAATAGCAGTGGCAGAGGCTGATCCAGTGGGTTGCTGAATTACAATGTAGGTTGAATTCACAGCTTCATCAAATCTTCAAAGTAAAAGTAAGGAATAAAAAAAATTGAGATAATTTACATTTTTTGTGCTAAGTTTTCAAAGCATGATATGTATTTCACACCTCCATCACAGCTCAATTGAGACAAACCACATTCAAATGCTCAGCAGCCACCTGTGGCTGGTGACTACCATATTGGACAGCACAGATCTGGGCCATAAAGCCAAGCAGGCCAATTAGCACCCATCAGTGAGCTGATTTAATTGGTTTAAGAAGATCTCAAAGGCCTCTTTACTCTGGAGAGTGAGCAGGTGATTCACACCTCCAAGATCCCTACTCGTCCCCCAGCACTACCTCAACCCACTTCTAAGGACTCACCAAGGACTCTCCATGACAAGTTGGGTGGTGGAGAAGAAGAAAATACCGAGTCTGGTTTCCAGATGGCTCGACCCACTATGGGCTGATGGCAGCTGGAAGGGGAAAATGGGAAAGGGAAGCTCATTGGGAAGAATTGTAGCGATACATCTGATTTCCTACTTTCCCTGAAAGGAAACATGTCACTTGAGGACCAATAACTGGTAAAATTCAGTATACCAGTATGTGTTGCCTGATCTATAAGCAAGAGATGGCCTCAGGCTGGGGTTAGCCAATCTGAAGAAGAGATAAAGAGCAATGCTGCATCAGTCAGGTAGGTGTTCTGTGCCTGAAGTCTGTGTTTCAGGTCTTTTAAAGTCCAGTAATTTGGCATTTTGTTGGGGTGGAAGTCAACTACTTCTACACTCCAGGCTGAAGCAGGTTAGATAGTAGCATCCTGAGTAGGAGATCGCCACACTAAGGTGATGGGCCACTGGCAGGGTGGGGTTCAGGTTGTTGTCTTCTCACTTGAGAACTTAGGAATGACAGCACAAATAGGTGAAAGAGTCTCCAGACTTAAAGACTATGTCTAGATAAGACATTTGACTGTGGTTTCCTGTATAGAAATTTAGCAACAACAAATAGATGGGAAGTCTACTAAGTTTTTGAGAGAACTGTACAGCCAAAGAAACCCCAAGCCTATCTGAAACAGCTTGTGCCTATAAAACCCCTTAAATAAATTTCTAGGCCCTGAAATCCATACCACCTGGAAGTGGGCTGCTGAAGCTAAGTAACCCTAAGTGTTATGGACTGAATATTTGTGAAATCTCAAATTTATATGTTGAAACCCTAATATTCAATGTGATGGTATTTGAGATGGGGCCTTTGGGAGGTCATTGGATTTAGATGAGGTCATGAGGGAAGAGCTTCCGTGATGGGATTAGTGTCCTTATAAGAAGAGGAGGAGACCAGAGCGCTCTCTATCTCTCCCCGCCTTCTCTGTCTCTCCCCTTTCTCTATCTCTTTCCCCCTCTCTCCTCCCTGCTTCTTCCCCTTTCTCTCTCCCACTCCCCACCATGTCAAAACGCTGCTAGAAGGAGGCCATCTGTAAGCCAGGAAGGGTCCTCACCAGAAACTGACCATGCTGGCATCTTGATCTTGGACTTCCCAGCCTCCAGAAATGTGAGAAATCAATGTCTCTTGTTTAAATCACCTATTCCATGGTGTTTTATTATGGCAGCCCTAGCTAAGACACCAAGGAAAGAAATACTCTACAATGTCTACCTCAGCTGTGGTGTGAGAGATAATGGACAAGGAAGACCATCCTAGAGTAGCCTGTGTTGGGGTCACAAAGGACAATGGACAAGGAAACTCTCCCGGGGATTAGAACCATGGCCTGTCAGCTGGGTCAACAATAAACCTCCCCGTTGCCATAGTCCTGTTGTGGGTGTGCTGCTTCTACCTTGCAGAATTTGATCACTGCTGGGGAACTGTAACAGCTGTGTGTTTCCTTTTTCTTCCTCCTGAAAAGAGAGTTTTTAAAATGGAAGTTTCGCTCTTCTCTTCACTACCATTTTATATTTGGTTTAATGGGAATAATAGGTCATCTTTTGTCTCATAGCAGCCACATTAGAACCCAACAGAAAGGAATGCACACAGAGAATCTAGGCTTTGAGCTAGATGTAGTAAACACAAGAAATTTGTTTCAGGCATGGGAATGAGTACATATATATGTTTGGGGAGCTGAGAGGATGGAGTCCCCTACTTGCTTCCCAATAGCCATTCTCTGTTTCTTCAGTAACAGAACCCTGGACCATGGACAAACTGAACGGTGTAGGATAGGAACAAACCCTGTAGAAATTACTGAGTTTGAAATAGTTATTCACATACTGTTGAGATCATACTTGTCTTTCTTTTCAGTGAATGATGGCTACAAAATTGTTCAAGGGAAAATGGTAGTAACAGTAGAATGGGCTTTTTAATTAATCAATCAGCTGGCACCAAATTTTGTGGAAAACCCAGTGAGGCTTCTAAATGTCCAGTAGCATCTGATCAATTGTTTGTCACATCTGTAAATGCTCTAACCCTCACTTCTGTCAACAGAAATATTTGTAATGAGTATTCTTCAATCGTGAGATGTTTGGCTCCACTGCACATCACAGATGGAATCTGGGTATAGATTGGGGTTACTCCAGTTAACAGGATTTCAGAATGATTCTGATTCAGTGTTGATATTAGAAAGAGATTGGTTTTCGGTTCTGTTTTGGGTCCTCAAATCATACACACTGAGATATTTAGGGAACTTTGTGAATATTCTTATCCCCATAATGTTCATGTAATATTGGCATAATTCAGTAGAAAATATATCTCTTTGCCACCTTTTAAATTATTCTCAAGACAACGCAACATTGAAGCATAGCAGATCGTTTTAAAGACAGTACTCTCTCCCTGTTTATTGCAAGAATCTACTACTAATCTCAGGTAAGCAGGCTGTTGTCATAAAAATGGAATGTGAAAACATCCACATAGATGGTCTACTTTGAATTTTCTTAATTTTAAACGTTAGATTTGCAACACACTGAATGAAAAGCCGACTTCATCAAAGAAGTAGAATTTCTCTTTTATTTCTTACCTAGCTACTCATTTCAGAAGCCTGTTTTTTCCAGGAAATTCCTGCGCTGAGTCTAGGGTTCAATCTTACACACATACTTTCCAGCATATGATCCTAAATAAGCTGCGGAATGATAAGATGAACAAAAGCAACACCAGAGGGTTGCTTTTCTTGCTTTCTCTTCTTTTCAAAAAGGAACAATAGGTTTATTGTGCAGGCCTCCAAATCACAAAGTAGCTTACGAAAACTGCAGGTTCGAAGGTAGTTGATGTTTCACTGTAGTTTAAAAGCTCTTTCCAAGCTTAGACTAACACGTCGATAGTTGAAAACTATCTGGACATGTTATATGTTCTAGATGTTAATCTGAGGCTTTCAAGAGGACCTATACCTTTAGACCTTCACATTAGCCAACTGGCCTTAAATCCTTCCTAGAAGAAGGCAGGGTAGAAATCAGCCCATTGGTTAAATTAAATCAAATTAATACAGTTGTTCCACATTTGTTGAGACAGCTTTGAATCTAGAGTATCTGTTCCTCTTATCTACTGAGCCTCATTAAAGATGCAACTGCCCAAAGCAACTTTATGAGTGATATACCCTGAAATGATACAAATTAAATGATTTCTTAGGGCAATGTGAAAGAGCTTCCAGATAATTTTACAATGTAATGAGTCAAAAGCACTAACTTCATTTTGCCGCTGTCTTTTTCTATGTAAAAAGATGGAATTTGTTTTTTTCTGGAGAGAGAGTTACCATACGATGGTTTGCTTACATTTTATTTTCATGTGAAGATAAACATCTCCCAACCTCAGAATTTCACATAGATGTCAGACGAAGGAAGGCTCTGCTATGAAAACTAATGTTTGCCGTCAAATAAACTACCAGAGCCATTGGCCACTGTGAATGGTGATGGGTTTTCTGGGACTTACACCATTTTAGTGCCCACTGAGGATAAATTTTGGGCACTTCCAGTACATGGATAAACTGGGGATATACAGTTGTCCTGAGCACTGAATCGACTATGGTGTTTTTCCAGGGAGTTTGTTCAAAATGAGTCTTCAAGGCTTCAAACCACTGGGCCCAGATCTCATATGCTTATGAGACCTCATGTGTTTTATAAGAAGATATAACCAAACTGCATGTTGTCTTTTTTCCTCCCCTGCTTCCTTTTAAATCTCTTTTGCGTTACTTCTTTTAGTTTGTTCCCTTGCTTTAAAATTTATATGAACCATCGTCTTAGAATATTATTTTAAATTTCAAAGGAGGCCTTGGATTTGAAAACAGTTTTTTAATTTCCCCCACATTTGGTCTGGGTGGTGATTGTACTAAATCAGCCTTTTACGGAAACACTATCATTAAAAACTTCTCATGGTCTCTAGGGACAGGATTTGGAAGCACAACACAAGCCTTTCTGATTAGGGCTCTGGGAACTCCCACTTTGTTTGCAATGGTTTTGTTTTGTTTTTGATTTATAATAACTTCCAGCGAATGGTCCTGTTTTAGAGCTATTTAAAGAAATTCTAAACTAAAATTGTAAAGGAACTGGATGAAAAACATTAACAAAAAACATTAACACAATAAATAAATTTGTGTCCCCACCCCCAGCAGTGCACAATCCTTCAAACCTTCCTCCTTATTTTTACCCTTTTCTTTGATTTGACTTGCTGCCGCCCTTAGCCTCCCTCCTCACCCTCAGGGGGCCTGGCCATTTCTCTGGGCTTTAGAGGCTTGTAGCTGCTTCCTTTCATTCTTTCTCCTGTAATCCTCCAAGCTCTCGGTTCTGTTTCACCCTCCCACTAACTTTTCTTGTTTTCCATTGCCTGATCTTCCTGCGGGCCGCTCCACCATCTTTCTCTTCATTTCCTTTACCCTGAAGCTCAGAGGCCTCTTTTCCTTGCCTTCCAGTTCATTCTGCTACTAATCAGAAGCCACCTCTTAATCTTGGAGGCTTTCTTTTTGTTTTTCTTTTTTTTTCAGAAATCAATTCAAATCTGGACTGATGGTTTTGTGGAACTCTCAGAGCAGGAGTTTCCTGACCTAGCGAAGCAAACAACAGAGCATAGCATCCTAGGTTTCAGAAGGAATTGTTCTGGCTTAAGGAGGATAACTAAACATGCCTCTCCCCACTACAAGCTATGAAAAATAGATAGGGGAGGCAGATGGGAGCTCAAAATATGAGCTATTGATAAATATTGATACTTATTGATAAAGCTGGACTAGAGACCCTGGCTTGACCTGTGGTCAGAACCAAGCTTCCACCTTAAACTGTCCCATCTGGTCACTGGCAGAGCAGCCAGGCAACCAAATATTGAGAACCCTCCCCAGGTACCTCACAGCATGGAGGAGGGACAAATGTGAGGCTGCTGAGAGCTCTCGTGTTTCAACCTTGGCGATGCCCCTCTCATACTGTTCCCTCCAGGAACATTATGCAAATGCAAGTACACAGCTAATGCTGATGCTCAGCCCCTAATTTTAGCCATTAGATCAAATCATGTGTAAGAATTAATTTAAATTAACCTATCCCTTTACCTAAGCCATCAATACAATTTTATAAAATTCTGACTGAACACTCGGTAACTTTATGAGCACCAAGGATGCAAAAGTGAATTGGGCACAGACAACTTAGGCCAACATGGTACAGATTCAGGAAAGTTATACATAATTGTATGCAAAAATATTGTCTAGGAGTCCCGTATGAAAAATCCTCACGGAGAAAGCGATCTTTGTTTGGTAAGTGCTTTTATAAATTCATTTAGGCAGAATAGACGGGTTTTGTAAAGCTTGAAACATATAGAATTTGGAGGGCCCTTTCTGATAGAATATAAAATTATGAATTTAAAATCAGGTTCAAAAGTTAATGTCTAGGATGAGAATAGAAATCACAAAAGAATTCCTAAGGCCTTGGAGATACAGGTCCCTTGCTTCTGAGATCTTTTGAGGCATTTTCTCAGAAATGCTCCACATTTGCCCCTTGGTTTCTTGCTCCACCTGGAACACTCTACAGCTCCCAGTGACTCCCAGAACTCAGAAGGAGTGTGCAAGTGGTGCCTGAAACTTAAGTGTCAATGGCTTCAGGGTCAATCTGCTATAGGGTAAATTTCCAGAGTTTGAGTGTGATTGGACCATATCTTTGAATAGTGGGGGGATAACTTTGCAAAAATGAGAGGGGCATGGAAGAACTCTATACCATACAGTGTACCATGATGGCCTCCCATACCCCCACCAATCTTCAGGAAAAACTACCAACATCACTTTAGGCCCCTTGTGTTTGTGTTTGTGTTTCTTATGAAAATGGGTGAAAAATTACTTCGGCGTCTTGGTTGGTGTGGGATCAAAACGGAGCCGAGAAGTGAATAAACATGTAAATTATCTACGTTGCAGTATCTTCGATGCCATGATAGATTTTTACTGGAACTATGCTTATAATATATAACAGTACATACACCAAACCCTTACAAAATATAACACACACTCATATATTGTAAGGATATTTACATTTGCATCTGGTACTAGATTAATTTATGCCATATCTCAAACTGAAAATATCTAAAATCATTAATTTTTTTCCTGAAGGTTTCTCATGTATTTCAGACCTCAGTTAATGTCACTTACATCCATGCCATCCCTCCAAACCAGAATCCAAAGTCACCAAGTCTTGTCTGTTGCACTAACGATGTAAGATTTGTTCCCCTCTTCCCTGTCTTGACCAGTGGGTGCCCTTTTAAAGAGCCCTGCTGTCTCCTAAGATGATGAAGGCTGCCATGGTAGACAGAATAGTGCCCCGCCCCCACCAAAGATGTCTACATCCTAGTCCCTGGAACCTGTGAGTATGTTACCTTACGTGGCAAAAGAGACTTTGCAGATGTGTTTAAGGGGACAGACCTTGAGATGGGGAGACTATCTTGATTTTCTGAGTCCAATGTAATCACAAGGGTCCTTATAAGAGGGAGACAGCAGGCTCAGACTAAAAAGAGAAGGAAAAGTGACTCTGGAAACAGAGGGAGAGGGAGGGGGTGAGGGAGGAGAGAAAGGGAGATTTTTGAAGATGCTAGATTGCTGGCTTTGAAAATGGAGAAAGAGGCCACTCCTGCGAGCAATGTAGATAGCTTCCAAAAACTGAAAAAGGCGACAAAACAGATTTTCCCCTGGAGCTGTCAGAAGCGACACAGCCCCAACACCACCTCGACTTTAGCCCAGGACTTGAGGCCTCCAGAGCTGTAAGAATAATGAGTTTGTATTGTTTTAAGCCACTGTGTTTGTGGTCATTTTGTACGGCAGTAATGAGGAGCTATTACAGTGTCGATAATTCATTCTTTGCCACTGTGGTTGAAATGGTCCCTTCATCAGTCTAGAGTATTAAAAAAGCTAACACAGTTAAAAAAAAATTAACTGAAAGTTAAAGCCTTCACTTTCTTTCCTTTCAGGCTTTCTTCTTCTCTTTGTGTTGATGCCGAATTCTAGGAACCAACCTAGAACGAAGAGGTAGGTCAGTGCTACTTAGAAACCCCAGGTGGCAAGAGAATAGGGGACGCTGATCCACCAGAGCTGGTTTGTGGGTTTCATAGCATCTCAGTGGAAAACCTGTGGAGTTGGGGCACAAGCATCTACTGCTGTGATGGTGGTCTTGCTGGGCCGGGCCTTAGTGGTTATTCAGCTGAGGATGATCCTGGTCTCTCAAAAGGCCAAGCCATTTTCCTAATGCTGTCGTATTCACACCTGGAGATGCTTCCAGTCTTAGCCACTCTGTGCCAGAACCCCTAAGCCCTGCTGTTAAGGCTTATTACTAGTCCAGACACCCTTTCCCTAAGAAGGAGCCCTTTTTACAGCTCCTTTTACTGCCAAGAGACCTCAGTGGATATCATCTCAATGCATTAAAGATGTCAAAAATCCATTTAATCTTCAAGGAAAATGAATGGGATCACAACCTCTTTCCTTCTAAGGAGGCAATTTGGTCCAACGTAAAACTTCTGCCCCACTCTCTTGTGAGCAGCTCTCTACACCCGGGATATTGGGAAGAGACAAAAGACACAATTTCATCTTCCCCAGAGAAATAGAGCCCGTCCCCCTTATCTTACATAATAGCCTAGAAGTAAGGACAGTAGGTTACTGGGAAGCCAATTTTCAATATTGTGGGAAGAAACACTTTGTCCTCTATAGGTTGTCACTAAAAGAACCAAACATTACAAGAGTTAAAAAGCTAAGCGGCATCTTCAGGAAGAGACGTAAGTGCCCTGAAAGTTCCCATCACTCATGTAACTTGAAGTCTGGTCATTGCCACAGTCCCAGTGTGCCGCGGCTGTGTGGGTCTCCTCCGGCTTTCTCTGCCTTTAGAAATGTGAATTAGTGAATTGCTGGAATCACCACCGGACACACGCTCCAGTTTCTAGAGGAGAAGATGACTGCCAGGAGCTGCATTTGGAACGATCTTTTGGCCACCTGAAAACTGACTGAAACTGCTATTTCACTCACTGTTACCTTCTGCTTTTTAGAAGCGTATCAACTGTCTGGGGTGCCTTGATTCCAGCAAATATTCCCTGTTATTCTATTTTCTTTTTATTTTACAGATTTTAAAGTTTGGGCTCAAGTGACAAGGAAGAACAAATCTAATTTTATATTTTCACTAACATCTCCCCTTGTCTTAAATGTCTACCCCGGGCCTTCATCTAGGCAAAAGTAAACAAAGATACAAAGAAATAAAAGCTTTAACAATTTTAAAGAAATTTATTGAAACATTCTGTCTTCTAGGCACTGTGCCAGGCGCTGAAAATATAAAAATGAATTAAATCTAGTCCCTGTTCTAGAGAACTCCCAGTTTCGTGGTGGAATAAAGCACATCGCCACTGTTAAGTACATAATCACTCAGTTGATATCTGAGCTCCTACTTTGTGCAAGTTTCTGTAGTTTCAAAACTGAACACAACAGACATGGAGCCTGCCCACCTGTAGCTTAGAGTCTGGCAAGCAGAGCAGCCATGCAACTAATTTTTGTAACTATGATCAAAGCATTATATGGAAATGTTTAAGAGGGCCACCACTTCAAACTTGAAGGGCAGGACAAATATTGGTTTGGAAATAGTGGTGACAATTAGGGGTGGGAGCGGGAAAGATGGCAGAGAGAAGCACGTACATGTACAAAAAGTCTTGAGGCTAGAACAAGTATGAAGTGTCCTGAAAACGAAAGGCAAGCTGTTAGGGTGGAGTAAAAAGTGGGGGGAGGGGAGGACGCATGGGTTATGCTTTAAAACCTTAACAGTAGGTGAACTATCTCAAGGATAAAGATACATCAACATCAAGAACTTTTTCTTACGATAAAACAATTGTACATGTTTATGTGTGTTGCTTCAGGTACTTATTCATCCGATAAACACTTCCCGAAAGCTCATTATGTGCTAGCTCTCTGGTAGATGCTGAGAATAAAAAGATGAAAAAGGCAGGGTCTTTATACGCACATTAAGGAACAGTTTGTATCAGGATGGAGGCAGATACAAGATAGGATAAAAACAGAGATGAAGAAACAATCCTATGTTCACGCTATTTTAAAAAGAGGTACAATTCTTATGCAACTATTCTGGGATTTCTGGCCCAAATCAAGTCTAAAAATAATAAAGGCCAGCCTGGTGGCACAGTGCTTAAGTTCACGCACTCCACTTCGGCACCTGGGGTTTGTGGGTTCAGATCCTGGGCGTGGACCTACACGCTGCTCATCAAGCCATGCTATGGTGACATCCCACATACAAAGTAGAGGAAGATTGGCATAGGCATTAGCTCAGGGACCATGTTTCTCAAGCAAAAAGAGGAAGATTGGCAACACATTTCGCTCAGGGCCAATCTTCTTCACCAAAAATAAAAAACAAGGGAGTGCTATATGGCTGTAGAACTCCAATTTGGTTATATGTTTGACTCTGGGCAGGTTTTACATTTGCAAGTGCCTGAGTTCCTGTTTAGACCTAGTGGATTTCAATCTGTGGAGGTGAGACCCAAGAATCTAGAATTTTAAAAACCACCCCCAATGATCCTGTGTATATTCTGCAAATGGCATTTGGAAACTACTGAAGCAGAGCATGGTACCTGTGAGGCCACAGAGGCATTTCCCAAAAGTGTGCTGCAGGCTGTTAATAGGTGACATTTGAAAAAAGGGATTAGCGGTCTAATGGGTTAAACTGTGTCCCCATCCCTCCCAAATTCTTAAGTGAATCCTAACTCCCAGTACTGCAGACTATGCCCTTATTTGGAGATGGGGTCTTTATAGGGTTATCAAGTTAAAATGAGGTCATTAGGGTAGATCTTAATCCAATATGACTGGTGTCCTTATCAAAAGGAGAAATTTGGACACAGATCAATCCACAGGGAGAACGCCATGTGAACATGAAGACAGCCATCCACAAGCCTCAGAGAGAGGTCTGGAACAGACCCTCCCCTCGGAGTCCTGAGAAGGAACCAATTCTGTTAACACCTTCGTCTCAGACTCCTGGGCTCCAGAATTGAGAGACAATAAATTTCTGCAGTTTAAACCACCTGTTTGTGATACTTTCTGAAGTCAGCCCTAGCAAACTAATGTAAGCAATTAAGCGAGTTTTGGAAATTCTGAATTAAAGAGAGTTAAAAAGATTTATCGGCTGCAGGGAGCTCAGAAGCTCAGATGTGCTAATGTGTCCCGTGGCCCTCTGAGAGGGCACAGCGTGTGTACCTCATCCCAAAGTTGAATGACAGAATGCTTTTCATTTATAGCAGAGATTTCGTGAGACCGGTGTGCTGTGGTCCCAAGGCAGGGAAAGACTGGGCTCACTTCTCTTGAGGAACTAGCCATGTTGTGGCTCATAACCGCAGAAAGGTCAGCCTCATGGAGCTTGGCTGCTTTCAGTAAATGTGTGGAGGTCAACATTTTTGAATGCAATAGTTCAGATCCATCACACCTCCTGGAAAAACCAGCTCTAAGGAAATAACCTACTGGAAGTTATCAGAAACCATCTTTCTTGATCTATGAATCCTTTGATTCTTGCTGTTTTGTATCAGCGACACTAGAAGCAGCCTTTTGAAGGGAGAAAGCCAAGAAGTACTGTGTTGTCTCCTTTAGTGGGAGTTGTTCAGGAAATGTAGGAAAAACATATGCAGGGGTGATTCTATCAAACTGAACACTCCACTACACACTTGTCTTCCAAGCACTCCATTTATTCCTATTGTTCTCTCATACCTTGCCAAAATGGTGATCCATCTTTCTGGAAATGGAACATTGAGAGAGAAATGGACCATTGTTACTGTCACTGGTTAAAAAGCAAGACTGCAGGGGCCGGCTCCATGGCCGAGTGGTTAAGTTCGTGCGCTCCGGTGCGGGGGCCCAGGGTTCGGATCCTGGGCGCGGACATGGCACCACTCATCAGGCCACGTTGAGGGGGCGTCCACATCCCACAACTAGAAGGACCTGCAACTAAGACACACAACAGTGGACGGGGGGGTTTGGGGAGATAAAGCAGAAAAAAAAAAAAGCAAAATTGCAAAAATTTAACTTGTGTATTTTGGTTATTAAACACACACACGCAGAGTGACGGAAATGGGAACTAAATGAACCCAGGCTTTTTAAAAACTTTTGCAAAATTGCAGCACTTCAACTTATTTATCTCATGTTTTACATTATTTAGGGCTGGACTTATATATATGAAAGTTTTAGACTTCATATTTGATCTACAATTGTGACAAATGTTTGTGAACACACCCTGTAAAAAGTTGGGATCGTGCAAACAAAACATTCATCAACTTTTGCGTCATCTTTGAAAGCCATTATTTATAAATGCAACCCACCCTTCACAGACCCCTTCAGCTCCACCTACCTCCTGTAGACTTGAGGATTCAACTCATTCAACATTTGCCCCCCATCTCAACAGTTTCCAGTAACCAGTGCCCTCTGCAAACAAAAATGCAGTGCCTTTAGCTCTATGTCCAGAGTTTCTGACTTATTCGGTCTGGGTAAGTTGAGAAACGTTTATATTTTTAACAGGCATCCCAGGTGAATCTAACGATCAGCTCAATTTGAGAACTGAAACTACTGATTCGGCATTTGCCATATGCTGCCTCGTCTGCTAGTCAGCCTTCCTCATTCGGGCCCATCCTTTCCTTAACTGAATTAAATTTTTTTAAATTTAAAAACTATGTTTCTGAGAGCTAAAAAGTTATTTCAATGCTATTCTTTCATCTCTGTAAGTGTCCTTTTGTTCTTTGTTACAGTGGTTATCGGTCTCCTCTGGCAATTCTATTTTAGCAGAAGAATATTCATCTTGGCGTGTAGATTATTATTCCTCAATCTGACTATTGGTTCCCTTTGGGGTGTTCATCATTTTCACTGCAGACCCTGGTTCTAATTGCCTGGGTTAGTGTTTAGAGGAGGTGCAGGAATGGAGGGAGATACAGCATTCTTGGTCCCTATTGGGAAATTGTCAAGAGGAAGTCCCTTCCCCACAAAGCTACAAGGTGGCCAACTAGCCTCAAGGGCAGAAAGGACCTGAACCCGTCTGTCTAGCTCCGTCCAAACTCTTCCAAAACCAGGGAAATCAGCAGGTGCCTCCAAGATCATCTCTCAGGCTTGCCCACTTCCCTTTTGGGTTCACAGATCCCCCAGAGCTGCACTCTCTCCAGGAAGCTTGGTGCTCTGATTCTTGCCCCCAGTTCATCATTATTGGTTCATGGAAATCAGCTCACTGCCAGCTCTCTCTAGCTGGACCCGCACAGATGGGAGGTCTTGCATGCATCCTCCAGGCTCCACTTACTACCCCACCCCAAAGATGCTCTACTTAAGATAGGTAGCTGGAAGTTGATTAGAATTCGAATGCTGGGCAGGGCGGGGGGAGTCTAGGAGAGGGAGTAGTATGGGTGCTCAGGTCACCATTTTCCCAGCATTCTCTCACTGTTATTGAACTTTCCATCTGTGCATGCCTGATTTCTCCAGCTAAGGGAATTTGGATATATCTCTTAACCTCACCGTGACTTACTTTCCTTATTTTGAAAGCAGAGATAATAATAACCTCCACATAAAATTGGCATTTAAATCACAGCTATCAGTATTGCACACTCTTTCTGTGCCAGGCACCTGGCTAAGTAATTTACATGCATTAATGCCAGTGAGATAACACAACCGATGCACTTAGCATGTGGCCAGGCACAGGTGCGTGCTCCATACATGCCAATTGTTCTCTTCTGTTCTTGCTCTCAGTTGCTGACCTCAATGAGGGTAGATGCCGTCTTGCACGTTTTTACAGTCCCCCCGTCCCCTCTGCACTTTATACCCTATCTTGCATAGAGGCACTCAATGTATTTGTTGGTTGACTAACTGAATAAATCATATGCTTCCAAACGGCAGTTCCTATTTTCTCTACACTTGGTCAACTCAATTAATTTTATGTTTCTAAAAGCTCCAGCTAAAACTCACTTCTTTTGCAAAACTGCATGTAATCTCTCTCCTCTAATAGAATTTCATCTACACGTTTTATAGGTTACTTATTCCCAATTTTACCTCACATTCAGGTTATTTCTGTATATGAGCTATATTCCTTCCTAGAATCCACTCCTTCTCTGCTCCAAGTCAAGGACCGTCCTATATCTGGAGCACCTTCTGTTAAATCCTGCCCCTAAAACCCGGGAGAATTGCCACAGGAAATGAGAGAGGAATCCTTTCTTCATTTCTTCAAGAGGAAAAGCAGTCAACTTGGAAATGGATCATGTGAAGCAAGACAAATTTTGCAAGTTAGAGGGTGGATATGCAGGGAAAATACGGTAGAAGATCCTGGTAAAATGTTGTGTTGGCATAACTTGGGCATCTCGCTCTCTCTTGTGAGTACTTTTTTAAGTGAGTTTTTTTCCTACGATGCCCATAGGCCCATCTACTCAAATAAATTAGCATTTCTATCTCAATTGACTCAGCTTTTCTTTTTAAATGATTAATTAATATTTTAGTATAGTCACTCTATATTTTACAAAAACTTTCTTTTATAAGTAATTGTGTTTTGGAGGACAGCTCTTCATGAGTTGGAATCTGATCGTGCTTTATGGCCAATAGCTACCCCAGCCGTAGGTGCTGGGGTTCAGCTTAGTGTAATACACACTCATTCGTTGTATGGTGTGGGCTCTGCCTTATGGTAGGAACTTTTAGGAGAACCCGACTTGAGTCCCTGCCTCCTGTGACTAGAAGCCAGCAATGGTCAGGAGGTAAGAACATGGATATGGACATTCACACACCAGGGTTTGACTTCTGAAATCCCACTTCCAATACCCTCTGGATCCATAATAAGCTTGATATGCAACAAGCTTTTAATATATATTAACTATTATTACTGATAAGGAAGTAGGATGCTTGGAAAAATTTTCTAAAGTATAGGTACTGAAAGACAAGGTCCTAGTTTGGTTTATTTTGGAAGATTCCACACTGCCCGGCACAGGATCCTACTGCAGGTGTTGGGGCTAACCACTTCCAGAGTGTGAAGTTGTGCCTGGAAGGTGGCTGCCCCATCAGGGAATACATTTCTCAACCACCTTGCATTTGGTGTAGCTATGTGATTGTGGCTGTGTGAGCAGAAGGTGGTTACAAACAGCGGAGCCTTCTCAAGCTTCTTTTCCATTATCTTGGATAAAGGCAGAGGACTCCAAGGCTCTAGAAGATGGTGGAGACGTGGGGTGGAAGGATTAGGGCCCCGTGAATCCTATGAGGCACTCTCATTGCACTGTTCTTCTCAATGAAAGTTAAATCTTCATGTTATTAAAATTTGGCCCCTGAAATTTGGGGGCTTATTGATTACACCAACTTGCATTGCCTTAGCTAATACTGTGGTTCAACAAATTTGTTGAAGGAATAAATGGGCTGTATTATTAAATCACTCCTCGTACAATGGCATTTGGTACATAAATATGGACATATGATAAACCCATTGAACTTATTTCATGACTCTGTCTGTGGTCTCAAATAGAAACAGTTACAGTCAATCAGAATTTGGAGAGAAGCAGTGAGGTAGGGTAGCTCTAAGGCAATATAATGGCTTTTCTTCTTCATATTTCTTAAAATACATCAGATCTTTGTAAAAAAGAAGGAAGCAGGGGCCAGCCCAGTGGTGTAGTTTGTGCTCTGCTTCAGCCACCTGGTGTTCAAATGTTTGGATCCCAGGTGTGGACCTACACACTGCTCATCAAGCCATGCTGTGGTGGCATCCCACATAAAATAGAAGAAGATTGGCACAGATGTTAGCTCAGGGCCAATCTTCCTCACCAAAAAAAAAAAAAAAAAGAAGAAGAAGAAGAAGACGACGAAGAAGAAGAAGGAAACAAAAGAACCACGGAGTAGAGTCGGGGTGGGGAAGCTCTTGTACATTGTTGAACTGTTTCATCTTAGTAGCCAACTAATGAATGAAATGGAAGCATTTGCCTGTATGTTTTCTGTTCCATCTATTGTGTATTTTTGTCTTTTTAAAACAATGTGTGGGATTGCAAATTATAGCCAATAATTCCCTAACTGAACTAAAACAGAATTAGAAAGGGATGCTAATAGCTTTTGTGTTTAGAAGTGTAATGTCTTCCTGTGAGTTATTTTATGAGTGAAGTGTCTGGAATTGCTTATGAATACTGGGGTATAGATTTTTTTTTCTTTCCTTTTTCTTTTTTTAACTAAGAGAACTTAAACATGACATTAAAAAACATTTTATCTTGTGGTAGAAATGTCAGCTACATTTCAATTCACTCTTAGGCTTCCCCTAAAAGGAATGACTTTTACACATAACAATAGTCTTGTTTTTATAAGTGGTTGGTAATATCTGCAAATGTGTAAGGCATTCATTTTCCAGGAGCTCTTTTCTCCCTGGTAACACACCGGGAAATATCAGAGTGTCGTTATTTGAATTCTTTCTTATGCTCCGACTCCCAGATGAATTGAAATTCAACTTCACAGTCAAATGAGTAGCGATTTAAAGCTCAGGTGTGTATTTCCTAAGACCCTCTCAAAGGATATATAACTGCTTATGTCTTTCCTAAAGACAGCAAACTGAATTTTAATTGGATCTCGCCTCTCCCAAGAGATCATTATAACTCTACTCCGAGGCCGTATGTTATAAAGCTTCAGTATAAATTGGAACATGGAGCCCGTGTTTGGGTTTAATATTTAGAGTTGAAGTTATAACAGCTGACACCCGAGTCATTTCGGCAACTCCCCAACCCAATTTATTTAATTAGAGTCCCTCAAAAAAGGAACAGACACGCATGTATATAACTTACATGTCAAAATTCCATAAACTTTCAGATTATGAAAAACAGTTTGTTTTCTCAGGAAATAAGTCTCAAATGGGACTGGTTCCAAATTTTTCTTGTATCAACCCCACCTTGACCTTGTCAGATGGATTAACAAAAAAAGAATGAAGCAGTGGAAAAGTTTATATATATATACATTAAAGACCTGCTGACTCAGAGCCAGACCTGGGAGATCCTTGTGTGGCAGAGAATGAATCTTCCCATTGGAGGGGGAGAGATGGTACCAAAGACCATCTTATGCATGAGCATTTCTAGAGCTAGTCTCCCTCTGATCTTAGAAACTGGCAAGACAACGTCTAAAAGGAAATCCAAACACTTGCGGGACTAATTCACCAACACCAGTAAAGAAGTCACGTGCTTCTTTGTTCTTTACAGTTTAAGAATCTATGTAGTTTTCCTCAGGTAAATCAGACTACGAAGACCAAGTTTAAAAATACTGTGAAAACATCCCAGAGTATGCTGAAGAGTGAAATTCATACTTTAAAACCCTTCAGGGGCAGTGTTATGGTCTTGCCTTATAACACAACAAAGTGGACTTTTGTGTATTATATGTAGTTAAGACTAGCTCTTTTTTTTTCCTGAAAAATTTAAGTAGTATCTTTATTCCAGACTTGAATGTTTTAGAAATCTGGATTTTTTCCCCCCTAAATTTGGAGACAGAGACTTGGACTGGCAACCAGGGGACCACAGTGGAGAGTATGAATCTTAGTTTATCTGAGATGTGGTTTCTTCAATTGTAACATTAGGGGGTTGAAGTAAGTGATCTCCAGACCATTTAAGAGTTACAACATTTCATGGTTCTAAATTTCAAGTGGCTTTTTCTCTATTTATACATCTCCAGATTTCAGCATTTTTCTGCCATGATGTAAAAGAATATTTGGATTACACACTCAGTACACTCAGTCCTGGAAGATTAGACAGACTTCAGTTTGTCCATTCTTTCTAATTTTCTTTTACTGATAATGGACTTCTTGCTTCTCCTTCATTTTCTTTATCTCTCAATGGTATCAACAGCTTCTCAGTTACTAGGCTCAAAACCTTAAAGTTTTCCTTAGTTGTTCATTCTCCTTTGTCCCTAACATTAAATCTATCACATAGTTCTGCTGGGTGCACCTCTGTGAAGGGTAAGACTAGTTTCACAAAACGGAGTTACAGAATTGGAAGGGACTCAATTTATTGGTTCATGGATTTTATAGAATTGCTTGGAGGATCTGAAAAAATATACCTGCCATCTCCCCAGAAAAAAAAAAAAATCTACAATTTTGCATATAATTTCCAGGGATTCAAAGAATTCATGAAGTTCACCCATGGATCTCAAACTAAGAATCCTTCAACGAGGCCAAGTGTCTCTGAAGGCAAAATTTCATTCAGGAACAATCCCAGTGGATGGCTCTCAGCATCAGCTTGAGTACAAGTGATCGAAAGTGCTCAATCCTTTCTGGAGCTTTCCTTCCCTTGTTTGTAATGAAACTTTTAGTGTTGGAAAATTTATTTGGGGTTAGAATCTGTTTGCCTGTAGCTTCCACTTGACCCTAGGTCTTCGGTATTTGAAGACATCTCCATGTCCCTCCAAATCTTCCATTTTTCATGTTAAATATTTACCATCTCTTCAGTTGTGCCTTATTGCACGGCTTCCAGACTCTACTATCCTGGTCTTCTTTCTCTAGACATTCTTTAGTATTTTTATTCAATTATGGATTCTTAAGATAAATAACATTCTTCTTATGTGGTATGAATAACCAATGCAAAGTTCTTGGAAAATTATTTTCATTAAAGGCATCCAACCTTGACTGAAGTCTTGGCTCTGCGATTTGCTAGCCATTTTGACCTAGTGCTGGTCACTTAGCCTTCTCCATTTTCTCATCTGTAAAATGGGAATAGTTATACTATCATAAGTTTGTTATCTTAGCACATACTAGGTACTCAATACATGATAGATGATATTTTTATTATTAATTCAGATTAAGATTACTTAGCATATTTTGGAGGTTACATCATATTTGAGGATGGACAACAATAATCTCCAAAATATTTTTAACCAGTATTAAACTTGCCCTCCCCTACCCCAAAGCTATGATATTAAAGTTTTTTATTTAAATGCAGAACTTCATATATACTTAATATTGCTAAATTTTATTATTGCGTTTGGCTCACATGCCAGGCTCAGAAGATATTTTTGAATCCTGATCCTGTCATTCAAAGTGTCACCTGTCCTTCCCACTTTTAGGATTTCCCTCAGGTATAAGACCGAGGACCAAGCTCAACAGCACACATTAGCCATTTGTCCCCACACTGACTTGAAGTCATTAGACAACTCTATCAGGTCCAGAGTCATATAGTTTGCTGATATTTGTATACATTTGGGATTCCCCTGATCTAACCAAAAAAAAAAAAAAAAAAAAGAAAAAAGAAAATAACATTAGTGTGAAATGAGCCGTTCTGCATGAACTCTCCATGACGCAGCTGTTCGACTAGGTTTTTTCCAAGTCCCTTAAGTCACAACTAAATTCTATGAAGAAGGCAGGGACTGTACCTTATTAGTACAGCGTCAAACAGATTTTGAGGTGCTTCCTCGAATATATAATAGATCACTTCTTTGACTCGCAGGTCAGAGTGAAGACAATTGCAAGGGCAATAAAGCGAGAAAGCCTAGGTTTTCCAAGCACGGTCCAGTTCTCACAAATATGGCGGCTCTCTGTTCTTCCAGAGAGCTTCCAGGGAGCATGGCGGCGGAGCTCGCCAGAGTCTCCAAGCGTGCGTAGCTAGGTGTGAGCCTCTCTCCTTGCCCAGACTCTGTAATCCTTCCCAAGCTCGGGGACAGGAAGAAGCAGAAATAACAAACTGGAGAGTCATACCTTCCAAAAGATCTGCTAAACTGAAACTCTGAGAAATCCTTCAACGATCTTTATGAATGAAATTTTTAAAAAAGTTTTTTAGATGAATTTTCCAAACATCTTTTAGTGATATATATATAAAAAAGGACTCAATGCTTAATACCCTTTGCATGAGCTCAGTCTGTTTTGCTCTTGCCTCCAGCTGTTGCATGAATTAGGGTCATATTTGGAAGGACAGCTCATTCGGCTTGGAAGGTCGTGTCAGGGAGTGCGGAAGAGGAGGGGTGCAGTGATGCCAGACAGGCAGGCGAGCCAGCAGACACACGTGGACAGGCCTCAGCGAGCTCTCCTTTCTCTCGGAGTGTAGCTGCCTGAAATGGAATCCAAGGATGGGGCCTCAGGAGTGCAGGAGGACCGTGACCTCTATGTGAACCTGGCAGTGAACTCTCCTAGAAAGCGCTTTTGCTCAAGGTCTGTGACTCTCAGGGGGACCATGCTTTGAATTTAGATTGAGAGCTCTGTTAATATAATTGAGTGCACCCTTCAATCCCGGCCATCTACAAATAAAAGGACATTCAAAATGTTTTCCTTTCATTCGAGTCTGTCCTAGAATTTTAAGATATGATGAGATGTAGCATAGAAAAAGTTTCACTTTCTCCAGAGGACGATTCAATATTCAATCAATAGATCTCTCTTACCTTAACCTGAGCTTTTATTTAAAGCAAACAACAAATGTCCAAAAACATCTGGCTCTCATTTCCCGGATAAAATGCGGGAATAAATTAAATTCCCCAAATACATAAACTTCTCCCTACAAATTAGCACATGGAATAAGGAAATGATCCTTTCAAATAAGTATTTAGTATATAAAATGAATGTCCCTCACAAGAACATATAAATAGTATCATAGGACATAGCAAGGAATTAATTTAGTTCTCCAAAAGCCCTCGTTATCAGGAACACATTAAACTATGGAAGAAATTGGTAGTCTGAGTCTCTGTGACTCCTTTAGAAATGTGGTGCTTTTACATTGTCTATGTCATTTTTTAAAAAGATGATACCCACCAAATTGTGTGGCCTAGGGCACGTTATCCTCCATTCTTATGGCTCAATTTCCTAATGTGAAAAAGAAGCACCTAGCTTCTACCTGGCATACTTGTGAGAATTAAAGATACCACATAGAAGCACAGTTCCTGGCACTGAGGGTACCCTTAGCAAATGGCAGCTGGCAATGCTTCTAATTAAAAGACAGTCCAAAGACATAGTCTGGGGCGCGGCCTTGTAGTTGCTCTGGCCTCAGAGCAATTCTGCAGCAGACACCTACTGGGGGATCCCCTTGGGTGAAAGTGTCTTATGGTGAATGCCTTTGGTACTCGAGTCACAGATTTCCCTTGAGTTGATCCTCTGCTGAACCTGTCATATGCTGACTTCCGTTAATTTTGAGAAATACTGTTTATTGAATTTTAGAGAGCATGGAAATCATCAAATCTAAGTGGTTTTCCTCCCCATCCATCTGGCATTTATAACGACTTCAGCCATTCCTGAATGTCACAAAATGGTCTGACACAGTGAGCAATTTGAGAGAGATCTTTGGCTCAGGAAAGACTACCAGACTCCAGGAGATGGTTGGAGAGATGGGCCCATGGAGGACATCTGTGTTTGTTTTCTCCTGAGGTGAATGCCTTTGCTGATAACATTTCCAGGGACCACGGGGCAGTGAGTCATTTCCGGCCAAACCCAATTCACCTAAGAGATAGGAACTGAATTTAAAACCCAGATACTTGCCGAAGGCCATCTCATATTCCTTCAAGTCAGACTCAGTAGCAGCAACAAAATGTGATGATGATGTAGGCAGATTGAGAAAAAGACAGAGAAAACAACATTCCTTAACTTGACTTTTCATTTATAGACATGGGGAAAAAAAATCGTGAAGGAAAGATTTCAAATTTTAACTTCTTCCCTCAACTCCTGTACCTGCCTCTTTGAGAGCATAAAAATCAATAGATTACATTGCGGGGATAAATGTTTTGAAGAAGTAACCCATTGATCATTTCCTCTTACTTGACATGTTTAACTACACTAAATCAATTCTTACAGTAGCAGTAACTTTGTGAAAAACAGTAACACAATTGGGTGACATAAGATAGCATAGGATAAAAGAATTCTATAGATAAATTCCTTCTTTATCCTTTACCCCATCTGTGAATATCTTTGGTTAAAATCATATGTAATGGGGGCTGGCCTCGTGGCACAGTGGTTAAGTTTGCTTGTTCCTATTCAGCAGCTGGGGTTTGCTGGTTCGGATCCAGGCTGCGGACCTATGCACTGCCATGCTGTGGCAGGCATCCCACATATAAAGTAGAGGAAGACGGGCATGGATGTTAGCTCAGGGCCAGTCTTCCTCAGCAAAAAGAGGAAGATTGGTGGCAGATGTTAGCTCAGGGCTAATCTTTCCCTTTGCCCCCCAAAATCATATATGTGTGGATATATTGGATATATTAAGTTACTGGATTCATGGAGGTCAAGGCACAAAAGAATTCTTTTGATTTTTCAGAGCATTTACTTGCCAGCCAAGCTGACTTGAATGACGCACACGAAAACAAAGAATCTTAGTTGTAAACCAAGCTGAAGAGATTGAAAATAGAACTATGTTAAACATCCAAAGTCCCATCCATGCTTTAGAGACCGTGCTTAATTCCAGCATATTTAGGAGTCAGTGCTCCTGCTTCACACATCCGCATGACGTCAGTACGGCGTCTGCTCCCAGTGCTGATTCCTCACAGGTCAGTGAGTACAGTGTTTCAACTGGAGAACTCGAAACAAACAGAAACAAAGGCTTTTAAAAAATTTTAATCCCTTCAGAGAAAACATGAAGGGACAATCGCTTCTTCATTTTGATTGTCACCTGGATTCACAACTGTGCCACCAAAGCCCGCTTCAGATGGACAGATGGCCCTGGCAGTTAAGAGGGATGGGGCGTGGGAAAAGGAATAGATGAATGCTCTGTTTTTTGTGTCAGCATATAAAAAGGGAGAGGAACCAAAGGAACGAGCCAGCCACAGGTGAGTCAGAGAGTACCTCTAAACATACCTTGACTTTCCTACATGGAGATTTACTTTTCCCTGAGCCACTTCAGCACAGAGGCTCAGGTCCCGGAGCCACTGACCCTAAGAATGCTTGCCTCTCCGAGAGGAACACTGCGCTTTTGCCTGGTGCACACAGAGGTTGCTGAAACTTGACAACACCGTGTGTGACAACCAGTAATGGAATGCTGAACGAGTCGGAGACTTGCATCACATTCGTTTTATTCGGGTTGAATTGCACACTTTGGGCAGCGTTTAGTCAAGTGAACGGGGCATGCAAAGATCTCTCTTCCCCTCCGTGCTGTGGGAAACTGAACCTGGGGCGCTGGGATGGCAACCTCGGTGGAGCAAAAAGCCATTTGAATGCTTGTGGCGGACTGGTGCTGGGCATTGTCAGCTTTTGTTTACTTGGTCTTATATGTGAAGATCGCAGCTGTTTCTTTCAGTGAAAAGGAGTCGAAGCATGTAGCAACCTACCTCACATTTTCCCCTCCTCCCACGGGTGGTGGAGCCCAACAGCTGTCTTTGCAAATCCTGCCTCTCAGGATTGGAATGGCTCTACATAATCAAGAATGGGATGGCCAGGCTGAGATTATTGGCTGGCTCCAGGAGGCAGGTGGGAATGAACTGTTCTCTTAATGGGCTCACGTGGTCTTCTCCTGTGGGGATTGACTCAAAACAGAAAAAAAGCTTTTAAAGGAGGCGATGAAGGAAAGCTGAATACACACGTCTTGTATTTCGTACTTATAGATCTGAATGGCTGGGAAGCATGAATTCACTGGTTGTTAGAGTTGGAAGGGATTTGAAAGGTCTTCTTGTCTAAGAGTTTTCAAATTATTTTTAGCAGCAGACTTTTTTTTTTTGCCTCCAACACATCTTAGACAAGGGGTATCATGTCGCAAATGGAAATACCTACATGGAACAAGCAGGAATGTCAATGGGAAAAGTGGGGTAGAAGAAAAGCAACTTCAATAACAATGAACTCAGTGATGGGAACACAGTAGGAGTGGTGGGGTCTGTGGCAAACTGGATGTGCCTAGAGAGGGCAGCTGTTGCTCCCTTCTAGCATATTGTTGTCTTTGCCAGGCCGGGTGGGATTCAGTCATCCATTCATTTGTTTAATAAATATTTATTCAGTGCTTACTACATCCCAGGTACTGTTTTAAGTATATATAAATCAGACAGACAAGGCCCCCACTCTCATAGGGCTTATACCCTAGGGAAGGAGACAGCTAACAAAAAAGGGAATGCATAAAAATGTATAGATTTGTAAGTAGTGATAAATGCCAAGAAGAAAAGTGAAGGTGGGTAAGGGACGGGGAGTAAGTGAGAAAGAGATATTAGCGAGAACTGCCTGGGATGGACTTTTAAGGGAACACATTATAGCAGAGAATGAAGTGAGGGGAAGGCATGAGCCCTGTGCTGACCTAGGGGCGGGATGGGAGTTGGGGGTGGTGAACATGCCAGGGAGTTGAAAAGAGAGTGTGGACATTCGGAGGCAGGCTTGGCTTTTAGCTCTCTTGCCCCCGCTAACTGAGCACAGTTTGGAATTCTATCCTAGTTCAATCTCTTCTGTTTACCCTAAATGATAGACTAGAGAGGTGGAGATGCTGGTCTGAGGTCACACAGGGGTACACTGGGACTGGACCCCAGGTGTTCCGATTCCCACCCTATCCAGTGCCTTTTTTTCTACCATGTTCCTAGAGTTGGGCAGTCTTAATAGAACCTACGTGACCAAGGCTTAAATGACTAATGAACAGCAACACAAATAGTAGCAACTTCCAATTAGGAATTCAAGGAAAACATTTAAATTTTCAGAGTTCTGTCTCAATTCGCCTAGCCAATTCTTACCCTAGGGTAGAATTCTGTGTTGTTTACAGCCTCACCATCTTTTCTGTGCTTTTTGCAAATACGATTATAGTTTAAGTCGTTTGCTCTAATCCAATAGATTAAATCCCACAGCACAGAGGAATCTGGAATACAGAAAAAAATAACCAAGTTACTAATAAAGAGAGCAAAACATATCAGCTAGTCCTGATCAATTTCAAGAGGCGTGGTGTTCTTTTGTTTTAGATATGCTCAAATTATTCAGTTATCTGACATTCTTAGTTAATGTTCCCCTCAAAAGTTAGCTCGACCAGGAGATGAAATAACAGTCTTTGATTAGCTCTGAGCGTCAAAGAACCGAATACAACAGATTGCTTCTGCTCAGTCAGCCAAGTTCTTGTTTCCCAATCTCCCTGACATCAACTTCAGGTAGAGAAAGAATATTTACATATCAGAATGGGTAAAACTTTATGCCATCGGTAGACTCCTCTTTACCTTTTCCTCCTCCACACAGGCTGCAGCCAGAACCAGGCTACCCGCTGCCCGTTTTGAAGGAATTTGACTTACAGACTGGCTCCAAGATAAAAATCATCTTCATCTCCAGGAACAGGTGCAAAAGGTCCCCTGCTATTAGCAGCCTACGATTCTTCTCATTTCTTACATGCAAATAAAATTTGTCTTTCATTCATACTGCAGTTGTTTTTTTTTTAAATGCATAAAGGTTGGAGAATCACAGAGAGAACTTTACTCAAAAGAATCTTTTTTGTATTTAGTTTTTCTTTCTAGTCAGTGGATATGAAAAGTAGAATTATGTCCCACTCATTGAAATCTTTTGAAATGTCATTAGAGTTGCCCAAATCTTCTAGATAGCACTAAAGGAAATCGATGGAGATTTCCCCAGGTGAAAGGAGTTTGACTAGCTAATGCATCATCCATTTTGTTTAACTGATTAGAAGGCAGTCAGTTGTTAAATATTTGCTATAATTCATTCTTGGGTGTTTATACATGCTCCAGTGGCAGATTTTATTTAATAAATATCAGTAACAATAGCAATGCCAATGAAGAAAAAACAAATTATAAAGATTATAATTTAGGTTTCTCTTATATTAAAAGTAGAGTGGAAAATTATCTAGAGATAAGCATGGACATGAGTTGGACATGTCACAGAAATATGTTAGTTTTTTTGGAACTGTGCTTTGGGACGATTTCAATTTGACTAAGTCTATGAGTTATTTTATTAAGCATTTACTCTAATTCAGTGGTATCCACAGTGGAGGGGGTAGGGAAATGTGGGGACAATGTAAACGATTGCCTGCAGCCTCCACAGAAATTAGACTAACCCATAAAATAACACAAGTGGCATCAAGCACAAAACTTGTGCTATGAAAATTCTAAAGGGCTAAAATTATTGGAGAAGTGTTCATGGAAAATGAAAGTTGGTTGGGCCTGAAATCATGGGTAGAATTTGGATCCATGAAGAGAAGCAAAACCTGGCAGATGGACAAGCAATGACAGACACGAGGTGGCAGTGAGCATGACTGTGGAGAGGATGACAGACTGGAGCAGAGAGGATGCATAATAGATATTAACAAGGCATGCCCATATTAGGGAGAAACTTGAATCCTGCCTTGTTTTGAAGAGAGAATGAAGAGAATCTTGTTTTGTTTTCAGAGGCCCTAGAGACACCTTGCTGGAGGCTTTGAGAAGATGACACTGATGGTGGTAGGCAGAAAAAAAATCTGAGGAAGGTAGGATCAAAATTTCAAAAATCCTCGGAAACTTATTACAGCATTCTTGTATAAGTGACCCCAAAATGGTGGTAGCAAAAAGAAAAGAGATTTAAAGAAAAAGAATGTAGAGTGATGCTTGATTCCATCATACATTTATTCACAGATATGAATTGATACCTCCCTGTACTGAGTTATAAATACCCAATACTGCCCCTGCCTGTATGGGGCATAAACTCTAGGGGACCAAAACCAGGACTCAGTCTGAAACCTATGTGTGGATTTTTTAGCAAAGTGTTATGTCAAATGACTCTTGCAGAAATTGGGACAGAGTGCAGAAAAATGAATTAAAACACATTGCAAGTGTTTAGGCTGCCCTTTTATCTTTAGAGAGCCCAGTTAGCATGTAGGAAAACAACCAAGGAGTAAGACATGCTTGGTGAGCCTTTGTCTCCACCAGCCTTGGCAATAGCTTAAGGTTGAACTCTGAATTTCCTACCCCAAAATCCCAGCCATCTCTTTGATATTAAAACTGGTGGGGATCATACGTATATGCCCCTTAACCCCTCTCATCCTCCCCCAACCCTCTTCCCTTCTGGTAAACACCAATCTGTTCTCCTTATCTATGTATTTGTTTATCTTTCACATATGGGTGAACTCATGCAGTATTTGTCTTTCCCTGTCTGACTTATTTCGCTTAGCATAATACCCTCAAGGTCCATCCGTGTTGTTGCAAATGGCACAATTTTGTCTTTTTTTATGGCTGAGTAGTATTCCATTGCATATGTATATATACATCACATTTTCTTTATCCATTCATTCATTGATGGCACTTGGATTGCTTCCAAGTCTTGGCTATTGTGAATAATGCTGTGATGAACAAAGGGGTGCATATATCTTTTCAAGTTAGTGTTTTCATATCCTTTGGATAAATACCTAGAAGTAGAATAGCTGGATCATATAGTATTTCTATTTTTAGCTTTTTGAGAAATCTCCATACAGTTTTCCATAGTGGCTGTACCAGTTTGCATTCCCACCAGCAGTATATGAGGGTTCCCTTTCCTCTATGTCCTCTCCAAAATTTATTTCTTTGTCTTGTTAATTATAGCCATTCTGATGGGTATGAGGTGATAGCTCATTGGAGTTTTGACTTGCATTTCCCTAATAATTAATGATGTTGAACATCTTTTCATGTGCCTGTTGGCCATTTGTATATCTTCTTTGGAAAATGTCTGTTCATATTCTCTGCCCATTTTTTGATCAGGTTGTTTGTTTTTTTGTTATTGAGTTGTATGAGTTCTTTATACATTTTGGAAACTAACATGACGTATTCTATATAGAAACTGAAATATACTGGCATACACTTGAAATTTGCAACGTTATAAACCAATGTGACCTCAATAAAATAGTATAAAATAAAACAAAGTACATTGTTTACTCACACTTAAATAAAAAAACTAGTGGGAGAAAGCTCTGGACCAGTAGTCATAAGTCTCCTGATTTGAGTTTTGACTCTGCCACTTGCTTAGTAAGTATGATCTTGGGAAATCATTCATAGTCTCTGAGTCTCACTCAGTTTCTTCGTTTATAAAATGAGATTCATAGTACCCGCCTGGCAAACTCAGAGGATGTCAGAAGAATCAAGGGAGAAAATATACATTAAGGTTGCCAGGGCAAAATGATGATGGTGAGGGAGTGGAGGAGAACGAAGAACTCCGCTTGCTAACTGTTTGCCTTTGTCCTAGTTATCAGGGTGTTAAAACGATATATGAGAATTATTATCATGTTAGGAATTTCAAGCCTTGATCTAAAAAAAGCCTTGCTCTAAAGAAGCAACTCTGGTCTAGTTAATTGTTAGTTAAACGTTTTTGCTGGGGAATGCCCTTTTTAGCTCCAAATGAAAACTATGTGAAACTTTAATATATAAAACCAAAAAACCCCACAAAAATAGTGAACTATTTTTAGCATAAAGCATTTTTTAATAGTTTGTAATATTTGCTTATTATAAAATCTGTCAGTGGGAATAATGAAGTTTTTCTGATTAACACAAAATTAGAAAGGAGAATCTTGTGTCCACTTCAACCTCCAAGTTTGTATTTTGTTTACTTTGGTTGCACAGTGTTAAGACGATTCTGACTCTCATGGAAAAGTAGTTAAAAATGGTAATAAATATTTTTATCAGCTTATCGTGAGTTCTCTGCAAAATCTTTCAATACACAGAAAGAACAGAAGTTCTGAGCACAAAAATAGTTAACTGACAGCACAAGTTAAAACATACAGGAAGAAAAATAGGTTAAATTTGCTGTACATTACACGAGCATAAGTTTCTTTTTATTGAAGTATTTGAAAAACTGAAAAATATTTGAACAGCATTGTTTGGATCAAATATTTGTGGAAACTTTGAAAGAACTCTCTGGAACATTGTGTTTGAAGCTGGCCACATGCGTTGAGCACAGGATACTGTTCTAAGCATTATTTGTCGTTTATTTCTTAATGCTGATAACCACTGCATGAGGTAGGTAAAGACCCCGAGACACACAAAGGTCAGGTTATTTTCCATAAAGCACGTAGTTGGTAATAGCCAAGACTAGATTCAAACCCAGGTTGTTTGACTCCATGGTCTCAAGTCCTGAAGGAGGAGAGTGGATTCATGTGTGCCCCCAGGACTGAATAGACAAACAGTTTCAGTTCTCAGACCTACCAAACAGAGATCAGTTGTGAAGCTCAGTTATGATATTATCTGAAAACATTGGCATGTAGTAGGTGTTTATCAGATGTTTGCTTACTCTGAATTCACCCTATGGCTGACTCCCCCTCACAAAGCCATCTATGTCATGGTCATTTAATTCAGGGGTTGGCAAGCTACAGCCTGCAGGCCAAATCCAGCCCACAACCTGTTCTCGTTAATAAACTTTTACTGTAACATACCTACCCATATTCGTTTACGTCTTGTCCATGGCTGCTTTCCCTCTCGAATGGCAGAGTGGTGCAGTTGTGACAGAGACTGTATGACTTCCTAAAATATTCACTGGCCCTTTAGAGGAAAGTTTTGCCAATCCTAGAGTTAACATAACGACTGTATTTTCTGTTTGTCAACTTCCTATAACATGAAAGTTTTTAAGACAGCAGTTCAGGTACGTGCAGTTGAAGGCAAGAGCAAGGCTGAGGCTTCACGAATGAGCTTGGGTAAACTGGGAAGTGGCAAGGTTGTTTTGGGCACAGTAAGTGTTTTTCCCTGCCACCACCCTGACCCCGCTCAGTCCACTAACACATTTTGTTTGCATTAAAATTTTCTTAGCATGTCTTGTACATCATAAAACATGGCCATGTTTATTAGGAGGGATTTAAAAAAAAGTCGGGATTAAGAAACTCAAGGTACTGATGGCTCAGAAATGCTTTAAGACATTAATAATGGTTTCCAAAATTCAGGAACAAATTCGTTTTTTTAAAGAAAACGTTTGGGCTATTCTCCATCATAAATAGAAACCAAACAAAAGAACTAGTGTTCAACTGGATGCTACTTAAGTTAAGAAGAGTAATCATTTTCTCTGAGATTAAACGGTGGTTTGTGGATTTCTTTTCTGTTTCTTAAGGAATAAATAATTTGAGGGAGGTAGAGAGGTGATATAGCAATCACATTTCATGCTATCAAGAGAACAGGGTCCTCTTAGTAAAAAAATTCCATGATTATAATCATTAATAATATCATATTGATAGCTTCAAAGGTCATCCTCCATTTCGATAACATACTTGAAACTTATTAAAACATTAGCAGAATAGATTCAAAGTTTTAAAAAGCTCAATTATCATTCCCCTACTTACAGCATTAGGGCACTGTATCTGTGGGTGAAGTTTCCCCCACCTATGGAAATATGTTTGCATTTAGAATATGAGAGTGTAATACTGAGTTGTAAGTATATAAGGCAACAACTGATATTTGAGTAGAAAGTCCTGTCATTCATTCATTCAACAAACATATATTGAGCACCAATGATGTGTCAGCCATGGTACTAGCCACTGGTTATACAGGACATCCAAAATAGACATGATAGCAGCTCTGATGGAGATGGGGAAGACAGATAAGAAATAACATCAAAAAACATTTCTTTTGCAAATTTTGATAAGCACTACAAAGAAAATGAACAAGGTGAAGTGATAGAGAAAAAATAGCAGGAACCGTCTCAAATGGACCATAGTGGTTGTGGAGGGTGGGCAGGAAGAAGCATCTGGATGTGCAAAGGCCCTGAGGCACAATGAATGAGCTTGGGATCTTCAGTGAACTGAAAAGACGACAGTGTGGTTGGAGAAAGTGGAAGGAGGTGAAGTTGGATAATGCATGAAGGGTCTCTGAGCAATATTAAGAGAGAGGAACAAGTTAAGGTCTTACATTTTTCAAATGAAAACATAACTTCATTTGCTAAAAAAGAGATCAACACAAGGGAGCTTGTCTGGATGAACTTTTGACGTCTCTTTTAAGCGACATCATTTCTTATCTATTTATCTTTGGAATCTCCAGCCAGGGAAGGGAAAGGTAGCAATTGTGTAATATGACACACCCTTCTGTGGATAATTATATAATGCAGCTGGAGGAAAGGCATTTAGAGAGAGGAGATAATTTTCCTCTTTTCAGCCTGGAATTTTTAGTAGATAAAGATAAAACATTTCAAGCTCTCTCTAATACATTGCCATCTCTGAGGAGAGTCAGATTACTCTCTTTTCTCCCTTTTACAAAAGAGTCGTGTCTTAATTTATCACGCTACATAAAAAGATTTACGTAAACTCTGCAAATTGCATCCCTGAGAAAGCATGAGAATCAAAAGAAAGTCATTAATGCAGGAGTAAGCATACAGATGTTATATATTTAACTTTCTAAAAAGCCGCGCAGTGTGGCAATTTATGACGCTACAATAGTGAACTTGAAAGGGAATTACAACTTTTGAAATATTTGTGCTTTGCAGATGGTAATTTATCACAGTATCACTTAGTACATATAAGAATAGGATCTCAGCAGGTATTCCAGACTACATTGAAATTTAGGAGATTCTTAATAAACTGCTAAAATAATGATGATGATGATTAGAACGAAAGCCAGATAGTCCTAAGCAGCTGGACAGAAAAGAGAGGTGAGCATTAATGACCTTTTAAAGCTAGAAGGGAATTTCACATCTTCCGTGTTGTGGGTTCCTCTGCTTTGAAGGGCGTGGTTGTGAAACACTAGATGACAGTGTGTATCCCCTTAATATCTCTACCCATCAAATAGGACCTATACAGAAATGGGCAAGGTAGAGTTTCAGTTCTATAGTTTCCACCTGCAATTTCACTGGTAAGTGGCAAAGCCTGGCTTGATTACTTAGGAGATTAAATTGCTATTACTGTTAAACTGTTATGGGGACTAGATTACATGTCCTCTGTAAGCAGGCTTTTCTGGGAGAACCTGTGTGATGTCTTGGAAAGGGCAGGATTAAGAATCATGTGCCACAGACTAAGTATGTCCTTGGACAAGTCACTTAATCTCTTTAGTCATCAGCTGCCTCATTAGTAAAGTGAAAGCTAGAAAATATTGTCTCTTTTGCCTACTTTACTAGATTTTTGAGGTCAAAAGATAATACTTGTGGAGGCTGGCCCTTTGGTGCAGTGGTTAGGTTCAGCATGTTCTGCTTTGGCGGCCTGGGTTCGTGGGTTCAGATCCCAGGCACGGACTGACACTACTCATTAGCCATGCTGTGGTGGCAACCCACATACAATATAGAGGAAGACTGGCATAGATGTTAGCTCAGGGCTAATCTTCCTTAGGAAAAATTTAAAAAAGATAACACTTGGTTGTCAGTGAGGCGTTACTTTTTCCATTGATCACTGTATTTTGTTTTACAGCAGGGATCATGAGTTTACTGTGTGGTCACTGTAGTGTGGTCAGTGTTTGTGCCATGTCACATTGAGTCCCCCACCCACATTTTTGGGATTCAAGGCACATCTGCACCTTAGGAGATTCTGCAAAGGGGGGAGAGGTTGCAGTGTGACTATATCTTTACTTATACTCGGTTTCATATAAAAGCAACTCTAGTATTCTTCCTTTTGCTTAAGATTTTAAGGTGTGATTAGAAAAACAGAACTCTTACAAGGAGAACCAGGCAACCAGGCAGGCCTGAAGCAATGGAAATTTTCTTGTACACAACTCTACACTGTGTAAACACTTTGGCCGTTATGAAAATTATAAATACAACTGCTCTTTAGGATGTCTCATAGATGCTCAATGTGTCTGCAACTGAATTTCTTTCTCCTCCTTCTCATAATGAATAACATCACTGTCTCTTTCATTGCCAAACCCAGAAATCTTAGAGTTACTTTAGATTTTTCTTCACGTCCATGTCTACAGCCAACACCAATCCTATAGGTTCGATTTCCTAAATTTATTGGCGAGACATACATTTCATTCAATTTGTGTTGCCTCTGCCTTGATTCTGGTCTTTAGTTTTTCACAGCAGAATTACTACAACAACTTCCTAACTGGCCTCTTTGTCCAGAACTGGCTCTTATAAATCATCCTCTTTAGTGATGGCAGACTAAACTACCTAAATTAGAGAGCTGACCAAATTGTGTCCTTGTTAAGAATTAGTTAAGTCTCCCTAGAGCTTTGAAGTCACAATATCTTAGCATATGTGATTATTTTTTCTTTTATAAAAAATTTATTTATGGATTTATTTATTTTAGGTGAGGAAGATTGGCCCTGAGCTAACTAACGTCTGTGCTCATCTTCCTCTATTTTATAGTGGGACGCCTCCACAGCATGGCTTGATGAGCAGTGTGTAGATCCCTGCCCAGGATCCAAACCTGCAAACTCTGGGCTGCTGAAGCAGAGCCCGTGTACTTAACTACTCTACCACTGGGCCGGCCCCTTAGCATATATGATTTTATTCTCCGGTCCTGTATCAATCAATCCTTGTTATCCCACACTTCTCAGCATGTCCTTTACTCTGCCCATGTCATGCTGTTTCATGCTTCCAAATTTTCACACATGATGCTAACACTGCCTAGAAAATTCTTTCCTCAATATATGCCTGACTGTTATTCATGCTTCAAACCTCAGTTCCACTGCTATCTCTTTCCAGAAGCCTTCCTGATGCCTTTCTTTAGATGTCCTTTTTCTGGGCTCTGACAGTGCCCTGTGTTAACATTTCTGTATTCATTAATCTTGATTAATCCTAATCTTACGTTTTCCTGTATACCCCTAGATTCTAACAGTGACTAGCACGTAACGTGGTCTTCAATATAATTTTTTTAATGGATGGATCAGCACAATCTGATATGGCAGCCATGCTAGAAGTGAAGATAAAATTCACACACTGACTAGGTTGAATGAAACAAGGGAAACCAAACTGTAAAGGCTTTATCTGTTAGGGTGAGGACGTAAGGAGGAAAAAGGGAACTAATTAAAAGAGTGCGAAGCAAGGAGACTAAAAGAAGTTTGGAATAAATCTTACAAACAGTGTTTTATCCGGGGGTTGACATGTCCATTAGGTTATGGGAGCATCCTTAAAGTTACAAGATTGCAGCAGATGCTATTGCACCTTGCAGCGTGTGAGAGGAAAGGAACAGCCAGTGCGAAGGCAAGAATGTATTTGAAAAACAGAGAGCAGGCCAGTTTGGCTGGAGCAGAGTGAGTGAGGATGTTATGGGCTGAATTGTGTCCTGCCTGATTCCATATTGTGGCTGAAGCCCTAACCCCAGCACATCAGAATGTGACTGTATTTAGAGAAAGAGCCTTTTAAGAGATGTTAAGTTAAAACTAGGTGGTTAGAGTGGGCTCTAATCCTGTCTGACTCAGATCCTTGTAAGATGAGGAAATGTGGACACACAAGACACCAGAGGAAAGACTGTGAGGACACAGTGAGAGGGCTGCCATTTGCAAGCCAAGGAGAGAGACCTCAGAAGAAACTAAGCCTACTGACATTTTGATCTTGGACTTCCAGCCTCCAGAACTGTGAGAAAATAAATGTCTGTTGTTTAAATCACCTCTTCTCTGGTATTTTGTTATGGCACCCTAGCAAACTAATGTAAAGTGGTAAAGTAGTAAATGAAGGCAGAGAAATAACAGGAGTTTGGGCAAGAGGGATGGGGAGAATTATGTTGTGCGATCTTATAGGTCATTGTAAGGACATAAGGTTTCATTCTAGTAAATGGGAAGCCATTGGAGGATTTGGAGCAGGTGGATATTATGATTTGACTTTCACCTACATGGAGACTGGGAACTGATAATGCAGGAGTCATAATGACGAGGCCGTCAAAGTGGTCAACTGTGTAGGAGGAAAGGGGTAGGAAACCTGTCATCAGGGAGAGGACACTGGAGGTGCTTCCTCTTTTCCATTTTGCAGCTGAAAAAAACTGAGGATCCTAAGTGAGAAAACAGAGAATCCGAAAGGGACTAGCCTAAGATGACACAGTAATTGTGTAACAGTCCCAGGAATAGGAACCAGGCATCCAGCTCTCTTTAATACTTTGTGCTTGCAGAGAGCTGCATTTGGCTTCTCATGCAAAAACCACAAGTTTGATTGCCCAATGTTTTGGGGAGGCTGGATTTATCCTTGTGAGCAGACATTAACACTTGAGTGAGTTATGGTGTCCACGGAGTACGCCGTGGCACTCTCCAGCTGCCCATCCATGTCTCTGTGACTCAAGGACGCATAGCTTGAAAGACTGGCAGGAGCAAGTGGAAATTATTCATGGACTCTAGTCACAGACTGTGTTTCCGCAGATGTCCTTCATGGTAGATCATTTCATTGATAGAACAATTTTCAGAGATGAGGATAGCCATGGCTCATCTCTGAACTGTTCTCCAACATGCTAGGAGGACGGAGCCTTCTGATTCTAGATTAATAAAGAATCAGTGTGTGTGTGGATACATGCACATGTATATGTACGCTATGTATACGCATATGTTATACATACATTATGTATTATATATACAATATATATGAATACATACCAAGCTTGATATTTCTTTATTGTATGTATATATATTATATATACAGTTGTGTGCCTCATAATGATGTTTTGGTCAACAATGGACTAAATATACGAATTGGTCCCATTAGATTAGTAACCTAGGTGTGTAGCAGGCTACATTTAGGTTTGTATAGGTGCACTCTATGATGTTTGCACAACAACAAAATTGCCTAACGATGCATTTCTCAGAACATATCCCCATGTTAAGTGATGCATGACTGTATTGTATACCTATATGTATATTCACGATAGATAAATATCAAACTCGACGATATTAAAATGTCTTTAACAGCATAAATATGCTCGATTAAATATGTAAGATGTTGCACAGAGATCCGAGTTCAAATCACAACTTTGCCTCTTAACTAACTACGTGAACTTGGGAAAGTTGCTGAAACTCAGCAAGGTTCAATTTCCTTGTCTGAAAAATGGGATAATAATCATGACTAACTCGTAAGGTTGTGACCAGACTAGAAAAGATACTGGGCATAAAGCACTGAAGGCGATGCATGGGTCATAGTAAGTGTTCACTCAGGAGAGCTTTCATTTTTATCATTTTTTTCTTCAGTTTACTTCATGTTTAATTTCCTCTTCTTTTTCTAGTTTCCTAAGGTAGAAGCTGAGTTCACTGATTTAAGATCTTTCTTCTTTTCTAATGTAAACATTTAATACTATAAACTTCTCTCCTAGCACTGCTTTAGTTGCCTCCCACAAATTTTGATATATTGTGTTTTTATTTTCATTCAGATCAAAACATTTTCTAATATCCTTTGGGATTTCCTCTTTGATTCATGGGTCAATTTCCAAATATTTGAAAAGTTTTGAAGCTATATTTGTTGTTGAGTTATAGTTTAATTCTCTTATGGTCAGAGAACATACTTTGTATAATCCCCTTAAATTTATTGAGAGTCATTTTATGGCTCATAACAATGTCTATTTTATTGAGTGCTCTGTGTACCCTAGAAAGGAATGTGTATTCTGTTGTTGTTGGATGAAGTGTTCTATAAATGTTAATTAGATCAAGTCATTTGATCCTATTGTTCCATTCTTCCACGTCCTTGCTGATTTACTGTCTGCTTTTGCTGTTAATTCCCGAGAGTGAAGTGTCAAAATTTCCAGCTGTGATTGTTGAAACCATAAAATATCAGGTGTTAATACAGCCACTCCAGCTCTGCTTTGATTAGGGTTTCCATGGCAGCTCTTTTGTTATCCTGTTATTTCCAATGATCAAACTCCATTTGCTAAGTGTTACTTTTCAGACAGCAAATAGTTGGCTATTGCCTTTTTATCCAATCTAACAATATCTGCCATTTAATTCAAGTGTCTGGACCTTTTACATTTAATATAGTTGTCGATATTATTGGTTTTAAATCCTCTACATTGTTGTTTTCTATTTATCTACCTTCTCTTTGTTTATTCCTTTCTCATATTTCTTTTGTATTAGGTATTTCTATTTTTCTGTTTTATTTTTACTACTGGCTTATTAGTTATAACTCTTTTTAATTTTTAGCGGTTGCTTTGGGGTTTACAGACTACATTTTTAGTATCATTTTACCTTCAGGTAGTATCATACCACTTCACACACAATGGAAGAACCTTAAAACGTGACATATCCTTTCCCCTTCCATCTTTCTGCTTTGTTGCCATGACTTTCACTTCTTTTTACAATACAAAGTCCAGAATTCACTGCTTTTTTTTGTTAAGTTTAAAGAGTTACCTATCTTTTAAAAAGTTTGGAAAATGACAGAAAAAAAATCTGGTCTATATTTATCCACATTATCCATATCTGGTGCTCTTCATTCCTTTGTGTAGACCCAAATATAATTTTTAATTTGCCTAGAGAATTTCCTTTAATATTTGTTGAAATGAACATTTGCCAATAATGAATCATCTTCTCTTCTTGTTTGTCTAAAATCTTTATTTGGCTTAATTTTGGAAAGATATTTTTACTGTATAAAAAATTCTTGATTGACAGTTTTTGTCTTTCAGTACTTTAAAGATCTCTCTCTCATGTCTTTTGGCTTGAATAGTTTCTCACTAGAACTTGCCTCCATCTTCACCTTTGTTCCTCTCTAGATAATCTATTTTTCTCCCCTGGTTGCTTTTAAGATTTCGTTCAATCACTGTGGTGGTTTTTTTTTTTTTTCTTTTTCAGTCTCATTCTGATTTTCCTTGACTCTTCCTTCTTTTTTTTTTAAGATATTTTTCTGCTTGAGACTCATCGAACTTCTTGGATCTTTGGATTTGTAATGTACGGTTTTCATCAAATTTTGCAAATTTTAGCCATTATTATTTCAAATATTCTGTTCCCCACTTCTCCTCCTAGAACTCCAATTTCATGAATGATGTATCAATAATATGATCCCATATCTCACTAGTTTCTTGTTCATTTGTTTCAATCTTTTTTTCCTTTCTGTTTTTATTTCGGATAATTTCTTTGATTCTATGTTCAAATTCACAGATATTTTCTTTTACAGTGTCTAATTTCCTGTAAATCCCATTTATGTCAGATATTATATTTTTCTTCTCTAGAAGTTCTGTTTGGGTATTTTTTGTGTTCAGCTTTTTCTTTATCATGGCCATCTTTTCCTCTACCTTATTGAACACATGAGAATAATTATATTAGATACTTTTACATCCTCATGTGCTGGGTCTTTTTATACTCATTGACTTGTTCCTGGATTTATGGATTTTGTTATATTTTTAAAGTAACATTAGATTTTTTTCTGGAACACAGTTAAGTTATTTGGCAGTGGTTGGATCTTATGCTGTTGAGTTTTGTCCAGAGTAGTCTTTAGTCTAGGGCTAATTTATCCCTACTACTAAGATATTGCCTCTCTGAGGATTCTACCCCAACATGCATTGAATTATGAGGTATTTCCATTCTTGCTTTTAGGATAACAATCTAATCCCAACCTTTTGTGAGCTCCAAGAGTTTTTCCACCTACCTCTTTCTGGTGTTTCTTTCCTCAGCCTGAGGTAGTTGTCTTTCCTGAATGTGGAGATCAGAACTCAGACTATAACTTGAGGGGACTCTTCTGTATATCTCTAGAGCTCTATCTCTCTCTGTTTACAAGTTTCTTCTTTCTGCTACTGACCCTCAAAGTCTAGCCACCTTGAGTCTCTAAACTTTTGTCTCTGTCTCCTGAATTCATCAAGACTGGCAGGCTGTATCTGGGCTCACCTCCTTCCTGTGCTACAGCCTGGAAACTTCCTGTAAACAGTCAGCTGATGAACTCACAGGGCTTTTAGGGTGAACAACTTTTCCTGATTTATCCAGGACTTTTCTAGTTTTAGCACTCAATGTCTCATGTTCTGGAAACCCCCCAAGTCCCAGGAAAACCAGGATGGTTGGTCACACCTACTCACATTGCTTTCTTTATTTTAGGGATTACAGACTTGTATTCTCTTTGGGCCAACATCTGAAAATTGTTATATATATATGTGGGGTGTGTGTGTGTGTATATGGTGTATTTCAGTTTGCTAATTGTTTCAAGTTGGTTCTCTTATTCTATTTTGGCCAGAAGCAGAAACTCTGACTTACTTTAAGGTCATTTATTCTGTGTAAAAACTCAGTTGGAGAGGACAAAAGTAAAAGTGGGAAGACCAGTTGAGACCTACTAATGTGGTCCTAGGTGATGGTGGCCTAGACACAAATGGTGACATATATTATGGCAAAAAGGTAGGCAGGAATTGAGATATATTTGAGAAATATGTTGAACAGGTCAAAGCCCTAAAATAACTTATAAAAGACTTTTATAGACTGATTTCAATAATCCAAAAAATCATGAATCCGACTTATGATCTTGCCTATATTTTTGTATCTCACCAACAAGGATTCATAGATGAGATCTCCAGACCCAGGACCCACACCCATTGGGCAGAGAATCGGGTTGTTGGTGAGAAACTTGGAAGAATGGAGTCAGCAATTCACAGAGGATGTAACACGAGAGACTGCATTTCAGGGCATAGCGGCTGGGATATTCGAGTCTCTCCCTATAATGGAAATTCCCATTGTGCCTATGGTGACTGGAAGGGAAGAGCAAGTTACCTATATGCCCAGGCCCAGTGGCCGTCTCCATTTGACATTTGCTTTGTCCATAGCTACTCAGGCATGATCCAAGTCCCTGCTAATCCACATTATGCAGAAAGCTGGGCATCATCAAGTTTTATCCAGGACCCAGAGAAAAATTTCTTATTTTTATCCTCCATGTTTTTCTTCACACCCTTCACCAATATTTAGATGCCATAGTTAAATAAACTGGATGCAGGCCTCCTTAATGGGAAGAGAGGAGAGCCATAGCATAAGACACACTCAGATGAGAATATCCTTTAAGACAGCAAGAGGTAGAGGAATTCCCATCACTTAACACAGGTCTCTTACTTCACTTGCAAGAAGGACATAGGACCTTGGATTTGCCTTATTTTAAATGAGGGTGGGTGGGCTTGTGCACATATATACATGTGTACATGCCCGTGTGTGCACGCATGTTAGGCTGACGAGGAAGAAAATAAGTGCTCAAAACTGTCCAGTAATAGTCAGCAACATATAATTAAAACCTTTGTCAAAATGCCTCACTGGAAGTCCAAACAATTTCAAATGGCTGAGGTCAGATCTTTTCTGAGTGAGCAGAGGGAGAAAAATGTGGGGATTCTATGTCTGACCTGGGGGAAGGAGTCAGACCCAAAGGAGAAAAGAGAGGTGAATGGCTTTGTGACTTTATCAAGGGTTTCCATCCTCAGCTAAAACCGACCAAGGATAGAGAGAAAAGGTGTCTGAAGCATTTTTGTCATGCTTGGTTGTGAATGCACGTTTTTATTACATTTTATAAAAATGCATCTCTCTTTCAAGGGGAACTTCTTTCTCAGGTGATTTGTATATTTGTGTTAACAAATAGCTTTTCAGTGGCAGAAATCTGGAAAAATGGCATACAGCAGACCTCTCCAAAGAGAATCCCAGAGAACAAAGGGCTGAGATAAGCAATCCATTAGAATATAAGGTCTTTGGGGGAAGGGACCATGTCCGATGTACTCAGTCCCCAACGCCCATCCCTCATGTCTGCACATGGTAGGTGTTCAGCAAATATTTATTGGATGAAAGCCTGAAGTTTGGGGTATAAAAACCCTCATGGACAAATGAGTTTGAAACTGCTATATCCAACATTTCATTTTATAGATTCAAAACACCTACTAACCTATTAAAGGCTCTTGGAAAACTTACAGTAAGAAAACCTTTATTTTTTGAGCAAACTAGCTTTTTGTCAATATCTATAGATATTGACTGTGGAAATCTTTTTTAGGCAATATCATTTAACATCCTTCAGAAATGCCCCATATCCCCATATATCGGCAAAGCTGATCCTAAAGACGAGAATTTGAAGATGGCTATGACATCACACTGCACTCTTTATTAAACTGAATCTGCACCACAAAAACATCTTATGTATTCAGTTTAAACTGGTTTATTGTATGAGCTGGACTTGGTAAGTTAAGATAGAAAGCAATTTCTATTTTATTTCTGCCCCTTCAAACCTGATTATTTTCACAATTTAGCCCCAGCCCCCAGGTTCCACTAACAAATAAAACTCTAGGCAGTTCTCCATTGGTTTTTCTGATTACAACAGGTAATAAGTGAAAAAAAATCTCTTTTTCAAGGTAGTAAAAAGCCCAGTGCAGTAGAATGTCTAATGCATGCAAACCTAGCTCTGTCTCCTCTCACAGCTCTGTTATCAATCAGGTTAGGAACCCAGGAATAGGAGGAGGGCCCAGCTTGGTTTCCTCACTTTCCCCTCCCATATCTTCTCCCCTTTTCCTAGCTATGATTTCTGGCCTCTTCAGAGATGGGGGAAGGCGGGCAAGGAAGGGGAAGATGGAAAGTGGAATAACCTTGAGTGGTGATATTATAATCTGTCACTGTGCTCCTCTGCGTGTAGTGGACATCCCTATTGACTTACCTCTCATGGGGCATTTGGGTGAGTTTTTTTGACAATACTTCCGTTTGCCTACATTACACGGTATCTCTCAGTGACTGTTCTTTCCCAAGATGACCCAATCTGCCTCTCTTGAGTCCTTATCTGTCCTACCACATTCTGGCAGTGCTGCTCGCTCCCAATATAGCTTATTCCTAGACACCGGACAAGGTGGTTCAGGCCTCAGTCCCCTGTGTTTTCAAGTGTGAGTCAGGCATCAGTCCCTCGGTCCCTTCAAATCCTAGAGAAATATATCAAGCTCTCTGAGTGGTTCCACTGACATGTCTGTCTTTTGGTTTGTGTTAAGGAAGCAATGCTTCTATCTGGGGTGGAGGATGAGGATGGGGACACTTATAAAAGAAATTCTCAGTGCCACCTTCTTAAAGTCACTCTTGATGGGTTGGAGGTTGCCAAGGTGATAACATGAGTAGACCCGCTTCCATAACCTCTTAGCAGGTCCCTTTATGGGGAGCTATCACCTAGCTTCAGAATGTGGGGCTCCTTGGCACCAACTATATTGGGTCTCTTCTGAAACACCTCGACAAGAGGAAATGGCCCATTTAACTTCCCATTGCACATGCCTTATTACACTCAATCCACACTATCATCTTTTATGAGACATATAGCAAGAGAAGCCAGAGCTGAAGTAAGAACTAGCTGAGGATATAGCCACTGAGACTTAATTATGTTTTTTATAATGCATAAGGCCTACAAAATAAGGAAGAAAAAAATGGACAGTATTAATTTTATGCACCAATTATTAGCGTCCTATGGTGGGTTTTACAGCCATGAGAATGTGGACAGAGATTGAATTTCATGTATAAAAGGCTCACTTTGCTCTACCGCCCAGTTCATGGTCATCAGACAACAAACTAATTTCCACTATAAATACTTATCCACTCCTAGGCTTGCCTTTGTCCTTTGGCTTTTGCTGTGTTTGACCTTTACAACAATATTCTATTTGCCCAACAATCTCCTCTCATCAGCACTTGTTCTTAATGAGCCCAAAGACATTAAGGCCAACAGCAATGATGCTAGAGTTAAGAGTCCCAGTTACAAAAAGAAAAGGCTCTTCATAGTGAATGTCCATTCTCTGACCCACGCACAGGGATTAGTTGATCATTTTATCAAGTGAAAACTCCCAGAACTTTCTGAAATTCTTAAACTTTTTCAAAATACCCTAACACAATGCCTCTCACTCAGGGTTGCATGTTAGAATCGCTTGGGGAGTACTTAAAAATTGCGATGCTCAGACAGCAGCCCACTTTAATTAAATCGGAATCTTTGTGTTGGAACCCGGGTATCAATGTTTTCAAAACTCCCAGGCATGCCAACGTGCAGCCAAGGTTGGGTGTCACTATTCATACCTCTTGGCTAATATGGAGCTTCTACACGTTCACAGCAGAGCATGTAATTAAAATCCTTATGGAGCTCCATCCCACCTCCAGGTCGAAGAGACATGGGAAGTTCACTGCCTGGGCTGTGGTATGTTTGGCTTTGCCTACTCAGTGCCTCTTTAAAAGCTGCATTAGCCTCCATTATTTAAAAATCAAGAGTTCGAATGACAAAATTCTTTTTTTTCTTCTTAATTATTGGCACCTGAGCTAACATCTGTTGCCAATCTTCTCTCTTTTTTTTTTCTTCTTCTTCTCCCCAAAGCCCCCTAGTACATAGTTGTATGTTCTAGTTGTGAGTGCCTCTGGTTGTGCTACAAAATTCTAATTGTTTAATTTCTCTTAAAAACTCAGCAAGCCAGCCCTGATGGCCTAGTGGTTAAAGTTTGGCATGCTCAGCTTTGGCAGCCTGGGTTTTCTTCTTGGGAGCAGAATCACACTGCTCATCTGTCAGTTGCCATGCTGTGGCAGCGGCTCACATAGAAGAACTAGAAGGACCTACAACTAGAATATACAACCATGTACTGAGGCTTCGGGGAAGAGAAAAAAAAAGAGAGAGAGAAGAAGATTGGCAACAGATGTTAGCACAGGGCGAATTTTTCCCAGGGGGAAAAAATCACCCATTAGTTAAAAACAAAAAACAAACCTCAGCAAATTCAGGCAACAGCGGCCTACTTCTCCCCATGACAATTGGCTGGTGCTGGGTAGCAGCAGACCACGTTAGAGGGGCCCATGCTTCCCAGTTTGCCCACAAGCCTCACCTACTGGAGACTGGAGTTTCCTGCCTGGCCCCTGCAGGCAGAGATCTAGAGACCTGCTTGTTCAAGTTTGGAGAAGTCTTTCAAACCTTAGCCCCTTCCATTTTCAAATGCAAGCAACGCCAACTCGCCCCAAAAAGTCTTCTTTGATCTGAATGGTTCAAAAATCCTTTAACCCCTGGATTGTTTAAAAGGTTATTCAGTTTTTCTCTTCCATTCTCTGCCAGCCCATTCTCCCCTCAGAGAGTTTGTTCTGTTCTTTTGCTTTAAAAAGGAAAACCAAGAGTGGCTACACATCTATTCTCCAAAGACAGTAACTCCTCAAGGCTGGGAGCCAGATGCCTGACTTGTTTTCCATCTCGAGCTGCACATACAGAGAAAGTCGTTGACGCAAGGCTATTCTGCCTTTGACCTTCCTAGGCCGAAGGCACAGCTGGTCAACAGTGGAGCTGAAAATAGAACCCAGCACTTTCAAATCATTGTTCTGTTCGCTGGGCCGTGCTTCCTTCCATAAGGACTTGGTTAAACAACGTCTTGTTTTGCAAAAGCAGAAATCATAATATATGTACGAGAAACAGAAGAAACCCCGGCCCCACCCTTGGGAAAGATGCCCCTGTAGCATAAAAGGAGAGTGAATTCATTGCTAGCACTGCGGCTTATAGGTTGGAAACGCTCAAAAAACGCATGTTGAATCATCTACTTTGTAATGTGTGGCATTTTGAAAAAGGAGTTCTTGCTGAATGCCAAGAATGTATTTGCTTGACAACCCACAGAAAGGAAATCTAGGACATAAGAAAGGTTATCATGAAAAAGGCAGGACCTGTACATAAAGATGGTCAGGGACCTGGAATCTGGGTGCGGCTTTTCAGCATAGTGTCACATGTGTCCCGGGGAGGAACCAGAGGTTTGGTAATGCTGCGATTCTTAGCTCGGGTACATGTGCGGCACACGAAAGGGCAGAAAGCGGATCTGAGCAGCAGGAGAGTTGGGAGGAACTGCCACTTTCTCAAGCTCTCTCTTCTGTGCTCACCTCTCTTTAGGGATCATCCTCTGCCTTGATTTTTATTGAGCTCCCTTAGGGCAGGAACCACGTGGTTCTCATCGCTCTGGTCCCCAAGCCTCCACAGCCCACTCTGGAGGCAGCAGAGCAGAGCCCAGAACCAGATTTTCTCACTTTAAGTCCTGACTTGACAATCTCTCAGCTGCAAGACTTTGGAAAAGCGAATTTACCTCTCTCAATTCATTTGTAAATTGTGTCTCAATTTCCTCATTTGTAAAAGAGAGAGAGCAACAATAGTTCATACTTCAAACAGTCACTATAACAATTAAATGTTACTACTTGTGAAGTTCTTAGGATGGTACTTGGTACATAATAAGCATCCATTAAGTGTTAGTAATTAGAGGCCATCACTATATAATTTATGAATGGATAAATAGTCTAGTTATCAATATAGAATAGTTAGAATAAGCCAGGTGACTTGATAAGCACTTTGCGTGGATTACCTCATTTAATTCTAAAAGTAGGTGCGAGAGACAGAGACAGCTACTCCTGTCACTCCACATTACAGCTGAGGCACTGAGGCACAGAACGGTTGAGTAACTCACTCAAAGTCAGGCAGCTGGTGACTGACAGAGGAAGGACTCAAAACAATATGGTCTAATAACACATCTTTCACCATTATTCTGCCAGTTAAGTATGTATTTCCTAGACGAAATACTAAAGTAAAAGCTGCTTTTTGATGTTCTTGTGAGTCTCAAATATAATTATTTATTGACACTTTGAAAGCAGTAAAAACAATATCCATATGTGAGATGATGGTGATGACTAACAAACGCCTGAGAAATCCTTCTCGCATTAGCCTCATTTAGCATATCAAAAGGTGTTAAAAATAATAATTAGTCTTAGGAACCAAAAAAAGAGTAAAACTCAGTCATTCTGACACACTTAAATGCAATTTGATATGCGAGGGTCATCTACTCCAGACAACAGGCGTTGAACAAATTAGCAAAGGAGCTTGTTGAGAACTGGAGCACCATGATATTTGGCTTATTTCTTTGCTAAAATATCCTTAGTTATGATAAAGTTTATTTATTTATGTGCTTTATCTCTGAGTAATTTCCCGAGCCATAAATATGAGGAGAAATGACGAGATTTTTTTTTCTTCTCAGAAATTATTTGTAGTGTTCTGGTGTGATGGAAGCAAACCGAACCTAAGGTTGGGAGATGAGGTTTCTGGCCTTGGTTTCATTATCAGATAATTCCTTCTAGGACCCGAAGCCAGTCTTCCAGCCTACCTGCACCTCAGATTTCTCTAAAAATAGAGTCTTGGATGCAATTGATTATAAAATTCCTAGTACCTTTAAAAATCTTTGATTTCCCTCCTGGGAATTTTTATTATAGTGCATAACTTCCCCATCCCCACCCCCACACATATAATCAGAAATAATCTGATTTCCTTTTTTTTTTTTTTTTTTTGGTGAGGAAGATTAGCCCTGAGCTAACATCTGTGCCAGTCTTTTTCTGTTTTTTGTATGTGGGACGCCACCACAGCATGGCTTGATGAGCAGTGAGTATGTCTGTGCCTGGGATCCAAAGTCACGAACCTTGGGCCACCGAGGTGGACCCTGTGAACTTAACCTTTATGCCACTGGGCCAGCCCTATGATTTCAACGTTTTTGAAATCAGATTATTTCAGAATTAAAATATACATTAAGTCTCTTCTCCTCCTCTTCTTCTTCTTCTTCTTCCCTCTTCTTCTTTCTTCTTTTTCTTCTTGCCTTGAAATATTATCATTAAGTTGATAGTGTATCTTAAAATTAAGGCAAAGAACAAAATCCATACATCAAGAAACAACATTAGCCACCAGAAACAGTCGCTAAAGCTATTTCCAAGTCTTGGTTGGTGTGTGAATGGACTTGTGTCCTGAAAATTAGAGAAAGAACACGTAACGTGTCATTATTGCTTAATCTTTTTAAATTCAGGCCCTCTTCCAGGGAATGAATTATATTTTATTTGTAGCAGCTATAATCCCCGGGTTTCCCCTACCAATGGTGACACCACCCTCTCAGAGATGAAATACTTTTGACAACTAAAATCCATACACTTGACTCTGCAATCATCCACATGTACCTGTGACTAATCTGTATAAAGTCAAGTCATTTCTCTGCAGTCAGCTGAGAATACCAAGGGGTCTGTCTTTACTTCAGGCACATCCAAGTGGAAGAACAGCTGTTCCTTGTTTCAGGAAAGGAGAGGGTGAAGGTTAGCTCATGGGTAGAGTTTCCTGTTTATAATGTCTGAAACCAAGGGGGGGTGCCAACAGTTTTGAAGGGCTCGTTAAAGGGGAGATAGTTCTTGCTGGGGTAAAGTTACCATGAAAGCAAAATTCCCCCCGCCCCCATTTGATGTTTGGGTAACGCACATGCGCATATGACTCATCATAGTATTTCCCTGCTGACAGCCCTTCAGTGGCTCCCCTTTGCCTGCCAGATAAAGTCCAAGCACTTGAGCACTCTCTAAACTCTACCCAGAATTACTTGCAGCTCTATGAATCTATCTGGCTCCTTTATGCTTGGAGTGACTTTTCCATATCTTCACCTGAACAGCTCACCTGTCAAGATCCCGGTAAAGTGTCATCCCCACTTAGTAATCTATCAGTTAGGATAGGAGCCTCTTGTTTGTGGTCTCAAAGCATCCCATGCTTCTCTCTATCCAAGGGATTCTCAAACCTAATGGCACAACGAAATCACCTAGAAAGCTCTCAAAACACACCAATGCCCAGGCCCCACTCAGAGATTTTGATTCCGCTGGTCTGGGTTCGGGTCAGGCCTCACTAGTTAACATACCTAAATGATTCTAACGTGTGGCCAATGTTGAGAACTGCTGATTTGTTGTAAACCTTACAATGTATTATATTAAAATTTTGTGTTTATCTCCCCCCAGATTAAGTTTCTTGAGAACTGGAATTATTTTATATTGATATGCATAGCCCCTGCTATTTAAAAAGTGCCAAGGACTAGGAGGTGCTCAATAAGTAGTTTATGAGGGATGAAAGAATGAATAACACATACACGTCCCACTCTCCCATCCACCTTTGTTTAGAAGCTCAGTTATGTTCATGCAGTTGTTAATGGTAAGAAATTGTAAAAAAAAAAAAAAAAGAAGAAGAAGAATTGATGTGGATCCCAGGTGTTTGGGGACAAAGGATGCAGTCTAAGAGAAGCGTCTGAGAAAACAAAATACGGCCTAAAGAAAACCTGGGAAATTTTGAATTAATTAAGAGCAGGTGCTGAAAAAACAGAACCATGAAATCTGACCTGGGCAGGAACTCTGGGAGAGAGATTAACGCAAGAGATTCTAGGCCTGGAGATCAGGAGAAGGGAACAACCAGCTCAAAATGTAGGAGACTGGAAAGAGATGAACTTCCGTGGACACAGGATAGAAAAACGAGATATGCGGAGTCTGTGCAGAAGAAACATAGATTCCGCTTAAGACCCAGGGTCCAGGGCCTGAAAGTCAAGGTGCACTAGGGGTCAGTGGGAGAACCAGCAGAACGGAAGTCAAGCTTGAGCATGAGTGAACACTGCTGTGTTCTAACTGTTCTATGAATCTGTATTTTGTGGGTCATAGTACAAGTGTTTTGATTCTAAAAAGTTTCTAATTGTCTGGACCTGGGACCACTGAGTGGCCTTGAAGAATGAAGACACACTGCTCTCCACTTCTGGACTCCTAGTGAATGGATTTGTGGAGGCACATGACCTTTCTTACAGGAGGGAGGTGGATAAGAACACTCAGAATTCACAAGATTGAATTCCACAAGATGGAAGAATGTTTGCGTATAAAGTTTGGATTCTACTATTTTTTTTTAAAAAAAGAATGAGATATTAATTTATTATTTCTATAATATGGGAATTGGTTATATTCCATAGAATGCGTCATCAAAGTTTTAGTCTTGAAATATTTAGTTTGCCATGTTAAGGGGACTTCCCATTCCCCAAATCTCTCTCTTGACTGTTGATGGTCTGTGTTCAGGCAAGCTTCTCCTTACTATTATCTTAACAAACGTTTAGTTTCCAAAACAAGGTCTGATCTTAACTAGTAGTCTACCCAGTATATTTAGTCCATCTACATTATCGTGTGATGAAGATTTTGTGAAGCCTGCAGATTTCGGTTCACTAATGTCAACTTCCCTTATAGGTCAACTGTGATGAGCAGCTCATCTAGAACAGTTCCTGCAGTTGCAGCCTTGGTGCCAAGCACGTTGGAGCTGCTGGCCCCTCCCCCAGCCCTGCACACTATTCCTGTCTGTGGAAACTATAACACCCTGCTGTAAGAGATGCTTGCTTGTCAACATGCCAACAGGCTTGTCCACTCCAACCAACAGGAGTAGGTTGGAGTTGGGATTTTTTTTTTGCTTATTGGGAAGTAATTTGGACTTTTAAAAATTAAAAAAATTTTTTTTCCCTGCAAAGCCCCAGTACATGGTTGTATCTCCTAGTTGTAAGTTCTTCTATGTGAGCTGCCACCACAGCATGGCAGCTGACAGATGGGTGGTGTGGTTCCATGACTGGGAAACAAACCTGGGCTGCCAAAGAGGTGAGAGCACCTAACTCTAGCCACTAAACCATCAAGGCTGGCTCAGAAATAACCTGGATTTTAAACTTAATTGAATCTCGGTTCAAAGCCTGACTCTGCCATTTGCAAAAACTTCCAGGGCCAAGAAAAACTCAACGAATGTTGTTTTCCCTCTTTGTCTCCTTTGTTGAGAAACCGTGCACCCTTCTTTCCCGTGGATCTTTTCTGTGATCCAATCACATGGACCTTCAGTCCGGCACAGCCACACAAAAAGCACGTGGTTATGGATTTTACTCTCTGCTGCCCTTGGTCCCTTTTCAAGAAGCTAAAATTTCAAAAACAGCTCAAGAACGGTCTGTATTTCATGGCGATTTATTATCTCGCCTTTTTCCAGAATGTGGATGTTCTATTAGCCTTGGCTTCCTGACATGTGGAAAAATATATTCCTTCCCTCCCACTCTGTGTCTTCTGATAACAGGTTCAGATGAGCATTTTCTCCATAATAAAAGAGAAGGTGGCTAACACAGGCATTTATAACTGACTTTATTTCAGAATTCGATTGGGCAACTCTTACCTCACTGTCCAGAGAGAGCCAGTGTGGGTCGTGAGAAGATCTCTCTAGAGGGAGTCAAAACAAATGGCAGCGCCTGACCTCGGGCATGTTCATTTCTCCTCTCTGGTCTTGCCTTTGCTTCTCTCTGTGAAAGGCAGATGGTGCCACATGGCATCTAAGGTCCATTCCTCCTCAGATATCTGAGTCTACTTCTTGCTGATTTACAAGAAAATTCATTGACTTACCTGAAGATAAAAAGAGACTAAATGGCAAATATTTAACAAGAGAAGTGGTTTTTCTCCACTCTCTCGTTCTCTTTTATGTCTAGGTTATAAAATTATTATAATGATTACTTTTTCATCACCCACCTAATCCCATAAAACACTTCTCACTATATAAATGCACATGGCCTGTTTTCCTGTGGTAATTACTCATTTTGCCCATGGGAATCAGGTCATTGCTAAAGGCCGGTAAGGGAGGCTGCAAGCTTTCTGCTAGCAGACTTTATTTTTCTCTCTAGGCAAAAGGTTTACTGTGGCTGAAAACCAACTCAGCATCACTCTATTGTCTTCTCCTAAGGGAGAGTTACTATCTACTGTTTAGGTGCTCCAAACACTGGTGACATGTGCCATGAGGATGGGGGAGAAGGAAAGGAGCACTTATGATAGGAATAAATGAGATATAACAGGTTCTCCTTACTGTGCCTCTCTATATTGCTCAGTATTAAACTGAAGCATTTTACATAATTATCTCATATCTTCTTTTACACTCATGACCACCCTTCAGAATAAGTCTTGTACCTCTTTTACAGCTGAGAACAAGGAGGCTCAGAGACATTAATAAATTTCCTAAGGCCACCCAGCTCTCTGGCTACAAAGCCTGTGTCCATTTCACTTCATTAGCATGGCCCCTGCGAGGAACTCGTAAATGTGTCTATAGTAGGTAAAGAAAAAATTGTTCTAGAATGTGGAGAAACCCTGAAATGATCAGCACCACTGAAGCAAGCCTGCCAAAATGGTGTATTCCATATTTGCAAAGCTTCAAGGAGGGACCCCCATGAACTCGGAAATAAATAGTGAAATAGTTGACACTCGTATGGCAGAAGGATTTTGAATCCTTTTCCCCAGAAGACTCACAGAAGTGCTGAATACTTCATAAGCATTATCTCATTTACCCAGACAACGCCCCATGAGGTGGTTACCACTCTCTTATACAGACATGGGCATTGAGACCTAGAAAGAGGTGTCACTTCCCCAAGTGGCAAGACTTGGGAGGATTAAAATCCAGTTATATCCGAATCTAAAGCAAATCGCTCCTATCAACTGTTCCATAATACCTCTATCCTGCAGGCAGGGCAGAATAAGTCTCAGAGAGTCTTGTTCTCTTTCCACTGGGTCTTCTTTTCTATATGGTAGCTTGAAGAGCTTGTGGGAATCACTATTGTGACAAAGAATGTCCACACTCGACAATAACAATGACAGGGAAGGTCAGCCCTGGAAATTCTCGCTGTGCTCACATTCATTAAAAATAGAAATTAAAGAGGAAAATCCCTGTCCCCATTGAGGTCATTTGAACAATGGAACAATCTCAGTAATTATTTCGGGAGAACAGAGCTGATTAGCTATCAGAAATAGAACTACAAAGAGACCCTCTGCAGAAGCTGTCTCCCTTACAGCATTTCCCTGAAAGATCCCTTATTGCTTAGTTTAAGAGTTTCAAAAATAATAAGAAATAACATGATCTGCCAAGCTAGACTGATGAGAAGATAAAAGATTCCCAACAATGGAATGTTTCCAGTTGATTGCAGCATAAAGAAGCCAAATCTAGCAGGTTATTATTAAGAAAAGTATGTAAATACTGCCCTTGGATTTCACAACGACAACATTTAGGCAATCCTAGCCTAATCTAAGTCTGTTTGCCACAGGATGCTAGACTTTCATATCATGGCTTTCACTCCTTAACTGAGAGCTGATGATGACGGCAGATCTTTTCCTGGAAACTGAGTGAGTTTAAAATATATGGTGACCTTATCTCAGTGGCTTAGAGAGAGAGGGTCAGAGATGAGAGTGAATCAGGGTTAGTAAATAATCCTGGCCACTCATGTTGCAGCAGCGTGGGATGAAGGGCAGCCAGCGCCCTCCTGGAGTCCTGTAGAAGGGACTGGCCTTGAAGCCTCTGCCAGCCCCTTCTCATCTGATCGCAAGCGCTCACACGATTTTCTCAACATGGCAGAAATAAGAGCTTCTGTGTTTGTACTAGGTTTAGAAACATCATCAGCTCCAACTTTCAAATCAGGCTTAACGGGGATAGGCATTTTGGAAGGTGATGGGGAAATAACTTTCTTCATTTTTTAAGTAGGTATTGAGTACTACAAAGCCACTGAGCATTGCAGAACATGTGATGTAGATGGAGGGGCAGGACCAAGCCTCTGGAAAATACAAGCAGCAAAGCAAAATGATCCACACTAAGTGCTAAAAGAGGCAGAGACCAAAAGCGTAAATGCGTGAAGCAACTGCTGACGGCAGAGGCCTGCTGCCCTCAGAGTTACAGACCGGAGGCTTACACTCAGAGAAATGAACACTTCCTTAAACGTCCGATCCGCCAGCTAGTGTTGTTTTTTCTGAGATTAATCTAGATCTAATAATGGCTTATGCATGAAAAGTCTAGACCTCTGAAAGAAGGAAAGAAGGAAAGAAAGAGAGAGAGAAAGGAAGGAAGGAAGGAAGGAAGGAAAAAGGAAAGAAGGAAGAGAAAGAAAGAGAAAGAAAGTTCATCCACCCACCTAATTCCACAATGGTATCACTATGAAAGAGTTTGGAAGCCACATTAGTTCAAAGATATTTTCTGTTTTCTATTCGCTTCTTAATCCAAGACGCATACAACGTGGTTTCTAGGAGTTGGTTCTAGTAGAGGTCAACATCCACCAGCTCTTGTACACATAAGAAGAAAGTGAGGTTCAAAGACACCAACTAAGGTGACTCAGGAGTAGAATAGCAGAATTCAGGTGTCTCGTCTCTGTATGGCCTCCCTAATCTTTGCTAGGACTGAACTTGGCTGCTCCTGTACAAAAGATACAGGATTCTCAGAGAAAAGACGAATAAATGTTAAATTATAATAACAACTGAATCCCGGGTTGGCTGCTTTCAAGGTCAGAAATAAAGAGGACATAAAGAAATAAGCCCTGTATCTTTCTGAAAGGCAACAAGGCTTCAGAGCAAGCTCCCTATTTGCATTTGCAGGGCAGGGCATAACGGTATCGATCAGGAACTTCCTGCCCACCTCCATAGGGCACATTCCACAAGCCTGATGTTCTTGAAACAGAGTGTTCCACCTTGGAGTTTCCCTAAATCTGAAAAAAGAGTATCATTTTCAACCTTCTCTGTTCTAAATGACATAGTTTAGCTTCCCTAAAAAGAGGGAGCTGTATGTGTGTTAAGAACTTGATATCTTCACTTCCTCTAGCTTCCCTCCAATTTTCTCTCCCAATCCATACCTTCAAGTGGCTGATGTTATCATCTTCTTAAAAAGAAGGCTGCCGTCTCTCTTTCCTGACCACCCACACAGATCGACTGCCTCATGCATGGGATGTTTCTTACATTGTTGGCACAAAACAGTTCCATCATTAGAAGTTTGGATCGTCTTTCCTGCTAAAATTAACAGTCCTTCAAGCATTTCTGAGGTGGTGTTAACCTGTCTGTAGATTCTTTGTCAGAGGGAGAAATCAAGAGGTGGGGTCTATGTCCCATCCCTTCCTGAAACCTGGCAGGGCTTTGACACTGCCTTGACAATAGGATGCTGGAAAGCAGATCCTGGGTGACTTATGAAGCTGGGTTGGAAAAGTCCATGTAGCCTCTGCCAGTGACTCCTTGCACAGTTACTCTGGGAGCTTTTACTCCCATGAGAGAGGTTCACCCACCTTGTGTTCACCACGCAGGAAGACCATGTGGAGCTACCACATCGAGAAAGTGGTTCCCCAGGAGCCCCAGCTAGTCTGAGCCTGCTATTCGAGGCTTCGCAGTCTAGATGTCAGATGTGAGTGATGAAACCTTTGTGATAATTCCAGGCCCAGCCACTGTCTGACTATATCCTCACAAGATCCTGAGTGAGAACTGCCTACCCAAGCCTGTCGACCCTCAGATTTGTGAGCAAAATAAGTGTTATTATTGTTTTAAGCCGTTGTTGATGTTTTGTACATAGTCACAGATAATTGGAACAGACTCTGAAAACTGGAAATTGGCTGCTGCCGTAACAGAACCCAAAACATGGGGCGTTGACTCTGGGACAGGGTGATGGGCGGAAGTTGGCAGGAGTTCAAAGAGACTGTGAGAAGCCTGATGACCTCCTTGAGGAGGCTGGTGAAGGGCTAAAAGAAAGTGAGGAGATTGACACAGAAAACTGGAGAAAAGTGAGCCTCGTTATAATGACAGAAATGTTAGCAAAACTGTCACCTACAGTGACATGGAAAATACGAAAGATTCCTATTGAACTGCTGGATTTGGCTAAGAAGAATTCCAGCCAAAGTGTTGAAAATGCCAAATGGCTTCTTTTAGCCACATATAGGTATGTTGCTCAAGAGATGAGTTTAAAAAGGGAACTGTTTCATTTTCAAGAAAATATACAAAAGCTCTAGCATTTGCTATATTCAAATATAAAATTATTTCTCATTCCCAAACTCTCCATACAGCAGAGGATTCTCATAGTAAGAAAGGATGTCAGGCCAAAGATGAAATCCAAAAGCCAAAAAATCCTTGTTAATGCCTTAGAAAGATTTAGGGTTCTCTCTCATAGACCCTGGGAAACTGAGAAAGCTTATCCAATGGTCTTAAGGGCATGCCAGGCAGATTCTCTCAGTTAAATAATGCGGCTTCTAATAATCTTAAAGTAATGGTCCCATAGCACCTTTATTGGAATCCCAAGGTAGAAAAAGGCTTATATCAAACAGGTTTGTAGGTGGGGTTTTGTCTAATGGATTATGCTCTAGTAAGAGTGATAGGAAGTCCACAGAGTTTTTTCAGTTTACTTTCTTTTTCACTGAGCTATAATTGACATATAACATTCTATTAGTTTCAAGTGTACAATGTAATGATTCAATATTTGAGTATATGTATATTTGAAATGATCACCAAAATAAGTCTAATTAACATCCATCACCACACATAGATACGATTTTTTTTCACAAAAAATACAATGACAAGATTATATTGATTAATATTTTGCCAGTGTGAACTAAAATGGACAGAAACAGTATGGGAATAAGAAGAGGTATTTGGACTCCAGAATTTCTACGGTCAGGAAGCAGGCTGATAAACCTATTCAACTTCAAATACAGGGCACATTTTATATGAAAGGAAAGATAATTTAAAAGGAGGAACCAAGAACCCGGAGGGGAGACCCAAGATCAGTGGGGAAGTCCCTCCTAGTCAGTACAACCGAGGCCCAAAAAAGGAACTGGCAATGTTTGCCTGGCTGGATTTAAAAATTGCTATTAAGCAGTGACTTACGTGCTTTCGTGTTCCTCTATTTTCAGCAAGAATTTCTATAGTAGTTTTCTGATGCATATCACACCACTGTATGTTGGGTATTAGGTCTTAGTTCACAGATCTTCAGACTGAACGAAATGGTACACAAAAAACCTCACCCAAGGGGCTTCATTTGTATCTGGATCTGACTTAGATGATAAGATGTGAACCTTGAACCTAAGCCTGATGAGACATTGGGGAGTCCTAGAAGGGATGACTTCATGGAGAATTTTTGCATGTGGGAGACCTGTAAATAATTTGTGGCCAGTAGGCATGCTTTGGAATTTTAAAACATGTTCCAAATTTTTGACACTCCTCCCATCAGGAGATAGAGTCTAATTCCTGTCCCCTGGAATATGGACTGGTCTTACTAATGCATTTCTAAAATATAGAATGGATGGAACTGACAATTAATTTCAAGTCTAGGTCTTAAAAGATAATACAGCTTCATCCCGGCTCCCTTTTGGAACACTCATCCTTGAAACCCTCCAAACTTGCTGTGAGAGAACCCAGGCCAAACAGAGAGTCCCAAATGGAAATGAGCCAAGGCCCCCAGTCCTCAGCCCCAGCTGAGTTCCCAGTCAACATCCAGCACCAACTTGTAAGCCGTATGAGTGAGCCCCTTTGGAAGGGAATGCTCCAGTCCTCCGTCGAGCTGATGCCACATGGAGCACACAAACCTTGCCTAAATTGCAGATTTGTTTGCATAATAAACGACTACTGTTTCTTTAAGCCATTAAATTTAGAGTGGTTTCACACATACCAATAAGAATAGGAACAATTCTCTTTTCAGATATATATATAGAGAGAGAATATTGAGATACATTAATTTCAACATTAATTCCTTTCCTTAACTCAATCAATGCCAGGTTATACTCCATTCTTACAATGCCAATCCTCAGATTGATGACAGTGAATGAAAATATATAGCTAAGACACGCACACATACATACGGCATTTATTGAGGGATTAATGAGGGACTAAGCCCTATTCCATACGCGTTCCACATATTAACTCATTTCATCCTCATAACAACTCTATGAGGAAAATGCTTTGATATCTCCATTTAACACATAAGGAAACAGAGGCATGGAGAAGTTACCCAAGTAACTTGACCAAGGCCATACACCCAGAGGGCCCAAACCAGTGACCCATACAGTCCAGAGTCCATAACCGCTATGCTTCCTACCTTCATCTGACTGTGTTGTCCACTTCCGTTTTTCCACTTACCATTCACACCAGATAGCCTCTTCACCTCCACAGCTCTAGCCTTTACCTGCAGTCCAGGGAACGTCTTGTTCCTATTAGGCACACCACAGTCTAAATTTTGTCTCTAAAAGCCAGACTGACTGACATCCACCAGCTATGGCCCATGGGCCAAATCTGGCCTGCCGCCTGCCTTTGTAAATAAAGATCTTCTTGTTGTCTTTTTTTTAAACACAGCCACACTTGTACATTTATGTTTTGCCAGAGTTACTTTTGCTCTACACAGCAGAGTTGAGTAGTTGTGAGAGAGACCATATGGCCCACAAAGCCTAAAATACTACTTTCTGGTCGTTTAAAGAAAAAATTTTCTGACTGCTGACTTAGATCACTGAAGATCCCTCTCTTACAGAATTTATAATATGTCATAGACAGAGTACATGGGGACTGTAGATGGACAGGTCTGGACTAAACCCCACGTCTGGAACCCATGGGTGACCTTGGGAGAATCTCTTAACTTCTCTGAATCTTAGTTTTACAAAAATTGGGGAGAATAGTAAGATCTCTGTTTTAACTGATAAATGCTAAGATACTGACACATAAACAAAATATTAGTAATATGTTAAAAATTTTACTAATCTTTTATGATTACAGACAAATTGAGGGGATCATATAATTAAAGGCAAAGAAAATAAAAGATGCTTAATATTTCATTTTAACAAATCTACATAGCTGGTAGGGCCCACAAGGAAGAAGTAGCATTAACAGCTTGTGTTGGGTGTAAGACTCAGGTGAGAATCCATGGTCAGTGAAAGTCCAGGCTGTAAATTTCCTTCTATAGTCCAGATGTTTAAAGAAAAATCCTACGGGTAGAGGTGGCTTCACAGGAACCAGTCTTCCAAAAATAATTTCTGATCAATTAAATGTTAAAATTTGAAGAACAAACTCTTGGTTGCTTACTGAACTAAAAAGAATAATCATATTTTCCTCGCTATAACTGAATAGTTTTCATTCAGAATATTGCTAAATTTCGAATCCAAAAGGCAGAGTGACTTGACCTGATTAAAAGTATTTTTTCCCCGTGTCTACAGATAGTCCAAGAAACTGCCAACAAGTCAGTTATTTCATCGTCCCAGCCAAAATGATTTAATACGGTCCGGGTGGGGATTTTTAAAGTTGATCTAAGTAGCTGAGTTGACTGTTTCAGTTCCCTGGAGAGGTGAGCAGTCACATGCTGATTTCTTGGGGGAATTATGAGAACCAAGTTCTAGGAGAGAGATTTCCAAGCGGCATCTACTTTCTTTTGGTATTGTTGCCGGGTGTGAGGGCTGTGGAATCAGAGTTCAGCTTGGCTCCCAGGTGAAGCAGCTCAGGTCCCCAGGTATTGACTGAATATCTAAGTTGGGGGTGACAACCGGAAGTGTGGGAGAGGCTCTGCTCTGAGAAAGGAATTGTGGGCCTGTCACACATGTGGACTGTGAGATGAGCAAAGAGGTGAATGCTGGGGGCTTGATGAGGCAGGTTGAGTGGGAATTGGCTGGACACCACCTTCAAACTGCTGTGCAGATGCTGGTTTTCTTCACTCGAGTTTCTTTTCTTTTTCTCTTTTCACTTGTCACACACATAAAGGGCAGTAAAAGGCCAACCTGAGCTGACAGAAAGGCCGGGAGATACCAAACTGTAAAAGAAGATAACAATTTGACGCATGTGGAGATGACTGGAGACCCTTGCTAGCATAAGTTATGTTCCTGGTTAACCTTTTAACTAGAAAAAAGCACTCAATTAATAGACATGGTCTAATGGAAAGAAAGAGAGCGAGAGGGAGAGAGAGAAAGAGGGAGGGACGGAAGGAGTGGGGAGTGAAGGAAGAAAGAAAAGGAGAGAAGGAAGGAAGGAAAAAGCTAAAGCAAAATAGACATAATTTGGTCTCAAATCGTCTGTGCACATTTTTAGCATTGTGGCATGCCAATGCATTAGTCTATTAAAGAAACAACAGAACCTTAAGAAGGAAAATTCTTTAGAGGTTGCTTTATCCAGATTCGAACTCATGCAGAGCTTTTCTATGAACTACCAAGGTAGATTCATTTATTCATTCAACAATATTTTTTGAGCATGATCTATATCAGGCATTGATCTAGGCAAAGGGATGAAGAAAAGAGACAAACTTCCTTGCCTTCATGAGGTTGCTTATATTCCAGGACCCGGGCTTGAACATTTCCAGCGACTGAGAGCTGTCAGTTTAGGTGGGGGAGAATTACTTCCAGAGATTTTTATTGATTAACAAGCTCTTATGGAGCAGTGTTTTAAACATTTCACAAATGTTAACTCATTCAATGTTCTTAATAAGCCTATAAGACACCAGTAGCGTCATCTCTGGTCTGCAGATGAGCAAATAGAGGCATAAAGAGTCTAAGGAATGCCCCAAGACCATGCAGCTGGGAAGCAACAAGGCCAGGATTTGAACCCAGCAGTCTGAGTTTGCAGTCTGCATTCTGAACTACTAGGCTAGACTGCCAACGTTTGGCTAACTTATGTTAATGACTTGGTTCTATTTTTCTCATGTTGGTATCTTTTACCTGAAAATATTTAGCACATTTGTATCCGGTCCTTGGGACCTTCTACTTTATACTCGAATCCACAAACAAAGACAAAGCCTGACTCTGGAATCACATGATTATTTTGGATAAGGCAGCACCTCCTTCAGAAGCATGGGTCCCCCTTGTCCCACTGCTCTCTGGGCCCACGTAAAAGGGCAGTGCCTGCACATACTAGGTGATCAATGAGTGGTAACTCTTGCTACTAATTCATACATTTCTGGCTCCCTGATGCTTGAATGTCTCCAGTTTAGCTTCCTTCTTCTAGCTCAAACCCATTCTCTAGAAGGAAGTCAATCAGACTTTATTTGACATATTTTCAAAATGTTCCGTGAAAGCAGATTTCAATAAAAGGGAGAGGACCTCGCAGAGCTGAGAGAAGAGATGTTGTCATCACCAACAATGGAAAAGAGGGGAAGGGAGACAGTTGGGAACATGGAAAAGCTCACTCACGTGGGGCCATCTTGAAGGCTGCCCTCCATGGGAGCCCAAGCAATTAACCAATCCCTCACCACAGCATGTCAAAAAAAAAAACAGCTTGGCTGAGGCAGGTCTCTTGCCTTGAGTCTGAAAAAAATCATCTATGCCGTTCCATCATGGAATAAAAAGTGAGAAGGAGTTAGATAAAAGTTTCACTAGGGCTACAATACTCTTAAAATTTTTCTGAGTCAACTCACAGATTGGTTTAATACTTTGTTTGAAAGAAATTTAAAGAGCGCCAGGTGTCTTCTCCTTTCAAATGGAATAGTTTCAAAATACCTCCTAACATCGAACCCCAGTGATTTCTGGATTATCCCTCCTCACTCCTCTTCTTTTCATTAATGAGTCAACTTTGTTTACTGGTTTACTGATTTCAGAGTTCTCTGACAATGAGCCTCAGCCAAAATGACTTCCTGTGTCTCACCCAGCCCTCCCACCCGCAAATTTGGTCTGTGGGAAGGATAAGTCTTCTTGCATTCCTTCTTCTGCTTCTGTCATTCCAAGCAAGAGGCTCTGCCCTACGTAGAATTACGCACCTCTTCTGCTGCTCATGCAAAGCCTAAAGTTTGTCTTCTTTTGCAGGATACTCCCAGTGGGCTCTTCGAAACATGACTTGCAGCTGCTGCCCTATATGCTGCTCCCCACTTCAGTCCTGCCCACAGAGCCATCACTTAAACGAGTAAACTTGTTGACTCGGTGAATATTTCCATGCAGAGTGGTGGTCATAGCTGTCTTAAAACCAATCCAGTTGCAATACCCAATGTGTAGGTATCTAGAAAGCAAAAACAAGAGCTGCTTAACATGGGCATTCCAGAGACTGTTTATATCAGTTTGTGAAAGAGGGTGTCTTTTTAAAATGTTTCACACTTCGTAGTACTTAATTTTATTTTCAACAAAACCTTGAGAGAGTCATATATATCCACAAGAAAGGTTTTTGAAATTAATAAATTTTGGATTCCTTGACACCCATCCATGAAGCATTACTTTTTTTAAGATAAAGTTGGCAAAAATAATCTGAGACATTTGCCACAATCTCTCAAAGAATCTGGCTCAGAATTTGAGTCCTGGGATCAAACACAAATACCAACAACCCAGGTGGGTTTCTATTTCATCCAAATGAGTTTGTTTTTCTTTTTCCTGGCTGGATATTTTTAAGTGCCTACTGGTTATTAGTCAGGGAAGAAGTGTGTCGTAGGCCATTAACTTAAAAAAAAAAAAAAGAGGACATTTCTTCTCTTGAATTTTCCCCTAATGCTTTGGATGGATTTCTATTGCCTTATTGGTTGAGTATATTCTTATCATGATAATCCACTTTTAGTAGCTTCATTTACATTAGCTATCACTCTGGAGAGCCATAGTAACAGGCCGCCGAATTACCCGGGAGAAATTACTCTTGAAAGTAATCATTGTGAATGAATTTTCATCACTTGGTCTCATCATTTCACGCTGTTTTGTCTCTTTCTTTTTTGCCCCTGACAAAAGTTAAGCATAAAGAGGCCTTTTGTTATTATCTCATTTTCTTTAGGAAACTCCATCTTATTAATCATTGTAGCTGGTTTATACAGACAGCCAAAGGATGTGACACAAACACACACATACACAGAGTTTTTGAAATGCATTTCGTCTTCTTAGGAACATTGTTTTATTTTACTTTAGTCTATGATATCATGTAAATTTGGTTTTCATGTAACCTAATTGGAGCAAGTTTTGTGTTTTAAGAACAGGGGCTTGGATTTTTAGCAGGAAAACTGTGTTGAATTTATTCCAAGTTACCAGCACACAAAAAAAAGTTGAAATTTTAAGCTCTTTGGAAAAAAACCTAGAGCAAATAAAGAAGTAATATTAATAAAAAATATTTAGCAAATACTCACTCAATGCCTGGCCCTATTTTAAAAGATTCTTAAAGGGAATTTTTGTGGTTGTTTGTTAGTTAGTTTTACATTATTTCATCTGCCCCCATGAGTTTGGTGCTATAATTTTTGTTATTTTCCCCGTTTTTCAGATAAAGAAACAGGATTTCAGAGGATAGGTAACTTGCCCAAACTCACACGGCTATGAAACAGTGGATCCAGAATTATAACTCAAAAAGTCTGATTTTTAATCTTTCCACTATATTACATTATATTATATGGAATCTGCTAAGGAATACAAAAGTAGATGAAAAAAGAAATTAAAATTCTATTTAGTTATTATTTTATATGGGATTATAAAACAATAGATAATGACTGACCTTGTTGTTGAACTGTTGAAAAGGTTTCTCCCAAAGTATAATTTGCCATCTATTCAAAATAACATTAAGTTTTCATGTGGTGCCTAAAAGTTGGAAGGCTTGGATTTTTTGGTTTGTTTTGTTTTTCTCTTAAAGTATCTAAAGAATGGGCCAACCATGAGATAACCATTGGGAAAAATAGACATCAACAGCTGCTTTCCTCACCAAAAAACACTTGTGGTCAGGGTCATATTCAGTAGCATGAAGTCAGAGTTTTGTAGGTTGAGAAACTGGTAGAAATTTCCACCAGACTATTTTTTTAAATTTAAACTTAAAGTAATAAAAAGTGGTCACAAATGTTATCCTTTTTAATTGTTAAATTTGGTTATCGATACTGTTTTCAGTTGTCCGTTCTACAATTAATCTTTTCAACAGATGGCCGTGGATACCTGCTGGGTGCCAAGCTCTGTTGACGCCCCAAGAATACAGTGGTAAATAGGCCAGACTATTGGCTCTTACAGATTCTCTTCTGCTGAAGGAAACGAACTATTGAACAAATTAAAAAATAAATATGTAATATAATATCAGGAAGTGGTAAATTCAATGAAGAAAAAAATAAAGCTGGATAAGGGGATAGAGATGGGTAATCAGTGAAGTCTTCTCAGACAGAGTGACATTTGAGGGCCCTCTCTGAGAAGGTCACAGAATCAATATAAGAGGGTGATGGGACACTTAACACCATGAAGCCTGGGCGAAGCCTTTCTGCCTGTTTTTAAGGTTTGAATGTGGACATCTCATGTTTTTTCCTTTTTTTAGGAAGATTAGCCCTGAGCTAACGTCTGCTGCCAATCCTCCTCGTTTTGCGGAGGAAGACTGGCCCTGAGCTAACATCCGTGCCCATCTTCCTCTACTTTACATGTGGGATGCCTACCACAGCATGGCTTGCCAAGCCGTGCCATGTCCGCACCCGGGATCCGAACCAGCAAACCCCAGGCCGCTGAAGCGGAACATGTGAACCCAGCTGCTGCCCTACCAGGCCGGCCCCTGGACATCTCATTTTTAACCCTCTGCCACTACCAACCCCCTCCCCCAAATACTGTTCTTTTAAAACTCCATTCAGAGTGTAAGCTAATGGTTGCTTTGCAAAGGATATAGTTGTTTTATTTTCCACATCTAGAAAAAGAAACAGAATTTAACCAAGCGTTTATGAATTCTTTTCCATTTCATAAATATTGTTAAAATTCCACTGTGCTTTGATGCAACATTTGATATCTTTACTTTTCCAGGCATTTGCTAATAATCCAATGTCTAAGAGGAGACAGGATTTTTCTTTCATGGTTTTCAGAAATAGGATGCTTTGACAAATGTCTTGCTGTTCAATACAAATGAACTTAGTTTGACTTCAGAATTATGGAGAAATGTATTCTCTGGCCTATATTTATAAACTCCCACTTTAAAAATTAGTCATTTGTAAAAATGAGTAAAGAGTCCCAAACTTTATCTTTTACTCAGGCCTCCTTTCTTTAGCCCTCATTGAATCATCTGCTCTCCTTTCCCTGGCATTTTTGACTCTGAATTTGGTGTTGTTTCCACTAACTATGTTGGGAGAACTTAAAAAGCAACAATGTATTGTGTCATAGATTCCACAGAGCTTCTGCAGCCTTCTTTTCCAACTAAAATGGTTGGTGAAGCTCTAAGGTTCTTTTTAGCTCTTCTTTTCAAGGGTTCTCCTGTGTGTCACACAGTGGCAGCTGGTCACGATGGATGAGTGCAGAGCTGGGACCAGGGCATCCAGAGGTTTGAGGGTAAACTTGAGGGTTAAGGAATGTCAGCCCCAATGGAGTCATGACAGAAATTAGGGACACTGCACATCTGAGCAGATTTGTGCCAAGAAACCTGTTACTTGTGTCTATTCAGTATCCATTCCCTTGCTCTTGATAGTACCTTGATTTTCCCTTGGGGAACATCCCTTCTTTCCGTGACTTCTCAGATTGAGTGTGACTGACATCCTTCCCTGGACCTCCAGGGGTGACCAAATAACCAGAACTGGTCATTGCAGAGAATTTTAGCCCTCTGCCCCTGGATGGGCACCTGACCCAAGTCAGTCCAGTGAAACGTAATGCCAGGCCTTTGTCTGGACCCTGGGGAGAGAGAAGTTCTCCTTTCTGAGAATACTAAGATGGTATTATATGAGTCTGGGGACACCAGCAGCTGTTTTGCCATCTCACTGGGGAGAACCTGTCTGAAAAAGAAGCCAATAGAACAGAAAGTATGTCAAAGGGGTGGGGAACGAGACCAAGTTCTATAACATTGCCGGGCTCTTGGACCCAGCTAGTGCTGAAGCCAGTTTTACTCATGGACTTCTCAGTTCTCTGAGCTCATAATTCCTTGCAATTTGATCTGGGATTATGTCACATATAACTGAAAAACTCCTCATGAGCCTCTAAGGGAGACCACAGGACTGGTAGGCAAGAAATCAGTCACAACAGAATGGAACAAAATGATCTAAGTAACCAATGGCTTGGGGTTCACATGGCTACATATTTTGAGACAATCATCCCAGGGAGCAAAAACACTGGTCTAATCCTGATCCTAGGGTAGGACCACTTGCCCCCGGCCTCTCATTTTTTGCATGGTGACTCTGAGGTTGCAGATATCTAGGACTGGACGGGAGCTGGAGAGAGATTGACAGAGGTATGCATAATTTAGTCATGGCGGTGCAAGACAAGAAAAATTAGGGTTATTAGGAGATTCCTCCCATCCCATGCGGCTATATGATCAATAAAAAGATTTCAGGAGACTGGAGTCTCTGCTAGTTACTACACGTGATCATCAATAAAGCATTTCATGCTTTCGGAGCTTCTTTTTCTTCTTGACGAAATGTAGGAAAGTTCTACTCCTTAATCCTCACAGTAGCTCTAGTGTTATCCAAATCGGACATTTCTGAGAATAAGGGGAGAGTATTCATAATCACGATGGGCTAGCCAGCCTCAATTAGGACTGTTCCAGGCAGATGGGGACCTACGAGCACCTCTTTTCTGAGCCAGTCCCTCTGGTTCTTTCCTGAGACTGGATTCTTCACACCTACCTTCTGCCTTCAGTCATCTTTAGAAAAAAGGGAACATTCTAGACGGCTTGTCCTCTTTGTTGCTGTATGTACAGCTGCCTTAATCACCATGCTACTATGAGCCAGGCACAGTTCTTTATTCCCCTTGTCTCATCGCAACTTCCCAGCAACCCTCTGAGGGAAGAATGATTTAGGGATGAGGAACAGACTTAGCTGAATACTCGCGCTTCCACACAGCCAGGCAGCAGTGGGCCTGCCATATGCATCCGGGATCGGAAGCCAGAAGCTTTTGTCTTCTCACAGTGCTCTGCTGCCTCTGTCTTTCAAATGTCTAGGTGGGGACAGACAGCCGCATTTTCCTCTGCATCATTTAAAGTCTGGGGGCTTATAATTTCCAAAGATATAGATAATAGTTTTATAAAATCAGTGATCTACCTCAGAGTCTTTCCACTGTGGCTTCTGAAGGCAGTGCTAATAAAAACCAAAGGGAGTTCCCCTTTAAGTGTCAACAGCGCCTACGTCTCTAATGCTCCAAATGGAGACCCGCTCCCAGGCCACCTGCCGCCAAGCTCTGCCACTTGTCATAGAACCTCCTAGAAGGGTGAAAATGAAAGTGAGCTCCCAGCCCCATCTTAAGCGTTCCCTGGAAGCCGTGGCGTCCTACTGTGTTTGCCATCCAGACTGGAGCATTTTTAACACCCTCCTCCTCTGTTCCACAAATTTATTTCCAGTAACAATCCTGTAATAATCAGTAATAATTATTCTTTTCTTGACTTGTTCTTTAGTTTTAAAGCAAAAACCGCTTTTAAAAAGAAGACGAATTTATGCTTTTAATGATACTATTTAAGCTTGGAAAAATATTTCACGTATTAAAAAGTTGTGCTTAAAAATCAAAAATACTACAACTTGTAATTCACACCCTCTTTCACTGCTTGAAATTTTAAACACAATTTAAACACAAATCAAATGCCAAGACATCCCATAGAATGATAGAATTGAGCAACTCCAGCTCAATTTCTTTGTCTCTACAATTACCGTGTTATTCTCGTTGATTTTGAATCTGTGATTTGGAAGTTGGAATACACAGTACTACAGTCCCACATAGACTAAGATCATGAATTTGTCTCAAGCATCCACCTGAGTCCACTTGAGCTGGGGACCAACTGTTCACCTGGACATTTCCCAAAATAATTTTCATGTCGGATTCAATGTTTATGAAAGGATAAGTAATAAAAAAGCTTGTTTGAAGCTTATACATTTATAATAAAACTCAGTGATAACCACAAGTATTTAGAGTGTGGCCCAACACATGATTTTTTTCAGAGAAGAATATTTTACCACTGATATTGTTAAGAATTGTGATGCATGGCAATAATGATGACAGACAGCATTATCATTCTTTTCACATTTTCTACAGATAGTGTGGTCCCGTATTGCCGAGACCAGAGCTTCCCATGGCCCCAAACTTGGAGCCCCACCACCTAGAAGAAATGAAGATCAGTGTTCAAAAATATTTAAATAATTCTGCTCACTCCAATTTTATCCATCAAATGTCATCTGTCATAGAGAAATGGATATCGGAAAATTTTTTCACAACTTCTGAGGGATATTGAGAGTGTTTTGCCATAAAGTACTCTTGTTGAGCCCTTGACACCCCCAGGCTGATGGCCTGGATTTGTCCCAAATGATGCCCCACCCCCCACCAGCTGGACAATTGCCTCCATTTATGTGCCCATCTCTCATCTCCGCACACGTTTAATCAAAACCCCGAATTTTGAACTAGAGGCGATAAGAATATATAACATATAGACTGATTAGTGAATCCTTTATTCTTTTTGTAATTGACAGTGAAGCTTGTAGCTGGTCGTCTGCTTAATTTTATAGCTGTCCAAAGGTTTTAATCAGCACTCAGAAGTTCGATTTGATCACCCCAGCTCAGCCTGTGCTTGAACTTCAGCTAAAAGTGCTGAGGCAATGAGTTCTTTGGGTCTTCCTCCTGAAAACTAGGAAATGAAAGAGATAGTGACTTTGTTTCCCTTATGGGGGAATTCTCTTCTTAGTGGCCTTGCTAAAAAGTGTGGCTCCCAAACTATGAGATTTCAGGGGGAAAACAAAGAGCCATTTCTGTATATGTGAGAGCAGACAAAGGAAATGTGCCAAGGAGGAGAAAGAGAGGATGTGCTCGGTCATTACAGGATGATGGCAGCACAGGAGAAAATGGCAGAAACGTACTGGTGAGAGAGAGTAAGAGAAAGAAGTGAAATGTGCGAAAGCAGCAATAATAGTAACATACTAATTTGGAAACTGGAACCAGCGTATAAAATATACAAATAAAGCCAATGAAGCTCCAAGAACGAAAACCACTCCAACAGGAGAAAGCAGACCCACAACAGATGCTTCATGTGACAACTCAGAACACGATGACTGACGGGGACAGCAGAACAAGTGAGAGGCAGAGAAACAAGCCAGACCTGGAACTTCTGGGCTCCTGAACTTGAGTCCACATCCTGTGTCAGAAGAATTAGCGACCAAAAGAAACCATCTTTGGTTTAAGTATTGAAGTAGGAATATACCTAGTTTTATATGTAGGTGTGTATGTTTAAGATCTTGATATTTCTCTCATCAAAATCATAACATCTTAAGTTCAATCGTTTGAAATTGCCACTTATTTTTTACCTATATAAACTTCAGTTCCACTTGGTTCAAACTAATAGACATGAAGATATTCTCAAGCAAACTTTTTGGCTTTGTTTTAAAGTCTGTGTTGGAAACCCAAGGAGAACTTCGGCCTTTACTAAGATTCCTACATTCTCCTGGAGTTTGTCTCTTATGAATTTGGTGCCATCTGGGGAAGTGACAGTCCCTGAAGTGTTCAGCCTGCCCCTGCTCTGGGTGTTAGAAGAAGCTGGGGAGGAAGAGAAGTTCCAGAATCGCATAGGCTGAGGGAGGTGGCAGAAGCTTCTGTACGTGTTTATTTCTTTTTATTGCTTTGCTTTTCATTTCAAACTCATTTGACTTTGGGTTCCAGATTTGTTTTTGTCTTTGTAAACTAGATTTTGAAATTATTATCCAGCCCATCTGTTTGCTTCTCTTAAATGAAACATAAATTGGCTTTTGTGTTAAATTTCAGGTGCTTCAGATTTGCTGTTTAGAGGTTTTTTTTCCCTTTAAATGAATGTGCATTTTCGTATCAAAAAATTCTCAGTTTTTAATAGACCTGATGTGACTGCCTCTGATCTTACATTTTATTTTTCTCTCTGTCTCTTTCTATCCTGTCCTGTGGCCCCACATTTATGCTACTATCATATTTCTTTTCCTATCTCCCTCCACTGTGAACCCAAGACAAGCCACTATCTGTTCCTTCCTCAGAGTAAAAAAAAAATAAAAAAGATGCCTGTGAGATCACACTGATTCCTATGGGCCCCTTGCAAATGATCATGGTGCATTAGATAATGACCCTTCTTTGGCCAATCAATAATTATTGAGCGTGTAGTTTGCGCAGAATGCTGTACATACAAAAGCATGGGTAATGATGGGAACATATTTCATGAGAGACATTGAAATATTCATAGACATAGACTTTTGTGGCAATTATGCTTTCAAGATCCATTTATAATGGACACATATTTGGAACAGAAGAAAGCTGGAGACTCCCACAAAGGTTGAACACAATGCGTTTTTTATGAATCTAACCATTGTGAAGCTTGGCATTTATCTGTATATCCCTCCACTGTGTACCACTGGTGGTGCCATACTATGTAAGGCATGCAGGTGTTTAGCAGGTAGACACTGGTTCTGGGGATGGTCAAAGTACTGCCTTACCAAACATTCTCTCCTGCCTCTATCTCGGTCATACTACTAAAGTGTTTCCTTCTTGAGAATTACCTTAAAGGTAACTTTTTCCCACCTACTGCTTTATTACCCAGGACAGGGTGCTTCTTATCTAGCCACACATTAGAAAGAGGAGCTGATCCTCTCTTCACACTGCAGGAAACAAGGCCAAACAAGAACAATTACGACACAGAAATGTTTTGCTTTGACATATAGAACTGGTTTGAGAGAGAGCTAAATGAAAGGTCACCTTGAACAGCTCTGGGGAAGGAGAAGAACATTAGGTCTCTAGACAAACAGGCGTACTGAAAAGAAGGAACAGGTGCCAAAGAAGGAAACTGAAGCAACATGAACGAAGCGTTCATCCTTGTTGCAGTTTAGCTTTTGCCCAACCTGAGTAGGGAAGTTCTGGTGAATGGAGGAACACCTTGTTGGAAAGCCTGGGAAGGCTTTCATCAGTCATCTAGATGGGGAGGCTCACATGGGGAGACCAACTTGCCTGGGTTTGCCTGGGACTTTCCTGGTTTTAACACTGAATATTCCACATCACCAGAATGTAGTTTAGGTATAGAAGTCTCACCCCAGTCTAGGGCACACCAGGATGGTTGGTCTTCCCAGCTCATACCCCAAATGCTGAAACGCCCCCCATCTTATTGACAGCTAATTTTGCTAGGAAATCTGCATGAAAGTCATCATTACACGAGCCAGGTCAAATAATGTGATTCAAACTCAAATCTTTTCTTTCTTTTTGCATTTCCCTGAGTTTTTGGACCATCTTTGTGGGAGGTTATACTGTCTTTTGGTTTTTAATAGCAATAGCCTTTCCTTCCTGTAGAATGTTACCTCACCCTTTCCCCACTCCCTGTAACTGTTTTCCTTTTCAATTTTAGAAACAGATTCGTTCTAGGAACATCATCTGCTAAAGTTATTGTTTGTCACTATGTGAGAAGATTCTCCGAGGGCTCTAACAGGAGTTGTGAAGCTGAGAGATTTCAGAGGTGTCATTCTCACCAGAATTCAACAGTGGCCACCTATTCCACATGGAGATAAGTGTGAAGTGTGGTAGTGATTTCAGGAACATCAGGTCCTTGGTCCTAAGAGATAGGCAGTTACTGATTTTCTCATGGGACACTGCAATATTCCAGGATGCACAACACTTATAAAACGTGTGCTTGCCCTTGTCCAGATAGGTTTCTGTTTAAACTATAGTTTACGGAAAGATGTTAAGCCATGGTTATAATCCTATATGTTGGGGAGCATCTGTGGCAATACACAAAATCAATTATAAACTCCATAACTGGAGAATGTTTTCAAAAAGTTTAAAAAGAAAGATTAAATAATTTACTAAAAAAGTCATCTAGGTGAAATCTAAGGCATTCTATTACCTGAAGGTATTTGTAATAAAGTTTCATCCCATGCTAATTCTTTGCTACAAGATAATCAAGTATGAACGTCCTTAGCAAGGAAAACAATGAGAACATTCATAAATTAGGATTTTGTTCGTAAAGTCAACTTGCCACTCAGTTGATTAACAGTGGAAAGAAAATGCATTGTTTATTTTTGTTTTAAGCTGGATTATAGTTAAAAAAAAGTTGACAAAAAATGGTACAAAAGTCAGTCAGTTAAAAATGCATCCAATATTTAGAAACACAATCACTATTAAATGGCGATCATCCAAACGTGGGAAATTAATATAAGGACATCAGTTTAGGAACATTAAACATTACATAAGCTGTTGGCAGGGGAGGGAGGATCAGCCAGAAGGTTTTGATCTGTCAAAATAGTCTACTATCATTATGTTTCTTAGTTGAGCTCTCTTTTATTCAAATAGTTGAATAGCAAAAATCTTAATAGCCAGCCCTGGTGGTCTAGTGGTTAAGATTTGGCACTCTCATCGCCATGGTGGTGGTTCGTTTCCTGGTGAGGGAACCACACCATCATCTGTTGGTTGCTGTGCTGTGGCGGCTGTGTGTTGCTGTGATGCTGAAAGCTGTGCCACCAGTATTTCAAATACCAGCAAGGTCACCCATGGTGGACAGGTTTTAGCGGAGCTTCCAGACTAAGCCAGACTAGGAAGAAGGACCTGGCCACCCACTCTCAGAAAAATTGACCATAAAAACCCTATGAATAGCAGCAGAGCACTGTCTGTTACAGCGCCTGAAGGTCAGAGGATGGCACGAAAAGACAGGGCAGGGTTCTGCTCTGCTGTACACAGTGTCGCTAGGAGTCAGAATAAACTCAACATCACTAACTACAACAAGAATCTTAATGCCTAAAGTTTACTGTTTTCTGTGCAAAGTATGTAAAGTTTACTGGTTTCTTTACACATAAAATCTCATTTAAATCATCCACCAATTGCACAGGTAGGTACAGCTGTACCTCCTCACATTCACATCTTGCAGTTTAAGTGGCACATATAATGGTACGTCTTGTGTGGCCTACACCTTCTGAACTAGTGTCTCTGGAGGGGGGCCCAGGAACTCTCCTTTTTAACAGGTTCCCAGATAATTCTTATGCCCTCAAAACGAAGCACACATCTAATAATTAACGGTCTGTTACTACCATTAATGGTATTATTACTCTCTTAGTGACTTTCCAGAATTAAAAAAAAATGAATTGCTTTCATTTTTAGCCAGAGCAGATACACCAATTTCCCAAATTAGTCTGTGGCGTAGAAGAGTTTCTGAACACAAGAGGAAATTTATCTTGATAGAACTCAGGAAAAATTTGAATGTATCTAGGAAGCAAGTTAAACTTCCCTTTACTAACACAAGTTCCTTGAAAATTTTAGTGACCCTTGAGGAAGCAAAGTATTTTGTCCACGGTCTTCACACGTTTTATATATTTACCATGACCACAGTCAGGAGCCAGCGGGAGCTGGAGAGAGAGAGAAAGTCCATTTTGATTCACAGTCTCTTCCTGGAAATGCCATTCCTGGTAAAGTTTATGAAGAAGTAGACACTGAATTGCATGAATATCTTTGTAAGAATATCATCCAGGAGGTTTATTTAAAGATGAGAAACACATGGTGCTAGAGAGAGTTTAAGAGTAGACGCAGTGGAGAAACTGGTTAACGTAAGGTCAGGGAGATTTGGCAGGAAGAAACGTTCCTTCGTGTGGCTTGGAGAAGTAGAGCCAGTATTTTGAAACCAGGGTTTTGACAAATATTTCATAGTGTGGCGTATATTTCTCTTCAAAAGAACTGGAGGAAATGTTTACTGGTCATTTTTTTTCCCAAACATGTATTTACTGTTATATAAGCCTGAACTTCCAAACTTGAATTTCTGGACATACCAGTGAGGGCAAAAGTGAATTTTGTTCAATATGACCTGTCAGGAATGGGCATCTCGCATTATATGGCCTTCACTAGAGCAAAACCCGCTGCTTACCTGCCTCACTCTCTTCTCATTCCTCCTGGCAAACTTTTTATTTCTCATTTCTTTTCTTTTCTCCCTCTGTCTCTTTTTTTTTCTTGGTTCCTCTCTCTCCGTCTCACCATTTCTCCAGTCACACGCCAAATCCCCCATCTCATGTTCCCAACCCACTCCAGCCCACAGTAATGTCTCCTCTTCCTGACTTCTCGTATTACCAAATGTCCATGCCAAAGACTTGGCTCAGGGATGGTCTAACTCATAGTGGTGTCCAATTGTATTTTATGTATAAGTCCAGTTCCCTCAACTAGATCCTAAAGGTTTGAGACCCAGAAAGAGAACACATATTACTTTCTCATTTCCAACAGAATACATAACCAGCGTTCAATAAATATACAGTATTTTGAATCGCATTGAATTTTTTTCCACTTTCCCAGTCAAATGTATTTCCTTCATTGTTCTTGCCCAGCCATGCTAATTTTCTCCTTTAACTCCTTTGATACGTTAAGGGAGAAAAAGAGTTAGCAATCACAATTAAGTTATTCATTTGTGGAAAGCAAAGTGTTAGAGAATATTATTAACTCTATCAAAGAATAAAAAAGAACTAATAAACTGAATCTACTGTGAAAATTTATTCACAGTTCATACAAGAGTGAAGATGGTTATATTTCAACTAGTGTTGACAAGTTGAATGGAAATAGCCACCACTCAGGACATAGATCCCAAATTAACTCCTAGAGAGGCTCCCTGATAGTCAATATAAATTTCAGCTCTCAGAAGTAACCATTTGAAATGCAGCTATGTAGAAATAACTTCAATTTATAAAATTGTCTTTCCTAGTTAATTTGATCATTGCTTATGTTTGACGCGAAGACTTTTTACATAATTGTTGGACATTGTATACGGACATTAGCCATGTTATTGAACATGATCTGTAGGACTTTCCATTTATAGTCAAATAGTTCTTTTTAATACAATAAAACTTTACCCACAATGAGTAAAGTCCCACAAACATTGATAAAGACCGAAGGACAAGTAATCAGCTGGCTTCGGGTGACCTTACACAGTGAGCACAAGATCTCAGTAGAAAACAGATATTCAATAAACATTTGAAACATATGAAAGCACGTTTGTTCATGCTTCCCCAGTGTAATGAAAAGACAATAAGCTGCAGAGTAGACGATCTTTAATCAAATCCCATTTCTCTACTTTCTGCCTGTGAGAACTTAGACAAAGAAACTTAATGTATTTGGGTATTAATTTCCTCTTCTGCAAAATATATGAAACAATATTTCAATGGGTTTCTGAGACTAATGAGGAAAATCTATAAGTGTTTGGCAAAAAAAATTGCAGGTGCTTTTTGAATGATGTCATTCATACCTCAGTTTCCCCATAGTACACAGGATAAGACTGACATGCATATTATGGAACAAGGATAATTAAAATTTACAATGTAAGGCTCAGAGATCAAGAGATGTGACTTAAAGTTTAAGAATTAATCTATGAATTAGTCTGAAAAATTGTGCTTCTCTGTGTGTCTGTCATCAAGACAACTAACGTTAGCACTTTCCTCTAGGAAAAACGGTTACAATTAATACATAGGCCTGTAACACAGGCCCAGAGTGAGGCAGGCTGAGGGCTACTAACAGTCCACGTGTGCTCAATTGTGGATGCTCGGTGGAAAGCACAGTGCCCGCACTGAACAGCAGTGGTACAGAATCGCCCTTAAACGAGCTACAGTGGGGCAAATGCAGCTCTGAAGTCAGCATCGTCCCAGAGTGGTGGACTGGCCAGAGAAAAAGCCTAAAATTCCTAACAGATGACATCTAGCGACAGGTTTCCTTTTCTCCAGCACTTACTGGGTGCCAGGCAGTGTGCCTTATCTCATTTAATCCCCCCAAGAACCCATGAGGTCAGTGTGGCTAGTATCTTCAACTTACAGATGAATAAACTGAGGCACAGAGAGGTTATGTAATTGGTCCTAAGGCGTACGCCTAGGAAACTACCAGTAAGAGTGAGATCCAGGCCATTGGAATCCACAGGCTGCTCTCCTAACACTTCTGAAAGGAAAACACATTTGATACCTTTACAGGAACACCAAGGGAGGTGCCTCCTGGATCTGGGATGGGGAGATGGATGTATGAAGGGAAGGCCGGTTTGGTCAGATGGCCCTGTGTGATTTCACCAGTCAGGTATGCTGCCTAAATGGCATGGAATCTGCTCTCAGACCAACGCTAGATAAGAACGTCTGGCAACAAAAACGGCTGTAAGTGTTGCGTGTCCCAGGGACAGGGTAGGTGGGCTATTCCCAGGCCCAGGGGCTGCTCTCCTCAACTTGACCCAGATAAGTGCCAGACATGGGAGCACAGGTGCAAGATCAACTGGTCTGCTTCTTGGGTGGAATTTTCCTGCTCAAAAAAAAAAAGATGCAGGAAAACAACAGCTTCCTATGACCTCATTCTGCTTAAAATTCCTGGATGTGTCTCTGTTTCCCTTCTGGTTCCAGACTTTTTCTTACTTACTTTTAGACTAAATTCAGCTTCTTTAAAAGGAAACAAGTGTCAACTTCCTAAAGAAGTGGTGTTGATTTTTTTTCCAGAACATTTTGAACTACAGAGCCAAAGCATCTTATTGAATTGATCCCTCATTCAGTTCTTGTACCAGATGGTCAACTTTTTCTGAGAAGGTGATTCATAGACTTTCTGCATTAGAATCACTGAGCATGTTCATTAAATTCAGCCACTTATTTATCAAAGCTATTTACTGAATATGTACTTGGGACAGGCGTTATATTCCATTTGTGGTCCTCTCCCCACACTTTCTGAATTAGCATCACTGGAGGTGGGCCCAGGAATCTTCATTTTTAAAAAGTTCCCAGATAATTTTTACGCCCTCAAAACTTTGAAGACCGCTGACTGAGCCTATGAACTCTTCAAATACAGAGCATGGGGTTTTATGTAACCTTCTTTTCTAGCCCCTAACAAATTGTCTGTCATAACGGTGTTGATGTATGATTGGTTACAATTCAAGGAAGAAATAAATTTCTAAACTCACTGATTGGGATGATTTAAGAAGATCAAACCTATCATTTATTCTTGTTAATATTTTGATTCTTTTTAATTTGCTGGTCCTGAGTCTAGCTGCCCAGACACCTGTAGGTCAAAAGTCTATTTCAGAATTCTGATTTTTTTCTTTTGTCCAGGAAAGTATTAATTATTGAATTACGTGTTTCTTTACTGGAATAGTCTCAAAATTCACTTTGCTTTTTTATGCAAAAGTCAAAGAATGTCAAATTTGAATAGACCTTAAAAAATAAGTATGTCAACTACTCAAGTACTTAAATTCCCCACACAGTATACTCTCTGTATTAGTCAGACCAGGGTAACTGCTTTAAAAAACAACATCAAAATTTCATTGGCTTCCTCAAAATAAACGTGATTTCTCACTCATGTCTTATTCCAATGCAGATTAGCAGGAGGGGCTCTGTCATTCAGCAACCCAGGCTCCTGCCATCTTGTGGCTCTATTCTCCTTTAGATAACCAAGGTCTTCCCCCTTTCAGCCAGTAGTTGGGGCAAGAAGATGAGGATCACATGGGAGTTGAAAGGGCAGTGCAGATGTGTCATGTGCCACTTTCACCCACATTTCATCAGCCCAAACTTAGCCACTGGCCTACATCTAACTGCAAAGGAGACTGGTACATGCAGTGGAAGTGTGTGACCATATGCTCTCAGCCTTAGCCTCCAAGTGGTTATATGGCCTCCCTACAATTCTTCCTGTGACAGGGAACTCACTGCTCTTTGACTAAGATAACATGTCATCTTGAAACATCTCAGACAGTTAGAGAGTTCCTTTTTCATTGAGTTGAAATATATTTTGCTGTGTTGGCAAGATGGCACAGTATTTAAGAGTGTCGGCTCTGTAGTTAGACTGCTTGAGTTTGTTTCCAAACTCCATCGACTTTGGGCAGTTTTTCATTTCTCAGGATCTGTTTTCTCATAAATTAATCCATGTATTGCCTGGCTTGTGCCTAACGTGTAATAAATTCTCAATAAATGTTAGTTGTTGATACACAGTATATTGTTCCATGTTCCACCCCTTGTCTTCACAGAGATGCATCTTTGTCCTTGGATATTTAAAGGTGTCTCTGCCTCTATTCTGAGTGTCTTCTGGAATCTTCAACTGTTCCTCACATGACCTCATTTACCATTTCCTCTCTATCCTGGTCACTCGTCTCAGATTGTAGTTTAGTGTGTCTATAGCCCTTTGGAGAATTTGAAGACACTCTTACTACGGTATAAGATTCTAGTATGCTCTGACCAGGGCAGAGAGCAGCAAAATTCTTTATTTTTAGCTGCTATATATCTATTTATGTAGCCTAAGATATATTTGCTTTTTCAGCCACCGCTTCAACCAGTTGATACATATTGATCTCGTTTTCTACTGAAATTTAAAAAATTTTATGTAAATGTAATTGCTGAGCCAAGTCTCTTTCATTGCTGTAGGACTTTTTGGTTTCAAGAGAAGATTCTTGTATTTATACCTACAAATTTTTAGTATACTCTGTTTGATCTTATATTTTCAATCTAGAAGGAAGAGTTGCTGCACCCTTGGGCCCTCCTGTTCCCTGACAGTGGTGAATACAATTTACTTAACACACAAGAGAGTGATGAAGGCTCGTTAGTGTAAATTTCTTTTGGCCCAGGATGCACAAGAAAAATCAACTAACACCAGGGATATTTACTAAGCTAGTATTTAGGACTTTTTTTTCTTTTTTTTTTTAAAGATTTTATTTTTCCTTTTTCTCCCCAAAGCTCCCCGGTACATAGCTGTGTATTTTTATTTGTTGGTCCCTCTAGCTGTGGCATGTGGGATGCGGCCTCAGCATGGCCTGATGAGCAGTGCCATGTCCGCGCCCAGGATTCAAACAAGCAAAACCCTGGACTGCTGCAGCGGAGCGCACGAACTTAACCACTTGGCCACAGGGCCAGCCCCATTTTTTTTCCTATTTTTGAAAAGTTAAAAAGGGGAAAAAAAGGGCAAAACACCAGCACATCTTTTCTTGGCATGTATACTCACACTACCATCTCAACAGGAATTTCTTTGGCCTCTTCTTCTTTGTGGGCAGGAGTTTCTCTACGTGTGTTGCCGCATCATGCAGGTTTGGGGAAGGACACAAAGGAAGACGAAAGATGTGGTGGAATAAGCAGGCGGACACTGCAGATACCATTTCAGGCAGGAGTTGGACCCAGTAGTGGTTGAACTAGACGACCTTTAAGGCTACTTGCAAACCTATGATTCTAAGACTCTGTGTCATAAATAAATGCACTCCAGCTCCAGAAGCCTTAGTGTACCAACCTGGAAAATGGGAGCATTCTGACTTTTGAAATACTTGTTCCAAGTGCTTTCTCTTCAGGTCAAGAATGATATTCTTTCTTCTTAATAGCTCCTCTGCGATCACTACTCCCGCAATCTCCTTCTTCATCGCTGTGAAAGACTAACCCTGGGGCCTAATGTGCCAAACTCCCTGGTCCTCTTTACTAAAATCCCTGTTTGGTAATGAGTTTTTTGCGACTGATAACACTGGTCTTTTCTATAATAGCAGCAAAAATAATAGCAATACTGATAGCTGTTGATTGAGTATATCCTTTGTGTCGGGAACACACTACAGGGTAGGTATTATATTATTAACCACATGTCACAGAAGAGGAAACTGAGACACAGAAAATTTAAGTAATTTGCCCAAGGTTACAGAGCGGCAGGGCCAGTTAAACAGGCACTCCAATGGAGAATGCAAACTGCCAGTCACCAATGAGTGAAGTCCCTGCCATTCGCCACCCCCAGAGGCTGCAGGCTTAGCTGCTAAGCCACCACATTAACTCTCAGGCCACATGTAACCATACCCTTTTGTGGACACTTTTCACCAATTCACCTGACTTTGACATATCACGTTTCAAAATAGCGTCTGTTAAGCCAATGGTTGGTAAGAAGCTAAAATGGTATTTTGGTGTAATTTCAAAATGATCAGCATAAAGTTCTGGGCAACGCTTGAATTAGTGGCACTTCAAGGAACGCAAGGAGAAATTTTGTAGCATTTTAACATGATAACTTAAAAAAAATTCTTGCAGGATCAAGGTCACTAATCCTTTTTGTTCACCTGGGCTGGGGGTGGGAAAACCCCCAGAAACAGAACAATCCAATCACCTTCTTCCACAGCCCACAGGCACAGCTGATTTCTGAGAAACGAACTTAACTTTTAGAGGTTTCGTGATCAGCTGCTGGATGACATCCGGCACCAAATTAACCACTAATCTCAGATCACATAGCAACACAGATCGCCTGGAACCCAAAATAGTCCTGCCCAGAGCTCTTTTCACTTCTTATCACTTGAGCAAGAGCATGTGTAGGAAAGGTGTCTGTCAGCCAGCAGCTGCTGATTTTCAGAGAAATGAGTGGATGTGTGGCTGCCTCCGTTTAATCGGTCACCATCTAGCTCAGCAGTATTAACGCTTCCACTTGACCAGCCACCTCTATCTGTGCCTATTTCCCTTTATCCAAGAGTCTACTGGACTTTTTCAAATTCACTTGTACATGTGATGTTTTCACAGGACCTAACATTGAATGAAATCCCCTTTAATCCCAACCCTTCTCCACTTTATTTTGTTTCTTAACATTTTCCTTTTGTGGAAACACATTGAAGGCTAATCCCCAAGACCTGAAGAGAGAGACACACAAGAAAGCCTTTTAGACTTTGCTAGAGGATCTTTAACCTGCCTCAAGCTTGGATGTCATCTGATCACAGCTTCTCACTTCTTCATCCTTTGGCCTCAATTAGAGACTCTGCTGCCATAAAGGGGATTACTCCACTGTGATAACATTGCTTCCATCCATGACAGCTACGGGACCGGAAGCCTGAGACATTTTGCTTGATAGTAGGCACAATGTAGTTTTGACTAGAATTCTTATCTAAAGAAAACTCTCTGGGCTCGCCTGAGAACAATTTACGTCAGCACGGGAAATCAATAAGGAAATACTAGCGAAGTATATTGTTGGAATTTCTTGTAAGAGAGTATTGTTTTATGATGAAAATCCAGAAAGAATTTCTTAATTGCATATTTCTAGATCACCTAACTGGTTGGCTTCTGTGCTACATTTAATGTAAGGGAGTAACATGAAAAACCCTTCTTCTTTCCCTATCATGAATGTCGCTATTTTGAGCTGTGAGGAGCCTTTTTTATGAAGTAGGAGACTCTTTTCCTGGGTCTCCATGGGCCTTTCAACTGAGATGGAAGAAAACCCCTAACTGCTGAATTTGACGTGATATTTCTCAAAGGGAGAGTTTCAGGGAGGGGACATATGGTCACAACTGACATTAAGGAGAGGGAAAATGGATTGGACGCACGAGGACTTAAATTTATCAAATGTTGACTCTGCCTTGGCTTGACACATGGCTGACTTTATTTTCTTCATTCATCTCAACAATCCTGTGAGGTATAAATATTCTACACGCACCATCACCACCACCATGACTCAAGCAGTAACGCTTGGTCTAGGCTCCAACAGCTGTTGAGTGGTGGAGCAAGGATTTGCACCCATGTCTCCCTGGGCTGTTTTCACTACACTGTGCTATTTCTTAATGAGCAGGGCTCTATTTTGGACTTGAGGAATGAAACAGTGACAAAGCATACCTCCTGTACTCAAGAGGCTAGAAATTTAGTTAGGAGACAAACAGATTTAAAAGGTCAATAGCAACACATGCTTGCAAGAAGGCTAAGGACCAACAAAGGTACAAGACCTTAAAGGAGTCATTGGTTACAGAGACTCAAGTGGTGGTGGAGTCTTCGTGAAGTAGAGAGATTTGAGTGAGGCTTAGAAGGAATCCAAGGACTTCAAAATCGAGAAGAGGCCAGCAGCTGTTCAAGAAGGGGGATCATCCTGACCTAAAAATATACACGCTGGATTAGGGAATACGTTGGGTGGTGGTGGTGGTGGTTGCTGTCGTTTCCAGAAGCGAGCATAGAGAGGGAGCTGAGACAAGGCCCTTTGGAAGGTCCTTTAGACCCTGGCTCCTCAAAGTGTGGTCTAAGCACCAGTACCATCATTATCATCTGGGAGCCTGTTGGAAATGCAGAATCTTGGGCCCTGTGCCAGATGCATTAAAGCAGAATCTGCATTTTAGCAAGATTCCTCACATGATTCAGGGGCATATTAAAGTTTGAGAAGGACCACGTTAGACAAGTGGGTCCACTTCTCTCATTTTCCTTCTTTTGGACCCCAAAATAAGAGTGAAGAGGACTAAAAATTCTTTTTTCTGTCCTTCTGTCCCTTTCTTTCCTTTCTCTTTCTGTAAAGACCCAGGTGGCTTTTGGTGAACTTAGGGACTTGAATGATGTTTCCTTTCTACTGCTTTGCCTAAAACCCAACATCCTCTTTCTGTAACTTCTGTGCCTCAGTCTCTTCTTCCTTTTCACTGGCATTCACTGATCTGTGAATGTCATACTCGAGAACGTGGAGCAAATGCATTTTGTACACAAATGTCTACAAAATGGAACAACTCAGTTGCCTTCCCGGGAGGCAGCTCTAAACAACTGGCCTATTTGTAAAAGCAGTTGACCTGTGCATAATAGAATGTTCTGTGTTAGCAAGGCCCATTTTAAACAGCGAGGTTTGAAAGGGCAGTGCTACCCTCAGTGGGACTGTTTGGAAAGAGAACAGCTCAAGAAAAGAGAGAGGCAGTTTCACAGTCTGGGCTCTGCTTTGGTTCACCCAATTTGCTTAATTCAGACTTTTTATTCTCATTGATTTTATTGATCCTCAGAAGTGGGACCACAGCTCCTAAGATTTCAGGTTTAGGGGAAGCTGGAGGAAAGGGAGCATTGTGTACATAAATTGGGGGTACTTCTGGTTTCTGGGCTGACACATAAAGAACTTGGAAGTCTTTCCTCCCGTTCATGCAACAAGAACAAAACTGAATGAACTGGAAACCAACAACTCTTCTTGGATCCTTGAGAATTGAGGTCACCGGGGAAACCACTCTCCCCAAACTGGAGAGACAGACAGCTGGACACAGAGATTTACAGCCTACCAGGAGCAGAAGCCTGTTCAGAAATCAGTTCCAGAGTAGCAAAACCTAAACTGCAATTGAAAAATTGCCAGAGGCTCTGTGTGGACAAGTTTGAGAATTAAAAACTCCTCGGAAGCCCAGTCCCAAGGGGGCCCCCCACACTTTTATGAGTTTTACCTCCGGGAGCCCCGTCAGTTCCCACTGTGGGGATGGAGCTGGGGGATCCTCTCCCGCTTCCTGCAGCGGGGAGAAGAAAAGCAGCCATTTTGAAGTACCTCCAGAGCTCGCCATTCTCCTTAACAAGACCTGCCTTCAAGGGAAACTATTTTGTCAGAGCCTGGCACTCTGGAGTTTTACCAATGACCTAAACAATATGCCGAAGGTAAATACCCAACTCAGGGCTCAATAAGAGACTGAGGCCTAATTATAGCACTTTAGAATGCTTCCCTTACCCCCACACCTTACCAACACACCAATAACGCTCCTGTATAACAAGAAGAGATGACAGCTAAAAGAGCTGCAAGCTTCAGACTCTATTTAAGAAGACTAGGAAAGCTCAAAGACAACCAGGATGACAAAAACAAGGACATCAGAGGAAATTTTAGCCTCAGACACCCCAGCTACAGCAGAGTAAATGCAGCCTAACGTCTAACCAGATAAACATAAAACCTCACACTAAATGCTTATCTACACAAACTGGGGGGAAATCTGCAATGAAGATATTCTTTACGCAGGTGTGGTCTCTGCTCACATAGCAGAAGGTCCTAGGTTCTGTGCTAGGAAAGGAAACAAGGGACAGAGAAAAATACTCACATGGATTTGGGATTTAGGGAGGAGGGTAAATCACCATCCTGCAAGCTCTACCCTCTTTGAACTTGACACTTGTCATCTAGCCACAGGCAATTATTTACCTGTGGTTCTCTGTATCCTGTGAAACACACCTCAGCTGATACTTTAGAGATTACAGAATCCGGCCGGCTTATTTGTTGCAAGTCATCAAGATTTCTATGAAAGTTTTATAGTCGATTGTGTTAATGAGTCAGTTAATTAATGCTGAATATTTGTAGTGATAACTTTATCTCGACAAATCTTACATGTTCAAGTGTTTCTCCAACCTCTTTGCCCAACCTGCCTGCCAGTGTGTGGGTGTGATGGGAAAAAAGTGTTCCTGAGAACTAAGGACAACTAGATTCTAGTTCTCATTCTGCCAGACATTTGTTGTATGATAAGGGAAGTCCCATATCCTTTCTGGGGCTCAGTTTTCCCATCTGTAAAAGAGGATCATAATACCTGGACTACTTCAGCCACAAAGTCAAGATCTGATAAAGTTGTAAGATGTCATATCAATGCATTAATGCCTGTAACTGTAAGTGTATATGTACATAAGATGGTGGGAGTAAAAAAAAAAATCGCTGAAATTACACATAATTCACATACAACTTAAAAGTTAATCCTCAGAAAGTATGAATATTTTTGTAGAAATCATATGCTTAGGTTTCACTTTATTTTTCTGATTTCTGCACCTTCTCCTCATGAGTTTCTTCATTCCTTCTCCTTCGTATCTGTCTCCAGAGCTCCACTATGTTTTGAAGGTTTTTGGGGGAAAACAGAGTTTTGAAACTTGTAAACATCTTTGGGGCATTCTAGTCAGCTTAAAAATGGCTGTATGTGGATTTTCTCTAAAAGGAAACCAAACAAAACACTCTTGACATGGCAAACAAACGGCCGTCCTGAGGGCCATATTTTTGGAGCGGAGTGTAAATGAATCAAAAACATCCATGATGATTTTTTTCCCCAGAAAACACAAAAGAAGCTGAAAAATAAATTTCTCATCCCAAATGTGATTTGGATCTTATTGAATTGAAAACAATTGTGCAAAGTATGGGGGCTATCTGAGGATCACAGCAGACAGTTGGATCCCACATCTGCCTGAACATCTTACCAGTTACATGTAACACACAATTATTGGTTCACTGAGCAAGAACAAATCACTCCAACGATCCAGGAGAGGACAAAATTGGAAAAACACAGCATTAGTCACCTCTCCCCAGGCATGCTCATAAGGGAAACCTGTGAGAGGAAAGACACCAGGCTGAAGATTGGTTCCTGCTACTCTTTTGTTAGCAGGATGGGCCAGAGGTACCCAGGCCTGAGAACCCCACGTATGGGCTGGGATCTGGGACTTGAGGTGAGTTCCATGCACAGCTGACTGATTTGATTAAAATGAAGGAAATAGGTCAGTGCCAGGACTATTCACATCTTCAAAATAATGTGGGCTGAAGTACGAGTCCAAACAGGGCTATGAACTATGAATCAAGCGTTCAAGTAATCAGTTTGCCAATGAGTTTGGTCCTCTGCAGCTGCACCGTGGTCGGCAGGAGAGCACAGATGTGAAGAAACTGGGCTCTGGCGTTAGATGGTAAATTCCTAAGCCTTTCTGCCTCACTGTCCTCGTCTATAAACCAGTGATCACGATAAAGATAGCACCCAACTCATGGGGTTCATGTAAACATTAAAAGGGACAACCTATGCAAAGCAGAGCACCTAGGCTTGTGTTCTGCCCATAGTAGCTATTGTTTCACATCCCCTTTCTTTCTCTGTTTCATCCCAAGACTTCCCAGGTGCACTTCTTCCCTCTTTGCAACCTCATCCGGCCTTAGGATGCTATCTAATAGCCTACGCTCTAAGCATGTTCCAACTAAAGCACATTCTTACCTTCCCCAGTCTAGCTTTATAAAGGCTTTGTTAGAGCAGCACTTTTCAACTCTCATGTGCATATGGGGATTTCTGGGGAATCTAGACAAAATGCAGATCCTGATTCAGTAGATTTGAGTGTATCCCTGGGAGATTTTGCAATTCTCACAGGCTCTGATGTTGTGGGTCCTTGGGCCACACTTTGAGTAGCAAGACACTAGGTAAGGCTATCCGAATTGACCAACGCTTTCTTTTCTTGGGCTCCCTGAATGCTTCAGTTCCTCCGTAGGATACTAATTGTCCATAACCTACAAGCAGTCAGATCGTCATTCAGTTATGGAATCTGGTTGCTGGATAGATTCCCCACGTGGCTGTGTTTCTTTGTATGCAAAATTTAAGATTAATTGCATTAATTCATGCTAAGGTATTTGTGAGGAATGACATGTTAATGTAGGACCTAGTCTGGGAGCAATTTTACATCTAAAGAAGCTTGGTCCAAGGATAAAAAGCTAGGTCTATATATGTAGGGGGAAGGATACTTTGTTACCAGCCCTGAAATTGCTAGACAGTGTTTATAATGTCAAGCTGTCCAACAGCTGATAGGGCAAAATGAATGGTGAATACAGGCCAAGATTTTTTCTCATCAGGAGTGGGTTGAATAGCGTCCCCCCAAATTTATGTCCATCCAGAAATCTTTTTGGAAATAGTGTCTTTACAGATGTCATTAGTTAAAATGAGGTCATATGGATTAGAGTGAGCTCTAATCCGATCACTAGTATCTTTATAAGAAGTGACATAGAAGGACAGACACAGAGAAGAGTAGATGACGATAAGACACAGAGGAAGAATGTCATGTGACAGTGGAGGCAGAGATTGGAGTCATGCTGCCATAAGCCAAAGAATGCCAAGAATTGCCAGTAACCACCGGAAGCTAGGAGAGAGGCATGGAACAGGCCCTCTCTCTGAGACCCCAAGAAGGGAACCAACCCTGCAGACACCTGGATTTTGGACTTCTGGCCTCCTAACCTGTGAGAGAATAAATTTCTGTTGTTTAAGCCTTTCCTTTTGTGGTAAGTTGTTATGTCAGCCTTAAGAAACTAATGTACTATCTATGAAGGGGCAAGGTCAGCCCAGTTGTCAACTGAGAACCTGGAGCTCAATGTTCAAAGGCCCTCTCCCCTTTGTACCTCTGGCAGCAGAGGTGGTGATGGAGAATTAGGTGCATATGTGGGGATACTGGCAGGCTGGGCGTCCTGGCCTCCTTTGCTCTCTTAGATCAATAGTGACAGGAGGTGGAGAAGAAGCAATCTAGTCCTGTTTGGTTAAAGGACTAATTCCTTCAGAGTAAAGACAATTGAATGCTCCTAAAAGTGGATTCAACCAGTCACTCAGCTTTCATATGTAGCCAAATTGCCCAAACGTGAACTTCTCCAAGGGGCTAGGTCTATGGTGAGGCAGGTAGCCAAGGAGAGCCAGGAGTGGAGGAAGCACTGAATGAAGCCTCTTGTGGGTTGTGACCTTGGACATGATCTAATGGAGGGTGATGAGAGATAGCCAATGGGCGAGGGAGGATGTGGTTAGTGAACACAATGGATGTGGTCCAATGTGTCAGTGTTATTTTAGGTTCCTTGTAGGCTCTTTGGCCTTGGGCTTCTGGTCTCCACATGGGTATGGAGACTTGCCTCCTAGGCTTTCACAACCTCAGACAACTTGGAAACCTTTTCTTTGACTAGTGAGGAGCGTGAGATCCACATTTATCTCAAGAAAACACACTCATTTAAGGAAAACATACTCCTCACCCATGATTATTCTATATTCAGTAACACTGGTTAAACATAGGCCTCCTGCCAAAAGGAATCTTCAGTCTGTTTAAACAGAAGGAGGAATATGCCTAAAATTATTCTTTTCTCATTTCCAGTCCAGTGCATTCACTTCTTCTTTACTCCACTCCATGGTTTAATGCAGTACAATGCATTCAAAAAGCACCTCGTTATCTACAGAAATCAAAATATCTTATTGAGGTGCTCTAAATACACTTCTATTCTGCTAAAGTTGGATGAAAATTCCATCATCAAGTGCTTGAGGGGATTTTCAAAATGAATATGTGCATCTGAGGAAATCCTAGTGCCATCCTCCAGCCGGCGTTGACAGTAGCACCAGATCTGGAGTTGAAAGAGCTTTTTGAGTCCAAGATCTGCCAATTACGAGGAACCTTGAGAACACTTCTTAAATGTCTCTGAGCCTCAGTTTGTTATACTGGAAGAAATTACCCTCAAGTTTGCAGAGGAGACTTTATAACAGATTTGTAAGTCATATAATAGATTGGCTAACCAATAAATCTTTCAGATTCATTCTCTGAACGCACAGATGATGAAGAAAGAACTTCACTTGGAGCAGCTTCATCATTTTCGTTGTTTCTGAAACCATCCTCCTTTTTGTAGGAAGTTCCTCTTTCTCTGATTTTTTTATGTGGCCTGAACTATATTTATAATGGCACCAGGCCACCTCACTTTTTACCAAATATGGGCTAACTCGCAACATATTCTATATCTGTAATCTGGATTTCGTCTCATATCTCTAGAGTTCTCAGCCTTCCTCTGTCTTTAACCATTTAGACAATCAGGAAACTTGTGAGGTTTTGTTCCAGAAGCTTCTGCTATTGCTGGAGTCTGGATTCAGCCACAGCCTCAGCCTTCCCTGATGATTCAAATTCACCTGCTTCAACCATCACCCAGAAGCTGAAACATCCCTCAACAACATCATCTAGAAGAATAAAAACAGCAAAATATTTTGATTGTAATATAGATAAAAAGAGAGATTATATTTAAATATCCATTTAAAAATACTAAAACTCTATAGAAAGGTATTTCAATTAAATGTTTTTTCATTTAAGAAGAACCTTGTGAGTAACAGAACCTGGATATGTTCTCCTATGGCATGCTTTTTAATTTTCTAGGCTTGTTTCTAACATTTCAGGTGTATGGGAGATTCCAAATTTTGAGGGTACTAAGGATATCTATATTTATTGCTTCCACAAACATTTTTTGAGCACTTATCGTATAACTTGTACTCCTCTAAGCACTGGGGCTAGCACAGAGATAAACAAGTAAGTCAGAATACCCGCCCTAGTGGAACCTGTATTCTAGTAGTGGAGGCCAGCAATAAACAAACTAATATCATCCTTCCAAATTGGTTTCATGTTATAAAGAAGATGAGGAAGAAAAACAGATGAAGAAGGCAAGAGCAACTTGAGATGGTCAGCCTGAGAAGGCCTCTCTGAAGAGGCTGAGACCAAAGGATGAAAAAAAGACCTGTGTGAGTAAAGGCCTGAGGGGAAGAATGCTCTAGAGAGATTTGCCTGTGGCATGAAATAGCAGCTGAATGGAGGGATGTGCAAGTGCAGTGAGGTGAGTGGGGGAAAGAGGCTCGTGGGGAGGTTGGAGAGGGGTTAGGGTCAGATCCTACTGGACTCTACAGGGCCCATGGGTCTGGATTTTATTCCAAAGTCGATAGCAAGCCATTGAAGGAAGTTAAGCTCAGTGTGACATAATTTGATTTACACGTCAAGACGATCACTCCAAGTTCTGTGAGGAAAACGTGTTGGAGGGGGACAAGAATAAAAACAGGGAAACAGTTAGGGAATTGTTCCAGTGCCCCACGCAGAAGGTAATGGTGGTCTGTACTCATGAGGCAGCAGAAGAAAATGGAGAAAGCAGATACAATTGAAATATTTTGGAGTTACACTGAAGAGGACTCATTCAGGGATTAGATGGTGGTGGAAGTGGGGATGAAAAGAGAGAAGAATTAAGACTTGTCCATTTCTGTGTCCCCTTAGCACAATGCTGAGCACATAGTATATGCTCGATAAACATATTTAGAATTGATTTGATTTTGTCCCATAAAACCTAGGTCTGCCAGAATGATGGTCAGGGAAAGAACAGAGGTGTATAGAAAATAAATAAACAAACAAAAGGAGAATCTAGAGGATGAACGAAGGGGAAAACCGAGACGAAGATTTCCTTTTGGTGAAGCTGGGTAATGACTTTACTGTCAACGGATCAAGGTTAAAGTCTTTCTTTATGCCTCTCCCTCCAGGCAGCTTTCCAATAAATGTCTAAAGATGTCCCAGGCCAGCAGAGGCAGAATTGAATATTGCATGGTGAATAAGGGATGGGGCTGTATATAGAAAAGACGTTTTTAAAGTTATCTTGTCATTTAGGAAATAATTTTTCATTATTTCCTTGGCTGACTTTGAAGAGAGAGTTTAAGAATACAGAGAAGACTATGAAGCATGTAGCCTGAAAATGATAGAACCAAGCGATTCTGTCTTGGTACATTGATTCGGATATTACAGAGGGCATTTTGTTAGCACTCTCTCTCAGCATTAACATCGAACATGCACAGACACATTCCTTTTCAACAAGACCACTAAAAAGAACCTGAGACAGACAACATAATCCCTGCAAAGATTTTAAATAGGAAGCGCAAATATTCTCACACTTCAGACTGGTGAGGTTAGATAAAAATAGATGAGGGTCATACATATTAAATACCAATATAAGTGATTGCAGACACCCATCCTTTAATTGGCACCCATGGTTTAATTCCGGGCCTTTTAGAAATTGTGACTTTCTTGGAAAGAGATTTCAGGCATCCATATTTGTCCCGTCTTTCTTTCAACATTCAATTTACGGATCACTTTTTTAATCCTGCTGGCTCCTCATGTAGTTTTGAGTCTTGCCTTCTAAATTCCCTCTAAGTGAACTTTAAAAATAAAATGCACTTGCTTTTATGCTAATACCACTTGGAGTCTAAAAATGGTGTTCACAAAGTAGACTTGCTCTTGCTCCTCTGGCTGTGGTCCAGCGTCTCCCAGATGTGATTGATGGCTAGGCTTTCCTCAGGGAATGGGTCATATCACACACATCTCAATTCTACTCATGGATTCTGTTTATTCTCCGTTTCTAACTATAGCTCCTTCACCACCCTTTCAGCTAATATGATCTGAAATATTGATAGCTTCAAAAAAAATTTATGTTTATTAAGGGATGATCCGGCTATCACAGGGCTGAAAGGAAATAATAATGGCTTTTAAGGGGAAAGGAAGAATACTTCTAAAGCATTGGCAAGTGGTATCAATAAACACTGATTTAGAGGCTAAAGCTCTTTGGGAGGGTCTCTCAAATCACGCGTCTGACTTCCTGTTCTGTTTACTGTATGGTCAGCTTTGAAACTGGGGTCTTCAGAGGTGCATTGAGCTCATAGTGAAGCCCGGTGTGAGAACTGTTTCCTCTGTGGGATGTCATAAAAGGCCAGTCACTTTTCCTTGTGGCACGATTTCTAAAAATGCACTGGGCATTCATACTTCACTTCGCAACAGCCGTCTCTCCCCCAAACTGGAGTGACAGGATGGAAGACTTTATATAGCCCATTTATTTGATGGGCAGTGCATAGTAGATATTTCATTTCTTTTTAAACTCTTTTCTGACCCCCTACTCCTTCCTCAGGTGGAATCAATGGTTCCTTCCTTTGATTCAGTTGGCATCTGTAGCTACTCCTCTACCCTCCTACACACAATACTTTATTGCGCCTAATTATACACTGTGTTGTCTGTTTTCCCCACTAGTCTCCTTAACAGAAAGGGCTCAGCTTCATTTGTATTTTTTATCCCCAAATGCATAATTTAGGTGCTATTTAAGTGCCCCACTCAAATGGAAGGATCAGGAAAGATTCTCCACTATATTAAACCCTGTTAAATCCTGCTCCCTTGGGGCCCTGTAATGTAGAGATTCAGAAGCAAAAAGAGCCGTTCAAACACGTCCATTTTCAGTGTTCCAGATCATCCCTGTGGAAGCTCTTATGGAAGCTCTGATAACACACAAGACTTATTCCCCCCACGTTGTGCCAGCAGTGAGGCAGAAAGGAGGAATGTAGGGGGTCCTGAGACCTGTACATGCTGGGCTTGAGGCCATCTGCTTCTGGCTTGGGAGAGAACCAACTGTTGAAATTCCTTAAAGTCAGACCCCTGACCATAACTCAAGGCACTGTGCAAGTGACTGCTTGTCTCTTGTTATCGTTATTGTCAGGTGACACCTTATCTTAGCATGCCTACATCTGTGCTACAGAGGAGCCAGTCACTTTCATTTATCTTGAATAAACTTTCTTCCATTCAACCAATACTGTTCATGAATTTTAAGCATCAAACTTAGAAACTCAGAAGTCAATTCCATCACCTCAAAAGAACCAGAATAGTCGACTTACCTCATTACTCTTGAATGCCCAACCCCTGTATGTCTAAATACAGCATGGAAAACTTCACTTCAGAATAATTTATTGGATTTCCAGGGCTACTACATAATCTTCTAATCTAATCAACGTTGCAGTCTCAGGTCAGGAGCAAAGTGGCCCATTTAGAATGAATTCTCTGGTATTACTGGGAATGATGCCCAATAAATGTTCAGTGAATGAATGAATGAATGAACTAATGAATGACATCTAAACTGTCTCAGTTTTTCCCTCTTCCTTTTAGTACTCTGTGTAATCACTTCCTTTGACATCATTTGCTACATACCCAGCATCGCAATCTGATTTTAGTTCTAGAAGATGACAAATGTAAAGAAGAAACTTGGCTGCTGGTGTCACAAAAACGCATCAGAAAAGGTTTATATGACTCCCAAAAGGAGATTTTTTGAAATTACTGTTTTTCAATCAACAGAAGAATTGAAGAATTTTTTCAACCCTTCAGAAGAGCAAGGGTTGATAGGTTTATGGTGCCTGTCCCACAAGAGTATCAAAGCACATTTGAAGAAAGTTGTAATACTTAATAATTTTTTAAATATATCTTTCTCCATAATTTCAGCAGATGTCATTATGAGAAACCTCTGCATGATTCCACTTCATTTGACAATAATTCCTTCCTTCCTTTCTCCCTTTCTTCCTTCCTTTTAGTCTCTAGACTTAGATGTATTTATAAACATTATCTTATATAGCCCTCACAACAAGGAAATATTATTGTAATTATTTTTACAATTTAGGAAACTAAGTCTCAGACATTAAATAACTTGCCTATGGTCACAGGGTAGAGCCAGAATTTCAAACCCAGGACTTGACGATTCCAAGATCCATGACCAGGCCATTTTATCAGTTTGTTTCTGATATTTAGGGAAAAAAAAGTCATTGATGAAAAACAGTACTATCTTTTGGAAGTTATTAATAATTAATTTTAAAGCTAATGAAACAGAAGAAAAACTTGAAAAACATAAGATAAATCAAAGACAGCATATTTTTATAGCCCTAAAGCAAAAGATAGAGGAAAATAGAATTGAACGAGGATTAAACATTAGTTTCTTCAGAACTCTTCTTGATGTATTATAAAAATTGATCAAGTGTCCCTAAAAGCCATAATATAATTATCTGGATGCAATCATTTGACAGTGAAATGCAATTCTACCAGTGTGCGTTGATGTTCAAGGACAGCAAAGATGGCCTCCAGGGACAGAGAATAAAAATATAGATAGAGACGTGTATGAAGGACATCATTTACAGAAAAGCCCAAAGTATCTTACTGCTGATTTCCTGCTGACTCCTTATCTATTAGCATGGGTTCCCCAAATATAAGAAATGGAATGTTTGAGTTTCTATTTAGAGATTTCCAGTTGAAAGGATGATTGGTCCAATGATTGGAGGCTCTTGGGTGAATTCCAAAATCCTTGACTGCGTGGCCTACAAAGTGCCAGAGGATCTGCTTCTCCCACCTTCCCACCCTCGTCTCAACTGCTCACCATGACCTTCTTTCTTTTTTCCAGAGTACCATGCCCATGGTCCTTCTGTTTCAGGATCTTCACCTTTTCATTGCATTACTTTTGTCCATTCCCTCCCTCCATTCCCTCTCTCCCCTATCTCCTAGCCTCTTTTCACCCTTTCTTATTTGTCCTTCGTGTCTCAGCTTACCCTTTTCTTAGAGAGGTCCTCCCAGAGAGCACAAGCCTATGGTGTCTCCCTACCCTACGCTGAGTGCTCGCTAGTTCCAGACACTGTTCTGCATGATTTGCATGTGCTATCTCATTAATCCCCACAACCGCTCTTGGAGGGAGACACTGCTATAGCACTGGGTAAACTGAGGCACAGAGTGATTAAGCAACTGTCACAGGGCTGGTATGAGGAAGAACAAGACATGAGCCTTCTTGTTGGATTCCAGAGCCCATCGTTCTCTCAACCACTTGGCTAAACTGTCTCTCTTAGGAAACCCTATCTGCTTACTCCTAGCATCCTTCTCCTTGAAGCACTTATTCTCATAATTATTTGTGAAATTATTTGTTTTTTGCCCATCTTCCTACCATAACATCTATGTGAGCAAGATCTAAATCTCAACTACAGTCCCTACATCTAGCATTGTGATGGATGGAGCACAGGAGGTGGTCAATAAATATTTAAAGAGTAAAATAAATAAATAGATGGTCAAATGGAGGGACAGATGGGTGAGCAGACGAATGACTTTGTTAGCTTATGTCTTTAAATAATGGTGCCAGTGAATCTTGGATTTTAAACTCTATCTACACACAAAGACCTTGTCCCTGGGATAGTAATATTTTCATCTTATATGAGGAGCAGAGTTCTTGGGGCTACATATTTTGGACAGACTAGGTCTTGGTTCACCTCAATTTTATATTTTCACTGGGAAAGCTCTGATGTAGGATGCCCCAAATCTGACCAAACTTTTAAGAGGTCAACAATAAAACTGGCGTGGGGCAGAGGAAGAGTGGAATAAAATGATATAATATTTTTAAGCTAAAAGAGACCATAAAGATCTCCAAATTCAACTTCATGTTACAGTACTTGATGTAGTAATGATTCTTATGTACATGGGTCAAATTTTTTCAACCGTAGCTTCATCTGTTTTCAGCGTGGGCGAAGGAATTCAGGAGTGTTCTGCCAGTACCCTCCTGTCTGGCGTGCTCTGCAGCTGTCAGATAAAGATAAGACATGGGGCATTTTAGAAAAGTCACATGACTGTGATATGACCCTTTCATCCAGCCATGGAAGACACAGTGACTGATGATAACTTCAGAAACATCACCTACTCACCAAATGTCTGAACTCAAACACAAATCGACAGTCTTAGGCAGAAAGCAATTATTTCAGAGAAGTGTGAGGTTTGAACATAGGCTTCTAAGTAAAAAGCACTTTGCAAAGGTATTCCATTTGAAAATAGTATGGCAATTTTTGTTAAGATCAAAGGCTGATTTCAAAGAAAAGACCTTTCTGAATATTTTTCCTCATTCAGGTATCTGATCGGCATAGAAATAAACTCCAAACCCAAAGTTTGCATTTAAAAATGCTGCACATAGCATAGAATTTAGAGCCAGAAAACTGTCCTTTTTCTGGCTGTGACCTTGGGCAAGCCACTTGACCTCCCTGAGTCTCAGTGTTCTCATCTGCAAAATGGAGCTAGTCCTTCAACAAACGCCTGTTAGCGTCTTCCATGGGTGAGGTTTATGAATGATGGGGAGAGCTATCACCCATTAAGTGCATAGCATGTTTGGGGGACTTTTAACTGTATTACCCCACTCAATGCACAACAAAACCCTATTGTAGAGACGCTGGAAACTGAAGCTTGGAGAGTTCAGCAGCACAGTGAGTGGAAAAGCCAGGATTCAAACCCAAGTCCATCGACCCCAAAACTTTTGCTCCTTCCACTCAGCTTCATACAATCTCATGTACGGAAAAGAACTTTGAAAACTGTGAAGGGCTAGATATGTGATTACTATTGTTTTTGTATGTGGTCCTAACCGGGTTTATGCTCTCTTCCTAAATTCCTTTTTGCCCATTGTTAGCTTGAAGAGAAATCCTTATGGACACTTACTTCATCCTTTGGAACTCCCTGGAAAAGAAATGTAACGGAGCTTGTGGTAGCTTTGTCCACCTGCCTGTCTTGTGGCCCTGTCCAACCTCCACATTTCAGAGGAGAGAAGAGTCCTTGTGATGAGTTCTCCAGAGAACCAACAGGCTGGGACAAGGAGCCAAGCCCTCCTTCTCTTTCTCTCCTCCCAAGCATCAGAGTATCTTCAGGTGAGACCTCCTCATTTCCCAGCATAATCCTACGTTTTTGGAAGACTCACTTTCTTGAAGATAATCTATCATTAAAGGTCTTGAATGTTTGATGTTTAAATGCTATTTTCTTTTCTTTTCATTTTTTTTCCCAGCTTTATTGAGATATAATTGAGAAATAAAATTGTGTATATTTAAAGTGCACAAAGTGATGATTTATTATAAGTAGACATTGTGAAATGATTATCATAATCAAGTTAATTAACATATTCATCACTTTACATAGTTACCTTTCTTTTTTCTTTTAGTGAGAAGGATTAAGATCTACTCTCTTAGCAATTTCAAGTATACAACACAGTATCGTTAACTATTATCTTAGCAATTTCAAGTACACAACACAGTATCGTTAACTATTATCACCATGCTGTGCACTGGATCCTCACAACTTATTTATCCTATAGCTGGAAGTTTGTGCCCTTTGACCAACATCTCCCCATTTTCCCCACCTTCCAGCCCCTGGCAACCACTATTCTACATTCTGTTTCTATGAGTTTGCTTTTTTTTTTAGATTCCAAATATAAATGATACCATACAGTATTTCTCCTTCTCTGTCTAGCTTATTGTACTCAGCATAATGTGCTCCAGGTTCATGCATGTTGTTGCAAATGACAGAATTTTTTACGGCTAAATATGTTCCATTATATATATAATATATATAACATTATACATATTTTATATACATATTGCATATATATACAACATTTTCTTTATCTGTTCACCCATCAATAGATCTGTAGGTTGTTTCCTTGAAGTGTTGGTAATTTTAAGTTCTGTTGCCTCACACTCCTTTTTCACTGCTGCGACTACTGGCTGGTTTGAAGAGGGGTTAGTACTCCCAACAGCAGTAGCCAGCATCATGGTGATACTCAGCAGCCGGGAGATTCTCTGGGTTGCTCTCTGTGCCGCTTTGTAGTGAACTGGAATTGGCTCCATGATAACGAGGCTGGGGATAGACAACATCCAGAACCATTGAGGACAAAATTAAGTGATGAAACGCAAGAGGAGGCATTATTTAGTGAATGAAAATTGAAGGGAGAGATGGAGCCAGAAGAAAAAGACTGAACAACTGAATCACTGATTTTCTTTCCACCATCAGGATGGTTTTTTCTCCCTAGATGGACATAACCCATTGCAGTGTTATATAATAGTATTCCCCAAGGTGACCATAGAATTGACCAAGCCAAGATATTTTTGAGAGTAACAACAGGTGTTAATCCTATTCCAAGGTCAACAGGCATACCCTGACTTCCTTGGACAAGTCAAGATGTCTGGTGTCCCCAATATTGTCCAAAATATCCACTTTGGTCTCCAGGACCTGTCTTTTGACATGTGCTGCTAAAAGAGATACAGTATGTCCTGGCCCACACACATGGTCTAACGTGCAATCACTGCTCACTGAGTGAGTGGGCAGTTCCCATTGTACCCTTCCTTGGCTCTGCTCTCAACTAAGCTTCACTTTCTCAAATGTGGAGATCAAGACCTGGACTCCTCAATCAAACAGACTTGAGTTTTAATTCTAGCCCTGCCAGTTACTAGCTGTAGGATTTAGACAAGCGACTTTAATATCCCCAGTGCTCAGATTTCTCACCTGTGAGGTGGGGATTATTATAGTACCTACCTCCTACAGACATTAGGAAGATGAAATGAGGTTAGGCAGGTAAAGTGATTGACAGCACCTGGCACATAGCAAGTGTTTGATACACATTTGCTAGAATAACTAGCTGTTATTCAGTGTTGATGAAAAGGCAGAGATTATATAATGCATCATATTGTACTCCATAAGGCCAATAAATACCTAGAATAGCATCCCTCTGCCCTCCCAGTAGAATTAATCCCTTTTCTCCTTTGACTCATACTCTCACACTCCTAGTATAATGTATATAGCTCATGATGCCCGACTAGACTTGTATTTGTATCTATTTCCTCTCTTTCTTTTCTTCTTCCTATCACGGGATATCCAGCACTGCCCAGCCCGCAGTTCATGCTCAGTAAACACATGTGGAATTCAACTGAGAGGGTGGTTTGGAAAAGACTGTCCAAATTCTTTTCAACTCAATAAATACATGCATCACTTGGCATCATGTCTTTGAAATCACCTCCATTTGCTGTTTCCGATTGGGAAGTGTACACTTAAGTTAGACATCCCCAGAACAGACGTCCAGTGCTGGTCTGAGGTTTGAGAACCAGGGCAGCAGACTCATGGTTTGTTGTGCTGGGCCTGGGTGGTCAACAGCCAGGAGAACTAGAGCGGAAAGAATGGAGCTTTGGAGATAAACAGATCTGGATTGTATCCTGTTCCTGCCACCAGCTCTGTGGTTTGGGCTAACTTTATATCACTTGTTGGGCCTGCCTTCCTCAGCGGAGAAGTGGAAATCATAGCATCTGTATTTTTAGTTAATCTAGGGTAAGAGATGATGTATATAAAGTGTGCTGCACATAAGTGGGAGTTCAATAAATGGTGGCTGTTGGTCTCCCGGACATAAGTGTGGTTGTCCTGGTAAGAATTCCCAGCAGGCCCAAGGTCAATTTAGATCAATCACGAGATAACTTAGTGGGAGTCGTTGACAAGCTGGAGTCAGAAAACTGGAGAAGAGCTTGTGTTACAAGTTGATAGTCTCAGAGCAAGGGGCAGACTTCTGCCATAAAAAAGGCCCATATCTCCAGCCCAATATGGGTGCCCAAATCAAGTTAAGCAAAGCAATTTGCTTGTACAGCAATCCTAGGGTAAATACCACCTTGTGAACTCCAGCCTTGCTACTCCAAGTGTGATCCAAGGACTGGCAGCATCAACATCACCTGGAAGCGAGTTAGAAACGCAGGTCCTCAGGCCCTACTCCAGAGCCGTAAATCAGAATCTGAATTGTACCAAGATCCCCTGGTGATTCACACGGACATGAAAGTTTGAGGAGCACTGAGCGGAAGCCAGGACACACCTGACTGACTTTTCTTCAAAATAAAATCTGCTTGAGTCTTACAGACCATGACTCTGAACTCCTGCCTGGCTTGCCAAGGTCTGAGGCAGGGTGGTCCTCCACTCCAGGCCCCCAATTCTCAAGGCCGCTGATTGGGTAGTACCACTACCGTGGAGAATAAGGGCCCTCTGCTGGGACCTTGAGATCCTCTTTCTTTGGAAACGTAGATTCCTTGGAGCTGGGGCCAGGATCTCGTAGAAGAACTTCCTATTTATCTTGCTATGAGCCATCTGCTCATTTTCCCTGGAGTCCACCATTCGTTTATGCCCTTCTTTTTGCTTGGCTGCCTTCCCACACTGCCCCAATTATCCAAATTTGTCAAAAACTTCATCTTCCTTTCAGCCAGTGGTTCTTAACCTTAGTTGCATTTTAGAATCATCTACTTCTAATCTGCTGATAAGGTTAAAAGCAAACAAACAAAAACCAATGTTCAGTTCTCACCTTTAACTAAATCCAAATCTTGAGGGCGTAGCACCCAGGCTTGAGTATTTTTTTAAACTCCCCACGTTGTTCCAATGTACAGTCAAGAGTGAGAACTACTGCTTTTAGCCTTTGGTATTTTCTTCACTTCTAAATTGCCTATGGTTTTGAAATACACAAGAAGACTTAATTGTATTTTATTTTGTACTGTTCTCTAATGTGCCAAGTATCTCCCCAGGTTCATTGTAAGCTTTTATGTAGTGGTGCTGTAGTGGGCTCATATGGAACATGAAAGGCAATTGTTCGGGTGGGCACAGGGTCTATAACCGTGTGCTACTGTGCATCTCTTTCCAGTTCCACCTTTAGTGAGGTCCCATTGGGAGCTCGCAATCAGCACATAAAATTGGCGTAAAAATCAGAGCATTAAAAATTCATTTTTTCCAGAGAACTGGTTGTTAAATATTTACCAGAAGTTCTTATTTTTATTATTCCCTGCATTTAACATCCATGCTCGGACTAGTGTAGATTATTAGTAGATTATTACTGGACAGCAGTTTTCAGGGCAAGATTTATTGAGCTTGAGGTAAAAAAAGGGTAGAGATATGGGATGGTGAGGGAAGGAGAGCAAGACCAGGTAGAAGGGGATGACTCTAAGGAGAAAGACTGACACAAGGCTCAAGGGAGCAGCTGACATAGGGCTGCGTGGATGCGCAGCGATCACAGGGAAGCACCTAAGTCAGTGCGGGTTCCAGGTGTCGACAATGATGAACTCGAACACTAACTTCACAGAAGAAGATATATAAATGGCCAGTAATGATGCTCAACATAATTACTCATCAGGAAAATGCAAATTAAACCCACAATGAGACACCATTTCTCTTCCAGTAAATAGCAGAAATAAAGAACACTGACAATACCAAATGCTGGAAAGAATGTGAAGTATTTGGGGCTCTCATACGTTACTGGTCGGCGTATAAAATGAAAGAAACTCTTTGGAGAACTTTGTCAGTTTATTATAAAATTAAATGTGCATCTATATTATAAACAAGCTTTTCCATTCCTAGGAATTTACCTAAGTGAAATGAGAACTTGGGTCCACAAGGATATGCATAAGGATAGCAGCCTTATTTATAACTGCTAGAAACAAGAAATAACCCAAATGTCCATCAACAAGAGTAGGGGTAAACTAATTGTGGTATGCTCTTAAAATGGAATTCTACTCAGCAATAAATGAGAAAGGAGCAAACTCCTGATACATGCAACAACATATCAGAACATAATGTCAAAAATGTTATAGTAAGCCGGACACAATACAGTAAGTACTATATGATTCCACTTATGTGAAGTTCAAAAACAGGTTAAGTTAATCTATGATAGAAAACAAAATGGTAGTTTCTTCTGGTAGAAGATGAGTGGGAATTAATTGGAAAAGGGCACAAGGGAACTTTCTGGGGTGACAGAAATCTTGTCTGAGTGGTGGTTATGATCCTATACAATAGTCAAAGCTCATTGAACTGAATTCCAGGTTTATGAAATTTATCTTATGTAAATTATACCTAAAAAATGGTGAAATAATACATATATATACTTATACCATCTCAGCTGTCTATTGCTGCATAACAAATTACTCCAAAACTTAGAGTTCAAACCAACATATATTTATCATCTTACACAGATTCTAAGTGTCAGGAATCTGAGACTAGTTTAGCTGAGTCTGGCTCACCAAGATGCAATCAAGCTATCAGCCAAGACTACAATCTCGGAAGTGATAAGAGCTGAAGAATTTGCTTCCATGGTCACTCACATGGCTGTTGGCTGGAGGCTTCATCTCTTTACCATTTGGGTCCTTCCATAGGGCCCCTTTCAACATGACTTCCCCCACGGTGAGTGATCCTAGACACAGAACATTCAAGAAAGAGGCGCAATCTTTCATAACTAATCTCAGAAGTGGCATACATTCACTTCTGTGGTGTTCCATTAGTCACACAGACCAACACCTGTACAATTTGGGAGGGGAGTACACAAGGGTGTGAATGCCAGGAGGTGGGGATAATTGAAGGCCACTTTCAAATCAGGGTCCCACACACACATACCTTATGAAGCACTTAAGCAGTGCTTGGCACGTAACAGCGGTTCAACCAATATCGTGGCTATTATTTGGTATCCCAGGCATGTTGGAAAAGAGGTCACATCTCATGCGGAAATCTTGAGCATCGGGAGGTCTTAGTGAAATCAGTTTTAGCTGAGAGGGGTGGGCAAGACAGGAGGAGCACACCTTTTAATGAACCTAAAGGGACTACGGACTCAGTTTGCCAAGAACGGAACAAAGCAGTGAGAATGGCCAAGCAGGTCAGGGGAGAATTAGACAAATGATTGAAGGAAGTAAGGTCAAGGATGATGTGTTGGGGTAGAGAGACATTTGAGCACACTTATTGGCTGTCATAACACTGCTCTCTCTTGGTTCTCCTCTTCTTCTCTGAAATTTCTTGAACTCCTTTGCTAGCTCATTCTTCTTTCATCCTGGAATGACCTTCTTCTCTCCTTCCAAGATTGACAGCACTCCCTCCTCTCAGCAATGCTTCCTTTCTCTGCTCTCACAGTGCATCCTTTGTACCTGTATCCTAACTCATTTTATTCTGTTGGACTTGATTACTAGCTGCTTACCTCTATCTCTGACACTATATTTTGAGCTTCCTGGTCACAAGGATTGTGTCTTATCTGTTTTCATACTTTCCAAAGTGTCTTGCAAATAGCGAATGCTCTATAAATGTTGGTTGAAATTAAATGGCTTGTGACTGAGACTTGAATTCCATGTCTTCTAACCCAAAATGTACAAAGCCTCATATTTTTTCCATTGAACACCAAATTAGTCAATCTCCAACAAAAGAGAAAGAGCCCTCCTCTTCACACATGCATTTTATTCCCTTTTGGAGCTCGTGACTGTGCAGGCATAAGTCAGGGAGTATTCACAACTTTGGCTATGATGGTGATAATTGATGTTGAAATAAAAAGAGCACAGAGGGATGGGTTACCTCTGTAGACAAAGAAGCAGCTCAGTTCAAAAAGAGAATATCTCAGACAACTATGGGCAATTCGGGAGATGAATCCAATATTTCATGGATTTTGCTTACAGATTCCAGTGCTTGCTCTTTTTCTACTCATGTATCCAAAGCAGTGTGCTCATAACACTCCATAAGCATCTTTTTCATCACTGCTCTTGGTAATTATTTAATTAAAAATCCATCATAATCCTCCAATTTTTTTTCCTGGAAAGGATTTTTACTTACAGTAAATGGACTTTTATGACACCTGCAGTTTTGGTAATGCGGTGCCCTTATCTTCTCCAAGGGCTGTCTGAGTCTCAAGCACTTCTGTTCGGTACGGGTTTGATGGTGGACAGGTACCAGGCATCGCTTCAACTGCTTCAAGGGTTTTTCAGGTTGGAAGAAAGAACTATAATAACCTCACTCCTGGAAGCACAAGTAGGTAAGTGTTCTGGGATGGCTCCTGTCATCAGGACAGTATTCAGTGTATGTTGTCCCTAATATGCTCCATCACTGAGGTCCTTGTCCTGAGACTCAAACCCAGCCCAATTGGTGAGTCAATCTTGACCCAGGCTGTAAGTTCAGAGCTGTGAGCCCCACCCACGGGGGGACTCCACACTTAAGTAGTCCTGGCTGCCAGTGTTGACATCCCATATATGCCCTGAGTCAAGGCCTTTCCATAACCTGCAGGGCATTTTACAGGCATCATTTAACACGAATAAGGGGCTAAGGATGAGGATGGGACTTTGTGCTTTTGTCTTTCCACTTAGTCCTTCAGTTGGATCCAGGGGAGTGTGTAAGAAACAATGTGATATATTTTAATAGAAATAGCCCCAAACCTGGAGTCAAGCTAATTTAGATTCCTCTTTCCACTTCCATCTCTTATTAGCTGTTTCATCTTTGACAAATTACGTAACCTCTTTTCTCATTTGAGAAATGGGAGGAATAATACTTGCATCATAGGTTTGTTTCAATAATTAAATGAGTAGAGGACTATGAAGGTCCTAGCATATAGTAGGTACCCAATAACATTATTTCTGTTTTGGAATTCCCTTTAGATTGGAGTCTTATCCTTCCAGCCCAATGAATCCATTGAGAGTATTTCCCCAGATTCTACACTCTGCTGCAATGTCCACCTGCCCACTTCCTTCCATGACCACTTGACTTCCACCTGAGTCCACTTCCATGACTCTTTGGAAGAGACACCAGCCCAAACAAACATAAGGTCACTGTGTCCCTTTGGACCTGTTCAACTGGATTGGAAGGTGCTTCCCTTGGAGTACAATTTGGCAATTGATCCAGTTTTCCCTGTCTCGGCCTTACCTAGACTCAGACCTTCCCATCCTCCTGCCCAGTGCCAGTAAGACACAGGCAAGCAGAGTGAAACAGGGTTCCAGCAGACAGGCTTCAGAGTTGCACAGCCTGAATTTAAATCCCACTGCCATTACTTCCACACTGTGTGGCCTTAGGCAAGCTACTTAATTCCTCTGAAGCTTCAGTCCCTCCATCTTTAGAGGGAGCTTCATAGTGTTACCTAGCTCCAAGACAATGGGGAGAATCACATGAGATAATACATATAAAGCTCTGAGCAAAGTACTTGGCACACAATGAACGTTCAATAAATATTGGCTATCATTTTATATTTTGCTGCTGAGCCTAGCTAGGCAATGATGATAAGTACTAACCATGAAGCGATATTTCTGTCTTGAATACTGCTTACCTGTCAGTAGTTGGAATCAGGCCACTCCGGCTTCTGCCAAATTAGGTGCTTCCCATTTTTGCAGGATGAATTCTGAGTGAAGGGATAGGAGTGGCTCATTAGCTACACATACATTTGAGGTGTTTTCTTTGTTTGTTTTTTAGGAAGATTAGCCTGATCTAACATCTGTGCCCATCTTCCTCCATTTTATATGTAGGACGCCTACCACAGCATGGCTTGCCAAGCACTGCGTAGGTCCGCACCGGGATGTGAACCGGTGAACCCCAGGCCGCTGAAGCAGAGAGCGCAAACTTAGCTGCTACGCCACCGGGCCAGCCCCTGAGTATGTTTTTATTTATTTGCCTTATCTCGTCTACTCAAAAATGACCTCAGAATTCAGGTCTGAAATAAGGGAAAAATGATAAGTAGGGTTCTCAGCTTATCTCTGTCACTGAAGTATGTTCACAAGCCACAAGGAAAAATTTGAGTCTGAAGAAAGGTGATCTGTTCGTGGTCTGCTACAATAATCTTGGTGAGAATCCCTAAAGACCTGAACCATCAGAGAGATATGAGAGTAAAAGACCCCAGGAATTCTGAGTTTTAGAATGTCCTGCATGTCAAAAACACAGAAAAACTACATTTACTAGAGCATGGATGGGCGCCTCTGCGACTTGGAATCCTGCATTCAGGGCCAGCACGGCATGACTGAAACCTGAAAACAGCCACTCCCATGGCTAAGGCCAGTCAGGCCCTGGGGAAATACTTTCCCAAGTCAGTTGACCTGTGTCTTCAGAAAATACAATTGCATCCACATGCTGTGAAGGTTTGTGGGGTGTGCTCCAGCTGATGTGGAAGTCAGAAACTGCTTAGCAAGGAAGGGAGCACTGGAATGGCAGCAGCGTTTAGATAAAGAAAATCAGAACAAATCATTTAACTTGTCAAATTCTTCCCGTGTGAAGCATGTGTGAACAAGACATTGGTTCTTTACATTGGCAGCTAAATGTAGAATTGTGAATACTTTAAGTTTTTATAAAAGCATTTAATAATATTCAATTAATTTTTTAGAAAGTGTAATAGAAGCTTTATTTTATTATTTTTTTTTTTGCTGAGGAAGATTAGCCCTGAGTTAACATCTATGCCAATCTCCCTCCACTTTATGTGTGGGTCGATACCACAGCATGGCTGATGAGTGGTGTATGTCTGTGCCTGGGATCCAAACCTGCGAACCCGGGCCACCAAAGTGGAATGCGTCAAACTTAACCACCACGCCACAGGGCCAGCCAAGCTTTTTTCAATAATTTTGATCTATATTATTATAATTTGTATTTTTCTTTTAATTTTAATAAATAATTTGAATGTTTGAGAAGAAAAATAACTTTTAAAAGCATACGAAAAATAATTTTTTATATTTTAGGTTTGCTTTATTTTATATTTTTGATTAAAATATATTAAATTTATGTACTTTGGACATAACTACATTTTCATTTTTAAGACCTTAGATCATTATTATCAATAGAATCAAGCATGAAAATCTTGGTAAGAATAACATAATTAGTAATTTTGCTGAAATGAAGACAAAAAATAAATTTCATTAAAGAAATATGTAATAATTTTTTAATTAAGCATGCTTTTACTTAATTACTCATCCCAATTTTTGGCAGCCCATCAAATGAATATCCAGACATGTGCAATATTAATTAAATTCAGTCATCCTTGATATTTCATAGACTTTCAATTATATAAAAACGTTCTTAGAATCATAGATAATGATTAGAAGTGACCAGGGACACAGAGTTCCAATGAAAAGAGATTGACCAGAAACTCAGAAGGACAAATTTTCCATCTTGGATCCCTTACTGATTCATTGATAAATGTTACCTGGATGCTATTTAAATGTCAAATAGCATTACCTTCTGCACCACCAAGGATAGCACTGCCTTTCCAGAACAATCAGATGGTGCTCAAGGTAGAAGGCAGCTAAAATGTGCAACAAACCACACACACACGCACACACACACGGATATCTGAATGCACACAAATGAAAAATATCACATCACCAGCTCTGGGTTTTGAGTTCAGAAAGGGCTATGCCAACACACTTTGTGTTTTTTCATGTTCTACACATCAGTGAATAGAGAGCAAATTTATTCTTCCTGAGAGTAGGCATTTAAGAAATTAACAAGGATTAGGAAATGCTTTTTTCAACATCTCTTTGGACTTATTTTATAAGATTATATGAAACAATGAAATTATTGTTCTGTATCAGAGTCTAATCTCCTTGGGAATAACATTTTACTGTCTGGTTCCATTGCTTTGTGGTTGAGTATGTATTAAGTCTGAGTTCTACGCACAAGCCGCAAGGACAAATGGGCTCCTCACTGCCATAGTCTATATCTGTAATCACACAATCGATATGGCCAACATGTGCCAACTTCGCTGGAGTAGAGTGAGGGAGCCTGTCTGAGATCTGTGATACTAGAGAAATAAGGTGAAGAAGCTGTATGAATGGGCCTCATTGTTTGTCTGTATTTTGAATGGTCTCGTTTTCCAAAACATTTTATGGAGAGCTCTTAAAGGGCCTTTATTGATAGAGATATTCGTTAAATGTCACGTTTTAAAAGAGGTGTTGTTAATGTAATGTAATATAATCTGCTATTGCGTAAGGCTTTTTATCCTAGTGTATTGAAGAGTACTTTGTCAACCCAATCCTATCACCAAAATCCAAGATGTAATTCATAGAAGCTAAGAAAACTGCCTTCTATATTTAAATCTGGATGTATGAGGTATTTGTTAGATCCAATACTTCAAAAAGATAGGCATAAAATGGTACATGACTTTCTCTGTGACAACTAGATGTTGGAGATTTATTCATTTGATAACCATTTATTGAGCATCTACTATATCCCATGTGCTTGGCTAGGCAGTGAGATAAAAAAGCTATTGTCCTTACCTTCTAGTGACAGAAATAGAGAAGTGAATACTTTGATAGCAACGTCATGTGATAATTGCAATGTAAGTGCAATTTATGTAATGTAAGTGTAACACACTCCCAAATGTGCAAGTTAGAGAGTTTGAATAGAGAGTTGATTCTCAAAACACGGTCCCAGAACCAGCAGAATCAGCAGCATCTGGGAACTTACTAGAAATGCAAATTCTTAGGCCTCGGAACTACTGAATTCTAGACTCAGGGGTGAACCTTGCAATCTGTGCTTTAACAAACCCTCCAGCTGATTCTGATGCTTACTCGAGTTTGAAAACTACCGGCCTAGAGAAGTGATTCTCAAACTCTAGTGCATATTGGTATCATCTGGGGAGCGCTTCAAACTCCCAGTCCTCAGGCCACAACCCAGACCAATTAAACTAGAATCACTGTGGGTAGATGAAGCGATGTCTGTGCCAGGTTTTAAAAGTCAAATAAGATATTTCCAGGAAGACGTAGTGAGAAGGCATTTCATGCGGAGGGAAGATTCCACAAAGGCTTGGAAGCGTGAAGCAACTCCGTATATTGGAGGTAAAAATCAGCACTGTTGCTGAAGCATAAAATTTGAAGGAAAAAGTCAAGGAAGAATGAACTAGAACAGTAGACAGGGGTTGGTTCACAGAGAGCTGCAACTTGGAGGGTAAATTGAATCTTGGTTAGATTTTTTTCTGTTCCTTATTGGGAAATTGGTTTGGGTTCCATGTTACTCCCTACCCAACTCGCTTCCTGGGCTTGGCTTTCTATTAAAACCATTCCTTTCAGCTGAGGCTGTTTATAGTTAAGATCAGCGATTTTTTAGCACTCAATAAAACTCAGCCACATGCTACTCTGAATGGAAGGATAGAGTTGGTAACAGATAGCCCAGGAAAGAGCATCTGAGACAGAGCGAAGGAGCTTCAGGAAGGAAAGGGTTCCTGTGGACTTTTGGTCGTTGGTTTTTTTTTTCCCAGCTGAATCAGGGAGGGAATCTGGAGGAAGTGCATCTGCCCTCCAAGAATCAAAGCCCAGACACAGGAAGTGGGTGGAAAGAGCCTTCTAAAGAGCCTCAGCTGCTGCACGCCTTCTGTCTGCTCTGGGCACAGCAGCTGCACAGCCCCCTCTTGTTGGGAGACAACACAGGATGCTTTCTGTCCTGTGACCTCAACCTCATCTCCAATGGTAGAGAAGAGAGAAACTGAAATTCTTCCCTATGACTGAGCACATGAGAATGTGACAGTTATTTGGGCTAACAGGTTTCCTATGGGCGCCGCAGCCAACAAGAGCTAATGTGCGGAGTGTGCACACCTGTGCTTGTGTCAGGCGCCGGGAAAAGGATGACAACGAAGCAGGAGTGGTCCATTCTTTGACTCGTATCATATGAATATTTCTGAGAGACACAGATGGGCAAAAACCTCAAGCCACAGCCATCTTTCATCTTGGGAGAGGGGGCCACGGTGGTTGAGCAAAGCATCCAGCACCACCTCCCCGCCCCTCCTCTCTTCCACATCCCCTGGAACATTTCCGGGGTATCAGATGCTCTAACAGAATCTACTCTTTGAATTGGATTCAAGGTCAAGTCTAACTAGGTGTTCCCATTCAGAGGCTACTGACAAGATCAGAGCAACTATGAATCAGCTACAAAAATAGAAATTAACACCCAAGCCTCTACTAACTATATTAGGCCCACATCTCTACCTTTGAAATATGAAATATGATATATGGAAGGAAAGGAAACATATGAAATGGAAGGGAGTGGGGATGTATCAGCTAATTGAGCCTCAGATGGTGGTGAACAATTTAGGCTTATTTGGAATGGGAGTAAGCTCATCATTTGATTCTGAATTGGGTTCTATCAGCCATTTCAGCATCATCTCACATCTCCATTCATCATATCACGTAATATGTTTGGAAGAAAGGGACAAGTCGGGTTCTCCTGGGGAGTGATTTGGTTTTCCTCCTCAGTTAATTTTTAATGGTTCTCTTTTGACTGACTCTTTATTATATATTGAAGCCTTCCTCTGTGCCAAGCTATGATAAGCATTTTATATGGCAGTGTGATAGTACAGTTCTTAAACCACAGGCTTTACAACCGTTCTGCTAGGGACAAATCCCAGCTTTATCCCTTCGGGTAAGTCACTTCGTCTAGTCTAGCCTCAGTTTTCTCATATGTAAAACAGGAATAATATTAATAGTACTTGCCTCATTAGATTAATATGAGAGTTAATGAATTTATTCGTGTAGGATGCTTACCACAGTGCCTCCCAAATAGTAAGTGCTCAATAAATGTTACATATCATCATGAACCATCATTTTCACTAAGCATGTACACCTCTCCTATTTGCAAAGCGGAGGGGGAAAAGAGATTTTGAAAGTTGAATTTCCGGTTCAAAGTCACACAACCTGGAAGTAGAAGATTCAGGATTCAAATTCAGTGCTGGGGGCACAGTTCATGCTGTTCCACACTGAACTAGCCAGTCTTTACCAAAGAGTTATTTTTTATTATTTGACCATTTAAATCCACCTCTCCTCTCCTTCTCAAAATGATGACCAGTTTGTCCTATGCATAACTTATTCTCAAATCTTATGTTTTTCCGCCCTTATATGATTTGTCTTCTCAGTTTGCAATTTTACTGTTGTGTTTCCGTGTTGAACTCACAAGAGTTTTTAATACAGTCTGTTAGAAACTAGTTATTTTGCTTCCATGCATTCCTAAAGAGAAGACTATTTCTTAAGAAAAAATAGAATAAAGCAGGAACAGATTCTCAGATGTAATCATCATGATGTGCGATGAATAGCTGAGCACTTGTGGGGTCATTACACTTTCAAATATTCCTGTTCTTGTCTGCATGGCAAAGATTCATTAACACCCTGCTAAAGACAGCTGGCTGTTGTAATCCGGGTGAAAAGCTTCACCCACAGATCCGTGTTCAGTTTGACAATGAGAGAACAAAAATGGTGCCAGTTTCAAATATATGTGTGCATGTATGTGTATAAATTATATGTAAGTATATACTCACGTATGTACATGTGTATACAGATACACACACATACACCTATATAATCATTTTGGACTATGAGAGAAGATATAGTTGGGCTTTTATAGGCTAAATTCACAAACCAGCACCATAAACTGAGAAACCTATTGAATTGAAACAACTGCAATTGGATGGTTTTTCTGGGATTATTTAGGTGTAAGTAATTTGAGAAGTCACCTATGGAAAGACAGTTGTTGTCACATGTAAATGATATCAAACATGTTCATTTTAGATCTATAATATCAGATAAGTTCTTTACAATTATGACAAAACATGGTTGCATAATGTCCAGCAGAATGAATACAATATATTTGTATAAATGTTGTCAACTGACATGTTCTTTTGTGTGAGTTTCCGGATACCCATATAGCTGTGGTTTCTTGGGGGCAGGAGCTGTACCTTGTTCATACTTTTTACACCCCCTCCAGGGGTATAGTACATGGTATACAGTTTTTATTCGGTAGAGAAGTATAATTAACTGAAACTCTCCTTTTTAAAACCTACTATTTAACTGATTAAGAAGTTACAAGCTTAAAAAATGTCATTTTTTCTTAACCTATTAAAACTAGATAACTATTCAACAATTATTTATTTTTTTTTATTAAAGATTTTTTTTTTATTTTTTCCTTTTTCTCCCCAAAGCCCCCAGGTACATAGTTGTGTATTCTTCGTTGTGGGTTCCTCTAGTTGTGGCATGTGGGACGCTGCCTCAGCGTGGTCTGACGAGCAGTGCCATGTCCGCGCCCAGGATTCGAACCAACGAAACACTGGGCCGCCTGCAGCGGAGCACGCGGACTTAACCACTCGGCCACGGGGCCAGCCCCACTATTCAACAATTATTGAGCACTCATTGTGTCCATGATGTGCTTTGGAGGGGTGTAAAAAAGTGTTAGACAGAAAACAAGTGAGTCTATCTCTGTTTTCAGGTAGTTCCCAGACTAATTGCATTAGAGGCCTGTATTTAAATAATTATCAAGCTACAGATCTTGTCTTTGGGCTGTGAAAGTCTAACCATATTCTAGAAACAGACATAGCATCACTTCCTGTGTTAGGCTTCACAAACAGAAGAAATTGTGCGTGCTGTGTTCTTCACTTTTCTTTAAGTTAGCACCTCTGGGTTACAGAAGAAGTCAGGAAAACCACATAAAAGGAAGCCCAACATTTTTCTAGTTTCCAATGTATGAACATACTTGATAACGTGAATTATTAAGAAACAGCTTCTTGTTGACGCAGGAGCTGGGCACATGTTCACCCTTTCTCTGGTGACCCTTCAAAACTTCATACTTTATACATTGGGACAATGGTTACAAGGTTAGGAGGTACCAGACAGGGCATGTCCATTGACAACTGCCCCATAGCCATTCAGTCATCACAGCCATACCACAGTGATCACTTCTGGAGGATAAAGGGGGGAAAATGGAAGCTCGAGGCAGGTTGAGGCTCTAAAATAGTTCAAAATGGTCATTTTCTGTGTACTACATCCCCCGGAATATTTCATCAGAGATCTGTCTTTTCTGTTATTCATTCTACACACATTCACTTCATTGTGCCAGGTTTTGTTTACATGTTAGGGACCCATACATGAAAAGATGTAGGTCCTGTCCATCAGGAATTTATATGTCTGGCTAGACTATTTGAAGGCCACAGATGTGTGGCACCCACTCCTAACCCTTCTGAAGGGACAACTGTTAGGTTCTGAAACTATATACAGTATTTGCTTTAAGAGGCTACAGCACAGGAAGTCCTGAAATATACCACAGCATACGAATAGGTTGCGAATGATATTATGCGGCAGCTTAATGCATACTGTGGCCAAGGGCAAGATATCTCATAACTAATTATATTCATTTTGCACTTAACAGAGACATTCAGAGTACAGATCTTAAAATGTGTAAGTTGAACTTCTGCTAAAATTACACTCTCCCTAAGGAAAATAATTCTCTTCTCTTGCTATACTTTAGGCTCCATTTACAGGCTGCCAAAACACTTCATTTCATTTGGGGGAAAAGGTCTGTCCAACTGTTGTCAGGGATCATATAACAACCAGTTGTTTTGCTGAATTTTTTTAAACCTTGTGACTGTGCGTTTGTGTTCTGGTGACCCAGCCTTAGGCTACTTGAGAGAGACAGAATTGAAAGAGTTGATTCAAACAGGCAATGAAGGGGAGAATGTGCATCCTTATAGAGTTTTGGAGGTTATAAGACTTCCACATATATTATTATCTCATTGAATTATCCCAAAGGCCCTGCAGATAGAAGCACTATTATTGTCCCTGATTTTCAGATGAGATGCATAAGTCAGAATTCTCAGTCTGGTGTTCTCTAAAAGGAGCCTCATGTGTTCAGACGTCAATAGGGGACAATCCGAATCTTAGGAATCAAGGAAACATCATGGCATTTATTGGTAGCCTTGAGTTTCTTTTTGTTAAGGCTGAAAGTAAAAATGTCCTTAATTCTGCACTTGACCTGGAATTTATCTTACAATAGGTCACTAGGGACAACCAGTTGGTGTAGACAAAGCAATGGAATTGGGGCTTTAAGTTCACTTCAAAATACTTTCCATAGGAAGAGACTTAAGTCCACATCAACCAACATCCACATGGTCCTTAAAATGTGCAGGACACTGTGTAGGTGTTAAGTGGGAGGGGGAGGGGCATACATCTTGTTTTGCCCAGAACAGTCCCAATTTATGCCCTTGCCCTAGTGTCCTGTCTGCTTAGAGCCACTGACCCCTTCATTTTCAAAAATTACGTGGTCAACCTAGTTAGAGTGGATACAAAATCAAGAAAAACTCAGACTCTGTCCTCAGGGAGATGATAATCTGATGGAGGCTAGGAAAAGGGATGTAAGAAAAGTATGCCTATATCTATAAAATAAAGAAGAATGTTCCAAGCGTAGTTTCAAAATGAAGTAAAGCAAATGCTTTGAGAATTTAGATAGAAATATGTATTAGTTGGTGTTAATTAAGGAGGAGAATACCACTTTATGTCATTATCAACAGTAATGAGAAGAGTTATCAAAAATGTTGGGGTACATACAAAATACACACTAATGTAGAGAACTTGTGGTTCAGATGTCATTCTCCACTGAAGATTGTAACTTGGTCTGCACTCTGGACAGAGTATCTTGATTAAAAATAAAGCTCTCTTTAACAGCATTTCAAGAGATTCTTTGGCTTCAGGACTCAGGAACAGGTCACCCTCACCGGCTGCAGGAGGTGCTGTGTCTAAGACAGTTAACTCCTCCCCTGCTTTGTTGGTGCCTGGTTTAGAATTGGTATTCTGGCCAACGAAATAGCAGAGGATGTCAGCTTGGTGACTTCTGGAAAAGTTTTCCCTAAGAAAGAGACACAGGGAGATGACAAAATATCTTTATGTCTTACCTGGAAAGGTGACACATATGAGTCAGAGGATGCAGCCAATACTTGGAGAGAAGCAGAGTGAGCGGAATCTCAGCATGTGGTGCTGGGACCCTGACACGCCATAGACCCTGGAGTCACGCTGCCTCGGCACTTCCATTAGTGAGATCATAGATGGACTCATCAAGTCTGCTTGAGTTAGGGTTTCTGTACCCAGCAGCCAAAGGCAACCTAAATAGCTCTATTTCTAATTCTTTAATCTAATCATTCATCTCTCTCTCTCTTTACTCTACAGACATAGTCTTAGTCAGCTTGGGCTGACATAACAGAATACTGTAAACTGGGTGGATTAAACAGAAATTTATTTCTCACAGTTCTGAAGGCTGGGAAGGCCAAGATCAAGCTGCCAGTCACTTCAGCTCCTGGTGTGAGCTCTCCTCCTGGCTTGCAGATGACTGACTTCTCACTGCATGCACACATGCACACACACACACACAGATCTGGGGTCTCTTCCTCTTGTAAGGCCACTGATCCCATCCTCAGGGCCCTACTCTCATGACCTATTATAACCCTAATTACCTCCCAAAAGCCTCACCTCCAAATATCACCACATTGGGGGTTAAGATTTAAGAACTTGGGGAGGGGCACAAACATTCAGTCCAAAACAGCTATTTATCATCTACCAATTTCTGTCACTTTACAAATAATGTAGAGATAGAGCTACAGAAATTTTGTTAAAGAATATTTTCTCCAGTTTGCATATAATAATGACGATGATGTTGATAATTAATTAGAATGGCTAATGTTTACTGCTTACTGTATGCCTGGAACTATTCTGGGCACATTACATGTATGAACTCATTTGCTCCTCATGGTAACCCTATGTGATAGGATGGATAATCCCTGTTTCCTGAATGAGGGCTCTGTGGCTAACTCACATGGTTAGCACAAATGGCAAATGTGGAGGCAAACTTGGGTGGGTGGCCTGGCTCATCACCCATGCTCGACCTTTACAGAACACTGTGGTCCCAGTCCATCCTCGATGAGAGCTTCTTCATCCCGTTCTTCATTATCTAGATCCTATTTTGTTCCAGTCCTCTGCTGAGCGACACTGGACAGTTTGAAACTTTACTTCAGCAAAGAGCACTGACTGCAGAGAATTCATAGTGTCTTGGCTGTGAGTCTGTATTTCTATCTAATTCCATTCCGATTTCCTCCTGCTCAGGCTGCTGCAGATGTTGCTGTGATGATCAGCAGGTGTGATGCTTCTGAAACAAGAGCACACTCTACAAAAATGCCCATTAAAAGCACTTTCCCTCTCTATTCTTGTAGTGAGAGCACCTATTTGAACCTCATGGCTTTTGGTGGTAAGAATATAAATTCTAGGCTGGTTTCTACTGTGAGCAGACTTTATCTGATTATTTATAGCCTTCTACTTTGTGGCTACTTCCTATATTGAACTATTAAATCTCCCACAGGTAGGGAACTGTCCCCATCTGCCACCTATTTCACAGCTGTTGCAGAAGAAACTGTTTGCTGCCTTGCTAAGGGCTTTATTTTTAAGCTTTTACTGCTCATTTGTATGTGAGTCACATGAGGCCTGGGGGCGAGAAGGAAGAGAAACAGTAAATAATGGCCTTTGACCTCAATAGGGTGGCCACGCATCATAATTTGTTTAGACAGTTCAGGTTCGTGCCAGGTGTCCCGAGGTAATTATTAATAACATCTCTTTTCACTCTCAAAAATGTCCCAATTTGGATAAGAAATTATATGATCGCCTAGACTTTAGAGGCTTTAAATTGAGTTAGAGAAATAGACGACACAAACAGAAAAAGACAACTAGCGCAACGAAGCAATGTGTGATGAATGCCAAAGAGATAGTCACGGCCTCAATGAACGGAAGGCCATTTTAGAAGGAGAGACTGCTGAGGGCTTTAGCAACCTGGTGAACTGCTTGAAGAAGATGAGACTCAACGCTGGCCCTTGAGAACGTGTAGAGTTCGGAGAGGCGGAGAAGAAAGAGGATCACGCAATAACCCTTCCCTTGAGACACGACTAAAATCAAAGCCTAGCATAATTTTTTCAATCTGAGCGAGTCCTTGTAAAAATGATTCCCTTTCCTCTTCTAAGCAAGCCGATGTTACAGGCAAACTAGCTTGGCAGCTTGAGCAGAAAACACATTTGGGTCCATTTAAATACGTGGGTGTTTTCCAAATGCTTACACTGGCTCCCCACCACTTTAATAAGCCGTTTGCCTTGTTGACATAATCACTACCCTGTGGTCTTGGAGGGACTGGAGCATGTGCCCAGTCAAGGAGTCCCCAGAGGGCAGCCTGGGCTTCAATTCCAAGAAGTGGAATTGCGCACATCACCCATTTTCTATTTGGCTGCATTTTCAACCACCCTCTTGGTCCAAATGGGTACAGGGACACCATGAAAAGGAAATGCTGAATGAGAACACGGGCATAGGGCTACAAACTCAGCTTTCAAAGGCCTCTTAGGAAAGTGGGGAAGAGTATCCATCAGTAGTACTTATGATTCAAAATGTCTATAATGACTCGTGTTGGATTTAATGCTTTTGAACCTAAAGGTGAATGTCACAACCACCCGGCCTTCTCTGAGCATCATACCATTAAATTAAAGACGTCCGATCTCTTCTTAAGATTTGATCACAGCCACGGTTTTTAGATTTTTTTTCTTTAATGATTGAAACCTTTTGTTCAAACAAAATCTTAGAGATAATGCTAATTTGTTTGTGACAGAGCCTGCTAGTTACCAACACAATGTCCACTCTCCTCTTTTTTCTTGTTAATCGAGCCCCAATTTTTATTTGGGCAGAAATATGCCCAGCTTAAAACAACGAAAACTATATTTCCCAGGTTTCCTTTTATCTAAAGGTGGTTACATGACACAGATCTAGCCAAAAAAGATACAATATGAGGTGTCTAAGAAAGCTCTTCAAAGAAGACTAAATCATCTGGCATGAAGTTTTTTGCTCTTTTCCTTTCTCACTAGCCTGCTTGAATTGTGGACATGATGGCTGGATCTCTGGCCACCTTCTTGAGAACGTGAAGATGGGACCATACTTTAAAGATGTGGGAACAGAAAGCCATAAGGAACTTGGATATCTAATGATGTCATGGAACTGCCATACTAACCCCTGAACTGTTTATGTGAGAGAGAAAAATTTCTCTGTTACTTATTTCTTCATGTTATTTATTTGAAGGTTTCCACATTAGCAGAAAAAGGGTAATTTTAATGTTAAGCTGTTAAACTGATAAATGTTAATCTATTGAAAGTTAAACTGACAAATAGGCTGATGTAAATATGAATGGAGACTAGAGTTCTACCTACCATAATATTTGAATTATAAGATATTTACTAAGCAACTTGGGTTAATATAGCATTTCTGGAGGCACTAGGAATGAAATAAAGGACTGTCTCTAAATTATTTAATTTTATTCGACTCATGACCCTCTGCATGGCTGAGGAATGCTCTTGAGGTAAACATACTGGAGGAAATGATCATTTTCTGTGTTACTCCAGAGCAAGTGCTGCTAAATCCAGAGTACTCTAATCCAGATCTTAATCACCATTGAATAATAAGCCTTTTCTCAGTTTAAGTGGGGAAAGACAGGTGTAAGAGGATAAAAAGAGAAGATGTTTTTGGGTATCTACTAGTTGCTGGTCATTTTGCTTATGTTATATCATGGAATCATCACTGCAAACCTATAAGGGAGAGAGACCTTATACAGTGCCCGACTTCAGTTGGCATCATTCATATAGGACACGATGAAGAGAGTGCCTGCTTCAGTTGTGCAATGTGACACCCCTAAGTTAGAGGACACGACCAATTGTTTGTCTAGTGTTTCTTTCTTTGGAGAACCAGCCTCTAGTCCATAGCCATCTTGCACCATCCATATGGTTTGGTAGACCTGACTATTCCCTGCCACAGGCCTCAGTCTGATCATTTGACCCAGAGTTGTTGGCGTATCCAACTCTCCACCTGTTAGCCCCACTTGACTCAAGGATGTCCCTGACCAAAGATGGACCAAAATAGAGTGCCCCCATGACATTTTCTAGAGCTAAGGGGAAAGATCGTTTCTTCCTCTTGAATCCTGAGTCATAAAGGTCATGTGAGCCTTCAAGCAGCTCACGGCTTTCTCACTGCTGTGTAACAAGAACTCACCTGGAAATGGAGCTTTAACATTATTTGAGAACACAGATCCAGGCATGTTGAAGACACTGGACTTTTTTGGTTATGAGTCCATTAATATGTTTTTCTTAATAAGTTAGTTTGGTTTCTATTTCTGTTATTTGCTACCAAAGAGTTTCAACTAATGCAGGTAGCTACTCCCATCTCTGTGAGGCTCTGCAAAATTAAGAAACTTGGTGAAGCCTAGTCAGTAATTGATGGAAACAGGATTCTAATAGAAGGCAATCTGGCCTTCACATCCATCTTCTTTTCATTACCCCATGCTGCCTCCCCAAACCAAATGAAAATCAATCACAATTTATGGAAATCATGTTGATTTATCATCAGGCTTTCTAAAATATAATATCATTTCTACAAATAAAGTTTCCATGTCCCAAATTTTATGCTAATACTCTCTGGTAAATTTATGAAGCAGAGTTATCATTCTTTGTTATGGAAATATTTCCATATTTACAAAGCTACGGAGAATGTTTCAATGGGATCTGTCAACAAATCCTTTTGAACACCTACTATGTACATGGCAGTGGATGAGCTGTTTACAAAGAAACAAAAGAATGAAACAAATGGAAATAACAGTCTAGAGCATAACATATTTTTAAGTCACCATGTTCCAAAGTGGAGCATGCTAAGTGCCATAACAACAACACAGATAAAATGGTCTTGCAAAAGCGGGGGGGCGGTCCATAATGGAGGTGTTATTTGTGCTAAGCAATAAAGGTCCTATAGGATTAAATGTGAGGCAATGTCAGCAGGGTATTTTAGGCCAGTGCTAGTTAATAAAACTTTCTGCAATGACAACAGTGTTCTATATCTTCCCCGTGTAACATGGTAGATACTGACCACATATGGCTATTGAGCCCTTGAAATATGGCTGATTCAACAACTGTATGGCTAATGTCTACCATATTGGCTGCTACAGTTCTAGAGAAATAAATAAGCAAATAGCACAAGCAAATGCATAGGATGGGAAGAATGGAAAGCACAGGATTTGCATGAAAGATAACTCAAGTTGTCTACGTTAGCTAAAATCAAGCTCATAGGGCAGCGAAGTGAGAAACAATATTTGGTCAAGTAGACTGAGTCGAGATTATGAAAGATTTTGACTTTGGGCTTTGTTTTTGGTCGATAAGGAGCTGATGATGGCTCCCAAGCTGAGAAGTAGTGTGATCATCCCTATGCTATGGGAAGATTAAACTGGCAGCTGTGAACATGTAGAACCAGAAAGAAGAGAGTCCAGAAGTGGAGACGCCACATGTGAGACCACAGTGTGAGTCCAGAGAAGTCACTGAAAGCCTAAAGACAAGTTAATGAAAGACAGTGACAAAGGAAATGTAGTAAAAGAGACAGATGTGAAATACGCCATAAAAGTCACGAAACAAGAAAACAAAGAACTGGTTGGAAGAATTGCGGAGCGAGGAAGGAAGAGGAATGCATTTTGGAGAATAAAGAATGGAAGAGAAATTGCAAGAGAAGTAGTTTGCGGATTACAGCCGTCTGACTTCGAGAGGCATTCTGAGTTTTCTTTTAGATCTTTTGAGTTTAAGGTACTAGTGTAAGAAATATAACTAGAATTAAAAAGAAATGTTAGAATTAAAGAGAAATGTTTTAAAGTGCAGTAGAAATTTGGGAATTATCTACATTTAGTTCAGGGACCAGCAAATTATAGCCCTCGGGCCAAATCTGGCCTTCCACCTGCTTTGTAAGCAAAATTTTATTGGGCTACAGTTATTTTCATTTGTTTACATATTACCTACAGCTATTTTGCAGTATCAATGCGGCGTTGAGTAGTTTCAACAAATCGTTTTGCCCACAAAGCCAAAATTATTTACTATCTAGCCCTTTACAGAACACATTTGCTGACCTTGATATACATGATAGAAATCACTAGAATGCATGAGATTCAAATAATTTTACTATAGGAAATTCTATTATTCATTAGAATTCAATAGAATACTCTATTGACTATTATTATGATATGGACACATCTATAATATACTAATATTCAGAATAAAAATGCAGAGATTCTCCATGATTCTAAAATATCTGTTGGATCACCAAGAAAAAATTAAGTTATTCTCCATATAAAAATACTATTAGATGTGTTGTATTTTTATCTAGATACCTGGAAATTGGTTCTCCTTTTATGATTTATATTTATCTATTCACCATAGTATTTTATTCAGTAGAACACTTCATTCCCTGTCTATGCCAAATGATATATATTTCAAGCCATGTGAAATTCTTACTTTGTTAAAGTTTTATCAGTTCATGGAAACTAAATAGGCTCTGAAGTATGTTTCAGGTTCAAACTTGTATTGTCAAAGGAGTATGGGCAGCTACTTGTATCTCACAGGGAGACTATATTTAATTATTAGTATAATAAAAAAATAAAATAAGAGAAGAAGAAAAGGAGGGAGGGAAGAAGGAAGAAGGAAAGAAAGAGAAAGAAATACAAGAAGAAACAAAGAAAAGACATATGGAATGAGCATGGACTTTGAGGCCAAACAGATTTAGGCTTGAAACTCGATTTTACCACTAAAATGTATGTGATCTTTGGCATGTAAGTTTAATCACTCCAACATCAATTTTGTCACCTCTAAACTATAAATAATAACAACTTTATAAATCTGTTCCGAGCCAAGGGTTGTAAGGTAAAATACATTACATTCAGGTAAATTTGAATTTCAGGAAAACAGAGAATAATTTTTTAGTATAAATATATCTCATGCATATTTGTTTCCTGAAATTCAAGTTTAACTGAGTGTGGTAGGCTCAATAATGGGCCCCAAGTATGTCTATGTCCTAATGCCCAGAACCTGTAAATGTTCCCTTATATGGCATAAAGAACTTTGTACATGTGATTAAGTTACAGATCTTGCGATGGAGAGATTATTCTGAATTATCTGGTGGCCCAGTGTAATCACATGGGTCCTTATGAGAAGGACGATACAAGAAGTGTCAGAGGAGAAGAAGATGTGGTGATGGAAGAGGAAGTTAGAACGATGCACTTTGAAAATGAAAGAAGGGGCCACAAGCCAAGGAATACAAGTGGGCACTAGAATCTGGAAAAGGTAGGTTAGGATGCTCTTCTCAGGGCCTCCAAAAGGAACCAGCCCAGCTAACACCTGGACGTTAACCCAGTGAAACTAATTTTGGACTTCTGACCTGCAGAACAGTAACAGCATACATTGTGTTGTTTTTAAGGCACTAGGTTTGTGAATATTTCTCACAGCAGCCATGAGAAACTATTACACTGAGCATCCTGTATTTTTTTTTTTCTGCTAAATCGGGCAACCCTACTGATGATGAAGTGTGGTAGGTCTGGTGTAAACTTCCCAGTAAACACGACAGAGTGAACACACACATTTATCTTTGCTCCCTCCCAAATCCTCACCGAAATTAAATTAAAGGAATAAATAATATATAAATCCGTAAAGATGGAGACAAATGAGGAGGGGTTGGGGAAAAGCAGCAAATTATAGATGTTAACCTAATTTTGGAAACTAGAAGAATGATGACTATTGAACCAGAGAGAGTGACACTCATTGAAACAAGCAAAGTGCTGGAACCTAAGGTGACAGAGGGTGAATCCAAAAAGAAGCAGCCAATTCATACAGCAAAACTCTGAAAGGCTCAGATACTGGAGGCATCTGGTACGAAAGCAGGCAAAACAGGAGGTTTGTTGATAGTCTGCTTCAGAGGTGATTAGTTACCAGATTTTTTCTTCCATTCCCAAACACCCCAGTGAGCATCTCTTACCCACTCCACAGGATACAGAATATGCACTTTCTGAATACTCTAAGAGAGACTCAGGAGTCAGAGATCAGGCACAGAGGAGGGTGGATTTGACAGAACTTGTACTGAAAATAGAACATTATGTAAATGTCAGCATTCTGAAGAGTAAAAATTCTGACCTCCTTCCCTGATAAGATTTCAGGATGCTGGAGATCAAGATTTTATTGCCTAGGCAGGAAATTAGAGCACACTTAACTGGACAATCTCACTATCCAAGAGAAAAAGTATCTACCAATACTCACAATTTGGTTTCCCAGAATAAAATGCTGGATCTCTGCCGGATTAACCTGCTGTAAACTGACCAAAATCTCTGTCATACACAGAATATAACTAGGTAGATGGTTAGTGCCTCACAGAAACAGAGAGACAACAAATATCTCCAGAAGTCTGAGAAAAAACATAATGAACCAAACCAAACAAAGATAAAGGAAATTGTATGTTTTAAAAATTGTACAGAAAATAGAAACAAACTTCAAAATGGTACAATTAATGTCCTCAGAGAGATAGAATGCTTAATAAAATGAAACAGTCAGAACAGGAATGAATGTTGGAAATTTAAAATATGCCAGTTAAACTAAAACATCCAATGAAAAGTCTGAAGAAAACATTGAGAGAATCTCCCAGAAAGTAAAGAAACAATACAAGAGTATGAAAACAATAGGTGCTAACAGAAAAGAAAATCTGAGGATCAATCCAAGACATGTCTCTTTGGGTTCATGACTAATGTGAATTCTGGAAAGAAAGAACAGAGAAAACAGAAAGAGATTCTCAAACAAATAGTATTAAAAAATGGAAGTCATGAGTTTCCAGAGCGAGGAACAAAAAAGACACACACCAAGGTGTATTATCATGACAATCCAGAACACCAGGGCCAAAGATCAGATCCTAAAAGCTTCCAGAGAAAAAACAGGTCACATGTAAATAGGATGACCATGAACCCTAGTTGGCCTGGAACAGCCTCACTTTACACTTGTCCTGGCATTCCATTTGCTTTAAGATTTATCTAGAATCTGTCATTTCTTAACAAATTATTATTATTAATTGAGGCATTAAAATAACCCTAATGGTTTTATAGGTTTTTGTATTTTCAGCTTCTGCTAGAAGATTTGTCTGCAATGTATGGATGCATGTGTAATAAACAGGATACTTACGTTAGCACATGGTTAAACCTGAAAGATGAGGAACAAATCAAATTGTCAGCAATTACTCATCTCTCACTTCCTCATTCTTTCTCTTTTTGTCTCCAGCTTTATTGAGATATAATTGCCATATAACATTGTGTAAGTTTAAGATGTACAACGTGAAGATTTGATACATGTAGATATTGTGAAATGACTCCCACAATAAGGTTACTTAACACATCCAACACCTCACGTAACTACTTTTTTGTTATAGTGAGAACATTTAAGATCTACTCTTTTAGCAGCTTTCAAGTACGAATACATTTTTGTTAACTATAGTTACGGTGCTGTATATTAGCTTTCCAGAACTTATTCATCTTAATAACTGGAAGTTATTAACTTAAGAACTGGAAGTTTGTAACTTTTAACCAACATCTCCCCATTTTCCCCACTCCCTGAAAACCACCATTCTGCTCTCTGTTTTTATGAACTCAGTTTTTTTAAGATTCCACACATAAAGCAAGATCATACAGTATTTTTCTTTCTCTGTCTGACTTATTTCACCTAGCATAATTCCCTCAAGATCCATCCATGTTGTCACAAATGGCAGTATTTCCTTCTTTCTATGGCTGAATAATAATATTGCAGTGTGGTTCTATATTCCAGTGTGGACTATATATATATATAGTCTATTAAGTAAAAGTTTTTGTTTAATTAAAAATTAATGTGTTTAATTTCAATTTTTCAGAAAAGTTGAGGAAATGAATGTCCAACTTGCATAAAATGGTTGTTGACATTTCCCATCTGGATTATGCGTTGTCACCATGATGTTGTCTTCAAACCATTCCAAAACTAAGTGGCTTCAAGAACAAGCATTTATATTCAAGCTCAAGGGTCTGCATGGATGGTTTGGCTGATATAGGCAGGACTCAGCTGGGCAATTTCGCTTCAGACTGCAGGTTGGCTGGCTTTGATCCTAGTCTGCAGGTTTGACTCAGGTGTGCTCCAAGTGTGTTTGTCTGTGGCCACGTCTGATGGGACCGCAGCTACCAAGGTCAGGCTCTTTTCATGGATTACCACAGCACAAAAACGAGTAAGACCACATAACACCATTTAAGGATTCGACTCATGTCAAGTTTGCCAGCATTCCATTGGCTGAAGCGTGTCTCATGTATTAATCCTACGTCAATGGGGGGAAGGAAAGTGAAGATTTGCTGAACGTTGCTCCAAGCTACCACCTTTTCATCATGGGGGCCATAGTTATGTTATTCATCACATGATAGAAGACACAAATGTGATGATAAGTATCAGTATCTGTTTCAAAAGTCACTAATTAAACAAAACTGTGCTTGAGGCTGACAATTTCACATGTGCAACTAAAGAAAATACATTTACTTATCACTCTCTGAAACCTGACTTATTACTTAGATCAAATGATTTCTACTAAGTTAATTTTGCTCATTTATAATTTCAAGTGTTTTTGTACATATTTTTTAAAAAATTGAAGCAATGGCTTGATATGTGTTGGTTTCCTTAGCAGAATGTGAACTTCCCAGAGTTAAATTAGGCCAATTTAAGATCAATGTCATTGGATCTTTTAAAAAAACAAGTTAATGACAATATTGGTTTAGTTTTTTAAAAAATTTAATGCATGGAATCAAAATAAAGCTTTTAAAATTTCATTTTATTAAAGATGAAATGCCAATTATTACTAAGAATGCCATTGGAAAATCAGTTAAGAGAGCTGGCCCGGTGGCATAGTGGTTAAGTTTTTGCACTGAGCTTCAGTGGCCTGAGGTTTGCGGGTTCAGATTCCAGGCATGGACCCACACACTGCTCATCTAGCCTTGTGGGCCGCGTCCCACATACAAAATAGAGGAAGACTGGCTCAGATGTTAGCTAAGTGACTATCTTCCTCACAAAAACAAAGATTCTACATTGAAGATAAAATGTTTGCTTTTGCAAAGATAATGCCATGTAAAATTTAGTGAATCAAATTATGAAACTCATGGAGCAGAAATGTACTTGGAATTGGTTATGGTGCAAACATAATCCATAATTGCTTTTAAATAAGCTGTAGTGAAATCAAAGTTATAGTTGTCCAAATTTACAAGTAGTTTCATACATATACAGTTAAAATTAACCATAACAGGTTTGTTTCGTTGTTTCTTTGATGAAATTGATTTAAAAAGACAACAACAACAAAGAAAACTACACTATGGGAGTATGTATTTTCTCTCTTTGCTTCAAGTAGATTTTAGCCATATTTAAGCTTTTGAAGAACTACTTGTCACACCACTATAAAGGTTTTACCATGGTATTAAACTTTTGTTTTGAAAATGAGAACTCTAAATTTTGTTTAGAGATAGTTAGGAAAATTCTATGAAAATATTCAAGGAAATGGAGCTTCCAACTGGCTTTTGAGGATTTTAGTGACAGCAACTCTTAAAGACAAACTTAGCAGGTGAAAATGTAATTCATTCCTACAAAAGCGAGGAAGGAACTGAATGGATTAAATGATGGTAGCTCACGTGGTGAACAGAATTTAATTTTGAAATTCTATAATGGTGTTTTGAAATATCTCAACTTGTAAGAAAAATCTTTTCACGGACTCCCACTTTAAAATGGATGATTTATATTATATACCAAAATGGAATAAAATTAAGAAGATCTATGATGTTGCAGCATCTAAATCTGGCAAAACATTAAAATAATTGCAGTTAGAGAAAACCTATTTGATGCGGTTTGTGTTCTAAAAATATTTGAAAAAGGAAGCATTCTGAATGAAGGATATAAGACAGTACCTTTAAAATAGACTAAAATATTTATACAATTCAATAAGCTCCCTTAAGAATACCCTTCATTGAGCAGAATTTACTCTGCAATTACGAAATACTTCAGCTGCTATAGAGAGAGTATTTTCTCAGTAAAAAATTTATAGTTAATAGAGAAAACTCAATTAAGGTTGTCAAAATGTCAAATTTATTAACCATTAAAGAACGCAACTTTAAAGACTATATGCAATTTTGTGAGGAAAAGAATAAGATCATTAAAAAATACATTCTTCAGAAAATTTTCAGGGGCCAGCCCAGTGGCACAGCAGTTAAGTTCACACGTTCCACTTCGGCAGCCCGGGGTTCACCAGTTCGGACATGGCACGGCTTGGCACGTCATGCTGTGGTAGGCATCCCACATACAAAGTGGAGGAAGATGGGCACAGATGTTAGCTCAGGGCCAATCTTCCTCAGCAAAAAGAGGAGGATTGGAAGCAGTTAGCTCAGGGCTAATCTTCCTCAAAAAAAAAAAAAGAAAAAGAAAAAAGAAAATTTCCAGTGTCATAATATTAGGCTTAAGTATAGCCTTAAATGATTAAATTTCATAAACAGGTACCAAAGGTGATTGCTTTCCTTATAGTATTTTTAATATTCAGATAATCAATATAAATAAGGGTATTTTTTTTACTGTGCGTGAATATATATTATTTTGAATTTTTAGATAGAATTTTTAAAATACTTCTTGAATAGAATTATTTTATAGGCCAATCAATACTTGATGATAGTGTAGGCCTGGAGTGCTGACATAGCCGGATACCCACCACCATCACCAAAGGCAAGGTCAACAGCTGGAACCGCACAGTCTCACTTTGTCTGACCTGGAGGAGTCCACAGCCTGCTGAGCCCTGGAACCCAGGCTGCACCTCAGAGAGGAACAAAGAGAGACAAGAGGACCAGTATCCATACAATTGTCGCCTGATACTTATGTATATCTTTTGCATTGCTTGTTTGCTTCTTTGATAGTAATTTCAAGTAAAAACAAGCAGCCAAGTAAAAAAAAAATCCTCATTCTCTTCAGTTTTTCAACCTGGATCAACATTTGTGGCATGTCCTAGTTTTATTGATTTAACTAGAAATTTTGATGTCATAATGTTAGGCCTATGGGGAAAAAGACTGAAGTAAGAAAGATAATTCTCATTTTCCCTAGAGGAAGTTATTATTCAGTAGACAATATCTAAAATTTTTTTAAATAATCAAAAAATAGCATTGTAGGGGCTGGCCCCATGACCGAGTGGTTAAGTTTGTGTTCTCCACTTCAGCGGCCCAGGGTTTCACCAGTTCGGATCCTGGGCACGGACATGGCACCACTCACCAGGCCATGCTGAGGTGGCGTCCCACATAGCACAAGCAGAAGGACCCACAACTAGAATATACAACTATGTGTTGGGGGCTTTAGGGAGAAGAAAAAGAAAAAAAAAAAGAAGATTGGCAAGAGATGCTAGCTCAGGTGCCACTCTTTTTAAAAAAATAGCATTATAATATATTGTGTATAAATATGGAAGTAAATAGCAGAAGAAACTGCTAAAATGGTTGAAAGTGGGAACAGATTTGGGAAGGAGAGGGAGAGAAGTTGTTACTAAAAGTTGTTATCATATTTGAGTCTTAAAATTTTGAAGATGTTTTGTTTTGATTTTTTAAAAGTAAATAAGGTTTTTTATAAGTGCTTAATATACATATTAAGAAATCAAATTTTCCTTTCTCTGTCATTTCCAATTTTCATAAGTCTCTACTGATACATTTGATTTCCTCCTGTTTTCTGACAATCTCTGCATAAGAAATTACTAGTTCACTATGATCTGAGACCATACGGACTGACCTAGATAATCTTGGAATTGCTAAACCATTATGAAAAGTTTCCTGTTAGGTAAGTTTCAATCCTTTTGCCACTCAAAATTTTGCCAACTCAAAGCATTTTTGCAAATATACAGTTGATTGGAATCTGGAAAAGTAATGAGTTTTTAATGTTCTTGTATGCTTTCCCAATATCGGACACTAGAATTAATTAATTTAAAAGATCCCTACTACCCTCAGATGCTCTTCTCACTACGTTAAAGGAAAAGGAGACCCCCCCTCCCAGTTCCCTACACTGGGATGAGATTTATGGATGCATTATTATTAACCAAGATCAGTGGTGGGTGGAAATGCTGGCATTCAATAAAGGGAGTTGCCCCCAAGATTAAGCTCGTTAATGAAACATTTTTTTCTAATCACTGACCTCTCCTTCCTCTAGTTTCTGGGTAAACAAGTTAAGAATGCTGAGTGTTGTGGGCTGGTCCCCAAGTTTTCCTGTAATACAATACAGTCTGGACTCTATTACTGAAATGCACGTCATTGTCTGTACACTAGTCCCCAAGGCCTGCAGGAGCTGTTGTGACTTGCTTGTTCCCGGTGTTCAAATCGTCCCGCTGTTTTGTCAACACTTTAAGGTCAAGTCTCTGATCATGACTGGTCACGTTCACTCTTTTTATTGGCAGTGGATTCTCTTTCACTGTGCTCGCACCTCAGATCACCCTCTGCCCAAACAGACTTGATCAGCAGTGAAAGGAAGAATACTTCATGCTGAAAATGCCAAGAGAGTCTGTACACGGTCACTGTTGGGTCTGGATAGAGTTTCACAGGAGGTTGAAAAGGGTATCAGGTGAAAACTGTGAGTTAATATTGAGAGCAATTCTCCATTACCAGCCTGCTCCAGCCCCCCTTTTAAGAGTAAGGAAGTAACTGATCATAATCAGGCTGCATTCACCAAGGCTTACAGAGCATCCACACAGGCGTGGTTCTAAGTGGTTTTTCTGTCTTATCTCATTTAGTCCTCATCACATCCGTAGGTGGTATTTCCATTTCATGGAATTAAATAAAAGAATGCCTTAAATGCTTAACACAATGCCTGACAATGCATAAAGAAATATTAGCTTACTATCATCACTAATCATCAATAAAGACTCATCAATGTGTTATGGTTATAAAGCTGAGTCTTTTAGAATCCTACCAGTCCAAGGTAGGCTTTTCCCCTTGGGGAAAGAACGCAAAAGGTGAACTAGGAAACTCTTATGCAAATTGACTTTCCTATATCTCAGTGGTTAATCTCAGCAAGTGAGGGCAAGACAAAAGAAATTTCTCAACACCAATCCTAGTGACTGAAGTATGTCATGTGCCTAGATATTGATTACATATGACTTCCCTGGGCCAATGCCTCCCCCATCTAATACTGACATTTTCGCTCAGCGACCAGAGGCTCAGTCTCACAGCCTCAGTTGTCCAAAGAGAGAATGGGAGGTCGGGGCAGACAGTGGGAATGCTTTGTTCAAACAGAGGGGAAGCCTGTTAGCAAAGATGCTGTAGAGGAAATTCAGGCATCAATTAAATGCCCTTCGGTGTCACGTCTCCCTCTGAGAGTTTATGATGCTAATAACACGTTGATCATATTTTTAAGGGATTAAAATGAGGACTCTGTCACTGCACTGCAAGTGTACATCTTGGAACTGAAACTTAACAAAATCTTATATTTAATTAAAACTTTTAACTTTGGGGGCCAGCCCCGTGGCCTAGTGGTTAAGTTCACACACTCCACTTTGGCAGCTTGGGGTTCAAGGGTTTGGATCCTGGGCTCAGACCTAGCACTGCTCATTAAGCCATGCTGAGGCAGCATCCCATATAGGGGAACTAAAAGGACCTATAACTGGGATATATAACTATGTACCTGGGGGAGCTTTGGGGAGAAAAAAAAAAGAGGAAGATTGGCAACAGATGTTAGGATCTGAGAGCCAATCTTCTTCACCAAAAAGCATTAAAAAAAATGGTTCTACCATTAAAGAAAAAAAAAAACTTTTAACTTTGAAAAAAATTTGCTTTAAAAATAGACATTAAAAAGTTAAATATTAGGGGGTCTGGCCTGGTTGCATAGTGGTTAAGTCACCACACTCCACTTTGGTGGCTTGGGGTTTGCAGGTTTGAATCCCAGGCACGGACCTAGCACCACTCATCAAGCCATGCTGGCATCCCATATAAAGTAGAGGAAGATTGCTACAGATATTAGCTCAGGGCCAACCTTCCTCACAAAACAAAACAAAAGTTCAACATTAGAGTCCCGGGTAGGTACAATTGGGGTGGGCAATGGGCATGATGGAGGGGTGTGATTAAATCAAGGGCTTTGGTATTGGGCAGATAGGGCTGGGATTAAAACATGACCCTGAGCCCAACCAGCTATGTGAACCCGGGAAGGAGGTAAGGTCACCTCTTTACATGTGTGTTTTTGCATCTGTTTAATAAGATACTTGAAAGAGTCTTTGTGAGGGTTATATAAGATTGCACATATAAGGTACTTGGCACATAGTAGGTACTCAATAAATGACAGTTGTAATGGTAATGATATTTGAGAGGACGAGGAGATCCAGGAAGTACCTCAGACTCCATAAATTCTGCACAACAGAGGAGTCATTTTCAAACCACCCAACATAAACGATTTTCTCATCTTGCCAAAAACCTGGGCATATCCAAACCCTCCTATCCTCACAAACTGGCTCAGAGAAATGTGGTCCTGAACAGGAGAGGAGAGAGAGGTGGGTTATGTGTTTGTTATAGGTAATACCTCACAGCTGATGCATATTTTCATCGAGTGGGTTCCAAACATCCTTTAACACAGTGGACATTCATTCAATAGAACCAAGCAGGACAGGAAGCAGTTAGCAGAAACACCATTCCCAGTAAGAAAGAGCCAGTGTTTCAGAGTTTCCTGAAGGACCCCAGGGATGTGGAACTCACTGACGCAAATTCCACAGAATCTAGAAATTATCTGTAGTTAAAGTGCAAATCACCAGGAACAGGGAACCAACCGTTCCGACCAGTCTGGATAAGTACAAGAAACACAGAAGACAAACACTGGGAGATGAAAGTCCGGAGATGGACAGACAAGTGGTTTCAGATCACAAAGGGCAGAGAAACCACCAACTCCCCAGTCAGGAGGAAGTGGATGTTAACACTAGGCTCACACTTTTATTACTCGCTACATAATTAACTTTGAGCGAATTGTTTCTTGTTCTCATCCCGTAGTAGTTTCAGTTGTTCTTAAGTATTCCCTTTGTTAAAGCCCCTTTAGTGCTGTTAATGCCCCCCGGAACAACTGAATCCTCAACTGATAATTTTAATAACAGTTTCAGGATGGATAGTCCAAGCTAAGTAGACACCGCTTTTTAGCAAAGTGTTGTTTTCAATGAGGTTAATTCCATCTGGGTGTGCTAAGATAATAAGTAATATAATTGATTATATTTCACATCAATTTGTTCCTTATCTCAACATTACCTTTGTAGGTAGACAGGGAATATATTATCACACCCATTTTATAGATGACAGAATTGAGCTCCTTGACGTTTAATTTTCCAAGTCTACAGAGTTGATGTCAGAACTGAGAGTAAAACGCAGGCCAAGTTAAGTAAACCCAGATGCCAGGACCTCTCCTCTTTACCACATTGCCTTTTGACAAATACTTTTGCAAATGAAATAATATTTTTATTTGCTTCTGGTTTCAAAATGCTACATTTTAAAATCCACTTTGGATTTAAGTCTGCTATATGTTGAGTATATAATCGCTGAGCTGTGAAAAACTTGGTGATGTTTCTTTCTCAGGATCCAAGAGCTATAGATAGTCTAAAAGGAAAATCAGTTTTAATAGAAATGTTGGATGCCTTAAATGGGTTGGATCTATAAAATATTCGTTTCACACAAGGAAATGTTTTAGAATTATACTCCATGCTAAAATACTACAGAAAATCTTAATATCAATAACCCTTCAGGACAGAATTAAGGCTGAAATTTAAAATCAGCCTGGCCCTTAAATTTCTGTGTTTAACATTTATCGACACAGCCATATTCAGGCACATTCTGAAGATTTTGACTTTTTTTGTTAAATTCATATATATATATATGTCTCCAGACAGGCTAAGAAATGTAAGTGTAATAGAGTTTTCACGTGTTATGTGTGAAAAGGTTTTCCTTTTGGTTGATTGGTTATGGAGATTTTGAATTCTCAGACCTGGTACCTGCAGATATATATATTTGCAGATGGTAATCAAACCTCACCCCTCCACCTCCCCCAACAGCCCGGCCCCCAGTAGCTTCTATATATCTCGTTTTACTTTTGTTTATCTTTGCAGGACTCACACGAGGAAGAAGAGGCTGCTGTATCGGCACCTTCCCAGGTCTGCATCTATCATCGCTGATGTTTTGAACCAGCTCCCTTTGGGTTGTTGTGTAATTGGTTCAGAAAGGTTAGAGTGGGTCTCATCTCGTCTGTTACCCAAGGACGTTGTGAAGATGTCAACGCTGAATGAGTCAGCTGCGTGGTCTGCACGAGTCAATCATTTCATACAAGGAGCAGTAGGTGCATGTCAGCAGGCCAAGGTCTTTGACATCCTTCATCAATTCTCTCTTCTCTGAGTTGCCTTTTAATGATGCCAGTAGAAGGACTGCTTTAGACGACTTATTGAATTTTCCAGCCAGGAGGGAAGTGAAGGATTATCAAATGTCATTCCCATGAGTTTATGGAAATGGAGGCACAGAGCGTTGACGTGCTTTTTCCAAGGCCACATAACTGGTAGTGACAACTGGAACTAGAAACCAAGTTTACTGATGCCCTTTGGCTTCAGACTCCGCCTACCATGCCCAGTCAAATAAATGACTTAACGGAGATGCTCACTGAATTAAGCAGCTGTTTTGATTGAACTGGTGTAATAAATGAAAGTTCCTGCAACTAGGAGTTTTGTTCCAATTGAGCTGCAATGCTGATGGACAGACTTGAAGCTGATTAAGCATTTTAGATTCAATTCTTTCTGGATTCCTTGGGCTGTGCTCTCATCTGGCTCAACCTCCAAATAAAGAACCCTGGAACATTTTATTCCTTAAAAAACGCAATTAGGAATGCCATGTAAAATGTATAGTTTCATGTAATTATAGGAATTTTGCCATTATATCCTCTCAGCCAAAGATGGTTTTATTATGGAGAATTGAATTGAAGTCATGTAAACAGAAAACAGTATTTTTAAAACACCAAGAAAGAACAACCACTACAAGGCATGTAATAGCATCTATATAACATAAATGTTGGGTTTTGACTAATACTCGATGTCCTTTGGTACATGGAATAATGGAATCCAGGAAGGAAATAACCAGCACCACCTTAAAATATCTCAAGCACCTCTCAGGGGAAAATCCCTCCGTTAACAGGCATCCTGGCATCAACATAAAATATCTAACAGCTTTCTCTCAGTTGTAGGACAAAAGAATTTGTGTCAACAGAGAAAGGAAATCAGACGTAAACATTGAGACTTTTTCTATGGCTTTTTCTATGGTTTTAAAAATCAGGAAGTAATCTCTTCACTTATGGCCACAGCAAGTTATAGTGGAATCAATCATGAAATTGGTGAAACAAAAGCACTTATGAAAGTATGTAAAATTGATGCAAAAAAAGAAAGTTAGATTATCAGCATGTTTACCATAAACGTGTACTACAACTCTGTACGTGTGTTTCAGTTATAACCACATCGAATGAGTTTTTGTTTAATCTGCTATTTTCAGCATCAAGTTCATTCTTTGTTTCATTCCAAGTTCCTTTTAGGATTTTCACGTGACTTGCATTAGCATTTTTGGCTTCAAAACTACCTCTAATGAACCATTTACAGATTTTTTTAAGCATGCTTAAAAAATTAGGCTGTGACAGTTATCCAGAACATAATTTGATATGCTGCTTAATTATTTAATACACTGTTTAAAAATTGAAGTGGGGCCTCTGTTTGGTTGGTTGATACAGTGCCGTTAAGGTGGATTTGAAGCCCCTTCAAGACTGTAATTATCAGCTGAGTCCTTCAGGGTCCGGATTTATAAATTAGAGTGTGTCCTAATAAAATGCTAATTCAAAAACGTCAACCTCAATGTTTTTAAAAGCATGTCTTTAAAATATTACTAAACACCTACATCTTAAGAAAAATAATTACTAAGCTAAGGAAATTGAGTAAAATATTCTCTTAAAATGAAAATAATCTAATCCATGTAGTGCTTCTTCTTATATTTATGTGCATTCTCATTCATATCTCATTTCCAAATTCTCAAGAAAACATATGATTCTTTGCTACAAAAATATCTGTTTACCTAACATAGTTCAAATCTTCCCCATGATGGCAGGTGTTGAGGCAAACCCTATGAGAGCCATCAGTCTCTTTTAACAAATGACTGTTGAACATCATAACCAAACTTCACGACTCTTTTTACAGGAGGAAAATGAAAGTGAGTGATGGCCCTCTCTGCAACGTGTTATCAAATTGTGCCTCTTTTGGTGAAAAAAATAACACAGCATTTTTTTCCAGGAATCACACAAATGGAAATGAAAATATAACACAGCTTAGATAAATATTTTTTTAAGAGTACTCTGAAGTCCTCTGCGCTGGAATCACTTGTGGTACTTGTGTAAAATGCAAATTCTTGCCTAGTCTCAGACCTATGGAATCTGAGGGTTCTTTAAAATTTAAAAACCAATGATTGGGATGCTTAACTATTTCTTGTTTCAGAAAGTCTTCCCTGATTCTCCTCAAATCCAGGTTTGTTAGCCTTTTCCAATTCTTCTTTCATTACTTACCCTTGCCTTGTAATTACTGCCTAGAGGCCAGGGGCTATGTCTTGTTCTCTGTTGTATTCTCAGAGCTTAGCGCAGTAACCGACACATGGTTAACCTTTAAGAAACTATTTGTTGAACTATTTGTTGAATAAATGAATGATTAATTAGTAAAACATAGAACTTTGGCCGTGATGAAGCAGAATTGTTGATGATAATCTCATTTCCCAAGTCACAGACAAAAGTGATTTTTAAATAAAAGAGTAATTCCTTCTCTCTCACACCACTCATGTCACCACTACTCCAGGGCAGAGTGTCCTTTAACAGTAATTCTCCAATCCACCTCCCTTAAAACTAAACTCTTGCCTCAGTAGTGATCTGAAAGTCTGTCTACAGTTCTCTAACCTTCCAAGCCAAATTTTTTGTTAATTCAAATGTAAACTAGAAGTTCTCTGTCCCGGAGCATTGAGATCAAGAACGATCTTAAGAGAAAGGGGTTAATACGCAAGATAAGAGAAGTTCAGGGGCCGGCCTGGTGGCGCAGTGGTTAAGTTCGCACGTTCCGCTTCTCGGCAGCCCGGGGTTTGCTGGTTCCGATCCCGGGTGCGGACATGGCACCACTTGGCAGCCACACTGTGGTAGGCGTCCCACATATAAAGTAGAGGAAGATGGGCACAGATGTTAGCTCAGAGCCAGGCTTCCTCAGCAAAAAGAGGAGGACTGGCAGTAGTTAGCTGAGGGCTAATCTTCCTCAAGAAAAAAGAAAACAAAAAAAAAGAGGAGTTTAGTGCAGTGACGCAGTGGACGAAGAGTTAAGGAAATGGGAGAAGCCACAGACACTAGAGATCTTGCATAATTCTTCGAGGTTAAGTCTGGAAATCAGTTGAAAACCTGTAGTTAGAGGGTTTTGAAAATTTAGGCCAAGCATTCAAGATTAAGGAGAGGACCTTATTTCTTGAATATAGGGTGCAGTTTGTGTTCAAAACGTCACCCCTTAAGGAGAGCACGGTGGGCTGATCTGGGAAAAAGTACCCAGGCACCTGCCCTTACATTTATCTCATAAACCACGCTTCTGGGATAGAAAGCAGCAAAAAGAGGGAGCTGCATAGAACATTTCTTAATTTAAATGATACATGAATGTTGCATAAAAACCAAAGGGAAATGTACACAAGGCAAAGAATAGAGTTTTAAGTAATTGGGTTTCTTTCTATCATTAAAGTTTTTCTCTTGCGTATTATACTAAAGTGTAGACCTATACTAAAGGATAGACACAGGTCGGGTAGGAGCGGTAGATACGGACAAGACTAGGGCCTGAAGCTGGAGTGTGGGGTGGGAGACTGGCCACCGGGGAGACAAGTACAATTATTGAGACCAGAAGCAAGCTGATTTGATTTTGAACAGCTGAGATAATGGCCTAAGGCTTCTTCTCTTTGGCTTCTTGAGGACTAGCTGATGTTAAGATTTCTGAGTGGGACTTGAACACTTGGCCAAAGAAGTTTGGTGAGTGATAAGTGCTTAAGGGCACTAAGAGATTAGAGGAAATTTTCACAAACAGTTTGGCTTCTAGAACCTTCCTCCTTCATCACGTCTCCCAGGCAGGGCCAACTACATGGGCATACAACCTGTGCAGTCAGAGGGGCTCTACGCTTGGCTTAATGCTCCACTGTCACCGTCTTGAAATTCTTAAGAATTTTATTTTAGAACTTGTGGTTGTAAGTGCGGTCCGTGGGGCACTGGAGCATGAACACGAGCAGGGAGGTTAGGCACAATACGCATGCCTGTCATTCCTCGTCACTCCGTTCACATGTAGCATTTGTGTGTCCCCAAAGCACAGAATTCTGGCAGACCCCTGAGGTGGGCACGTTCAGCAAAATTGCAAGTGACTACAAGGTAACATTTAAAACTGAGTAATCCAGGAGTGCTGACAGCCCCGAGAGTACACACGTTCAGTCTGACCCAGAATGTGCTTTGAACAGAGAAAGCTGGCAATGGGATTCTAAGAAACACCAGCAATTTAGGAATCCTGTCATTTCTTACTCAAGTTATTCCTCTGTATTAGCCAAACACTTTCACTGAAAATAATGGCGCAGAAGGAAAGGGAAACATATAGTTCCTTCTCTTCTCAGTTCTTTCTTACTCATCAGTAAGCAGAAGGTAGAGAGTGTTCATAGAATGTGTGCATATTAAGTGAAATAAAAACAGAGCATCCCACTCTTCTGGTAAGAACAAAATACATGTGCATGTGTGAGCTACGAAACATGACTTGTGCCATTTCGATGATTCTGCTTATGCTCTTACTGACATTGCACAATATAAAAATGAACAGTAAAATTCATGCTAATAACTTAAAATTTTAATTTTTCTCTACTTAGAATGACATTAAGTAATAAATAAAAAACATGGTGACAGGTCAAGAGAGAAGCCACAGAAGAAAGGACAGGTTGATCTTTTAACACCTTTAATGGCACTGTTACCCCCTGCTTTTTCCACAAAGAGCTGTGCATTTTTATTTTGCACTGGATCCCACATATTATATAGCCAGCCTTGCTCTCAGTTAAGTATCTGAAGGAGAATCATCTTGGAAAATGCTGGAAAGAAAGAAGGCAAAGCAGGGAGCTGAAGCCTAAATGATTCCCTAACCTTCCTCCCAGTCACACGGCAATCAAAATCTGTCTGTGATGTAGGCAGATCTGGCCTCTGCTTCTTTGCTTTGTGACCTTGTGAATGTTGCTAACCTTTCTGAGCTTCAGTTTGCCCATCTGTGAAAGTGGAATAGCAACATGCACGGGTACGGTGAGGGATAGACACAACTCGTGCAAAGTGTCTACCACAAGTCAGCTCGCAATATATGGTAGTTGTTAATACTGCTATAATTAAGGGGCCTCTTATTTCTAGGACCTATAGGGCTGCCCTTATATATGGCAGACTCCAGTTTGCTTTTGCAAAAGGATTTGAAGACATACTGGTTTCTTCTTGATGCCTAAAGTTCCACTAACAATCTATTCCTGATTATTCAAATTTTTCTTTCCACAGGCCTCCCCAGGAAGGGTATGATACAAGTGTTGAGCATTTCCGTATGAATGTACAACAAATACAGGCCATATCTGCAAGAGCAGTGGACACCTGGAAGGTGGGGTAGAGGATGTTTCTGAAAGGTTGTAAAGGAGCAAGTGCTCGTGCCGCTCACCATGACCCTGAAGCCAATCAATTGCAAACGAGTTGGTTGAGAAAGGGATTTATTCTATTAGCCAGCAATATTGGAAGATGGAACACTCATGTCCCAAACACCATCATAAACAAGCACATAATCTTGAGGCAGTTATACAGGTACTGGTGGGCTATGAGGCAGGGATGTTGACCGTCTGGGACTACTGGGCTATGAGGCAGGAACGTTGACCATCTGGGATCAGTGACTGGAGATGCCATACCAGGTCTTTCAGTTGTCATCGATGATGGATGCCAGCATAGATGTTCCTCTCTGAGGAGGTCATCATGTTCCTAAGAAACTCAAAAGAACACAGTTATCATCTATCACTATTGGGAGGTACATGTGTCAGCCAGGATTATTTCCCAGAGGGTAGCTATCTATCTCCTGGGCTATGTGCAAGGTAAAACATGTGCAGCGTGGGCCGGTTAGTCAGAGGTTATTTTAAGTGACAACATGGCTTCTGTCATGTCAACCTTGCTTCAGGCCAGTATCAAGGTCATACCAGAAAGAGAGCGTGAGGGAAGGGGAGAAGGAAGAACAAGAACAAATTCCACCTTCTTAGACTTGTGATCACCTAACTGGGCAAGCTTGAGCAAGTCAAATATCTTACAACCCACTGGTCTCAATTTCATATAAAATGATGGGTTGATTGCTGTGAAAATGCCTTCACAATCTAAGATTTTAAAATTCAGCCATCATTCATCAGAGGCCTGTTCTGTATATGACACTGTGCTCCTTGCTTTGGGAGACACAGAAGGGGGTGAGGAAAGGTCCCTGCCATCAAAGAGTTCACAATTTGGAAGGCAGGATTAGGTCAAGACACCCACTATGTGTAACACAGGAAAGAATAAGTGCCATTGGAAGAACAGAGACTGAGACACAGTGAAAAGAGCAGCCATCTTTGTACTTTGAGCCAACGTGTGTCTTTCTCTTTACCCTTCCTGCCCCATGCTGTCCTACGTGAACGTTTTGTTTTGCCACATACTGATAATAAGAACTACATTATTTTGCACATACACTCTGTGTCATACATTGTGTCAGAAACTTTCACCTATGCGACATCAGTTAATTCAGGTAAATACTGCTAGCATGAGAAAACGAATGAATAGAAACCAAGGGCTTGCTCAAGGTCATGCAACTAATGAGCATCAGAGTCAGGATTCGAACCCAGGTTAATCTGACTGAGAGCCCAATCTCTTTCCATTTTGTTTCCAAACCTGAGGTTCCCCAAGAAGACCACGTTGTTCTGTGCCTCCACACCTTTGCATCTGCACTTCCTCTATCTGGAATGACTTCAACCCCTGTCTCCCTGATAAACTCCTACACATAATTTCAAACCCACCTCAGCTGTTAAACTCCTTTTCTCCACCACTTCACCCCCAAAAGAGTAATAACTCCCTATTCTATGCTTACAGGTTTCTCCTATACGTGCTATTATTTTCTTATCATGGTGTAGGAGAGTAATTCATTTACAGTTTTGTCATCACTTTTAGCAGCCTCTTGAGAGATGGTCCATATCTTTTCTGTTTTTGTATATTTAGCACATGGTAGAGGCTCAACAAATTTTTGCTAAAACATGTTGAATTGGATATTCATTTAGAGGGATTAGTGTTGCCTAAGGACACATTGCAGGACTCAGCAAAATTTTCTGTAAAGGACCAGAAAGACAATATTTTAGGCCTTTGCAGGACACAGGGTCTCTGTCGCAATTACTCACTACTGTTATTTCACTGCAAAAACAGTCATACAAAATAGACTTAAATGAATGGGTGTGACTGCTTTCCAATAACACTTTATCTATAAAAATGGATTGGTAGGTCAGATTTGGCCCTCAGGCTATAGTTTGCTAACCCCTGATGTATTGTATGCTAACAAACTGAGATTAGGAGTGGGAATGGAGAATGTCTTCGAAACAGAAGAAACAGCATGTGCAAATGCCCTGTGGCAGTATACGTTCAGAGAAAAACACAAACCAGTAGAGCTGGTTATGGTGTACAAAGCAAGGAAGTAATAATAGACACATCTGGAAAAATGGGACAAGAGTTTGGAGGCCCTCAAATGCTAGAGTCAGGAGTCTATTCTCAACCTAGTAGGTATGGGAATGCCATTGAAGTTTTTAAGGAAAGTGATGACCTGTAGTGACTGTACATTAGAAATTAATATGTCCATACATATACTAGAGGCACATAGATCAAAAGGTTTGTAAAATAACCTAAACAAGGGAATAGTGACAGTAAAAATGGAAAGACGTGGGCAAACCTAAGAATGACAGAGGCAAAATCAGCAGGAATTGGCAATTGATTGCCTGTCAGCACAGCCAGAATAAAAAATGACACTAATTTTTCTGGCCTGGTGTCTGGGAACATGGCAGACCCAGTAATAAAACCAGTAAAGGCAAGAGAAGCGAATGGTTTTAGAAAAAAGAAAGGATAAATTTGTCTCAGACATGTCAAGTCTGATTTTAATACTTGTTTTGCCTGGTTGAAGTCCAAGTTTAAATACTGTGACTTATAACGACATTCCTTTCCAAAACTGGATTAGAATGTTTCTGCCATTTGGCGGGGGGAAAGACTTTTAAGTTCTTTTCCAAAATATACCTTTCTGTGATGTTTGATCTCTGTTTAACTTTTATTTTAAGCTCTACTTGTCTTAACAACTAAGGAACACTTAGGAAGTTCCCTCTTCTTCCCTATGTCTTTAATTTCCCAGTCACGTGCTATGTAATTCTGACCAATCTCTTTAGGTTCACATTTTCTTCACAAAATGGGACAAATTACTTGTCAGTGCAGGGTATTTGGGTCTTCCCTTATGAACCACGATTACTGAAATAAGCAGAGTCAAGGTACAGTCCAATGATAAGAACACAAAAATCTAAATTCAAGCTAGAGAGACCATTGAAATTGAATTCCAATTATAAGATGTGTCCTGAAGGAAAACTGATGTGGAACATAGAAACTGAGGTCAGAAGCTTGCAAGTTCTGAGTCAGGTTGCCAAATCTTTGTAAGAAACACTTGAGAGCAGAGTCAGAATGACTCAGTCAAGTCACACAGTTGAGATTCATACAGAGAAACCAGGTGAGGTTGAAGATACAGGAAATCAGCAGAAGGGAGAGTGTAAGGTCTTAGCTGCCTCTGATCGACCAGGAAGAGTTTACCTGCCCCAAACCCAGCAATGTTGGGAGTCCCTAATGTCAGGCAAGGGCAGAGCTGGTTAAGCACACAGCTTGCCACTGAAAACCACACTCAACTCTCTACAGCATAAAAAAAACATAGATTCACACCTATTAGAATGGCCAAAACCCAGAACACCGACACCTCCAAATGCTGGCGACAGGAATTCTCATACATTGCTGGTAGGAAAGCAAAATGGTACAGCCGCTTTGGAAGACAGTTTGTCATTTTTTTGTAAAACTAAATATACTCTTATCATACAATCCAGCAATCATGCTCATTGGTGTTGAAAACCAAAGATGTTGAAAACTTACATCCACACAAAAACCTACACATGGATGTTTATAGCAGCTTTATTTATTGTTACCAAATCCTGGAAGCAACCAAGATGTCTCTCAGTAGGAGAATGGATAAATAAACTGTTGTACATCCAGACAATGGAATATTATTCAATGCTAATGCTAAAAAGAAATAAGCTGTCAAGCCATGAAAAGACATGGAGGAAACTTAAATGCATATTTACTTTTCTTAAAAGTGAGAGGAGCCAATCTAAAAAGGCTATATACTGTATCATTCCAACCATATGGCATTCTGGAAAAGGCAAAAGTATGGAGACAGTAAAAAGGATCAGTGATTGCCAGGCAGGGTTGGTGGAGCACAGGGGAATTTTAGGGCAGTGAAACTACTGTGGGTGATGCTATAATGGTGGATGTATATCATTACACATTTGTCCAAACTCACAGGATGTACAACACCAAGAGTGAACTCTAATGCAAACTATGAACTTTAGATGATAACGAGTAGGTTCAAAATAAGTTCATCAATTGTAACAAAAGTACTACTGTGGTGGGGGATGTTGATAATGTGGGAGGCCACATGTGGGGACAGAGGATATACAGAAGATCTATGTACCTTCCGTTCAATTTTGCTGCAAACCTAAAACTGCTCTAAAAAAAACACAGTCTTCATAAACTTTTTTAAAAATTAAATTTACAAAAATCACATAGATCCTAAAAAAAAATCATCAAATCAGAAGTTGCAAATAAAAACTGTACCACAATCTGAATAAAGTCTGTAGTTTAGTTCATAGTATTGTACCAAAGATAATTTCTTAGTTCTGACAAATGTAGCATGGTTATATAAGAAGTTAACATTAGAAAAAGCTGAATAAAGGAATAGATGGGAACTCTCTGTACTATCTTTGCAACTTCTCTACAAAATCTAAAATTATTCCAAAATAAAAAGGCTGAAATAAAAAAAAGTCCCCACATAGCTTCCTGGTCCTACAGTTTGTCTAGTTGAAAGATTAGTCATTGTTTAGAATGGCTTTTCTCCAAAAAAGTCCATCCTACAATAATAAGTCAAATAACTCAGTTGGTCAGTGCACATATATAGAAACTGGTGGACGTTGGTTCCAAACCTGGTTCTGTTATTTACTAGCTGTGTTACTTGGAGCAATTTACTTAACTTCTGTAAGTTTCTATTTACTTCACCTATAAAGTGAGGACACTCATATCACTTACACTTTACAAAATAATCCAGGGTGCTTTGCATATTACCACTGACACATGAGTAGGGTTCAATAGATGCAACAGTTATTAGCAGTATCGATTGATATCTGTCTATCATATACATGTGTGCAAGAATTTAACTTCTCTGCAGCCCGGCTGAGCATGAGGCCCTCAGTGTAGCTCATCACTGCCAGTGAAACATGAGTCTTGTTCTGCTTGCTTTCGGTTCACAAACAGGAGACTTGTTCCAGCCTTCTCTCAGGAATATGATTTTCAACTCAGCTACTCTTTATTATTAAAGTAAGCACCGTGACCAGATGGTCCCTGTTCTGGAGTTCCAGAATGACATTAAAAATGAGTGGGCAGAGGGATTTTATTAGTCATTTGTTGGCTTCACAACAGCCATTTCCATGAAATTATAGGACAATGACAAAATTAAAGCAGCTTATGCTGGGCTTTGGAAAGCTGGTCTCCGTGTCTGCAAATACTCATGGGTCAGGAATGTAGAACATGGACAATAAATCGGAGAACTGCTTCCTGAGGATCCCAGGTCCTTTTGGCTGAGAAGCCAAGACCTCTCAGGAGCTGGGCCCTGAGGAAAACAGGCTAAAGACAGGAGATACTGCCGTGCTGAAGAAGGCCTGCAACACTCAGCGTTCTGGTTAGCATCGTGCCACTGGAGGAAGCGAGGTGCCCCATAATGAGCTGCTGGAAACTGCCCATGAACTGGATCTAAGAGGTGAAGAGAAACTGGAATCAAACCTGGAACTTTAAGCCAACCTATCCAGGCAGAGTCTCCTCAAGTCTTCCCGGGCCGGCCAGTCCCCTGCTTACACTTCATCACCTTGTACCCTCCCTCCTTTCTCCCCTACCGTTCCCTTATGTGGCTGCCTTCCCACTACTTGCACCCCCTCCACCAGCCAACCCAACAGCTCAAGATCTCAGAAGCTAATGACAGAGGTTGTAGACCAAATGAATATGGAGCTTAGAGACCCAAGTCCTGAGTTCTGATCCTAACTCCACTACTTGCTTATGCAAAAAAGAGACTGAACATCTGCAGTAGTCTCAGTTTTCTCGCATTCAATATCTTCCTTTGCACTAAAAACAACAAGAGGCCCAGCCCGTGGCATAGCGGTCAAGTTCATGTGTTCCACTTTGGCGGCCCAGAGTTTGTGGGTTTGGATCCTGGGTGCAGACCTACACACTGCTCGTCAAGTCATGATGTGGCAGTGTCCCACATACAAACAATAGAGGAAGACTGGCACGCATGTTAGCTCGGCAACAATCTTCCTCAAGCAAAAAGAGGAGGATTGGCAACAGATGTTAGCTCAGGGTCAATCTTCCTCACAAAACAACAACAACAACAAATTCCTTACTTGGTGTTCAAGATCCGTATGGGGTTGTTACGGCTTTAAATGAAACACATCTTAAAGGTGTCTAGTACCTTGTAGGCACTCAGTGGACACTAATTACCTTCCCCTTCTTACCCGTAGGAGAACTTTAAGAAAATATCCAGGGATTGGTAGCATAATTTCCACTGCCATTGACCTGAATTTTGGCCTTGCTCATAGCACAATAAAATGTAAAATGTCTTAGAATTCCAAGAAACATTGTCTGTTGAGATTTTAAAAGCCGAGTGAACCTCAAATTTGGATTGTCAGCTCTCTCTGAGCTCAGATTTCTCTGACAGCAACTGATTTCATTGTTACACCGAGGATATATAGGAAGCAATTAGTTAATTGGATGACCTTCTTTTTTAACACCCATGTGATATTTGCTTGAATAAATTTGCCCATTCTTTCTACTTATATTTCTACTCTAAATCCACTGAGAAGAGAATAGTGAAAGCATCTTGGTCCAGATCTGGTGTCTTCTTAAAAGCGTTTATGAATATTTCTAAGATGTGCACCCTCTTTTCCCAAAGGAAAGACATATAGGCGATTGGAATCTACTGCTCCAAAATATTCTTCATTTCTTCAGCAGCTTCTAGAATTTCTAAAAGCAATAGAAAGAAACTGCTTTTCTGTTTTTTGGCAAATGAAGGAAAGAGAGATGATTTATAAATGACTGAAACGTATTAACTTTCACTCTTCAGATTGCCTTCCCTTTAAATCTCAGATTTGATGCTTAAGCACCTTTGATTCCAAACCAGAACAGGGTCAGTCACCTGCTGTGGCTCACACAGATGGGATGTGAGTGGCATCAGAGTACCTCTCAGCTTTTCACAACAATTTCAGCACCATGCTCCTATGTGTCTGCACACCTCAAATGTCTGAAATCAGTAACAATTAATCAGATGTTAACGAGACTTACGGTAGTGATCATTCACAATGTATACAAATATCAATTCATTATGTTGTACACCTGAAATGAATATGATATTGTACATCAATTATACTTCAATAAAAAAATTATAATGTAATTTTTCCTCTATCCTATATTGTTCTCGTCTCTATTCAACTTATAGAATAAGCTGTATCTTAATGTGATTGCTTGAAAAACTGTTATTAGAATTATGATTAGATTTTGTGTGAAGAATAAATGCTGAAATTAAAAAGAACAACTGAGAGGGTTGGTAAAGAGGTGTAGCAGGTAAGAGTTAAATTTAGTGTGTGGTAAAAGGGAAATTGTTTTAGGATGAAAAGGAGAAATAGAAGAAAGCCATAAAAGCAAAGCAGAAGAAATAATGATGAGCCCAGGGAGGCAGGGTAGTGTAGTGGCCAGAGCAGAGATGATCTAGGTTTTCAACCCAGAACTACCCATGTGAGCTGTCTGACTTTAAGGAAATTACTTAACCTCTCTGTTTTAATTGTCTTACATGTACCAGAGATGATGTGCTAATGGTATCTGTCAAACAAGATTGCTAAAAGAGTTAAATCAGTTAGTGTCTGTCACATAGCAAGTACCGTATAAACCTTTGTTAAACAAATAAAAATAATAATGGCCTAGTAGATACATGACACAAAGCTTTTGTCAAAACCCATGGAAATTTACAGTACAAAGAGTTAATCTTAATGTATGCAACTTTTTCAAAGATCATTTAGGAGGTTGAATGGAATGCAGAGTGCGAGGAACCAATCTAGCTGTATGACAATTGTATGAAACAAATTCACTGAAGGAGATTGGGGGAAAAGATGCCAACCTAAGTAACTTTGGAAATGAGTGGAGTCTGTAAGGCTAAAGGCAAGAAAAAAACTGTAATAAGCACCGTACTCTAGGTGGTAGAGTTAGATATTGATTAAAAACTCTAAAAACACTATATATGTACAAGGAATGGAACAATTAAATAAATGGTTGGCGAGTGTTTGGAGCCAGGTTTCTCACTGTTGGAGTGGGAGGTTACAGATGAGCAAGGGGAGGTGGCTAGAGTGATCTAAGTAGCAATGGACTAGAGTGGAAGACATCAGTATGAACCCATATTTAGCTTAGCATAGAGACAGATAGTTACATATAGAAATGTTTATAGATTTGTGTACATACATGAGCTAGTACACACCCATAAATTTTCTTACTCTGTCAGCTGAGAGAGCCTAGAAGCAGCAGCACTCAGTAGCAATGAGCACACTTAGCACCCAGATCTTGGTTTCTAATACCATTTTCCAATTAAAGGAACCAAGGTTCCTTGGAGAAATGGCTGATTCTAGAACTGAGGCAGGAAATACACAAGCTGATCTTGTAGTGCTAGGAAGTAAGGAAGTGCTCAAAAAAGCAAACAAAAACAAAAGCACTCTTACAACAGAAAACAACACTGCACCAATGGAATTATATCAAAGAGATATAAGAGTCAATTGACAGGAGCGCCCAAAGACCACAGCTGAAAAAATTTGAGCAATAAAATAAAGTAGCATTGGATTATAACCCAAAGTAGAAAATAAATATCCATGAGTCCATATTGACGTAAAGAATTGAGTAAATAAATAAAATAAATGTCCAGGGGGGATGTTTGGGGGGGGGGGCAGGCATGTAGAGGAAGGGAATAGAGAAATCTCCCATGCAGAAGATTTCCCAATGATTTATGTAGAAAGTGGAGCGTACCTCCCCACTCCTTAAGTGTGAGCTGTGATAATGACTTCTTTCCAATGAATACAGTTCGGAAAGTGGGGGGAAAAGCACAACTTTATAGTGGAAAAAACTGACAAACACCACCTTAGCTAGGTAATCAAGGCTCACATCCACAACGATAAGTCATGTTGATAGCACGTGCCCTTGAGCTGACGTGATGAAGATGGCACTTGACCTCTGTGGTCTTCCTCCCCAAAAGAATCATGAGAAAAACATCAGACACATCCCAATCGAGAGGCATCCTACAAAATGTCTGACTAGTACCCTCCGAAACTATCAAGGTCATCAAAATCAGCAAAAGGTAGAAACATACAAATGTAAGATGCTAATAGGGGAAACTGAATGTGGGGTATATAGGAACTCTGTACTATCCTCACTATTTTTCTGTAAATCTAACTATTATAAATATTAAATTCACTAAAAATCATAATGTGGTTAACATTTATGACGCACTCACTATATGATGAGCACTTTTTATGCATCAACTCTCAGACAAACAACGTGGTCCAGCTGGAATCCTAAGTTCTGGGCACTGAGTTAGAAAGTCAGACTGAGTTGCAACAGAGGGATAAAACTTTAGCAAGTCACTAATATCTGGGATTAGCCAGATAAACAAAATAAAACAAAAACTCCTCCTTAGTCATCTACGACACGCCATATTAGGCAAGGCAAGCTGCAGAGGGACAAATAAAGAAAAACACAGCAATCAGAGATATATGGGCAAACTGGCAAATAAGAGAACACTCCTCTTGTCTTTTTCCGAGCAATGTAATATTTTTTCCATTTTTTTCTAGCTCAGTCTTTTTGGTGTGTCTGTACTAAATGAAGCTTGCTTGGCATTGGGTGACAAAGGTCTGCATTCCCTTTCCATGAATGTCATCTTGAGCTGTGTGTGCAGTGTGTTGGTGGGTACACTAGGTCCTAATCCCCAAATTGAGGCCCAGTGTTACCCCAGTTGCAACACAATTATCCATACAATCAAAAAAATAGATATTGATTTCTTTTTGCCAAGATTTTGTGCCTCAAGTCCCATTTTCAGCTGAAATTTGGATAACAACAAGTTTTGACAGCCTTTGGTGAAAACACAAGAGAAAGAAGTTTAAGACCCCCAGATGAGTGGAGTGCTATAGATATTTTCATATGACACTGGAAGGTCATTAAGGAAATATATATGCCAAGCCGCACCACCGATTTCAAGATATTGACTCTAATCGAGATGTCAATATTCTAGTCACACCAGAAGAGTTTCACCTCAACTAATGTCTGCTGACACATGACACTTTGCCTGCCCTTTAAACCATTTCTATCTTTGCTTTAGGCAAAATGCTTTCTGTCTTCATTGATATACAATTGTCAAGTACTTGATTCTAAAACCATAGACTTAGCAGAACCAAAAAAAAAAAAAAAAAAAGCAAGCAAGAAAGTAAGTGCTGGTTTTCATTGGAGTTCTGTCTGCCTTTGAAGCTTCATATTTCAGAAGCTGAAATAGGAACCTCCAGTGGTTTTGATTATAATCATTGCTATGTGGTCCTTTCGTCTTCCAGGGCAACTCATTTAAGACCATGTGTGCGACTGGCTGAATAGCACTGATTAGTCAATGGATATGACATATCAAAGCCTAGAGGTCCTTCAGCCCCCAGGCCCTTTCCAGGAGGGGGAAGAACATCCTCTGGGCCGGGCACATTCACCCTTTGGATGTGTTAATATAAAATACTTTCGTCACTCCAATTTCCACTCATGTGGATTTTTTCCTGGCTCCGTCTCAGTGACCCGATTCTCTAATTTTCCCCTCTCTGAGAGCATACTTTTTCGTAAGTTATTTTTTCTCTGAAATCCACACCACCTCCCCTCCCTTCCCTTTTGATTTCTTATTCAGCCTGGAAACTACCTCACCAGTTGTAATTAGCCTGAATTCTCGAGGGGGGTAAGGGGGCTCTCTTCAGGAAATAACTGGAATAAAGCAAGATTGCTTCTAAGAGTAAAGAAGAAAAACCCAGGCCCATGTAGGCTGATTAAATCTCTCTTTGCTTTTTCATCTATTGTAGAGCACCAAACTCTGATGAGGGCCTATCCTTCATGTTATTTTGTAAACTCGAGTGACCCACACCACACGTTCTCAGCTTGTTAGGAGACTCTCTAATATACTTCCTTGGACCAAGTGAAGAGCAGAAATAGACAATTTTTAAGTGCCAAGTTAGTAGCTTTCTATGTTTTTCTATCTCAGTCTTTTCTGTGTGTCTGTACTAATGATGCTTGCCTGGAGTCAGGTGACAAAGGTCTGCATTGCAAGCCTTGTATCCTTTTTTTTTGGTAAGGAACATTGGCCCTGAGCTAACATCTGTTGCCAATCTTCCTCTTTTTACTTAAAGAAGACTGGCCTGAGCTAACATCTGTGCTAATCTCCCTCTATTTTGTATGTAGGATGCCACCACAGTGTGGCTTGATGTGAGGTGTGTAGGTCCACACCTGGGATCCAAACCTGCAAACTCCAGACCACCATTGAAGCGGAGCGCACGAACTCAATCACTACGCCACTGGGCTGGCCCCACGTTCCGATTAATGTCATCTTGAGCTAAGTTTGCAACATATTAGTGGGTCCATTAGGATCTTATAAATATTATTTCTGTGAAAGAATTATAATGTTTTCTATGTTTTTTACAAGTCAATTTGTCATATTTTTCAATAGTAATAGTATGGTGCATACCTGCTCTACTCTGATCAGTTCTAATTATATTATCTCAATTAGTCACCACACTAGCCCCAAAAGTTGTTGCTGATATCCCCATTTTACAGACGAAAAAATCTCAAGCTTTGGATTAAGTACAACAACTTGCACAAGGGAGACGTAGTTAGCAAGTGTCAGACCTGAGGTTCAAACGCAGGGCTCTTTAGCTCCGAGTCTTTACAGGAACCACTCTACCAAACTGCCTTCCAAAAACATGCACTGCAAGCTGGGAAACTATTGAAGAGGGAGAGAAAGAGGCAGAAACTTTTTTAGAAAAGAAAGGAAAAAGTTTCTTATTTGTGCATAGCATGGGGGTGATGGTGGGGAGGACGGAAGGCTGGCTGTTTAGAATTGTTAAAACCTAGGGGCAGGCGAGGCAGAGAACACCCTGGCTTACAGAGGGCTAATTTAATACAGGAAAGCATGTTCTCTAGTTCCCGTTTCCAATCAGGGTTACAGGCATTGCCATGTTTAAAAACCAGCTGAATCTGCTGCAAACTCTATGTCTAATCGCCAAGAAGTCGCTGAGCTGACATACAATCCCCTTTATCAATTGGTGGTCATTATTGATTTGGACAAGATATTGACTTCTCCCTTTTAGCAAAGAAAGTGTAAAATTCTGGTCTCCTAACAAATAAAACTCCATAAACTTTCTCTTGATCTTTTGCTAAGTGGAAAAATGAGGAGAAATATGATGACAGAGACCTACTTCTTCATGTTTACACATCCTCCACCGCATGCTAAGACCATATTTTATTCCCTTTTATGTGTTTTTCAAATTCTATAATGAATATCTATATGATTATAATTAGTAGATACCCATTTCAAAATCTCTGTTGATGTGTATTTTGTTGTTAATGCCATGGAGTCGATTCTGACTCCTATCGCCCCTGTGCACAGCAGCGCAGAACCCTGCCTGGTCTGTTTGCACCATCCTCTCACCTTGCCATGCTTTATCAGACAGGGCTCTGCTGCCATTCACAGGCTTTTCATGGCCAGTTTTTTGGAAGTGGGAGGCCAGGTCCTTCTTCCTAGTCTGTCTCTGTCTGGAAGCTCCGCTGAAACCTGTCCACCATGGGTGACTCTGCTGGTATTTGAAATAGTGATGGCATAGCTTTCAGCATCACAGCAACACGCAGCTGCCACAGTATGGAAACTGGCAGAGGAGTTTCCTGATCAGGAGACAAACCCGGGCCACAGAAGGGAGGGCCAGATTTTAACCACTAGACCACCAGGATTTGTATTAGTTTATCAAAATTAATGAAGATAATGTGCACTTGCCATTTGATTGCTTTATTGATATATACCCTCTTCAGATCAAAGACCTTCAGACCAACAGGCTGATTAAACAGCCTGTTAGACTAACACCATGAGCACCAGGACCTGCTCCCTGACCTTCACAAGGTGATTATTTCGTGTGTCCAAAGGATAACTATGGTTGCAACCTCTTGGCTGTATCATTGATGAAGCTCCCGATATTTTCCAGAGCTGAGATTTCAGACCTTCTACAGCTGAGAGTTGGCCGGCTGGCTGGAACAGAATCCCTAAGAGAGGCGTAGGGGAAATCACCAGAGACCGTGGTCACTGGTCAACAGATACTCAGAAACCTATGGAAAATGACATTTCATTTTACCTTTGAAGTTCCTGTCAAGATCATTCACTTTTGTGACCACGGCACTGAGACTTTTTGTAATTTCCCATAGCTTAAGGGCTTTTCATGGTACATTAAGTATCTATGGTGTTTAAAAAGCATTACAGCCTATTAAATCTAAGACCCACTGAATAGGAAGCTCGAAAGGCTCAAAAGGGTAACTCACAAGAAGAGTTTTCTATAAGGTTATTCCTCGGTAAAAGAGAAAAAAGCATATGCCCGTTATGAAGAGAGCAGGAATTTGGGCCCTTGTGGTCATTGATAAGTGGAATATAAAGGGGAGAAAATTCAACTACCTCTACCCAATTTCCTCTGTTGCGTGTTTTTGGCTTCTTATAGCAAATGTGTCTGTGGCGTTACATATTCAAGATGTTAGGAGTCATTGCCTTAGAATTCATGACTTCTTACTTTCCATGCCAAAGCCTGACCACACCTGAGTGTCCATACCGAGAAAGAGACCTTCTCATTGCAATAAAAACAGCTTCAGCTGGGGACTGCTTGATTTTTCTTGGCTTTGGTCTTATGAAATGACTCATTCAACACTTATAAAAACTCCCCATATTGGATAAATAAAATACACCTGAAACACTAATTGCCAATAAGTAATTGCACTAACTAATCCTTACTCACTTGAGATAGAAGGATTGCAACATTGTATCCTCTGAAATGAAGCTACCTCCTTTTTTTTTTTTTTTTTGGTGAGGAAGATTATTGCTGAGCTAACATCTGTGCCAATATGTCTCTATTTTATATGTGGGATGCCACCGCAGCACGGCTTGATGAGCAATGTGTAGGTCTGTGCCAGGGGTCTGAACCTGTGAACCCCAGGCTGCCCAAGCAGAGCATGTGAACTTAACCAGTACACCACCAAGCCAGCCTCTTTTTTTAAAAAATGAACCCTTGGAAAATCACCGTTTGACTTCTGGACACAGTGTTTCAGACTTCAGTGTTAATTTTATTAGGCAGTATAATCATAAAGTCGCTTGAATCATCATGTAACTATTTGTGCTTCTGGACCTTACTAGTCATGCCTCTAAGAACTGAATGCTCAAATCATCATTCCAACAAAGAGAGAATTAATCAACCCAACATTATTCAGACGCCAAAGTAACTCGCTGGAGGGATTCTCATTTTTAAAAATGTAATCTTAAAATAAAGAAAAAGGAAATCGGAATTTTTGGAGGCTTCTTATAACAATGATGAGTTGGTATCTTTGGTAATGCAAAAGGAAGTAGAGAGCCACATTTTGTGGAATCTTCTACCAATTAGAGTCTACAGGATGAGGGCAAATTTCCCAGTTCCTCCAGGGCTTCCTTATCTTCTTTAGCAAAATTGAACTAGTTCTACTGAGAGATCCCACCATACGCTATGGAGAATAATTTATGTACAGTTTAAAAACAAAAAGAGTAAAACGTTCAGGGTATACACCCAAATATCTACAGTGTCACAACACTATACAAAAATCTACAGTACCCATCCTCTCCCCCTTTTTAAATCCTGCTTATTACTTTTTCTCGTCTAAATGGTACTCATACTCCTTTATACGAAAACTTTCTTTCTTAGGTTACAATTTCATATTCATCTAACAAACATTTAATAAGTACATAATTTGTGCCTAGTGTTATGTTGTGTAGAGGATGATGAACATGGTTCAGGATTCAAATTGCTCGTGGGTTAGTTGAGGAGATAGAAATATAAGCCAATAATTATAACTGTGAAAGTGTTATAAGAGTATAAAGTTTTATGGGCTTCCAGAAGAAGGAAGGTACGATTTGGGCCTCTCTCGTGCTCTATTGTGTATACTCCATCCTGGCTCTCATCCTCACCACTCCTCCAACTGTTCTCATCAAAGTCAACAATGACTCCCATGTTGCTAAATCTGGGTCACGTCCTAGTCCTCATCTTGCTCAATATGTTAGCAATATTTCACACAGTTGTTCATTTCCTCCTTCTTGAAAGACTTTCTTCACTGGCTCATGGGAGGTCACTCTTACTTCATTTCCTGTCTCACTGGCCACTCCTTTGAAGTCTTCTCTGTTGGCTCTTCTTCATCTTCCCAACTTCTAAACATTTGGAGTGCTCCAAAACTCAGTCGCTGACCTTGATGCTCCTCTCACTTCTCTGTAAGTGATCCGACTGCATTTCAGGGCTTTATATATTGTCTATTGCAGATAACTCCCAGATACCTCCCTCTACCCCTGACGCTCCCTCTGAACTCCAAAGCATTTTTTTATCCAACTGCCTACTTAACATTTCCACTTAGTGGTCCAACAGGCATCTCACACACAACATTATTAAAAAAAAGTCTTGATTATTCCCACCCAATCTGTTCCTCCTACAGTCTTTACCATCTCAATAAATGGGAACTGCATCCTTCCAGTTGCTTGGGTCAAAATTCTTGGCACTATCCTCAACTATTTCCTCTACTCCCTACCTTCTAGCTTTGCCTTCAATATATATTCAGAATCCTGCAACGTTTAACACCTCCACTCTTAGCACCCTGGACAACATTTGTCTCCTGGATTATTACAATAGCCTCTTATCAAGTCACTCTCCTTAATTCTTGACTCCCTACACTCTATACTACACATGCCTGTCAGAGTGATCTTATTAAATTGTAAAGCAGATCACATCACTCTTTTGTTCTCTACCCTTCGGTGATTTCCAATCTTATTTGGAATAAATATCCAAGTCCTTCCCATGGCCTACCAGGACCTAGAAAATCTTGTCCACACTACTGCTCTGATCTCATACCCCACCATTCTTTTCACTCTAACCACACTGGCCTCCTATCACTTCCTCCAATATATCAGGAGTGCTCTGCCTTGGGCACCTCGCACTTGCTATTCCCTCTGCCTAGAATGCTTTCCCTGCTGCCTGGTATCCACGTAGATTGAACTCGTGCTTTGTTTTCATCTCTGCTCCCATATCACCTCATCAAAGTGGCCTTCCTTGACCACTCTATTTAAAACAACATCATCATCCCCTTACCTTGCCTTATTTTTCTTTATCCTATTTCCAACTGGCATGTATGTATTTGTTGGCTACCTTTTTATTATCTGTTTGTTTCTACTAGAACCTAAATTCTATCACAGTAAAAATCTTGTCTGTTTTTTCACTCCTGCATCTCTAGATCCTAGGACAGTATCTAGCACATAATAGTCTTCCAATAAATAATGAATTGTGATGAATTAATTTATTTGAGCTCGAAGGAAAGGACAAAGTCTCCCAGGCAGAAGAAACCAGCACCTACAAAGAAATAAATTTGGTCTATCTGAAACAGGAGTTGGCAAACTACAGCCTGGGGACCAAATCTAGCCTACCCTTTGTTTTTGTTAGGAAGTTTTATTGAAATATAGCCATGCTCATTTATTCAAGTTATTATTTATGACTGCCTTTGTTCTACAAGAGCAGAGTTGAATAGTTGTGACAGAGACCATATGGCCACCGAGCCTAAAATATTTACTCTCTGGCTCTTTACAGAAAAAGTTGGCCAGCTCTTGGTCTGGAGTTGAGTGGAAGAATGGGTGAGGGCAAGCTGGAAGGGATATATATGAGTTTGGATGTCATATGTATGCCAAGAGAGAGTGAGACAACGGATGCTTTTAGGCCAGAGAGTCCCTGAAAGGCAGGAACTATGTCTAATATAATTTGAGCACAAAAAGAGTCCTTAATATTTAAACCAGTTATCCCAGTGGCAGCTGCTGCCAAGACTCCAGCCTTAACGTCACTGCCATGTCTGGGGTTAGCTCTGGATATAGGAACCAAAACATAGTGAATAGTCATTTACTTCCCCCACCCTCCTGTACTAGTTGTTGGTTTCGAAATTCTCCCTCTCCTACAGTGAGTCTGGTACACACTGCCCCAGCAGAGTCCATTCCAGCCTCTAGATATCTGGCCTGAGCTCATCTCAAGATCCAGGAAACATGAGGTTGGTTCTAGGGTCATCCAGAGATTTGAGTCTCCTCAGATTTTTTGGTCCTACTTTAGGAAGCTTCTGGAACTTCAGAAACTTCTGAATCATTTCTATATAGGGTGACAAGCAAAACTCTAAATTTCCAGTGGTTTGACAGCTCATCAGGCCTTTTCCAAGGTCTCTAAACCATGTGGAACAGTTAGACTTCGCCACCGGGTCAGGTCTAAAGATTGCTGATCATCTTGCTTGGGATGCAAGCAAGATTGGATTTCACAAGAAAGCAGCCTTTCCCCTGCTGTCTTTGGTTCTTAGGATTTTAGTTCCAGCCAGACTCTAAGGAAGGGCAGGAGTAAAGTTTGAAGAAAAAAAAAGGGGAACAAATGTGTTCTGAATTTCACAGAACAAAGTGGAGCGCTGGTTTGTGGTTGTGCTTGGGCATGGACGCCCCCACCCCTCTTCCCTCTGAGAATGCAGTGGTGAAGTCTGGTCTGCTCCAGTAAAGCTGCAGCATTTGGGTTTAATTTGATGGATCCCAATGTGCCTGCTTTGGTTTGAGACTCAGTTCTGGCCTGACTTTTTTTGCCCATCCTTCAAGAGTGTATAAGTGGTAAGCCAAGTTTCCACTTGTATATACTGAGTCATTCAACTAGAAGTCCATTGCCCTTACAACAGCTCATGTTGTTTACTGGCTTCTGCCTTTAAAAATTCAAAGTATGAGTTAACTGAAAATTGATAGGTTATCATTTGAAGGAGGAAGTGGCAAATTCCAAACAGACAATAGTCTAGCAACAAGCAAAAGAAACAGAACTTTGATTTGTACTGTAGGCTTTAGGATCCACCCTTCTCTCGGCTTTCCAGCAGATGAGAAGGACCTCTTGTTTTGGTTTAATCCAATACTTCAATTTTTAGGAAGCAGCCAGATCAAGCTTTTTAGGCATTGTCCACCTGGGACGTGCTGAATTCATTGCAAGCTTCATTTTGTAGGAGTCGGTATCAGTCTATGGGGTGCTAGCTCAGCCCTTTGGAAAGTCACAGACGGAGGTGGCTCCAATGATTACATTAAGACCGTGGATACACACTGGCCTTGGGGATTTGGAGTGGAGCTTAATCAAATCTGGATTTGACATGTCACAGCCCACATCAAGGATTTCTACAAAGGAACATCAGAGCATTGCCCTCTCTGCTTTGGTTCTTAGCTCCTCCTCCTGAGTACCTGAACAGGCCTTGTGCTAATCTTGTTGATTCTTTGGCTGCATCTTGGTCCTGCTGCACAGCACTTGGGTCTTTTATGGGCCATAGCTTCTTCCAGTCAATGAAAAACCATTTATTTAGTATCTACCATGCTCCAGGGCACTGGGCTAGGATCTGGGATAAATATGATGGTGAACAAGATAGACTGTACCCTGAGGTGCATTCACAAATGTTACATATAGTTGGAGCTACAGAAGCCCAACTGTGGCCCAAAAGGGATGGACTATTGTTATTCATCCATTCCCTACCATGTACTAAAAGTTGATGCCTGCCTTTGAGGAGTTTAAAGTCCAGTCCAGTGGTTCTCAAACTATAGTCATCTAAGGAGCCCCACAGATGTCTGTTTAAATGGGAACAAGGTATCTGCACTTTTCATTGGCAGATATTTTCAAAGCAATTGTTCTTGGGACCATACTTTGAGAAATACTGATAACAGTAGCAGTGATGCACACACACAGATGTTAAAACAGCATCAGAAATGCTGCACCTGTCACAGTGGAGGCTCAAAGGTGGAAGAGCTCATCTCTGTTTGGGAGGCCAGAGGAGGCTTGCAAGATGAAGACCCAGATCTTGTAGAATGATTTAGGGTTTTATCAGGCAGAGAATGCCACAGGGGGAACACATGAGGGGGAGAGAGAATTCCAGGTAGGGAGGAGAGCAGGTGGAGGATGCCAAGGTGGAGAGAGCATACCTGTTCAGGTGCACTGTGAATGCAGAGCTGAGAGGGAGAGTGACAGAATACAATGTGGGAAAAGTAAGCTGGAGGTAGGGCATGGAGGACCTTGAAAGCCAACATAGGACTGAGAAACCATTAGTGAGAAATCATTTTGTAGCAGGGGAATAACGTGATCAAATTTGCATTTTTAGATGGATTACTCAGGTGGCAGTGTGGTGTTGGATAGGAAATAAACAATAAAGGAGGAGGGAATAGTTAGTATAGTTAAGTATAAAAGTAATAGGTTTGTTGTTAGGACATATGTGTAAAGCATTCCTTGGTTGTAAAGATAAGTATGGAAAGAAAGCTGAACCAGCAGCCACAGGAAGAGCAGGAAACACAGAGGAGCTGGGCTCCGGAACCTTCGCCTGGAGCTCCACCATTAGCTGTAAGCAGGCTCTCTCCCTGTACCTGCTTCTCACCTTTCTCTCCATTCATTCACTTCCCCACACCTTCTTCCAACTTAAAATTTCTGCTCTGTTAGGAATATTTACAGGAAAGGATGAAGGTTGAACATATGTGACAGAATAGAGTAAGTGTAGGAAGACCCCTTCTCCTCCCCTCTCATCAAGGCTGCCCTTTCACTTAGGGGGTGGCTTTGAACAAGGCCTTTTGCACACCAGGGAGCCATTTGTTAGGGGACCTTGACTTTATTTATACAATGACAATCGTTGGCTGTTTTGAAAAAATTATCTTTTTTCTAATGGAAAAGCTTAAAAGTGTTGAATTAATGCCAAAGAATTGATTTTGTGAGCCACAGCTGGAAAGGAGTATGACGATGCATAAGTGTAGGCTCTTTAGGTCTCTAGCAAGACTTCGTCGATTCAGAATGATTGGGATAAAACTACTAGCATAAATACATGACTGGTCTGAATTGTGGACCGTTATAAAGCATCCAATCTTATTTTTAAGTGTAAGAATTCAAACTTAGTTCCTGTTACAATTACATCCTTGAGAGTCTGCTTAAATAATTTATTTAGCGTGATTTGTAACGGCTATATGGATTTCTTTTTGTGTAAATAGTCCTTCTGCTTTTTTTTAAATGCTGTATTATTCTACACAACTTTTTTTTTTTTGAGGAAGACTAGCCCTGAGCTAACTACTGCCAGTCCTCCTCTTTTTGCTTAGGAAGGCTGGCCCTGAGCTAACATCTGTGCCCATCTACCTCTACTTTATATGTGGGACGCCTACCACAGCATGGCTTTTGCCAAGCGGTACCATGTCCGCACCCAGTATCTGAACCGGTGAACCCCGGGCTGCCAAGAAGTGGAACGTGTGCACTTAACCGCTGTGCCACCAGGCTGGTCCCACTACACAACTTTAACATTCTCCTTGCCGAAGGCTAATATATCATTCATTTCTTTGGAAAATCCATTGCCTCATGAAGTAAAGATAAATTTAAAACTCTGCCCTAGCATTGACTGTTTCAGATGAAAAATCTCACTATCTAAGATTGAGAAGAGCATATTTTGGCAACCAGAATTCATAAAAATCAGAATAAATGAGGTTTTTCTGTATTAGTCACAGCTTCTTTCCACAGGTCATTATCCTTGTCTCTAAGACTCTAGGTCTGCCTTGGAATCAGTTTCCAAAAGCCTTTAGCTCTGCAAACATCCAAAAGTCATGAAAAATTCTCATTAGCCCATTGGCAGTGTTCCTTGTAAACACCAGCTTCCACTCCTTCCCACAAGGCTGGGCTGAGAGAACTCAGGGAGCTGCCTCCAGCAAATACATACCCAGCATCCTCACCGCACACACGGCCCCATGAAAAACAAGCAAAAATGGGGCCGGCAGGAGAGGCAGACACAGAGATGTCTATCCATTTCGGGGACGCCTTTGGCCCATTCTGGATTCCTCTGCGGCAAGCACTGACTTGCAAGCATTGGAAGGAATTTGTTGTGAAGGTTTTACCAATTAGCAGGGAGCCGAGCCTCCTCCTCTTGGCTGCTCCATGTGGAGCTGGTTGCCCTGTGGTTCTGGATACTTTTTCTTTTTCTTTTTCTGTCGCACCTTCTGGGGAGGTGGGCCTAGTCTCTGCGCAGCTGACATGAGGCAGAGGGGGATGTACCCAACCATCTACAAGCAGCGTCCACTTAAGGTCTTCTAAACCACCTCTGACAAGCTTCAAGGGAGGCCCATGCCTATGGTGTGTATCAGTTTGAGTGAGTAAATTGACGTCCTTAGGGATTTTATCAACTTTGCTCATAGTTCCTCTTGACGTGAATCTCTCAAGGCCTAAAAGTCTTGATTACTCTGTTCTGTCCTCACAGGAATATCTCTTCATCCACTCCATGGGTTCAGCAGCTCTTTTCTGGACTTTGCAGCTCTATCCTGTCTGTTTTGAGAATTAATCGAGGGAGCAATATACTATAATGGATAACTTCAGGATCCTTGCAGTTTGCAAGTCCAGAGACCAAGCACAGGCTGCCGTGGAATTGCTCTGTGACCCGGGCCAATGTGCTTCACTTTCCTGAGCCTATTTCCTCATCAGGAAAATCAGAAGAGCAATAGCATACTCTTTATCAGGTTGTTATAAGGACTAAACAAATGAAGACTTGTACCTGTTAGAACAGGAGCGGGTCCATACAAACATCAGCATGATTATCTAGAAACACAAACATAACCAGATGATTGAGTTTTTCTCTTCTTTACATGAATGTTTGGCAACCACCATCTCTGCGTTTGATAGGAATACAATCCCAGGATTTTTCTGACCCTGAGTAAAGTGCAGTTGATTCCATCTAGCCTTAAAAAAAAAATTGTTCTAATGTGTTGACCTTGCATGTGCCATATGTAAGACCACATAATGCATCTTACTGGAAGCCACATTCATTATTTATCATTTGTTCAATGCCCACTCTTGACCGGGCACTATGTTAGGTAGTGATAGCTCAAAGAAGAACAAACCAAAGCCTTTATCCTCAGAAACCTTACAGTGTTCTTCCTAGTACGCGCATCGTTACTGTAAGCATTGCCCTCTGTATCAGTCAGTGTTTAAGTACTGTAACAAACAGTCCCAATGTCTCAGTGGCTCAATAAAGGTTTATTTCTTATTCACATTGTATTAGTTGTCTATTGCTTTGTAGCAAATGATCCCAAAACTTAGCAGTTTAAAACAACAAGCATTTATTATCTCACAGTTTCAGAGAGTTGAGGATCCAGGAGCAGCTTAGCTGGGTGGTTCTAGCGTGGTGTCTCTCACAAAGCTGTATTCGAACTACCTGCTGGAGTTACAGTCATTTGAAGGATCAGCTGGAGCTGGAGAATTCTTTTCCTAGTTCACTCATCTGATTTGTGAGGATTTGCAAGAAGGAGGTCTTCGTTCCTTCCAATGTGGGCCTCCCCACAGGCTGCCTAAGGGACCTCAAGACATGGCAGCTGGCTTCCCCCAGAGAAAGTGATGAGAAAGAGAAAGAGAATGAACAATAAAGCATCCAAGACAGAAGCTACAGTCTTTTATAACCTCATCTAAGAAGTGAAACACCATCACTTCCGCCGTATGCTATTGGTCCCGCAGACCGATGCTGGTACCATGGGGTAGCTGACTGTGCGAGGGTATGAATACCAGGAGATGCGACCAGTGGAGGCTGGCTACCATATGATGAACATGTGTCATAGTCTATTGTGAGTCATTGGTCAGAGGAGATGGATGGGGGCAGAGAGACTGCTCTATATGGTTTTTCCCAGGACCCAACCTCCTTCCATTCAGAGGCTCCTCCTTATGCCCTTGGCGCTCTCCACCTGATCCTCTGCATCATGCCAGGAGGTCAGGAGCAAGGAAAGAGCACCAGGGTAGGGGACTGCCCAGGAGATCCTAGTGGGCACGCTTGGACAGTGTGCATTACTTTGGCCCACATTCCATCAACCCGAAATCAGCTAATTGCACGGGAGGCTGGGAAATGTGTTCTATCTGTGACCCCGGATTAAAACAGAATGGGACTTGGTGAGTGTATAGCAGATACTCTGCCACACCCTGTCTTTGAAAAGAGATTGTACATTTAAACAGCTTAATTTTTTGAAAAAGCAGTCTATTCAGTTTTAATACAACAAAAAATATGATTGCCTGTCACTATGCAATAAAGCAACTGATTGATTGCATATTTTCACCTTTTCAATGCATTGTAAATGCAGCCCCTGTTGAAGGGGCCCATAAGCAGGTGGTGGAGAGCAGTTCCTGAACCAGTAAGTCTGCTGCTTTTTCAGGAATACTATTAGGATGCTGGCAGAAACAAATCTTGCCTTGTTTCCCAAGTGGGGAAAGAAGAAAGTCTTTGTTCCCAAGCAAAGGAAAATACAAATCACAAGACTAAAATTATGAATGCAAAACAATATATTAAAATGTGGCTTGTGTATAGTATTTGCATGCATTTTAATATGCATCTGTCATTCCCTTTGCTAAATTCACCAGGCGCTGAAAATATTAAACAACCGAGTACAATTAATAATTAGAGGAATTGTTTTGGAATATATTTTAACCCATTAATGTTCCTATTGCCAAACCTCTTGGTATTTACGGGATTTGAGATGTCAAGTCAGATCTCAGATCTCTTAGGCCTAAGAAGATGTCACAAAAATATGTTTCGTAAACCAAGGTGATAACACTCAAATGATTGTAACATGACTAAAACCATTCCTAGGACAGAAAAATCACATCCACATTTGAAAGCTGGAAAAGGCTTTTGAGATTCTTTGGATTAGATATTCCCATCTCTCCTACTCATGCTGAAATCTAGCTGTATTTATTTCCCAAAAATCCATGAGAAATTTAAGACCACTTTTTCCAAAACCCCAATTTCCTGAGCCTTCTGCTCCAGTTATCTTTGCGGCTGAAGTTTTCAGAATCGGTTTTGCCCTTTGCTGGGGTTTATTTGCCTGGCTTTCTGTTAGAGCAGATCCCAAAAAGAGAAATCATTTTTAGGGCAGTTTTGCAAAAATGAACCAAATTTCAACCACACTTTAGAATGCTCGCTGTCTGCCCATTGAAGCTTCTGGACCAGAGAAGAAGAATATATTTCATGAGAACCCAGCTCTATGTCATAAACTTGAAATACATCAAGCTCTTTGTTGTTAATTGGCACTTACCTCACCTGAAGGCCTTTGCCAAGAAGAGCAGAGGGTTTTAATGGGGAAGGAAGAAAGGAAAGAGCCTGGAGCGCTGGAAAATAGTCCCAGCCACATGTGATTTTTAGCTGGGGGGGCTTTCCACCCCCTAGTATGCTAGGGCAACAAAGTGGCCTATGTGCTTTCTCAAACCTCGCTGTTTGTTTGGGGGGTAATGCTCAGACTGAGGCCGGAGTGATAGCTGCTTCGCGTAATTACGAAGACAGCTTGAAAACTATGCCTCTCTTTGTTTCGGCCTCCAGATGACGGCTGTCTAACCGCTGTTTGTGCCAGTTTTATTTCAAAGCGCTTTTCTTTCCATATTTCAAAGGTCAGTGTGTTTACTGGTAGCCAAAAAGAGCCTGTGTGTGAGAGAAAGAAACACATGTGTCTGAGTGGCAGAGCTAGATGAGGAGTCAGACCGGGATTCCAGTCCTAGATTGGCTCCTTGATAAGTGAGAGAACAGAAATTATTTGACCTCTCCTTCTTCATTACCATCGAAAGGAGAGCCAGTAAATGGTATCAATGGTCTCTTTTAGGTAAAAAAGAAAGAAAGAAATTCTAGAAGTCTGGGTCAGGAAGAAGAAATGTAGGTATTTCCAGTACAGAAACACTATCAAATAGGCAGCCAAGAAAATGTCCACTTCGTCTTCACAAAATGGAAATATTTCCCCCTTCAAAGAAAGTGGGCTGGATGTTCTGGCCACCCTTGGAAACCTTGAGATTGTTTTTGGTCAAGGAATATTAGCACAGGGAAATAAAGAAAACCCCAAACACTTTCTCAGGAGTCGCAGTTGGCTTTCTGACATCATTACTTAGAACATCAAAGGCTGCTCAGACTGTGTTACCTGCTCGTGCTCGTATACAAAACATTAGTGTTTCTATTATAAATATTTGAAAGCAGCATCAAATTTCAATTACGTAAGATCAACATCTATTTCAAATATCCATCCTGATGAATTTTCTTAGCTGTGTTTTCTCCTATCTTCCCTCAATTTTCCATGTATTGCGCTCCTGGCGAAAGGAGATACATAGCTCCTGAAGTGGTAGAGAGCATATGTGGTATTCTGAAAGTGAGTTTAAATCTGGATTTTACCTGGGTTCAACTCTTAGTACTGCCACTTATTAGCTGTGTGACCTTGCATAATTTACTTAACCTCTCTGTGCCTCAGTTTCCTCGTGTACTAAGGCAAGTACTCAGTTCATAGTCTTGTGAGAATTAAGTGGATTGACATGTGTGGCACATGCAGAATAGCGCCTGGCACTTAGCAAGCATTCAAATGTTAGCTAATCATGAAAAACACCCCCTTTTCTGAAATGAATTCTACATTTGGAAACATCTTCTCTTTTGTGCCACCATTTCTCTTCTTAAATCAATCCACCTACACCTGTAGAAATAAAAAAGTAAAATTGCAAATGCCAAGGCACAGTGCCTGTGTTGTAAAATGGAGGAGAAAGTAAAACAGAAAAAAAGAGAACAAATGAAATGTTTGAAATGGAATCTTCCAGTTACTGTGAATTTCCAGCCCCCTGTGAAGTAAGGGTACTCTCTACCCTGAGTCTGCACATGACAAACAGAATTCTCACTCCTTGACCAGGAAAATACAATTCTTGGCTGTGACTCAAGAAGGAGTGGAGGGGGCAGGGAGGAGGGGAGCCCAGGAAAGGGGAACGGAAGTGGATTGAAGACCTTGTCTAAGCCTTGTATTTTCGCAGCATTTAATCCATTAGCTGAATATTATTACCTCCCTTGTACAATCAAGAAAAACAGGTTCAGGGATGTTAAGTGACCTTTCAAAGTCTGTTCAGCCAGTCAGTGGTGTTTCTGGGATTGAAATCCACTTCCACTGGATGCCAAGATCTCTGCTTTTGTCTCCTTTCTCAGAAGGACCCGGCTAGGATGGGGTTCTGAGGCTCTTCCGGAGGTGCTGGCTGACCCCAGACTCCAGATGCCCCATTACTATATGCACCATATTAGTAGGAGGCTCTCGTATGTTTTCTAAGCCATTTCTACCCCGATTCAGGTGAAGTAGATTCTTGAGGGTCTTTGTCGTGACCCCTGTAAATTTAGGCATCAAGAAGAGAGGAACTTTTGGAAAGTAATTCCCTGTCACTGCCAAAGTCAGGGCTTCCTCCTGGGTCACAGCCTCTTCAGCAGTGTCCTGCTCTTCCTTTTCAATCTCCCCAGGATCTCTATAGAGTAGACACCAGGCATGACCTCCCATGGATGTTCACGGGAGACGGTGTCACGCACAGAATTTCTCCACCCGCATCCATTACATCAGAACCACTGAGTGAGATCCCTTGTTGTTGCACGGATGGCAATGTCTACCCAGTGCAGAGGAGCGTCTGTGTTACACAGAGTGATGGCAGACAGGTTAAGATAAGACACTGCTGAGAGGCTGGTGGTCAACCCTGGGATCAGTAACCACCTGAAGTCGCGGCTTCCAGAAGGCTGCCTGGATCTGGATAGTGAAGGTTCCAGAAATGAAGCACCCAGCAATAGGAGTGGCTGCAGCGGCAGCAGCAAACTTCAGCACACCTCACTGGCCAGTATTCCTGGGGAATTTGACGCTGACTTCTGTTGGGTTTTCAATGGCAGCAATGGCATGAGCTGCCACCAGAAGCTTCTCTCAGGTTGTCGTCAGATTTATGATGCAGAAGTCATCACTTTCCCTTCGTAGATGTACTGTTCCACTTGGAAGTCAAGGTTGGTGCCACCTAAGTGGGTTTCTGCTATAAGGAGTTTGAGGACCTCCTCCTCCTTCATTTGTAGGACATCAAGGGCTCTGGACATGTGAAAGTTACCTCTAAGTTATGATGATAACCCAGAACACCACCGTATGGACCCCTCTCTGGGTAGTGCAGGAAAGCACAAAACTTCCTCCTGGGGATAAAGAGAGCTTGGGCACACAATTTCCATCTTGGTCATGACCTTGACCCTCCTTCCTTCATGGCTTGGAGCAAGTATTGCCCATATTGATAAGAATTTGGCAAAGATGCCCAGGTTATTTTCTTCATACCTAATTATTTCATTGAATTCAACTAGGTTTTCGAAACCTGTTGTGTATGTTTAGACATACGGCGTGAGTAATTTGTGAGCATTCACCGAGAAGTCGTATCCTATCCAAATTCCTCTTAAGAAAGATGCCAGGACCTCATTCTCAATTCTGTTACTGAAGCTGTGATTTTCCCATTTTAGAGTTGAGATGCTAAAGCTAAACGGGGATATAGATTTCACTTTCAATAAAATCACTGGCTGGTAAAACCCAAATTAAAGCAGAGCGTTGGAAATCAAGCTGCCTTTTTCCATTAAAACCAACAAGAGCTGTTTCATTTTCCAAATCAAAAGTTCTAGGTACTGAAATCCTATTTGCAGGAAAAGCTAGGCATTATTAAAAATGCAGATAGTTATCATGAGCTGCCGTGTTTTCTTGTGGCTGCCAGGATGTTTTAAGGACAAAGCTAAGGACAGGTGCACACAATACATTAACATTTTAACCAAATAATAAAGAACAGAGAGAAGATGTGAGACACTCCAAAGCATTTAGGTAAGATAATTCTTCTTCTTGAGACTCATTGTTAGAAAAAAAAAAAAAGCCATCCATTTAACACCTCTTTTCTGACTGTCTCTTCTTCCCTACTTATATCTCTCTTCTGTCTGTAGCTTTCCATCTTAGAATAACAATAACAATAATAGTAATAATAACAACAACAAAAACTGTTTGGCTCGGTGCCCCCTTTCGTCCTTATCTAAAAAAGAGATTCTTAACCTGGGCTCCATACAAAAGTTTATGTGTAGATTTCTAATGATATTTTTTCTTGGAATTAGGTCCATAGCATTCAGGGATGTGCAAAGAACTTACAACCCTCCAGAAGAAATTATGCCAAACCAAACAAAGAAACGCTGAAGAAATATATGGCACCCTCTTAGTCTGTCTTTCTTGTACTGCCATTTTGTTTCAGCTGGGCTTTTGATAAAAGCTAATGAATAGTCGATTAAAGGTTAAATTTTCTGATCAGATTAGATACGATGCTGCTCATTACTTTGGATATTGTAAAGAGATGGAATCACTCGGTTATCCTGCTAACCATTTCCGTTCAAACTCATCCTCCTTCCAAAACCATTTCCCCTCCACCATGGTGTCACGACCTCCCCGTTCTCTTAGGCACCCTTGCTTGAGATCTAAGTTGTTTTCTGTCCCGAACTTCATCTCTCCTGTCTAATCAGTTAACCATCCTCTCAGAGCACTTTCAGAAGTCTCTTACATACAACTCTTCCTTTTCATTGTTCTAAACCATACTAGTCGGCCACTGGTGGTTTTCACCACTGGCTGAACATTGGGATTACATGGGGAATTTTTACATTCTACTGAGGCTTAGACCCTAGACTCAGAAAGGTCCATGTATCTCCTATGGGATAGAGACTGGGCATCTAAATTTTTTAAAGCCCCTTAAGGTACCACCAGTGCTGAGAGTCACTTGCCTACGCTACCTTATTTGACCACATTTTTTACTACAAAAGCCTTCTAGCTGGTGGTGTTGTATCCAATCTTCCTACTCTTGACCTTATTCTGCACTACTTTCCTCTCCCTCGGATTAATCTCAGCATCTTAATTTCTTCATTGCTTTCTTTGAGCAGGAAACCCCACTGCCTTCCTTTGCCTGTCTGTAGAGGTACCTAAATTGCTCTGTGGGGTTTGAACAGGGGACCTCTGACTGGGGAGGCTGAAGGAAGACTACTCTACAGCATCTCTCCCCTAGTTTTGCAGATAGGACCCTCCAAGGTAAAGTGACTTGGCTTGTTTAAAAACATGCTCAGTCAGTGGCAGACATGGATCTAGAACTCAAGTACCCCTTGTTCTCATTCTGAATGCGGCTATCCCGGGGCTATAATAGTTGGTGCTGGACTTTTGCCGTTTTTTTCCATTTGCTAGCTCTCTTCTGCAGTCTTGGCTTTCCTCTGTTTGGAACATCTTCAGCAGGTGTACCTACGTCTTCAGGAAGATGAGATGCGACTGAAGCATTTGGCCAGTCCGATTTGTCATGACTTGTCGACAGCAGCCCTGGGAGCTGTGGGACTAGTACCACTGGGGCCTTGATGCCATGTCTGTCAACCTAATAACGTTGTGTTGAAGCACAGTGTGTTCTGCTTTAGCCTCAAAGTCTGTCTATGATGCTTTCTATTAAACAGGTGACTTTGGGACAAGTCCTGTGGGTTATCCAAACAGCAGCTCATCTGTGATTCAAGGAAAACCGAATGACCTGCATCCCCCAAAATATCATCCTTACCCATCTCTCACATGACCTGAAGTTCTCAGTTTTGGTCACTCCCCCTGATGATAAGGCAATCTTGATTTTGTAAAATGCAAATGTGATATCCCCAAAACGTAACATCAATCTATCAGCGTTCATTAATACCCTAAACCAGATTTGATATTTTTTCTTATTATCACCTGGCTCAGAGCAAAGTCCTGAAGGAATGGAACTACTGTGGGTACAAGTTGATCCATGAAGGGTGGGTTTGGAGGGGAGCAGGGAAGAAACCGAGACGTGGGTGCAGTGTTACAGGAGGAACCTGGACAGCAATAGAAGAGAGTGAAATGTAGAGAGGATGTCAAAGGGTAAGTTTTGCCTGATTCCCAGTGTTGCCAAACTCAGCATTTTCCTGAGTTCTCCTTGGTTAGCTCCCTTTGTTTGTTGATTTTGCCTGGTATCGGCTGGAATGCTGAAAATTTAGAAGGAGTAATAGCAATCACTATAGATAACATCTATCGAGTACTTACTCTGAGCCAGACATTGCTTGAAGCGCTCTACATGCATCAATTTATTTTATCCTCCCCCCAACATTTGGAAATTAGATGCCATTAATATCCCCATTTCACAGATGATGAAACTGAGGCCCAGAGGGAAGAAGAACTTCACTAAGATCATCCAGGAAGTAAATGGTGGAAGCAGGGGTCCAACCCAAGCAGTCTGGCTCCAAAGCCTAAATTCTTAACCTCTGGGATCTACGGTCTCTCAAAAGCACAGCATTTGTAAGCAAATGGAAAGGCTAATCTTTAAATCCAGCTAGTCCGATTCCAGATCATTCCACTATAATACCTCCAGGGCTGGAATGGATCTTTCAAGTACATCAGACTTTTACAGTCACAGAGACTCTAGTGGTCCAGAAAAAGTTTCTTGGTTAAGGATCTTCCAAAAGTTGTAGCAGTCTGGTGTCTTAATAACCATGCTTTATTGATTTAATATAAAATGCCAGTCTAACAAAGGCAGTTGAGTGTAAACCTCACCAAGTGTTGGGCAAAACTCCTGCCCAGCTTTTATTGTCCTCTACCGAAATGGAGAATTCAAACAAAATTACATCTTGTCTCTGTAAAAGGTCAGCTGAAATAAAAATTGTTTAATATTTCTCCTTCCTCTATATTACCAAACACTGTGAGTGTCCAGGGAGCATCAAAGATAAGCCTTAAATCTCAGATTTAGGAAATCTCTGCACCACCTTTAGTTGCATTTTGCAAGACCCCCCAACAGGCTTTTTGGACATTATCTGATGAATCCTCATAGACATTCTGTTTTCACCCCTTGGAGTGCAACCTTCCCGCTAAGAAGAACTTCCCTGTAAATAAGGCAGATGGTAGATTAATATAAAAATGTGGCTGTAGTTTGGAGAAAGTCTTGCTCAGCTCATCCCCTCCCTCCTAATAATGGAACGCTTTCTGGTAAGATAGTCCATTTGGGGGCTGGAGAGAAGAATAAAATATCTTTTAGGCCAGTGCTAATGAAACTCAGCTTTGAGATGATTCTCTGGGAGCTGAAAGGATGGAAACACAACTTCCGAGGGAAGGGAGATAGGAAAGGCTGAAGGAAGACGCAGCAAGTTTATACAATGTGTAAACTACAGGGAGCTCCATCTTTGAAACTTTTTCCTCTTTTCTTCTTCTTCTTCTTCTTTTTTGGTGAGGAATATTGGCCCTGAGCTAACATCTATTGCCAATCGTCCTCTCTTTGCTTGAGGAAGATCGTTACTGAGCTAACATCTGTGCCAATCTTCCTCTATTTTATATGTGGGACACCGCCACAGCATGACTTGATGAGCCGTGTGTAGGTCTGTGCCAGGGATCTGAACCTGCGAACCCTGGGCTGCAAAAGCAGAGCGTATGAACTTAACCACTATGCCAGGCCGGCCCCTCCTCTTTTCTTCTAATAATTAGCTATCTCCATACTCAAATTAAATTATTTCTCCCTCGTGTTCCATAAATAAATGTGAAACAAAATCAAACAAACAGAAAGATACTCTTGTTTTGTCCAACATGTTCTTTTCTGTCATCCAGTTGTCAGGAGAGAAATGCCTCACCTGCTCTCTTAATAGATTTGACCTATCTCTGCTTGGGAACATCTTTCATTTGCACGGAAGCCTTAAAGAAACAGTGATACATTACAGCAGGGATTCCCAACCTTTTTGTCAAGAGAAGCTGCTTTCCATTTCCCCTAAGGCTTTAAGGTCAAAGTATGGGGGCAGGGGCTCTCCAGCAGATGTTTCATTCTTCCCTGGGGAAGCTGTCAACCCCCGGGGCCACTGACGCGAGCATCATCAGACAGGGCTTCTGGATCTACCAGCAGATTCTCATCATCTGGCTGAGAACTCACTTACAAGGATTCTTCCATTTGATGAGAAATGGAAAAAACTCTTAAAAAGAAAAAAAAAGCAATTATTTGCTCTTTCACATTCCCAAAACACGTCTGAGCACTGGCTAAACTCATTTGCCATGGGAGTTGGTCAAAACAGTGAAGTTGACATAGTGTAGCCTCTGGAATTCTTTCTTTCTTCTTAGCTTTACACCATCCTTGTGTGTATCCCAGACCAAGTTTCCTATAAATGCCCTTGTTGCCCTGGGTAGGGTGTCCAGGCTTGTCATCCTGATTGAAGGGGACAGTCAGCCAAGTGTTCACCCCTGGAGTATCACCTTCCTGCTAAGGCAAGAACTTCCCTGGAAATAAAGCTCTGACTGCAGGTGTTCACAATCCTGCTGGTTACTCTTAAACCACTCGTATCTCTCGAGTTTTCTAGGTACGAGCTATGCTTCTGCTCTGAGTTGGAGGATGTATAATATGGAGATGAAGAAACAATTTGAACTGTCCAGGTAGCCATGCTAGGATGGTTCCCCAGGAATACCCTTTGGAGGAGTATATGGGCATCAAAATTCAACCCATAGAATTGCAGATTTTAGTTAGAAGGAATTTCGATGGATCATTTGATCCAGTCCAAACATCTTGGGTAAAATGACCTCATTTTACAGATGACACAATAGAAGCCCAGAGAGACTAAATGCCATCTCAAAGGTTATCTGGTCACCTTCTAAGACCAGACTACAGGAGTGCCTAGGGCCCTTGTCTTCTGCCTCCTACTTTAAGCTACTTTACAAATATTTAAAGGAACATATGACACCAACACATAATGATGCCAACACATGACTAACGTACATGTGGTGTTTTTGAGGGAGAAAAAAAGAATGGACTCCTTAATAATGCCACATAGGAAGTTCTGATATCAATCCCTTCTGATTTCAAGCCTATTTTGGCTCCTTTAAGAACCTAAATCAAAGGAATGCTCTGCAACATAGTATTTACGGATAATGGTTTAGATTTTTGACTTCATAGCATAGCCTGTTGTTTCTTACTCCATTTTTGTAAACTTTGTTCCATGTCTCCTCCTCCCATTTGCCTCATGATTCGCCACCTCAACTTGGTCTTTTTGCTATTGCTTGGGTCTTTCCCCAGTAGCTGAGTCATTCCTCAAAAGGTCAGTGACTTCCATTCCTCGGTCAACCAGATCCCCAGACCTTACAGCTATATGCTGCTTAGATCGTCCCCAGTCAGTCTATACTAGACATTGGCGAGTGGAGAAGAAGTTTTTGGTGATAGCTATTGTAATTACAAACTCCAGAACTATACACAAATTGCTTTCGTCACCACTGTAATAGAGGATAGGCAGAATTTAGGAAGAATGAGAGAGAGAAGAAAAGAAAACAGAGTGGGGGTTAGTTTGTGAAGTTCCCATTTAGTGAGTATCTTTACAATAACCAAGTAGTATCTGGAGTTCTAGATATAGAGTTGAAATACAGATTCTGTACTTGAACTATGAATTTTGAATTACTGTAGACAGAGACCAAGAACGTTCTGCAGTTGACATAAAAATACCCATTCCCACACAGACAAATGTGGGAAAGGGAACCATATTGAACCTGAAAGGGGATGGCCATATTTTAGAGAACAAAATGAATGCAAGGAAAAGATACAAATAAGATCAGGACATAGACATTTTTCTTAATCTCGGTAGCTAGCTTTGTGGAAAGAAGTAGAAGGTTGTTTTAGATGAATTTTATCATCTAATATTATTGTGAATTTATATTATTCAATATTATGAATTTGTGCATATAAAGTTATACTATATTCAATATCTATTGCTGTGTAACAAATTACTCCAAGATTGGTGGCTTAAAACAGGAAACCTTTATTACCCTACGTTTCTGAGAGTCAGAAATCCCAGAATGGCTCAGCCGGGTGGTTCTGGCTCAGGGTCTCTAACAAAATTACAGTCAAGATATCAGCCAGAGCTGCATCATCTGAAGACTTGGATGCGCCTAGAGGATCTTCTTCTGAGAAGGCTCCCTTACTGGAGTCATCAATTCCTCACTAGCGTTGTCCAGAAGTCTTAGTTCTTTGCCATGTGAGCATCTCCATAGAGTTGCCCGGTTGGCCTCAAGACATGGTGGCTGGCTTCTCCCAGAGGGAGTGGTCCAAGGGACAGAAAAAGAGAGAGACAGAGCACTCAACATGAAAGCTACAGTTCTTTTTTTAGAAGTTTTTTATTGTGGTAAAATATATATAACATAAACACCATTTAAGCAGTTTTCAAGTGCACAGTTTAGCAGCATTAAGTACATTCATATTGTTGTGCAGCCATGACCACTATTCACGTCTAGACCTTTTCCTCATCTCAAACAGAAGCTCTGTACCCATTAAACAATAATTCCATTTCCCTACTCCCAACCTCTGGTGATCTCTATTCTACCTTCTGTCTCTGTGAATTTCCCTGTCTTAGGTACCTCGTAAAAGTAGAATCATACAACGTTTGTTCCTTCGTGTCTGGCTATTTCACTTGGCACAATGTTTTCAAGATTCATTCATGTTGTAGCATGTATCAGAATTTCATTCCTTTTTATGGCTGAATAACATTCCATTGCATGTACAGACACATTTTATTTACAATTCATCTGTCGATGGACATTCGGGTTGTTTCAGCCTCCGCTGCAGTATTTTTGTAACCTAATCTGGAAGCGACACACCATCACTTCCTCTGTCATCCATTCACTGGAAGCAAGTCACTCAATTGAGCCCACACTCATGGGAAGCTGAAGCAGAGAAATATCAAAGGATTTGTGAATGTATTTCTAAAAGAATAGAAGATACTTAAGTTAATTCTACTAATTGCACTTGATTCTTTCCATGAGGCTTGGTCATTGTCTTTAATTCTCCTGATGGTTTTATAAAATCTTGAGTTTCAGGATCTTTCTAGAGATGGCACCTGGAGTAGCCCCAACTAGAACCTAGTGCTGAAAATGGGCAAACCAGAAGAATGACATGCCTTGTCAATATTGCCCTAACAAGGTTTATTTTGGTACCTGAGGCATTATAGATACAAATCTAACTTCTTTGTTGCTCTTAGGCCTGGGTTTACCAGCAGGAGGAAGGAAAGAAGTCCTGCTCGTGGATCCTTCCACTGCTCTTGAGTGGGGGCCATTTCAGTGGCATGAGTGGCTGTGGCATCCGTGTTTAGAGCACATTCAAAGTTATTCCTGTTGGAGTCTGTCTTTGTATGTAGTTGGAAGAAAGCTTAATCTGTAATGACAAATATAACAACAAAAGGGAATGCCCCTCCACCCCCCACCATTATCCTTGTTAGTAACCTGGTCAATGTTCTTATTTCCTTCTGTAAAGACTGACATCACAAAGCTAGGCTCTTTTGCCTTTTTTAATTTATTACACTACTTCAATTTTCTATTTCGTGATGAATGGAAGGAATTTGGAAGGAATTCGCAAAGATGAAGGCAGGGAGGAGAAAAAGCAATTACCTCGTGCCAATTACAGCAGGAAATAGTGGAGGTGCCATTCCTGCGGCATTTCTGTCCATTTTTCTTCATTACTAGAATGGTGGCCGCTCTCCTCATTACCCGACACATTTCTCTTCATTACCAGCCGTGGGGCTGGGGGTGATGATGAGAGCTATTTACAGCTAGAATTCTGTGAAAGGCCCAGCCGATGAATAATAATTATTCAAACAGATCCGTGGAGGCCAAAAAAGGCAAGTGGTTCAAGTGAGGCTGTTGTATCCCAGAAAGGCAGGGAGGGGATTTCTTTTGAAGAGAGGGGTATTCCTGTTGCCCTGTCAAGGACTGTTCTGCAGTGCTGGGCTGGATCGGCTCGTCTAAGGTACTCAGTGTGTTCTTATAAGAATGGACCAGAGAACGGTGATTTGCTTAAACCATCAAACAACTACCTGGGCCCACTGTAACCCTAGCTTTGTCTGCTAGAGAGGAAGCAGGGCCTTCCTTGAGTCTACACTCAAAAAATAATTCACTGCAAACCCTTCCACCCCTCCCCTCCACCCTGTATCAAACTTTCGATCTACCTATCTGGGCAATCTTCTTAGGGCAATATGGAAAAGGCATATTAACTATCATCTATCTATCTATGTATCTATATATGTGAGTATTTATCTGCATTAGTCAGGGTTCTCCAGAGAAACAGAACTAACAATGTGTACATGGAGACAGAGAGAGAAAGAGATTTATTTTAAGGAATTGGTTCACGGGATTGTGGAGTCTTGGAGAGTCCAAACTCTGACGATGTAAGCCAGCAGGCTAGAGGCTCAGGGAAGAGTTGCAGTTTGAGTTCAAAGGCAGTCTGCTGGCGGAACTCCTTCTTGCTCAGGGGTGGTCAGTCTTTGTTCTATGAAGACCTTCAACTGATTGGATGAGGCCCACACACATTACAGATGGTAAACTGCTTTATTCAAAGCCCATTGATTTAAATGTTAATCTCATCCAAACAAAAACACCTTCACAGAAACATCCAGAATAATGTTTGATCAAATATCTGGGCATCATGGCTCAGCCAAATTGGCACACAAAATCAACCATTACTTTATCTATCTATGTATCTATGTATCTATCTATCTATCTATCTATGTATCTTCTATCATCTATCTGTAAATCTAGACTGATAAGGTACAAAGAATTTGTGACCCACAAATAAAGGTGCTAATTTGGGTTTTTACCTAATGACAAGTCTTTGAACTGAGTTATTAAGATTCTTTTGAGTGTGTAGCCGGTAGTTGGAGAAGCCAGCAACTATAGCTAGGAATGGAGTCCTGCCTTCCGTCCAGCCTTCTCTCAGACACTTGAATTGAGGGGAATAATTTCTCCAAGGGCAGAGAGGGATCTGTAAGTGAGTTTGGAGAAGAGGCAGAGTGTAAATTCGATGGGAGTTGTAGTGAATTGTTTATGAAAGAGCACCTTTCAATTTAATTGCCTAATTGCTACCCTTGCTTTGACTTTCTCACTAAAGTCTGCCCTCATAGTTATCCTGCAGCAACCTTGCCCAACTCAAAAAGATGTTGAAACAGGCTGCAGAAGTTCCAAGCCAGACACGTGGGAACAAGTCAGCTTCCCAGAGACAGGCTCATGGGCAGCACTCTAGTTAACCCTTACTGGCCCAGAGCATTTGGGAAGGAGGCCCTGGGAAAAGATTTCCACTAGCAGGGCATCGCCATTTGCCAAACTCTGACGGTGTATGCAGCCTGTTAAGAATGATAGAGGCGGTGTTCCAGCACAGCAGGCTTTCAATATGAGACAGAGGGATGAAAGGAGTACAATATGAAAACAGCAGGTGAGAATGGATGTATCACACAGGGAAAAGATGTTAGAGGAATATTGCGGTATATTAATTCTCCCCAGGTCCCCTCAAATTCAGTAGCTTCAGTGAAAGCAAAGAGATGCTCTTGAATTAGGCCCAGGCTCCTAACAAGTGCCTTAGCACCATCTGCTTAGTAGCAAAAGCCGTACAAGGTGGGAAAGACAGACCTGTATGCCAAACGACGATGTTTTCTTCAATAGCCTCTATTTCCCCAGGGGCCCACACAAGCTGTCTTGTGTGGACAAGCTCAGGGAAATTGATGTCTCCTAAGTGATGCTTCTCCAGAGTTAGGCTACTCCTACGGGCAAGACGGCATTCGCCCAGTGGCTTTTGGGATAATTTGCACTTTTCTAAGGGCTTGAAACAAGCAACAGAAGCAGCAACTACTTGGCACCTGGAAAATTCTTCCTAATGATCTGCATCTGGAGAGGCTTCTCAACTGACTGCCTATGGGCAAGTTGTCAGACCCTGTTCATGACAAATTGTTCCCCATTGAGAAAGGGCACGATCTGGTACCTTCCCACCTAGCTCATTATAACTTCAATGAAACAAGGACAGATGAAAGGTAAACAGCCTGCAGCGGTGTGAATCAACTATCCCAGGGAGAGAGAGCTCAGGGCTTTCCTGAAGGAACTAGCTTCAGTCTTCTGCCTTAGTCCTTTTGATTTATTTTGCTTAGTGCTTGAGCAACCTGCCATTTCCCTAAGCCAATTTCTTGATGCCTCTGAGCTGAGAGCATGTTATGACAATCTCCCCTATGTAGATCCAACTAGCTTGAGTCCATCATGGCATTGCCCTAACCTGGCACCAGACATCCATTTGGAAAATTGGGGCGAGACAATTTGCCCCTGCCTCCCCTCACTGCCCCTGAAGAAGCTTCTCCAGTCTCATGCATTCAACTACCACCTATCGTCCGATGACCTCCAAACCCATATTTCTCTTCTGAGCCCCAAACTCTCCTCTGAGCTTCAGCCTGGACTTCTTAATCTGGATATAAAATGGTCACCTCAAACATGTCCAAAACTGACCTCACCCCAGACTTGCTCTTCTCTTTGATCTCCTAGTTCTGTTAGTGACATCATGCTTCACCAGTCAACGGAACTAGTTACCTTTAACTTCTCCACCTTCACCTGTCCTCACACACATCCAATTTATTACCAAATTATGCTGATTTTGCATTCAGAAGGTTTTTTTATGTATGTCTCTTTCCACTCTTGCTACTATTCCTGTAATCCAAGCTCTTAAAGTCATCCTGATTTGCTGGTAATTGGTCCCTCTGCCTCCTGCCTTGACTCACTTAAGACTGTACCCGACGGCTTGAATAATCTATCTAAAAGGGTTAAAATCTTTAAAAACAGAACTAAACACTAGACTACAAGACCAGGCCCTGTTTGACTTTCTTCTCTAGTATCATCTCCCAGTAACTCCTCCTCTCTCTTTCTACTCTTGTCATACCTTTTAATTCCCCACATGTGCCATGCTGCTTCCAGCGCCATGTCTCTGGAGGGAGTTATTGCTTCAATCTGAAACCCTCATCCCACCCTTCTTCACAGGCTAATTATATCTGACTCATCCTTAATACTCAGCTACAGCATTATCTCTTCCAGGAACCCTCTTGTGAATTCCCAGAATGGAACAAGTTCTGTTCCTCTGTATTAATCTCCATCACACTCTGTGGATATCTCTGTTATTATCCCCATGTCCATTTCTCTCACTGGATCTTTAAGACCTTTTATTAAAAAACTTTACCCTCAAATTTCCTAGAATAAAACCTCAGCAAGCACTGAAAAATTTTAATTTGCACTGAATTCCTATATCTTTGTGTCTGTATGCCCCCATCCATGAAATATTGTTAATTCTACCAACAAATTTCTTTGATTCACTGAGCCATCATAATATCAGAGTTTATTGTGCATGGAACATCCTTATCTAAAAATCTCCAAGGTTTTTGAATATCTCTGCTCTTGAAAGCCAGATATCTTCTCTACAACCCACAGCATCTGCTTCTCCCATACCACTGACCTCCTTGAAAAGTGGCTCTTGGATCAGGTGTCTCTCTGTAAGATTCAGGCAGGGACCCACAGCCAGCTTGCCTAGTTGGAGATGAGTGCCTGGCATTTCGTTATCTTGATTAAATCTTTTTGTCCACCTGCTGGAATCATCACACTATAGAAGATGTAGTTGGGGTTAAGATATCAATTCTTGTCTATGCAAGGCTTAGAATACAGTAGTCAAGGCAGGGAATTTAAATATGAAAAATTTCTTGGATGCATGATCTAAATAATTATACATCATGTTGTATTTTTGCTTTAAAATTCTTCCTATCTCCCTTGATTACATTCAGGATCAAACTTCTTATGACACAACATCCTTGAGAGGCGTCATGGCATAGAAGATAAAAGTACACGTCGTAGCTGTAGACTGGGTTAATATCCCAGCTCAGACACTTGCTAAATATGGAAACTATCCATGTTTCAGTCTCCCCATCTGAAAAAAAATAAAATAAGAATAGTACCTACTTCACAAGTATAGTGACAATAAAAGATAAGACGTGACAAGAACCTAGAAGAGTGCCTGGCACGTGATAAATATTTAATAAAATTTAATTATTGTTATTTAATACAAGACATCCATTTCTCCTTCGGCATTTGTCAAGGTATTCCAACCACAATGAACTTGAAGTTTCTCTGCTGCATTATTCTCACTTTGCTTTGCACCTGCTACCAGGATGTTTTTGCCTCCTTCTTCTGGGTAAACCCTGCCCTTTCCTCCTCAGTCTCAGTTAATGTACTCTTTCGTGTACTGCAGTAGAGCTCTGTGCTTCCTGCTCCCACTGTCTGTCCTCATGCTCCTTTCCATGCCCATCTCCCACACAGAACTCTAAAGCCTTTATGGGGAGTGGGTATTTTCCCCCTTTATCTCCCAATTTATACATGATAACTGCCATTTGAGAGGTGCTCAAAAATATCTATGAAATGAGATAGAGACTAAATGTACCCTGAAATACATATGAAAAGTGGAAGATAAATATCTATCTAATTCAGATGAAAGGACAAGCCAAAGACTGGGAGAAAATATTTGCAAAAATATTTGCAAAAGACACATCTGGTAAAGGACTATTATCCAGAATATGCAAAGGACTCTTAAAATTCAGCAAAAAGAAAATAAATAACCTGATTAAAAAACGGACAGAAGACCTTAATAGACACCTCACCAAAGAAGATACACAGATGTACAGGTAAATAAGCACATGGAAAGTTACTCCACATCGTATGTTATCAGGGAAATGCAAATTCAAACAACAATAAGGTACCACCACACACCTATTAGAATGGCTATAAGCCAGAACACTGACATCACCAAATGCTGGCAAGGATATGGAGCAAGAGGAACTCTCATTCGTGATTGGTGGGAATGCAAAGTGGTTCAGCCATTTTGGAAGACAGTTTAGCAGTTTTTTACAAAACTAAACATACTCTTACTTATAGTTTGGCAGTCAGTCCCTTGAAAATTGCTCAAAGGAGTTGAAAACTTAAGTCCACACCAAAACCTGCACACGGATGTTTATAGCAGCTTTATTCATAATTGCCAAAACTAGGAAGCAACCAAGATGTCTTTCAGTAGGAGATAAACAAACTGTGGTACATCCAGACAATGGAATATTATTCGGTGCTAAAAAGAAATGAGCTATTAAGCCATGAAAAGAGGAAAGAAACTTAAATGCATATTACTAAGTGAAAGAAGCCAATCTGAAAAGGCTACATACTGTATGATTCCAACTATGTGACATTCTTGAAAAGGTAAAACTATGGAGACAGTAAAAAGATCAAAGGTTGCCAGGGGTTGCGTAGGGGGAAAGGATGAATAGGCAGAGTGCAGAGGGTTTTTAAGGCAGCGAAAATGCCCCATATGATACTATAATGGTGAATGCATAACAGTGTGCATTTGTCCAAACCCATGGAATGTACAGTGTTAAGAGTGAGCCCTGGGGCTGACCCCATGGCTTAGTGGTTAAGTTTGTTGTGTTCCACTTCAGCAGCCCAGGTTCACGGGTTCAGATCCCAGGTGTGGACCTATACCACCATGCTGTGGTGGTGACCCACATACAAAATAGAGGAAGACTGGCACAGATGATAGCTCAGGGCTAATCTTCCTCAGCAAAAATAAATAAATAAATAGATAAATAAATAAATGGGATTAAAAAAAAATAAGAGTAAACCCTAAGGTAAACTGTGAACTTTAAGTGATAATGATGTGTCAATGTAGGTTCCTCAGTTGTAACAAATGTACCACTCTGGTGGGGGATGTTGATAACGGAGGAAGCTATGCATGTGTGGGGACAGAGGGTATAAGAAAACCCTCTGTAGTTTCTGCTGAATTTTTCTGTAAACCTAAAGCTGCTCTAAAAAATAAAGTCTACTAATGAAAAAAATTGATATAGCTATCAATAAAGAGTCTGATTTCCTTGTGTGATCCTCAGGCAGTCTCTGATGTCAATTTCAGATGAAAAATCCCACAAGTTTTCAACAGTGACAGCATCATTTGTATAATAACAATAGCTAACATTTACTGAGCACTTACCATGTGCTGGACACTTTTCAAATGCTTCAAATATATTCCCTCATTAAATCCTTGTGACAGCTCTGTGGCTAGGAACTATTATTAGTCACCTTTTGGAGGTGAGGAAACAAAAGCACAGAGAGTTGAATCACATTGCTAAAGATTGTGAAGTTAATAAGAGACAGCACCATCTTCAAACCCTTGCAGTATAACCTAGATTCAAAACTTTTAATCTCTGTGCCATATTGATGCTTAATCCAAGTCACCTCCAGAGCCAAGGACTTTGAAAGAATAATGGTCCAGTAGTCCTCTCCTATCCACGGGAAGACGTTCTAGACCCCCAGTGGATGCCTGAAACTTTGGATGGTACTGAACCCCATATATACCTTGTTTTGTCCTATAGTTACATATTTGAGGTATGACACCAAAACTAGAACAAATTTCTTTTTTCTTCTTCACAATTTCACAGATAAAAGATTTGTTCTCTCCATACATCTTAGCAACCTCAGCACACGATTTTTTTTCTTTTTAGTCAAGAACTTTCACCTTTTCCCTTCAAGGAAGCACTTTACAGCTCCTCTTTGGCATGTCCGAATTGCCAGCCCCACTACTCTCGTCCTTTGGGGCCGTTATTAAGTAAAATAAGGGTTACTTGAACACAAGCACTGTGATACCATGAGAGCGGATCTGAAAACCGAGACAGCTACTAAAGCACTAATGGGCAGGTAGAGTGTAGAGCGGGATCCGCGGACAAAGGGCTTGTCTCAAGAAAAGTCAGGAAAGCCAGTAGTTAGCAAAGGAAACCTGTGTCTTGAGCAGGCTGTGTCGCCTGCTGAATACACCAGGGTTCTGTTAACAATGAAGATGGAAGGATGATTTTGGAGTGGGCACTGCGAGTTCAGCCACAATGTGCTTGAGAAAATCCGTGCTACTTTATCTCGGTATCTTGACTAAGAGCACAAAGATGGTTTTTTTGGATGCATCATTTCTCCACTTTGTATCCACCCCAGCACACCAAGGGATATGACACACTCTGTCAATAACAGTGCTTCATACAGCAGTCATTCCACGGAAACCTGTCCACATCGCTGACTTGACGACTTTAGAATTGAGGAAACATCTTAATCTAGTCAATGGGCCCCATTCAAAGATATATCTGGGATGGTGCCAGAAAATTGTGTAGCTATGTGTCTGAACATTTATGTGTGTGTGGGCATTGCTTCATTTCCTGAGAGACTCTTACGCTTACTAGAGTTTAAGAATCTTTCCATGCAACCTAAAACTCCATTGAAATTTTGAAAACCATTATATGTTGTCCCAAGTTGGTCAAAAAGGTAAGTAAAATCTACCTTTCCTCCTATGAATTCAGCTAAACCAGGTCTCTCAACCTATGCTGGGACCTACAGGACTTCTTCTTTTCAGCTAAATTCAGAACTTTGTGTTTTATACCCTTTTATATTTCATCTGCTAATTTTGGAAGCTACTTCTAGACTGCTCATTTCATTGTGAGTCCTAAACCACCATACAAGACCTTAGCTAAGTCGTATGTACAAATTTAGTCATTAAATCTTACATCTCTGCAGAGTACTTATGTAAATTTCTGAGAAAAATGATTAGAACAGAATCAAGCACAGAATCTTGCTTTCCCCCCTGATAACCCATTTCTCCATATGGCAATCTATGATCTTTTAAAATGGTAAGTCATTGATTACTTTGGAGCATCACATCGTGCCCCAAGTTAAAATGTTCTAGCGAATTCCCTTACTGTCACACAGCCTTCCAGGCTACACTGACCTGGCCTCACAGACTTCATCTGCCTCTTTACCATTCCTCCAATGTGACAAGCTCATGTCCAGTCCCAGGCCTTTGTATCCTTGCTAGTCCCTCAGTCTGGAATGCTCTTACATCAAATGCCTCATGGCTGCTTCCATCTTTACAGTCAGGTCTCAGGTCAAATGTCAACACCTCAGAAAGGTTTCCCTTCTAACCCTAGCTAATGTGTGTGCTTTATTTTTATTTAACATCCGTGATCATCTTTGTTTGGTTGTTTCATGGGAGCAGAATATTGTGTTCATCAGTGTATCCCCAGCACTTGGAAGAGCATTGGATTTTAGGGGGACCCCCAATAAATATTATTTGAATGAATGAGAGAATAGGACCTTCTTGCTTATTTACAGTGATCCATTAATCAGCCCCCTTTGGACACGTTTATTCAATTAGCTACCAGTTCTGTGATGTTTCCATGTCATCTGCAGGTATCTCAAGAAAGACTTCAAAATTCGTTCTTGGTGCTGACATTCACATGTAATATGACTGTGGTATTTTCCTGATATATATGTGCCAGTCCAAAAAGGAAATCAAGTTGATCTGATAGGACATTTTCTTAGCAAACTCACATTGGTCTCTCTAATCTAGAATTTGCCAGGAATTTATGTCAATTACACCGGTTTTTCAGTCTCTTGATTTCCCCTCCCTCAAACACTGTTTTTGAAAATCATAGAATTTATTCCTCAACACCTTCCTTCTATCCATCTCATACTTAGCCATTCCTAAGGTTATGGATAGAGTCCTGCATGACACCCATTTGGTTTTGAGGGTCACGGAGGCAGCAAAGCATATGACTGAGGGTCAGCGTGTGGGCTCCAGAGCAGTGCTTCCCAAACTGCAATGTGCATAAGAATAACCTGGAGATCTTACTAAAATGCAGATTCTGGGGCTGGCCCAGTGGCACAGTGGATAAGTTTGTGCGCTATGCTCTGACAGCCCAGGGTTTGCAGATTTGGATCAGGCACGGACCTAGCACCACTCATGGAGCCATGCTGTGGCGGCATCCCACATAAAATAGAGTAAGATTGGCACAGATGTTAGCTCAGGGACACTCTTCCTCAAGCAAAAAGAGGAAGATTGGCAACAGATGTTCACTCAGGGCCTATCTTCTTCACATATACACAAACAAAGCAGACTCTGATTCTGTAGGTCTGAGAGTCCACATTTCTAACACACATCCAGATAACGATGCTGCTGGTCTGTGGACTCTGTGATGACTGGAAGGCTCTAGCAGACTATCTGGGCTTTAATCGCAGCCCTGCCATGGGCAAGCTATTTAACCTCCCTTGGCCTCAGTTTTTCCATCTGAAAAATGAGGATAATAACAGCACCGACCTTCTAGGCTTTTGTGAGGATTAAGCTAGGGAATATATACCAGATGCTGCGAGCGCTGCCCTCAATCTGATCATCAGCGTTTGCCATGATTATCACTACGTCAGAATGTGATTCATCCAGACTCGAGCCGGTATAATTGTTACATGCTTTCTTATCATCTGCTCACCTATCCTGGGCTTTAATTCTCCCCTTTAAACTGAATTTCTACTTTCCATGTTTTCTGGTTTACTGCTCTCTGATGGTAAAGATGAAAGCACAGAGGAATGGAGAACTTTTACTCGTTTTTGTCACGTGTTAATCACGTACCGTCTACCCCAAGGAGTCAGCTTATTTATGTTTTTCTTCTTGTTCCAAGTGTCTTTTGAAACATTCTATTTAATGTTCTTGGCATTTTGCTAAACTTCCATTCATTCTGACGCTGTGTAACGTCAGAAATCTGCTTAACCACAATAACAGAATCATTTTACGTTCGTTATCATGACGAGCTAAGTGATTCATTCAGATCAGCTTGTGTGGCCTCAGTGAACAAGAGCTTCTCACACTCAGTCTCTGCTTCCCAGGTGAGAAGGCCAGAGAATAATAGGTAAGCTTTTAATTACCGCTGATGTGGAACAGATAGATGGTGGTGTTTGTTATCAGTTCTCCAAGGACTCACCACACCCTTGTTTAAAGGCAATTTAGAAAATTGGGATGGTAATGAATGGGATCATTGCTAGGTGCAAATTACATCAATTTTTACAAAGTCGTTGCCAAATCCCGTTTATTTAGATAAAAGTCAATTTAGAGTTGTAATGTTACTAACATCCCTGACAAATGGTGGCTATGCTAAGTATTACAAGAATTAAAGTGATAAGTCTGCAGTTCACATAAGGAAGCAATCATTAGATTAACCGATAAATTGGAAATCATCCCCACCTAGGCCAGTGGCTGGGAACAGGCAGCGCACAGGGCAAACCATGCTGTGTGAACTGTAAACAACAAGGGCAATTTGCATGTGCATTCAATTTAAGGGATTAGAAAATCTTCCCACATACATTATTTTCGTTTATCTTCTGAGTAGAATCTCAAGTAATTCTACAGAAACACTTACTTCTTTTTACCACTTATGGAGTGGTGGTCAACAGGCTGGGCTCTTAAATCAGATTACCTGATTGTGTTAATTTCGGTTCCTCAGGAAACAGATGCCGAGATGGGCTTAAGCATGCAAGGATTTTCCTAAGGGACACGCTACCTTGGAGAAAACGGAGGAGAGAGCTAGGATAGGCTGGGTGAGCCATTATGGAGGGCGCACATCGGACCCTAAGTGATGGAGAGTGGGAGGAGGGGTTGGGTGGATGCACCCTAGACTGCTGTAAAGTCTAAGAGAGACTTGGCAAGGATCTTGAGGAGTTCTTAAGGCAAAGAGAGTGATCAGAGAACCCCATATCACCCAGGAACAGACCTTTTATAGCATGCCCGCAATGGATTTCAGTGAGCTGCAACTCGGCACCTTGGTCAATAATGCATTCTGTAGTTGGAGATTGTAGATGTCCCATGGTTTAAATTCTAACTCTGCCATTAAGTAGCTATGCTATTTTAGTGAATTATCCTGCCTGTCTCAAAGCCTCATCTTAGTCATCTGTAAAATGGTAATAATAGTGGCACCTCCTCTGTTGTATGGATTAAATGAGATAATGAACATACATTATTTTTCTGTAAAGCTCTTGGGCTTTCACTGTACCAACTGGTTCCATAAAATAGGGGATCCAAGCCTGTCCTACTGCCTGGACTGTGATAGGGCTGAAATTCATAGATATCCTGAGCCAAAGAGCTTTCTCATCTCGTTCATCAGGAAGCGTTTGAAATATTTTACCTTTTGACTTTTGAATATACTTCTCTTTTAAAAAATGAAAAAATAGGGGCCAGCCCAATGTTGTAGTGGTTAAGTTCGCATGCTCTGCTTTGGCAGACTGGGGTTCGCAGGTTCAGATCCCAGGCACAGACATAGACACCACTCACCAAGCCATGCTGTGGCAGCATCCCACATACAAAAAACAGAGGAAGATATGCACAGGTGTTAGCTCAGGGACAATCTTACTCAAGCAAAAAGAGAAGTATTGGCAACAGATGTTAGCTCAGGGCCAATCTTCCTCACTGAAAAAAAAAAGAAAGAAAAAGAGAAAAGAAATGTACAAAGAACAAAGAGATAATACACTGGGGACAAGATGAGCAGAGCCTTGGGACCATGTAAGATTAATATGGGAAGATCTAACATGGTGTCTTTGGAGTCCTGGAAGCAGAGGAGAAAGAATAGTGGCCTGAAGAAGTACTCAAATACAAGGGCTGAACATTTCCAAAATTTAGCTAAAGATATAACCTATAGATTCAAGAAGCTGAGGCAATCCCAAACAGGATAAACCCAGAGAAACAAAGAAATCTACATTAGGATACATCATAATCAAATTACTAAACATTAAAGACAAAGAAAAAATCTTGCAAGCGGTGAGAGAGAAACACCTTCCTTACAGGGGAATAACAGCTTGAATGACAGTGGATTTCTCACCAGAAATCACGACAGAAGAAAGTAGTACAGCATTTTTCAAGTGCTGGAGGAAAGGAACTGTCAGTACAGAATCCTATATCTAGTGAAAATATCTTTTAGAAATGAAAGGGAAACCAAGAAATTCTCAGATGAAGAAAAACGAAGAGAATTTGTCTCCAGCAGAACTTCCCCAAAAGAATGGCTCTAGCCATTCTGTTTAGAAGTTCTCTAAACAGAAAGGAAATGTTAGGAGACAGATCTTGGAATGTTAGGAAGGAAGAAAACACGATGCACAAAAATAAGATTAAATACCATAGACTTCTTCCTTTGAGCTTTCCAAATTATGTTTGATGGTTGAAGTAAAAATTATAACACTATCTCATGTGGTTCTGAATGTGTATTGAGGAAATATTTAAGCTAATTGTGTTTTAAACAGGTAATAAAGGGCATACAGATCAAAAAGGAAGAAATAAAAGTTTCCTTATTTCCAGATGATATGATTTTCTACAAAGAAAAAAGCCTCCTAGAACTAATAGCTGAGTTTATCGAGGTTGCAGGATACAAAAGATGAATTGTATTTCTATATACTAGCAATGAAGACCAGAATAAAAGATACAATACTATTTACGATCAATCAAAAATGATGTAATTAGGTGTAAATCTAATAGAACATGTACAAAACTTATGTGCTGAAAACTACAAAACACTGACGAAAGAAATCAAAGAAAACCTAATTAAATCAAGAGACATACCATATTCATGCATTAAAGATTCAACATAGGAAAGATGTCAGTTCTCCCCAATTTGATATACAGGTTTAACTGAATTCCTATTAAAATCCCAGCAGCAGTTTTGTAGATATAGACAAGACTATTTCTATTTTTTTGTGTGGAAAGGCACAGGAACTAAGAAAGATAAATCAATTTTGAAAAGAAGAATAAAGTGGGAGGAATCATTTACCTGATTTCAAGATTTATCGTAAAGATTCAATAGTCAAGAAAGTATGGTACTTGCAGAGGGGTAGACACATACATCAATGGAACAAAATAGAGAATGAACGCAGACGTAAACCCACACAAATATGCCCAACTGACTTTTAAGAAAGGTGCAAAAGCAATTTGATGAAGGAAATACAGCATTTTCAACAAATAGTGCTGGAGCAATTGGACATTCATAGGTAAAAATTGACCTCCATCAAAGTTTTATACCTTATACAAAAATTAACTCAAAACGGATCATAGGCTTCAATGTAGAATGTAAAACTTACAAACTTTTGGAAAAACACATAAAGGAATCTTCAACGTCTAGAACTAGGCAAAGAATTCTTAGATTTGACATCAAAAGCAAAATCCATAAAAAAATTGATAAATTAAACTTAATTAGACAATCAAAATCATACGTTTTGCTCTGTAAAAAGTCTTGGTAAGAGGATGAAAAGACAAGATACAGACTGGGAGAAAATATTTGCAAACCGCCTATCTGAAGGACTAGTATCTAGAATATATAAAGAACTTTCAAAACTAAATAGTAAAAAATAAACAGTCCAGTTAGAAAACGGGCAAATGATATGAAGAGACATTTCACAGAGAAAGGATAGAGATAGCAATTAAGCACATGAAAAGCCCTTCAGCATCATTAGCCTTTAAATGAAATCCAAACCTCAATGAGATAGCACTATACACTTATCTCCTCATTTGTCAAATGTAAACTATTAGCTTAGTATAAAAATTAAAATATGGAAAATTTATAAAATACACAACAAACGATAAAAGACAAGTGCCTGGGCCATCCCTGGGCTCTATACTACTTGCCAGATACTTTTATGTGCATTATCTTATTTTACTCTCAGACCCTTTTTTAACAATTGAGGTAATATTAGTTCATAACATTATATAAATTTCAGGTGTACATCATTGTATTTCGATTTCTGTGTAGATTTACACCATGCTCACAACTCACAGACCAATTACCATCCATCACCACACACATGTGCCCAGTCACCCCTATCACCCCCCCGCCCCGTAACCACCAATTTAATCTACGCATCTATGTGTTTATTTGTTGTTGCTGTTATCTTCTACTTATGAGTGAGATCATGCGGCATTTGACTTTCTCCCTCTGACTTATTTCGCTTAGCATTATACCTTCAAGGTCTATCCGTGTTGTCACAAATGGTGAGATATCATCTTTTTTTATGGCTGAATAGTATTCCATTGTGTATATATACCACATCTTCTTTACCCATTCGTCCCTTCATAGGCACCTAGGTTGCTTCCAAGTCTTGGCTGTTGTGAATAATGCTGCAATAAACGTAGGGGTGCATGTATCTTTATGCATTCATGTTTTCATGTTCTTTGGATAAATACCTAGCAGTGGAATAGCTGGATCATATGGTGGTTCTATTCTTAATTTTTTGAGGAATCTCCATACTGTTTTCCATAGTGGCTGCACCAAGGTTGCATTACCACCAGCAGTGTATGAAGGTTCCCTTTTCTCTACATCCTCTCCAATACTTGTTATTTCTTGTCTTATTAGTTATAGCCATTTTGACAGGTGTGAAGTGGTATCTCACTGTAGTTTTGATTTGCATTTCTTTAATAATTAGTAATGTTGAACATCTTTTCATGTGCCTGTTGGCCATCTGTATATCTTCTTTGAAAAATGTCTGTTCAGATCTTTTGCCCATTTTTTAATTGGGTTGTTTTGTTGTTGTTGTTGTTGAGATGTATGAGTTCTTTTTGTATTTTGGATATTAACCCCTTGTCAAATATATGGTTTGCAAGTGTCTTCTCCCAATTGTTAGGTTGTCTTTTCATTTTGTTGATGGTTTCCTTTGCTGTGCAAAAGACTTTTAGTTTGATATAGTCCCATTTGTTTATTTTTTTCTATTGTTTCTTTTGCCTGGTCAGATGGCATTTGAAAATATGCCTCTAAGACTGATATCAAAGAGCACACTGCGTATGTTTTCTTCTAGAAGTTTTACAGTTTTCAGGTCTTACGTTCAAGTCTTTAATCCATTTGGAGTTAATTTTTGTGTGTGGTGTAAGATAATGGTCTAATTTCATTCTTTTGCTTGTGGCTGTCCAGTTTTCCCAGCACCATTTATTGAAGAGACTTTCCTTTCTCCATTATATGTTCTTGGTTCCATTGTCAGAAATTAGCTGTCCATAGATGTGTGGGTTTATTTCTGGGCTCTCAATTCTGTTCCACTGACCTTTGTGTCCATGTTTCTGCCAGTACTATGCTGTTTTGGTTACTATGGCTTTGTAGCATATTTTGAAATGAGGGAGTGTGATACCTCCAGCTTTGTTCTTTTTTCTCAGGATTCCTTTGGCTATTTCAGGTCTTTTGTTGTTCCATATAAATTTTACTATTCTTTCTTCTATTTCTGTGAAAAATGTCCTTGGAACTTTGATAGAGATTGCATTGAATCTGTAGATTGCTTTTGGAAGTATGGACATTTTAAGTACATTAATTCTTCCAATCCAAGAGCACAAAGTATCTTTCCATTTATTTCTATCTCCTTCAACTTCTTTCAACATGTTCTATAGTTTTCAGTGTACAGATCTGTCATCTATTTCATTAAATTTATTCCTAGGCATTTTATTCTTTTTGTTGCTATTGTAAATGGGATTGTATTCTTAATTTCTCTATCTACTACTTTGTTGTTAGTGTATAGAAACACAACTGATTTTTCTATGTTGATTTTGTATCCTGCAGCTTTAAGGTATTGATTTATTATTTCTAAAAGTTTTTTGGTGGATTCTTTAGGGTTTTCTATATATAAAATCATGTCATCTGCAAATAGTGACAGTTTTGCTTCTTCCTTTCCTATTTTGATCCCGTTTATTTCCTTTTCTTGCCTCATTGCTCTGGCTAGGACTTCCAATACTATGTTAAATAAGAGTGGCAAAAGTGGTCAAAATTGTCTGGTTCCTGTTCTTAAAGGGACAGACTTCAGTTTTTCTCTGTTGAGAATGATATTAGCTGTGGTATTGTCATACATGACCTTTATTATGTTGAGGCACTTTCCTTCTATACCCATTATATTCAGAATTTTTATCATAAACAGATACCGTATCTTGTCAAATGCTTTCTCTGCATCTATTGAGATGGTCATGTGATTTTTATTCTTCATTTTGTTAATGTGGTGTATCACATTGACGGATTTGTGGATGTTGAACCATCCCTGCATCCCTGGAATAAATTCCACTTGATCATGTAGTATGACTTTTTTAATGTACTGTTGTATTTGATTTGCTAGAATTTTGTTGAAAATTTTTGTGTTGATGCTCATCAATGATATTGGCCTGTAATTTTCTTTTTTTGTGTTATCCTTGTCTGGTTTTGGTATCAGGGTAATGTTGGCCTTGTAGAATGAGTTAGGAAGCTTCCTCTATTCAATCTTTTGGGAGAGTTTGAGAAGGATAGATATTAAGCCTACTTTGAATGTTTGGTAGAAGACACCAGGGAAGCCATATGGTCCTGGACTTTTATTTTGGGGGAGGTTTTTCTTTATTGTTTTGATCTCCTTACTGGTGGTTGGTCTATTTAAATCCTTTTTTTCTTCTTGATTCAGTTTTGGAAGGTTGTATGATTTTAAGAATTTATCCATTTTTTCTAGATTATCCAATTTGTTGGAGTATATCTTTTTATCATATTCCCTTATAATCTTTTGTATTTCTGAGGTATCCATTGTAATTTCTCCTCTTTCATTTCTGATTTTGTTTATTTGGGCCCTCTCTCTTTTTTCTTGGTAAGTCTAGCTAAAGGTTTGTCAATTTTGTTTATCTTTTCAAAGAACCAGTTCTTAGTTTCATTGATTTTTTTCTACTTTTTTTTGTCTCTGTTTCATTTATTTCCACTCTGATATTTATTATTTCCTTTCTTCTACTGATTTTGGGCTTTGTTTGTTCTTCTTTTTCCAGTTCCTTTATGTGCACTGTTAGATTGTTTATTTGAGATTTTTCTTGTTTGTTGAGGTAGGCCTGTACTGCTATAAACTCCTCTTAGAACCATTTTTAAGGTATCCCATAAATGTGGACATGTTTTATTTTCATTTTCATCTGTCTCCAGGTATTTTGTTATTTCTCCTTTGATTTCTTCATTGATCCTATAGTTGTTCAGTAGTATTTTGTTTAATCTCCACGTATTTGCAGTTTTTCCAATTTTCTTCCTACAGTTGATTTCTAGTTTCATACCTTTGTGGTCAGAAAAGATGCTGGTATTATTTCAATCTTGTTAAATTTATTGTGACCTAACATGTGATCTAACCTGGAGAATGTTCCATGTGCATTTGAAAAGAATGTGTATTCTGTGGTTTTTGGATGGAATGCTGCACATATATCTAAGTCCATCTGGTCTAATGTGTCACTTAAGGCCAATGTTTCCTTATTGGTCTTCTATATGGATCATCTATCTACTGATGTAAGTAGAGTGTTAAAGTCCCCTACTATTATTGTGTTACTGTCTATTTCTCCTTTTAAATCTGTTAATAATTGCTTTATATATTTAGGTGCTCCCATGTTGGGTGCATAGATATTTACAAGTGTTATATCCTCTTGTTGGATTGTTCCCTTTATCATTATATGGTGCCCTTCTTTGTCTCTTGTTACAGTTTTTGTTTTAAAGTCTATTTTGTCTAATATAAGTATTACCACAGGTTTGTTTCCATTACCATTTGCATGGAGCATCTTTTTCCATCGCTTCACTTTCAGTTTATAAGTGTCTTTAGGTCTGAAGTGTGTATATTGTATGCAACATATATGTGGGTCTTGTTTTTTTTTTTTTTTTTTTCCAATCAACCACCCACTATCTTTTGATTGGAGCATTTAGTCCATTGACATTTAAAGTAGCCATTGGTAAGTATGTACTTACTGTTATTTTGATACTTTTTTATGGGTGTTCAGTATTTCCTCTCTGTTCCTTTCTTATCTCTTGATCTCTTCCCTTGTGGCTTGATAGCTTTCATTAGTATTATGTTTGGGTTTATTTCTCTTAATTATTTGTGCATGTGTTATAGGTTTCTGGTTTGTGATTACCATGAGGTTCATATATAATAAACTATGTATATAGCAATCTATGTTAAGTTGATGATCTCTTTATTTTGACCTCTTACTAAAAGCTCTATTCTTTTACTCCCTTCCTCCCACATTTTATGTTTTGTTATCATATTTAACCTTTTTTGTGTGTGTGTCCATTACCCTCTTATCATGGAAAGAGATAATTTTGGTACTTTTGTCTTTTGACCTTCATATTAGCTTCATAGGTGGTTGATCTGCTAACTTTACTGTATATTTGGCTTTACCAGTGATTTTATTGTTTTGTTTTGTTTGGGTTTTTTTTTTTTTTGACACTTTTCTTATTCCTATTTGTGGTCTTTTCTTTCCCACTTAAATAAGTCCCTTTAGCATTTCTTGTAAGGCTTGTTTCTTCGTGATAAATTCCTTTAACTTTTGCTTGTCTGGAAAATTCTTTATCTCTCCTTCCATTCCAAATGATAACCTTGCCAAGTAGGGTATTCTTGATTGTAGGTTTATTTTTCCTTTCAGCACTTTAAACATGTTATTTCTTTTTTTTTCTTTTTTCTTTTTTTAAAGATTGGTTCCTGAGCTAACATCTATTGCCAATCTTTTTTTTTTCCTGCTTTTTCTCCCCAAATCTGCCAGTACATAGTTGTATATTTTAGTTGTGGGTCCTTCTAGTTGTGGCATGTGGGATGCCACCTCAACGTGGCCTGAGGAGTGGTGCCATGTCCACACCCAAGATCTGAACCCGTGAAACCCTGGGCCGCTGATGCAGAGCACGTGAACTTAATCACTCGGCCCTGGGGCCAGCCCCACAGATATTATTTCTTGAATAGATTCTCTGCTCCTTTGTGTCTCTTTTCTACTTCTGGGACACATATAACACTGATATTAGTGCACTTGATGTTCTCCCAGAGGTCCCTTAGATTGCCGTCATTCTTTTTAATTCTTTTTTCTTTTTTCTGTTCAGCTTGGGTGATTTCCTTTAGTCTTTCATACAGCTTGCTGACCTATTCTTTTTTATCATCTACCCTGCTATTGATTCCCTTTAGTGAATTCTTCACTTCCATTATAGTATTCTTCAGTTCTGATTGGTTCTTTTTTATATTTTCCAATTCTTTGCTAATGTTCTCACTGTATTCATCCATTCTTCTCCCAACCATGAGTGAGCATCCTTATGACTATTAGGTTGTACTGTTTATTAGATAGATTGTTTATTTCTGTTTCATTTAGTTCTTTTTCTGAGGATTTGTCCTGTTCTCTTATTTGGAACATATTCTTTTGTCTCTTCATTTTGCCTCTTTTTCTGTGCTTATATCTATGTATTAGGTAGATCAGCTACTGATCTTGGAGAGATGACCTTATATAATAGATACTTTATGAGGCTCAGCAGTGTGTTTCCCTTTTATCACCAGTTCCAAATGTTCCAGGAGTGCCGCTTGTGTGGGTTATGTGTGTCCTTCTGTTGTGGTGTGGTTGCTCTTGCTGCAGGTGCACGAGGAGGTTAGGCTGTCCCCTCACTGGCTAGTTGTAATGCTCAGCTGCCTTGTGGCTGCTATGGTCACTTCAGTCACTTCATCAGGCATGGGGGAGCCCCAGCATAGTTGGCTGAAATGTCTAATGGCACATTCCTGCTACACTTTTTCTCTGTTAAATGAGTAGGCCCCCAGTGGCTGGTTGCTAGACTCAGGGGCTTACAATTGCTCTAGGCCTCTGGCCTGCAAAGCTGTGGTCAGCTCTCTCAGTAGTGTAGCTTGGTGGGACTGGCCCCAGGTGTGACAGCACATAAGTGTTCCAGGTGTTGGAAGGTGGGGCTAATTCCCTATATGTCTTAAGATTGCTCCTGGCCATGAAGCACCATGGCTAGAATGTGGCTTCTTTCTCTCCAGAAAGGTATTTCTGCCTCTTCCACCTCAGTCAGTGCTCTCCCTTGTTGTAGGGGTTCTTTTTATCTAATTGCCAGTTTCTCTCAGGGGTAATTTTCCCCAGGATAGTTGTAAATTTGTTGTGTCCATGGGAGGAGGTGAGTTCAGAGTCCTCCTACATGGCCATCTTCCCAGAAGTCTCTCTCAAAACCCTATGTAACAGTAATTTAGAAAATGCATGATCAATATTTTGGGGTTAAATGATTAAATTATTGGATTATTGAATGACTGAATGAATAAATGAATGCATGAATGGATGAACAGTGTTGTAGACTGAATGCTGTGTTCCTCCCAAAATTCATATTTTAAAACCTAATCCTCAGTGTGATGGTATTTGGAGGTGGGGCCTTTGGGAGGTGCTTGGGTCATGAGGGTGGAGGCCTCATGTATGGGATTAGCACCCTTATAAAAGAGACCCCAGAGATCTCCCTCTACCCTTCAACCAAGTGAGGACTCATCAAGAGAATGGCTACCTAGGAACGAGGAAACGAGCCCTCACAAGAGATGGAATCTATCAGCACTTTCATCTTGGACTTCCCAGCCTCCAGAACTGTGAGAAACAGATGTCTATTATTTAAGCCACCTAGGCTATTCTATTATATATTCTGTTACAGAGGCCCAGATGAACTAAGATGGATGGATGGATGGATGGATGTTTGGAATCAGTGCAGTGTAGAACAATGTAAAACATGTTAAGACATAGGACATTTACAAATGTGAAGTTAAAAAGCTTATTTTAAGTGAATTCTGATAACAATAGAATTTAATGGCACAGGGCAAGGGCAGAAAGGTGCAGGAGATTCAAAGAAAATCAGAAAAAGGAGTCACACCTTGTAAATGGCAAACAAGAACTCCTTAAGTAGTAGGCATCTTTGGAAATAGGGCATAACTTCTTGGGATAAGCACATGGTAAAGATGTTTCATTTAGAACTTCTCCTGTTAGCTGCTGCATGATCTGACCATTTGCAGGGCCGTGTATCTTTGATCTCTCAACTTCTGGCTGACCACACCTAGGAAATCAGCTATTCATTTTCAGTGTGGCAGGAAATGCAATGGCAAGTTTCCTGATACAGACGATCTCTAATGGAGCAACATGTGTGCTGGCAGGACCATTGCCTGCCTTTGACCCTTGACAGAAATTGCCCTCCAGTTTCTGAGCATTCTATTTCCTAGCTTTGGATCAGAGGTCACCGCACTTGACCTCTGGCCTCAGTGTGATCTCTGACTCTCAACTCCCAACTTGATTCTGATTATTCTGCACAGTCTCTAGTCCCCCACGGTCCAGAAAACTCTACCACTAGTTCCCACCAGCCGTTGTCATCTTTGTTCTCTCTTTCTCTCTCCAGGTCGTGGCCAACAGAAATGTACAGCTCCTAACAATGAAATGGTCCCTCCAAGTTGCCTTGTGCACTGACTTTGATCAATTGCTATTAATTATTATTTTGAGTGCCAATCTTCTGAAATGCAAATTGTGCTTCTACGTTCATTGTCTCATTTAGCATTCAAGAATCCCATGAGGAGGATACCATTTATCCCCTCTTTGGGAATCAGGAAACTGAAGCTCAACAAAACTGAATGTAATGTCTAAGGTCACACTGTCAGAAAGTATCAGATTTAAGACCTGTTATTTTTACTCCAAATCCACTTTGCATGCTTTCTATTTATTAAAGGTTTTCATAGCACATCCCAGTGTTGTTCTGGGTACTAAATATATGTACTGTGAAAAAGCTTTGTTTTAGTTTTAAAAGATGTTATATTTTTCAATATACCTGACAGCTGTTGTGCAGATTTTAAGTCCTTTCAGTCCTTCCTCTTATCTAACCACAACTATGACAACTAGTTTCATGAAGATTTGACCAGTGTTAGCAGGTGCAAGCTGGCAGTACGTCACCTCAACTCTCTGATACTCGGCTGAAGACATTTGCTGGAAACCATGTCACTTGTGCTTGCACAATCCAAAAGAACCAGGGAGCTAATGCCCAGGAGTTCACCCTTGACCAATGTGGGGTGGAAACCAATGGACCACTTCCCCCTTGCATCACCCAGAGGACAGCTCTCAACCTCCTCAAAAGATCCTATAGCAATGAGCACGAGTTAACCATAGTAATGGGCAACTGGAAAAGCCATCCTTGTATCAGGCTCCCTCCTTCCTTGTTCACTTGCCTGTACGCCACTCTGCTCCTTGGGATCACATTTCTAAAGTCACCACCCACACACAAGATTGACTTGGGTTTTGCTTCCAAAAAAACCCAGGCTAAGTTTCACTAACTATCAGTCAGCCTGAATTAGTGATTTACTGAATTTTATCTGCAAATCATAGTTTTAAATCTTACCTGTCTGCATGATTGTGCACAAGGATTAATTAAGTTTATAGGATTTCTTAATCTGTTGATTTGGCTTCCACAGTGGTTTTATAACAATGTGAGCAGACACCCCTACTGAATGTATTACCAGCATATTTGTGTGAATTTATTTGTTTTGCATTCATAAGGGAACTTTCATTAACTGCTAAGTAAGATGACTCAGGTTGGTTCAGAAGTTTCCTAACTGACTATGAATGGTTCTTATGGAAATGTTGGGTTTTTTTAATTGAGGTAACATTGGTTTATACATTACGTAAATTTCAGGTGTATATCATCATATTTCGACTTCTGTATAGACTCATCGTGTTCACCACCAAAAGTCTAGACACCATCCATCACTGTACATATGTGCCCCTTTACCTCTTTTGCTCTCTCCCTGCTCGCTTACCCTCTGGTAACCACCAATCTGTTTTCTGGATCTATGTGTTTGTTTGTTTATCTTCCACATACGAATGAAATCATATGGTATTTGTCTTATTCTGTCTGACTTTTTTTGCTTAGCATAATGGCCTCAAGGTCCATCCATCTTGTCACAAATGGCAAGATTTCGTCTTTTTTATGGCTGGAAATGGTAACTAAAATCTTGTTTTGTTGATGAAAATCTATACTAACAAATTCATAGGTATTCTACATTCCTAAACTTCCCTTCTGCCCGCTGTAAGCACTGTCCTTGTCAAGATGTATAACGTCTATACCTGGATGGTTTCAGCCCTCCACTCTCCGTGAGAACATACTCACTGGCCATTTTAGCTCATTTGACTACTGGTTCTACAACTGAGATGAGGAGAGAAGTAAACAGGGACGTACACTTTGGAAAAGCTTTGTGAAGATTCTGATACTCAGTCATCCCTTATCTTTCTATTCACCCTCTGCTGCTTCATACTACTCATGCTCTCACAGCTGTGGTGCAGGGCAAGCCCAGATGGAAACAAGGCGATGGGACAACAAAATAATTTCTATAGAACACTGCCTTTAGACTCTCCACGGATAAAAAAGTAAAACCAGATGAGTGAATCTGGTGGAAGGAACAAAACTGAAAATCTACGCCTTTCTTTCATTTTGTATATCCTTAAGAGACCCAGAGTCAAATTGCTTTTTATGAAATCTCCTTAGCAAGTAAATTTGTATAAAAGCAGATAAGCTTAGAAATTCTCACATCTTTCAAGAATCAAATATTCCAGGTAATTACGATCTGGGGATCTGGGGAGTTGATGTTTGTGGTTTATTCTGAATGTCAAGCAATAAAACTATAGGAATAGAGATCATATATAGATTAGACGCCATGGCTGATCTTCTTTTTTTAGTTTTCCTTTACCTTGAAAAGCAGTCAGCTAAGCTGTATAAATTAAATATTATCGTCAGCACAGAGCATTATTTGATCAAACAGCAAGATTAGTCACATGGAAATAGTATTGGAAAAAAAAAGATTCCATTAGCTGATTTACTTTCTTTTGTGTCTGATACAAAACCTAGCATCAGTGTGCGTGTGGGTGTTGAGTCAATGAACATCAAGCTTCAAGAAAGGCCTTCTAAACTATCCAATATAAAACATAAATTAGAAAAATATACACAAACACACATACATATACACACATGCATGTATGCATAGACACAGAGACAGCAAGACGATTCCAGGATGGCTGAATCTGTTTTTCTTCTCTCAACCAAAAGCGTTTGTTAAATATCAGCCTCTATGTGACCTTTTTCAGGATGATACAAATTTCTTCCTCCCATACTTTTTTCCAACCTCTGCTCTACCATTTATGACATTTCATTATAGTGTGTTTCATATCATACATCTTCCCAAACAGATTATAAGGGCACAGAAGACGGAGACCTGTCCAGTCACCGTAGCATGCATCTGGCACATGGTAGGCAACAAATAAATGTTTTAGTGAATGAATTGGTGAATAATTAAAGATTATCTGGTAGTTGAATCTATACTAGTGGTCTGCAGGCTTTCTTTTTGATCTGAGGACACTCCTTGGCTCATCACTGGGAAGGCTGAGTTTCTGAGTATATCATGTTTCTCCTTGTATGTCATATGTAAACTATTAGCTTAATATAGAAACCAGACTGTGGAAAATTTAATAAAATACTCAGGATACACCATAAAAGACAAGTGCATGGGCCATCCCTGGGCCCTGTTTTTGGTGTAGTTTTTAGTGTTTTACTTCTACCAGTTATTTTTATGTACATTATCTAACTTTACCCCCACAGTCCTTGGAGGCAGTCACGTCCTCCATTTCCGGATCAAGAAATGGAGATTCAGAAACCTCAAGTAATGTGCCCAGAAAGACAAACCTGAGCACAGAATCTAGGTTTTCAGAATCTAAATTGAGGACTTATTTTCCTGAAGTTCATCTGCTTTCTTCCTTTAAAAAGATATCTGAACTAACTGCTTGACATGGCATCAATCCAACATGAAACAACCTGTTGATAAGCTGAATTATTCACTCTTCACTTGATTATTTTGTCATTTTGTACATGCAAGCATACTCTGGTTAAAAATGAAAAATGTCTTTCATAAAACAGATGTTCAGCTCTGCCCCTGGCATGTTCTGTTCAATACAGTGTTGTTATTATTTTTCTTTTAAATCTTCAGGCTGCTTCTTCCAAATGCAAAAATGATCCAAGCTCCTTTGTGTTTTCATTCTGTAGTTTATTCTTGGGGTTATTCCTCATGTTTTATTTAAACTTTTAGTTTTTGCTTTTAAAACGTACTTGTGATGCATATATAAGTTTTAAAATAGGAAGATCAATATTTTCCCCTAAAAATCATACCTTTAATTTTATAGAAGTCAATAGACTACTATGATTTGCTATATAGAAATTCACATTATAGGCAACTTTTTAAAAAACGTACTATTCTGCAAAATGCAATACCCGTTCAGAGAAAGAAAAAAAGCAAAGATATAAACATTCATGTTGTGGCCTTATGGATTCTTTGATCAGCTGTCTGTTTTCTCACAGCCATTTGCCCCCATCACTACATTTCTAAGACTCCAAATGGAGAGTTATAATTCTGGAAGGTGATAGAATGAGCTGAGCTCCACAGATGCTGAGGCAGCCAGTTTGCTATTAGATTTCAAAGGCAACGATTCCAAACTGATGCCTGAGGAGATTTGTTTTTATTTGGATAGCAGAGAACTCGAGATGAATAAAATGATAGCTTTACAAGTGCTATTCAGAACTACTATGTAAATAAGTAGCTTACGCAGCCAGACATGGGGATAAACAAAGGAACATGTCAACCGACATTCAAATCTCATTATTGCATTAATGTAATCTTCCTGGGTATGGGGAGAAATAATTTATATAAGCATGTACAGAGGAAGGGAAAAATAAATCACCAAATACAAATTTTCAGTTTTATCATCCAACAACATAATCCTCAACAATAAATGCTAACAATACCTGATTCTTCTTGCAATGTTTCACCCGTTTCCTTTATTTGAGCAACTAGATGTCTCTAACCACCTCCTCTTCACATCAGACCATGGTGGGACTGACCTCATTCAGCACAACCAATTGTTCATAATTGGGTTTTGTGAACTCTGCTGAGTACTAGGTGCTTGCTATTGAAAGTGTCTCCTACGTGATTCCCCGCGAGTCCCATCCATTTCAGCTTTTCATTTCTTCCAGTAATATGATCATGCTCAGAGCTTCAGAATCCTTACAATGTGAAAAAGGATGAAGTGTTGCCATTATCATATATAAGAGCATGTCTCAATTCTGAGTGGGGATCTGTCTGCTCTGAGACGCGGGGGATAAAATGGCCTCCCTACCTAAGGATTAGTGTTTATGCATTTAAATCACATCTAAGAGTTCAGTTATTATTTAAAGCAGTTGATCCCATGTACTGATCCCCCCCCACCAACGATTCCACCCTGTGATCAAATTCTTATCCATCCACTGTGAAACTTGGAAAAATAAGATTAAGGTAGGGAGGTTTACTAAATCTAAGTTATTTTGTTTTAATTCTGAAATTCTATTCTTTGGCATCATTTTTATGAAATGACGGGGGTAGTAGATGATAATAGGTTGGTTTTGAAGTCCCTACTTGGCTAAACTAAGAATTGACAGCTATATGTCAGCTCCACAATTATTTAGACTTTGCTGGTCCTTAAAATCCAAAATTAACTATCGAAACTTTATTCAAAAATGTGTTGAGAAAATTAGCGATTCTTTGGATAAAAGACAAAAATCATCTAATAAAGTTTCATAGGTATTTCACAGTTAAATCCTTCATTGAGTAAATATCTAATAGTAAAAGGCAGAACAAATAAAAACCATTAGAAAAATAATAGAAAAATATTATCATCAGGCTGGGGAAAACTTCTAAGCAAGACAAGAAACTCAGAAGCCACAATGAGAAAAACATATAAAAGAATAGATTTGACCTTAAGGGCCCCAGTTCCCAGACTGTTCGTTATCTAAGTCCCTTCAGTTTGGGAAATCTAACTTGTCGTAGTACGAAAATACCCACTAATAAATATTAACATCTCTACTCCTTCCGTGGTTAAGAGTAACATTTATTTCCACCCTTTGTGTCAATAAACTAATTATTGTCTGATGTTGCTAACCGTGAACAAACAATTCAAATTCAATACAAACTGATAGCTAAGTGAGGTTACAAATCTTATAAATGTTTCAGGATTTTGCGAAGTTGATTACAGTGATGTTGGAGAATTGTCTGAATCATAAGCAAAGTCGCTGACAGATGAGGATCCAAAAGAGTTGGAGCAGTTGACAACTACTCTAGAGGTCCTGAGGCAAAAGAGTAAAGTCCTCCAAGATTTTTGCAAAACAGGTCCCTTTACGATCACACTGGGGAAGCACCGATGCTGTGGGGGGCTCTTCAAAGCGCTATAATACAAGTTTGACTTACACCTTACCCACTAGCAAAAGAAAATCGTTGTATTTGCATGTTTTAAGATTTAACTTATTTTTAGAATTAAACCTATTATAAGGCAAAATCAACTTGATTCCTTATTTTCATTTTATTTTAAAGATAAAGACTAAAGCAACTTAAGAAAATATTTAGTATGACATTTTGGTCCATTTTTAAGGTGGAGTCACTTGAAGTAGACTTCTTGTAGCAAGTCTTCTTGGATAATGGAGGTCACCTGTCTCAATTATCTATCTATATACAGAGAGAGGAAGATATATATATATATATATATATATATATATATGTAGATATATATATAGAGAGAGGAAGATATATATAAATATATATATATGTCTATAGAGAGAGAGAGAGAGAGGAAGATAAGGAAAGACTGGGAAAAAGTATTTGCAGCACCCACTACTAAGTTATCTTTTATATCTTCAGTATAAAAAGAACATCTTTAAATTAATATATAAAAGATAAAAACCCAACATAAAATCCTAATGGAGATTATGAATTCAGAGACAGGATTATGAAGACAGATCATGAATTCAGAAGAAGAAATATAAATGGCCAATAAAGCTATGAAGAGATGCCTAACTTCACTCGTATCCAAGGAAAAGTAAACTAAACCAGTAAGCTAACAGTTTCATCCATCAAATTGGCAAAAATTAAATATAAATATACATTTATTAAAATTAAAATCTAAAATAAGCATATTCCTTGACCGGATAATTCTAGATCTAGGATCTATTTTGTACAATACTAGCAAGGATGCATAAAAATATGTGTATGAGATGTTCATTGTGGCATTATATGTAGTGGCAAATAAAAGAGCTTACTGAAAAATTCTAATAAATGTGTTACGTTTATACAATTGGCTACCAAACAGCCATTTAAAAAATGAAATGTGACCTGAAACATATGTCTAAAATATTTTATTATGTGAAAAAGCCAGGAACAAACAAATTTGTTCAATATCACTCTATTCCTGTGAATACATATGCTTCACGCACACACACGGGCACGTTAAAAAGCGGGGATAATATTCACCAAATTCGTAACAGTGATTATTTTGGGACGTGGGATTGGTAGGGATGGGAGTGATTCTCACTTCTTGCTCTCTCTATATTTTTTAAATGGTGGAATAGGGGGTGAGCTTCGCTTTTTGTGTTTTTCAGTATTTTCTAGCACAAATAAATAAATAAATAATACCAGCGGGTAAAAAAAAAAAAGACCAAGATCTTATTTGAGGCTGCAGGTGATATCCAAGGTGAGTACCATGGCTGAGAAAGCACTGATAGGCAAGATGCAGATGCACACGCGCTCCCTCTCATAGTCTAGTTCAAGCCTCTTCGCCTGGGGCCCAGAGACCTGCACACATCTGAGTATAGAATTCAGAGGGTCTGTGAATTTGAAAGGGAAAACATTGCCTTTGCATTGTTATTAGCCTCCAGTTGAAATTCAGCAGTTTCTAAAAATGAGAATATAGGCAACAAGCCCCAGAAGTGCTAGCAGTACCTGTGACTTTGTCATCAATAGAAATCACAGATATTTTCATATTTCATTGCAATTGTTACTGACATCTCAAAATATTGCTAACGAGCTTCTGTATACTCAAAATAAGTCATTTGAGACCCTCCACTAGATCTCGTTCTTCGACACAATAATAAAGTACATCTATTACTGTACCACAAATTCTTCAGTTGTTAAGTATTTTGATAACTATACTTTGACATTGTTGGCTTCCTCTGTAAGCCTTTTTTTTTTTTAATTTTGTGCATTCAAACATTATTTGGAAAAGGAGTCCATGGGATTCACCAGACCTCCCATGGCACAAACATAACAAGGTTAAGAAACACTTTAAGTGTATTGGCCTTTTGGAGAAAGTCATTAGAATGTAGTAAACAGGGTGCTAGGTTGTAATTTAGAATTTTGCAGCTTACGCTTTCTGTACATCCTGAGGATGGCCTTGAAGCCTTTTGGAAGCTTCTAATCTGTACCAGGCACTGTTCTAGGCGCTGAGAAGATGATGCTTGATGAGCAGTTCATGGAGCTCGCAAGGAGCTCACATCTAGACGAATGGGTTGGGGAGAGGGTAGACAGAAAATAAACAAGAGTTCAAATAAATATTAAAGATAAAATTAAATTCTATGAAGAAAATAAAAGACCATGGATAGGTGTTCATATTCTTTTCTAAGTGCGTTGGGAAGCCATTAGCTGTCTTAAGTGGGGTAGAAGATCGATTGCAGGAGGACAAGAGGTAACAGTGGTTTGGAATAAGGACATGAAGTGAAAATGGAAAGAAGTGGGAGGAAATGAGTTACATTTGGTTGCTGATCAATAGTTTCCTCATTCCACTCAAGGAATAGAACATTCATTCTAGAGATTATAAAACCAATTCCCCCCGAATCACTAGTATATTCTGTAGATTAGGCTACATGATGCCCAAACAACTCCATTAAAACATGAATCAAACTAGTCATTTGACGTGATCTAGAGACACAGTAGTGTGGCTGGATATAAGCTGAGGCTGATAGTTAGACGTCCTACAGAAGATTGAGACACATCTTGTCTGCAGATGAGAGGAAAGCAAAATCAGATTCTGTGAAAAGAATGTGTTGAAAGAGAATGCCATTCCAAGTACCAGAAAAAAATAGGGATCATCCCATGCTCAGAAGACTAAGAACAAAGCATCTTGGTACAGAGCAGTGTTTTCAGCAGGAGACTTGCATGACCACTCTTGTAAGATGGAAGCCTGCTCGCCAGCTTCTAGCAACACTGAGGAGCTTCCAGAACAAGGAGCCTCTCAGCTCAGTGACACGCAGCACTCATCAGCAACAGCTGTGTGATCATTGTTAAGGCCTGGCAGCCTCAACAGCCTTGGCAAAAAGCCTTGTGTAACAGTGTCGCCAGACGTTATCTACCAGGGATGGGATACAACACAATTATGTTGCTGCTTCTGTTGTTGTTGCTGTTGTCATTACTAAACTACCATTTCTTGAGCGCCTACTCTATGCTCTGCTATTTACTGTGAACTTTATGCATATTATCTTATTTAATCCTCAAATGAACTCATGACTGTATGATGAGTTCAATGTACATATTGTATGTATTACATTTGTAATGTCTGCCTTGTGGGACGAGTAAACATCTGTCTGTTAGACAGATAGAACATTTCCATCATTGTAGAAAGTTCTATTTGAGAGTGCTGGGCTAGATACTCAAGCAAATGTTCTGCGCTGTTCTATTTGGTAACCATGAGCCGTATTAGTTATTGAGCTCTTGAAATGTGGTAAGAGCAAATGAAAAATGGAATTTAAAATTTTTAAATTTTATTTAAGTTTATGTACATATAAATTTAAATAGCCACCTGTGGCTAGTTGGCTACCATGTTAGACAGCATGGGTCTAAGACCAAGTTTACATGGCCAGCAAATACCAGAAGCAGGGAGTCAATCTTGGGATTATCTGGTTTCAAAAATTAGCGCTAGTTGGGGCACCCTAAAAGACGTTGTTATGTTTGCACCTTGAGAGCTTTTCATTTGGTGTTTATAGCTACTTTCTTGTCTAAGAGCCTAGGAACGCACGGAATGTTGGTGCCCTGAGCAATCTGCCACCGAAAATTCTATCAGCAGTGCCACCTACGAGGGCACTTTGGTTTTAGAACTCCCCAGGTGTGTCCATCAAGCTAACCTAATATGGAGGAAAAAAGCAAAACTAGTAGGGAAATTGTGGGTGCTGGATAATTTTTGTTTGTCACCCTAGATCTACTGTCCACCATTCACCACTCTGCTCTGGTCTCAGGAAACTGACCATCTTTGGACCTTTTAACAGGGCTTCCTTGCCCCCAGCTTCTGGTTGGGTCCAGCCAATGGCAACCTCTGGTTGGAACTTGAAAGGTAGAAGCAGAAAGAAGTTCAGGTCTTCATTGCTCCCAGCTCTCTCTCTGTCCAGTCATTGTTTAACAATGGCTACATAATTCTATTTGAGAACATAACTCCTAGGGAATGGCTCTCTCTCAGCTTCAGGTTGCACTAGGTTCCAGGAAACCATTCCCCCCTTTTCCCTTCACCTGGGACGGATAACAGCTTCCCACTGTTGCCAGCCCTGGGGTGCTTCACTAACTCTTGTTGGTTTCCCACGTCCTACCCACACTTTCCTGAATTATTCCCCTACTAAACTCCATTCTGCCATCCCTTTTGAATGTTTCATTTGTTTCTTGCTGGGGACTTTGATGGACACAATATTGGATGAATTTTAAAGAATAGGAATTTTTAGCTTGCTTATGAACTAAAAATAAAGATATAATATGGTATTTCATAAAGTGGTTATCACATATTTTTAGCTACAAAAAAAAATCCAGCACATTCTAAATTATATATGTGAGAGCTTTGCCAAGAAGCAATGTCTAATAGCCTGAATTTTATTTTGGTATTAAAAGGATCCAAAGAAAATATGTGAGCAGGGACATTCATGGCAACGTTTTTTCCTATATAAAAAGTTAGAGGAAAATTATATGGCCATCAGGAGAGGAATGGATAAGTTCTAGCACTTGTTTCATATTGAAAACTATGTAGTCATTAAAAAGAATGAGGAGGGCTGGCCCTGTGGCTGAGTGGTTAAAGTTTCATGCACTCCACTTCGGCGGTCCATGTTCACAGGTTCAAATACTGGGCGCAGACCTGCTCCACTCATCAGCCATGCTGTGGAGGCATCCCACATATAAAATAGAGGAGCATTGGAACAGATGTTAGGTCAGGCCTAGTCTTCCTCAATGCAAAAAAAAAAGAAGAAGAAGATTGGCAATGGATGTTAGCTCAGGGCGAATCTTTCTCACCAAAAAAAAAAAAAAAAAAAAAAATGAGGAATATATTTAAATAGCAGAATGAAAAGATATCCATGACATATCTTTGAGTAGAAAAAAAGTGAAACTTCATATAATATATTGCAATATTTCTAAAAATAAGTGTGAATTCATTTATTCAACAAATATATATTGAGTACCTACTATGTGTCAGGCATTTTTCCAGGCTCCCTAGATAAAAATAGGATAAAAATAGATTAAAAAACTGACAAAAAATCCCTACCCTCATGGACCTTGCATTCCATTGGAAGGAGGCAGACAACAAATGAAATAGTATGTTAAGAGGTGAAATATGCAGAGAAGCAGGAGAGGGTGTTGGACAGGGGCACAATGTAAGGATAGTCAGGGAAAGCCTCGTCGAGAAAGTGACATTTGAATAAAGACATCAATAACTGGGAAAAGAACATTCCAGATAGAAGGAATAGGAAGTGCAAAGGCCCTGAGGCAGAAGCATGTCTGATGTGTTGGAGAAGGGGGTGAGGGGAGCAGTGTGTCTGGAGCAGAGTGAATGAGGAGGAGAGTCATAGGAAAAGAGCTTTAAGAGGTGTTTAAGTTTGTATGTGGATTTTAAAAGATCTGGAAAAAGACCCACCAAACTTTTCACAGTAGTCACTCCCAGGGGAATGAGGAGCATTCCCTTTTTTGAAGAAATATTCAGTTTTAATTTTATACACCGACGTATTGTTTGAATGTTAAAATAGATAGGTACGGTTTTTAACATTTTAAATTGCTTTTTTTTTTTTCAAAGAAGAATCAGAAAGCAAAAGACCACACAGAGGTCTTGGTCATAACAAAAAATTAAAAATAACTCTCCAAAAGCACCAGTATTTTCACAGAAAGTGACTCAAGAAACTTTTGGTCCTAGGGCTGGCCCAGTGATGTATTGGTTAAGTTCAATGCTCTCTGCTTTGGCAGCTTGGGGTCACGGGTTTGGATCCCGGGCGCAGACCTGCTCCACTCATTGGTCATACTGGGGCGGCGACCCACATGCAAAATAGAGGAAGACTAGCACAGATGTTCGCTCAAAGCTAATCTTCCTTGGCAGAAAAAAAAAAGAAACTTTTGGTCAAAATTACGTATTGATATTACAGGAGCATTCTGAGTGTTAAAACTAATCACAATGACCTCAGTGCAATGAGCTCCCTTTTAAATGGCCTGTTATAACAATGACGGCTTCTCACTGATTATTTACTCTATAGCCTCTGACAGTGGATTTGCATTTACTTCTATTGAATTTAGGGAATTTGTATTTGAGGATATTATAAGATGTCGCTATTGTGATTCATTAAGCAAACTATCAGCCTTAATAGAAGCCAAGGATGCCCTGAAGCAAGTTGTTAGAAGAAATTGGCCAATACAACTTGTTAGATTCTTCATTCAACATGTAATTGCATATTTAACAAAAGTCCTTCTGGGCTCCCACTGAGACGTCTCAAAGCTTATTCAACTGACCCCCAGAAGATTGAGTTGAGATTTCATTCTGTCTATCTCACTCTTTGCTCATTTTTACTAGAATGCTTATTCTTTTCAAGAATGATGGGACCTCTCTCTTCCTTTCCCCCTCACTCCCTCTTTTTTTCTCTTTCCTTTCCAGTTCACATCCGTATTCAAATTCCCACTGGCCCCTCTCTGACCTCTGCTCTCTCTTCTGGCTCCCCCCCCATTTTCCTTTTCCCATGTATCTCTTTTTCTAATTTATATCAAATGTTCATAACATGGAATTGAAATATATTTCAATAGACTTTTTTATTTTAAAATGAAAAGAAACAGAAAAAAATGGAAAACACTGTAAACATACAAATAAATTAAAATGCTTTTCACTTATTTTAAAAAAGAAGAAACATGAACCTTGCCCAGGTGGATTCATCACTATAATTGATGGCAAAGTGTGCTCGGTACAAGGCCCAGACTGTAGGTAACTCAGTGGGACGCTGTTCTGGTGACCAACAGCAAGGCATTAATTACAAGAGAACTTCTAGGAAAAGAATGATAAAACAGGCTCTCTGTGGTGCCAGTCTCCACTCCTGTGCCCATAACAGACATGATGGACCAGTCACAAGCCTGCCCCACCTATTGTGTTTGCAGCTTCAGCTTCGGGATCCTTCTCAAAACAGCAATCCAGGTGGCCACTGCCCTTTATTGGCATGAGGAGTGAAACTTCTCGATCATCCTGCTTTGGAAGCATCTCTTCTAGAGTCGTTTGACACTGAGCTGGGCTAGCTGTACCACCTCTCCAAGACCACAAAGTCAAGACACAAACAGTAAATCTCCTCAGTCTTTGGGAAGTCCCTCAGAGCTCTTACTAGGATGAGCCGGTCGGGACTTTGCCCCAAGGGACCAAAATTTAATGGGCAGAATTTTAATGATTTTTAAAGTTTTTGTAATTTTTCCTCTGCCATCACTACCTCTCCAGCTGTAGGGGAGAGATTCCTCTGGCCAGACACAGACCCTTCGGTAGGTGATGTATTGTATGGAAGCAGCTGGCGAGCAGAGGTAAGAGCAAGTTGACCATGGGCTAGGTTCCGTCTCCTCTTTTGCCTCCACTCTCCCATCCCACAACCTGCCTTGGCACACACCTGTTATTAATTCAAGACTACACTTCGTGTGTGCTGTCCCAGATCCCAGGTATTGCTAAACGTACCTGTAGAGCTACTTGGTGTTCTTACACTGGATAATGGAACCGGTCTCACTCCATGGTGCCTTCTTTTCAGCGTGAACTGGAGAAGTCTTAGAACTAAAACACAGTTTGAAAATATGAGTCAGAAGTCTTAAAAATACCTATCTCTTTAACCTAGTGATTTCAATTCTTTAATAAGCTAAAGAAATCAATATTTAACTGCACATACACAAATTGTTCATCCAAGCATTCTTTCTAACAGAGAAAATAAGAAACAATCTAAATCTCCAACAAAAATGAACAAAAATATTATAGGGAGTACCACATGGAAACTCAACCCAATGATTTATTTATTATATTTGTAATATATCGTTAAGCATTAGAGTAAAACTGCAAGCAACATAAACTCTATCATCTGTTTTCAAAAATACTGTATATGAAACAACCAAAATATTTTGGTGTAAATAACACCAAAATATTACAAAGCAAAATATGATTATCTCTGAGGGATGGGGCTTCTGGATTATTTTCATTTTCTCTTTTTCGCTTGTCAATCAGTAGGTTCTATATTTTCCAAAACGAATCTATGAAACATTCTAAATATCACAATACAATAAGAGTTTTGCTCATTTTAACAAGAATGTCCTTTTCATTGGTGATTATATTGAGTGGGGAAGAGTATTGAGAAGCTTAAGGCCTTAGGATGCAATAGTAAAACATTCGTTTTGTCTTTTGAGTCTTTGCGGTTCTTACGAGCGCGATTTTGGAAGGAGGAGGACTGGAGTTGAAGTAGAGTAGCCCCGCGTTAATAAAGTGCTGTGTGTTTCAACTCTGTTTATTTTGTGATTGATTTACAGGGTGGGGATGGTTTTTGTTTATTCTTACCGCTACCAAATACAACAATATTGCAACACCTACTGAACAGGTGGTTAAGAGGAACAAATGGATCCAAGATGATAAAGTCCTTCTCGGACAAGACAGTTCTGTACAAACACACAGTGTTGTTAAGGGATTGTTGTACTGGCCACAGGTTTCACCAGCTGAATTTTTAAACTGGTCCTTTTGTAATCATGGAGGCACAACTTATATCTAAGGAATAGAACGATCACGGCAGATACACATTTATGACCATTTCTTACGCCCCACATCTCCTTGCAAGCTTAAATTAGCATGTTGTTTCATTGACTTGCTTCATATTGTAGAGAGAGGCTAAAATCTTTATTTCTTCTGAGGGAAAACAGCACAAAGTCAAAATAGTTCAGGATAAAAACCAGAATGCTGACAAATCCCCCCAAAGTGGGTAAGTTTAGAGCAATGGCTTTCAATGTGCGCTTCCTGCCAGCAGAGCCACGGCAACCGCTCTCAGGGCCACACCATGACTTTTGTGGGCCAGAGACCCTTGGCCTTATGTGCTCCTTCCTTCATTAAAAAAAAAAAAAAAAAAAGAATTAGTATTTTTAGACTGCATTTATATAAAGATGAATATAGTCCAGGTTGGATTCATGATATTTTCCCCCTTACTACATTATTTTTTTCTGATTTGAAGAGAGATTAAAATCAAACCATTTTCATGGGCCACATTTTCATAGGGCTACAGGCACTATGCCTACTGTGCCTCATTAATAAATTGGGCCCGGCATCAGCTGGGAACTTGGAAATGCAAATTCTTGGGCCCCACCCCAGACTTAATGAACCAGAAAGAGCAGTGTGTGTTTTGAAAAGCCCTCCAGGTGGTTCCGAACCATATTCAAGTTTGAGAACAACTGGTTTAGACAGTTCAAAGCTAAATGGGTAGAGCTAACCATCCATAGAAGCTAACAATTCTCCTTTTAACTCCAGATTTTACTGATGGGTTGGGCACAGGAACTCCACCGTCACAGGTCTGTTTTTAGAGGTCAGAATGGGAAGTCATCTTTTTGACTATTTGTCAAATTTGGTTTTATCACATCAAGGACATTTAAAACCTTGGAAAGCAGCATCATACAATGGACCCAACCACTAGGACTTTAAATAGTTTTATACTAGTGAATTTTATCCTGGGAGAGAAAAAGTCATATCCATCCTAGTTACAGTCTGCATGTATCTATATAACGTGATACATGTGTTTTAAAAATTGCTGCACTGGGGCCGGCCTGGTAGCACAGAGGTTAAGTACGCACGTGCTGCTTCTCTGGTTCGGATCCCGGGTGCAGACATCTTGGCAAGCCGTGCTGTGGTGGGCGTCCCACATATAAAGTAGAGGAAGTAGAGGAAGATGGGCACGGATGTTAGCTCAGGGCCAGTCTTCCTCAGCAAAAAGAGGAGGATTGGCAGCCAAGGTTAGCTCAGGGCAAATCTTCCTCAAAAAACAAACAAACAACCAAAAATCACTGCACTACGCAAAGCGAAAAACCACAGGCCTTAGGAAGTGGTGGCATGTCATTGTCAGTGACACATTAAAAAAAGAGATAAGAACCTAAAAAAGACAGTAATACAGTTTTCCCCCATCTTAAATGATTAATAAACGCACAAATACTATAGAAATTGTGATATTTTATCTTGAAAGGGACCTGAGGTTTGCTTGGGGAAGTGCGCATCAGAAGGATTGCAGCTTGTGAATTATTATGGAATGGTGGAGAGTTATCTGACACATGATAGAAAATGTAACACTAAGTGTGGACGAATGTCGCTCATGACATGTGGTGAAATAACACAGCTGGGAGATGTGTGAGGTGTGTGCCTGTGTGCGTTTTGTGTACTCACATGCAGCTTTATTCATCTGGGTGCAGTTTTCTGCATGCACCTAGAATTTCTCTCATATGAAATTGTGCATAAGCAAATGCAAATTTTGCATTATGCTCAAATTGTTCCCTAATGGAACAAATTCATATTCTCAAACAAGCATTACAGCAGAGCTGCCTCTGTGTGTGTATAACGTTATAGCTCCACATATAAATGTTATCCACACACCTGTAAGCTCATCTTTGTATATCCTGTGAGTTCAATGTCATTGTTTGATACACATTAAGCATGAATGGATGAGTAACGCACAGTGTGTGTGTCCATTTATGCTAATGTATGATAAATCCTATTAGAAGTAATAGTCCATTACTCAACTAGGATCCTAGGAAAATTAACTTGTATAATAATTCAGAACATTTCCATTGTGAGTTTGATCAATATCTATATTTATTAATTCTAAGGAATGACTAGCAATTAGATTAGCTTTTTCTTTAATCTTCCATACCAGAAAAGAATCAGGGTTGAAATCACATTTTTATTTATGATTGAAAATTAAGACGCAAGCTTTGTTGATATACCAAAGTAAATGTTTCTAGGTTCTTATATTGTGACACCAGTTATGGCAGTTTTAATCTTTGTCCCAACAATTGTTTTAAGGAGTCAAATAGGCAGTCCTTGCTTTTCGTGGTCCCAATATGTGCAAATTTCAGTTAATATGGTTTAGTTATATAACACCAGTCCCCCCAACAACATGATTCCAATTTCAGTCCATGGTATACTAGCTGTGAGTGGTCGCTTAGAGTCCAAACTCACTACTAGCTCTCGAGTCTGCAAATCTCTATATAAATAACAGATTCACGTCATGATCAGCGACTAATCACGGCCCTTCTTTCAAAGTCTGTCACTTCATTGGTCGTGGCACATCTGTGATTCAGTTCCTGTCTAGACAGCAAAGTGTATAGTTGTGTTGCCTCCTTGTCTCCCAGTGATAAACCTGTGTGGGTATTTTTGCAAAAACAAATAATTGAAAGAAGGAACTGGCCAACAAAGGTGAAAATGCAGCAGAGAAACAAAAAGTGATAGCACTGGAAGTGACTGTTGACCTTCATGTACATGGAGTTATAGGAGAGAGCAGCTGCACACGGGAAGGTGGACACAGCTACAACTGGAGAGATTCTAGACATAGAGGCAGAAAAACTCAGTGAACGTAGCTTATCAACACAAATGAGGAAAGCGATTGTGACAAAAATGATGAGGATGTCCCAGAGAAAGAAACATCAGCAAAAATCTTCACATTGAGGGCTGGCCCCGGTGGCCTAGTGGTTCAGTTCAGTGTGCTCCACTTCGGTGGCCCAGGTTCACTTCCCAGGCATGGGTCCACATCACTCTGTTAGTGGCAATGCTGTGCTGGTGGCCCACACATTAAAAAATAGAGAAAGACTGGCACAGATGTTAGCTCAGGGCGAACCTCCCTCAGTCTTCATATTGAAGGAACTATCAGAGATATTTCACAACGTTTTAAGTGCAAAGAATAAAATTTTGGAGTTAATGGAAATTTAGATGGATGTGACAGGTAGCTGAGGCACCGAAACGATGCTTGCTCCACGTCATAAGTTATATGTGAGGCTAAGAGAAGTTGTTCAAATTACTCTTGATAAGTCATTTTTACAAAGAAATAAAACACCTTACTTCTCAATGTTTCTAATGTTTTAAATCATAGGATACTAAATAAGTGTTGATTTTACTGCTTTTTTTATTTCCTTATACATTTATAACCAACAGTAAGATTAATATTACATTAGCAGTAACATTAACAGTAATGTTAATGTTAGTGTTTTGACAAAGGATTTTAAAGGTCATAGAACAATTTCTCCATTGATTATTAAGATAACTTTGCACATTGCAGCTCATTTCGGCTTTTTTTTTTTTACCACCCTACACTATGCAAAGTGAGGCTTGCCTGTATAACCTGTGGAAAATGTGAGTTTACAGTTATATCTGAGCTACCAGGAGTAATAATGTGTGCAAGAAGATGTTAACTTTTTAGAAGACTAGGATTTTTTGTGTGTGTTGCCTATTGCCAAAAATCCATCCAAAATCAGTGGTCTTATTTTCATATAATCACTCATTTAAACAATATCTGAGATACCCATTGCACCCAAATCCTGATCCCAGGTGAACTCCTCTAAGGCAATCATTTATTTTGGTGGAACAGAGCAGAGGAGGCAGGGGTGGGAGGAATGCCATCAAGTTATTGAAAAGAATTCTGTCCCATTAGCTATGTGAAGTCTTGGAGTCCAGCTAACCAAAGTTCACTGAATTTTCCAGTTAAAAACATTTGGTTCAAATAAATATTTTGGAAACATGTTGTACAATTTGTAGATAGTTCTTCCCACCTGTGAAGAATAATGTCTGATGTAAATAAGATGGACGTGTTTTAACATCTTCTTAGCAATAAGATACCACAGCACAATTATAAAAAAACAAGAAATTAAGGAAAACTAATAGCTTTGGAATAATAGTTCTTTCTGGATGTTTTGTAAATTACTACTAATCTACCTTGGGCTGAGCTTGTTTTGAGAAAAGTACTACCAACTGGGGCTTTAAGCATTATCTTTTTAATAATTACCTCCTCTGGCCGTGTGTATAATTTAGAGATCTGGTGGTTCCCTTTAATCAGATGGCCAGCCTCATCTTTAATCAGTTGTGTAAGCGGGATTTTCAGATAGGTTATTAACTAGATTTACACACAACTGCCATCCTCTGTATTTCACATTGAACGCTGGGTGCTGGCTTTTACTTGGAAGTCAAGTTCAATAGGAAAATAATAAACCTTTGGAGTATAAGCTCTATTTCTTCCACCAAACATTTACTGTTAGCATATGATTTAACATGTTTTACTACATTGAGATTGTGCGAATTTCTCTTTTTTAATGTTGTTTACTGCAAATAAATATTGATGTTCTCTTCAATTGTGCCTACATTTTCACAACTGTTTGTTATATTTGTTAATAATCTGGAGAAAAGCAAAATATTTCACTGATAAGTCAGTTGTTTACTCTCTACAAAACTCAAAATCAATTACCCCCCACCCCCGCTTGTCCTTCTTCCAAGATGACAGCGACTTTTACTGAAATGATTGAATTACCGTGTGTTTTGACATTGTGTAGACATCCTTTCCGCCAGCATTAGGCCAAATGCTATAAGAAATCTAAAACTCAGACAAATTATTCAAAGAGTTCTAAACTATCGCATTTTTATAGTGTGAATGATTGATTGAAATTTGTTGGGATTCCAGAAAAACTAAAACCATCTCAACGAGAGCAATGCACGATTTGAATATTTATAAGGTAAATAGCAAGGCTGCAATATGTTTGCTTAGCAGAAGCAATTAAATAAAAAATAACAAAAATACAGAATTGCACACAAGAGTATGGAAAGAATAGATTGAGTAAAAACAGAAATGGAGTATATTAAATTAGACTGCTGTTTCTCTCTGTTTCTATAATATCTTCATCAGAGATGTTAACATAGAATTTTCAGAGTGTTCCATGTATAAAATGCACTTGTACGGTGCTCACATTTTCCACATTCAGAAATCTAACTCTGATTTGGAAGAACCAGAAGGAAATTATGACTATAACTATATAAAGCTGCGTACCTAAGCTGGATTTTCTCAGGAAACGTTAGATGCTAATGCTTATCGTCAGCCTGCCTGTCCTGTGTAGGGCCATTTTGGTACCAATGGGAATGTTTAGTGGCAAGCTATGATGTGAACATTACAGTTGAACAAGCCAAGTGGCTGCTGCCTCTGAGTCGTCAGCCGTAGAATACTGTTCACAAAAGACGGAAAGGAAATGGCATTCTCTTAAGTATCTATAATGTGCCAAATATTCTGCCATCCACAGCCTATACGTTATTTTACTTAAGATCCTCACACCAACCTCATGCAATATGTCTAGTGTGCTCATTTTATAGATGAAGAGACTAAGACTCAAAGAGATTATATGATGAAGAAATGTTCCAAACAGAAAGTTGAATGAAAAAAGCAGGTTACAGAGGATATCCACATGTTAATAGAATTTATGGACTTTTTTCAAAACATGCCAAACAATAGTATGTATTGCCTAGACATAAATATATACATAATAAATGTTTAAGGATGTGGGAAGGAATGATAAACACTAAATTCAAAATGGTTCTTTTCTGGTGGAGGAAAATGGGGTCAGACAGAGGGCACACGGGGGCTTCTTCTCCACGTCTGTTTTATTTTTAAGCTGCGAATTGAGCATACGGGTGATCATTATAGCATTCCTACACATTTTTGGTTGTCTGAAATATATTGTAAGGATTTAAAAAGTAAGAGAGGTTCAGCAACTGGCTGAAAGTCACACAGCTATTAAAAAGGAGGACAGCTGGATTCTTCCCCATGTCCACAGATACCAAAGGCTGCACACTCTCTGCTCTGCCTTACACTTGGCACCAACTGGACAATGCTGAAGGCTTCTTGGGGAAACACAGTTTGTCTGGAATGAAAGGGTTGCTGGGGAATCTCCCTATGACTACGCACCATTGAATAGTGGTGGGGTAGAGAGGAAGAAACCAAATGGGCCTAGTTTTATGGTGAAGGAACCCATGCCACTTAGAGGAAAAATAAAAGCTCACTAGAGTCCCTTTTCTTTTTTCTCTCTTTGCAGGAAGATTGGCCCTGAGCTAACATCTGTTGCCGATCTTCCTCTTTTTTGCTTAAGGAAGATTGTTGCGGATCTAACATTTGTGCCAATCTTCCTATTTTATGTGGGATGCTGCCACAGCATGGCTTGATGAGCAGTGCTAAACCCGCGCCTGGGATTCGAACCTGCAAACCCCAGGCCACTGAAGTAGAGCATCAAACTTAACCACTACACCACCAGGCCAGACCCTGGAGTCCCTTTTCTTGTTTCTGTTGCTGCTGCTGCTGCTGCTGCTGCCGCTGCTATATTCAAGCTCCCCCGACTATGGAACGAGATATAAAAAAAAAAAAAAATGAGCTAGCTTATTAGCCACTTCAATATAGTAATGAAGCTAAGCAAATAAGCTGTAAAATTCCATCACAATCATAATTCTTCTTAGGGATAATGCCTAGGAATAACTGGATGCTGGCTGCAAAATTAATTTGTGATACACTTTTAAAGTGCTGCTATATTAAAGTTCTTAAAATTGACTTCGCAGAATGTTCCTCTTCTCCCCATCCCTTCCTCCCAATCACTTACACAGTTTACAGAGAACTATGATTGAAATCGAGCCTGGAAAACATATATCTTTACATACTTTACTGTACACTATGGATTTATTATCTCTGACTCAACTGATCATTATATTCCTAGCACCTAGCGTAGACGCCGGCACAAGGTAGGCTGTCAATAAATATTTATTGAATTGAATGTGAGAAATATTATCTGTTTGCATTATTTATTTTTGTAAGGAAGGCAGCAGAGTATAGTGACTAAGTCTTAGCAAAGAGTCAGTGGTTGGGAAAAAGGCCAGTGGACCCATCCCACCTCTCTGGAATCCTTGCTCACTACTTACAGCACTTTGAACAAACTACTTAATCCCTCTGACTCTCAGGTTCAGCTTCAGGAGAATTGGGATGATGTTAAGGCCTCTCACTTAAGTTTGTTGTGAGAATTAAATGAGATGAAACTTAAAGTGTTTAGAATGGTGCTTAGGTGCTTAGAATAGTACTAGGTACGCAGTCAGTGCTCAGAAGTGTTAGCTGCTGTTGAGATCATTTTTGGTTCCTGTTATATAACTTTTTTTATTTTATTTTTAATTTTTTTGAGGAAGATTAGCCCTGAGCTAACATATGCTGCCAATCCTCCTCGTTTTTTTGCTGAGGAAGACTGGCCCTGAGCTAACATCCGTGCCCATCTTCCTCTACTTTATATGTGGGATGCCGCCACAGCCTGGCTCGATAAGCAGTGCCTAGGTCCACCCCCGAGATCTGAACCAGTGAACCCCAGGCCCCTGAAGCAGAACTTGTGAACTTAACCGCTGCACCACAAGGCTGGCCTTATCTTTATTTTTTTTTTTTTAGAGAGAAGTAGACAGTGTTTGTCCCATTGTTCTCTGAATAGGCTTAGTCTTTAAAAAATGCCTTATGGAGCTACCATCTTCTTTTTTCCCTTAACAAAATTTCTCTTTCTTAACAGCAGTTACCATTCACCTAGTATTGCACAGGAAAAATGACTTTAATCTCAAAGGCAACATTAAAAACAGGGGAAAAGAAAACAAATCAATAAAGGCAAAGGTCATAGAAACAGATGATTCGAACATACAGCAAAGCTCCTGAGCACTGGGGTTAGACACACAGGGCTGAAAAGAAACACTGGGACACATAGGACATCTTGAAGAGAAATTGCATGATTTAGATACCAATATCCAAACAATTTTACATGTCAAACTTTTGTCAAGAAGCCATGTAACTGAAAAGCCTTGAAGTAAAAAACTATGTCTAAAGATTTCATTTTCTAGCAATGCATTTTCCTCTCCATAGGAGCCAGATTAAATACTCTCATGTGCAAACACACATGCACACTCACAGTCTCTCTCTCACACATGCACACACACACACACACACATGCACACACCAAACCCTGAATCAGTTACATTCTCCACCATGGAGAATCATAAGGTTCTTTAAGGAAATATTAATGAGCTAGCAAGGCTGAGGTTGGGGTAAATGTGTTATTTCTTATTGTTCCTGTTCATCATCACATACGGCCAACGTTAGTCATTATAAAATATTTATTTTAATCATCTTCAAGATTTTTTAAACGACTCTTTTATATAAAGGAAGAAGTTACAGAAATTTATCACTTAGGGCAGGCAGCTCAGAAACAATCTTACCATGATCCCCAATAGGGAATATTTCACTGCAACCCGTGTTCTATTTTATCTCATTTTTTAATGTGAGTTGTGACCCACTAAATTTATTCTCACAAGCCACTAATGGGTCATGACCCACTGTTTGGAAAACACTGTCTTAGGATGTTCCAGTTAAACTTTCCCACTGGGGTACCCAGAGCTACCGGTGAGAGGGAACGCCTTGCGGGAGGTGGGAGGGAGGAGGTTGGGAGAAGGAATCTGAAGCCTCACCTAAGTGCAAAATTTCTTTTAAGTTTCTTTACTTCACTTGTAAGATTTATCCAACTTTGGCATTAGACACCAAACAAGACCATTAGTTTTCTATAAAAGCTTTTACATCTGCCAACATAATAAAACAGATGCTTCCAGAGACACACGCTGTGTTATCCTTGGGTACCACTCCTGCTGAGGATAGGCACACTGCCGTCTACAAGGCAGGCTGTCTTGGATGATAAATTCCCCCGTAGATAGTATGTGAATTTGCCACGGGCTCAGGACTGTTGACTGTCTGATGGTCCTTCGGCTCAGGTCATGTGGATGAGCTCCTAGAAGATGAGCACATCCCCCTCAGTCAACGAACGTGTGTCTGAGTGTGGGCCTTTGCCTCTCTCTGGCACTTCTGGGCCTCAGGGCTGGGAAGGTGAGAGCTGAACTCGATGACTCAGACCCTCATTAGGCCATGCCACACTCGCCTCCAGGCGGCTGCTGTGACAGGAAGGGTGCTAACGAGGTCACCCTGCAATGGGCTGAGAGGAGTTGGTCATGATGAGCCAGATGATGCATGTGGAGCCGTGGAATTAATCATTTTGAAGGGAGAACATGTTAATTCTTCTTTCTCCATGCAAGTGGCTTGACGTCACCCTTCACCTGAATCAGCCATCACCAAGATCACAGTGGGCCAGAAAGAAAATGCAGAAACCGAGTCTATAAACCAAGAGAGGGAGAACCTTGGGTGTTTTTTAATCACTTCCTTTTCTTACTTGGTCAAAGGATCCCAGTGGCTGTTTGGGACCCAAGGGTGAGATGAAATGACGTAGGTGCTGTATTTTCTCAAAGAGAAACTCTCTGAAACCTCAAACTTTTCCTTTGTGAAATGACACCCAGAAATCTGGTTTCAGGTCTATGCATAAATTAAAAAAAAAAAAGGCCTCAATAGCAACCCAAGACAGGCCTCTTTGATTAACCTATAGCTATAGAAAGTTACAGATTCAGATGTAGATAGAGGTAAGCAACGGCCTTAGGCACAAAACTTTGTTTCATAAACCCAACGTGGAAGATTTCTGCAATAAACCATCGAAATGTGAGTATAATGCTTAAATCTCACTCTCTTCTTCTACTCTGCTGGCCGCTACTCCCAACCATAAATCGGGTCCTATAACTAAGGTAGATTTCAGCAGAATGCCTTAATGCGGTCATAAAAAGGACCCTATAATCTTAAAAGCCGAGCCTCTTCTGTTTAACAGTACAAAGGGTTTTATTTCTCTCATGATTAAAAGAATAAAATGCATGGGTGGAAGTCTGGATTTTCAAGAACCTGTGTTTCTCTAGCTGAAGACATAGTCCTGAATCCCAAGTTGAAGAAATTATTTCAGGCAGAAATAGCCACTGTAATAACATTTAATTACCCTCAAGGAAAAAAAATACTTAGACTGGCTGCAGAATTTGAACATGAAATTATAAAATATAGGGACATGAATCTTGTTGCCTTCTGGTACACTGTCTGCCAGACATGTTAAAATCCCAGATTCAAAATGCATAATCGAAAATGTTTCATCTGAGAATGTTTTTGTCTTTTGTTTTGTTTTGTTTTGCTGAGGAAGATTTGCCCTGAGCTAACATCCATTGCCAATCTTCGTCTTTTTTCCTGCTTGAGGAAGATTAACCCTGAGCTAACATCTGTCCCAATATTCCTCTGCTTCATATGTAGGACACCATGACAGCATGGCTGATGAGTGGAGTAGGTCTATGCCTGGGATCCGAACCTGCAAACACAGGCTGCTGCAGCAGAGCACGGAATTTTAACCACTCGGCCATGGGGGCCTGCCCCTGAGAAGTTTTTTTGTTTTAATGTATAAAATAAAAATGTCAAATCAGATAGCAAACTATCTGGTTAAAAGATTAAAAAAATATTGGATGACATACAAGTATGCTGTTGGATGATTTATGAAATATCATTAGATGATATGAAAATTCTGATGCTTATAAAATGCAAGTTTGGTTTTTTTCAGGCAATGTACATACAGGTATGGGGAAGGAAAGGCTAACATTTTTGCCTTTTCATCTCAACTTCATTCCTATACAAGGCCTCCCCTCTGACCAGAAAGCTTGACAGTCATTACCAGCCACTTACTAAGATTTTTAATATCTAGAAAGAAACTGAAGCCTGTACTGATTACTGGCATGTGGTAGAGTTAGATTTAAAGCAGATTATCAGGGACATTAGTATGTCCTAGAATCATCATGCTAGTTTTTACAAAAAGTATGTATTTTTAACATTTATATAGCATTTTCTGAGTATTCACTCATTTTATCCCCATAACAATTATGTGGAGTAAGAAATATCATTCCCATATATTTTTTTCTTTTGCTGAGGAAGATCTGCCCTAAGCTGATACCTGTGCCAGTGTTCCTCTATTTTGTATGTGGGTCGCTGCCACAGCGTGGCTGATAAGCAGTGTATGTTCGCGCCCGGGAACTGAACCTGAGCCACCAAAGCAGAGTACACCAAACTTAACCACTAGGCCATGGGGCTGCTCCCTCATTCTCATATTTTAAATGAAGAAATCGAAATGCAAACTCGTGCTGTTCTCCAGGCTAAGTGATATCTCCTTTTATAAATTTTCATAGCACCTAAACATTTCCTTTATAGCTGTTTCCAAAGTCATAATTAATTAAAAATGTCTATCTCGCTGTCTCAACCATGAACTTCCTGGAAGCAGAGACCTTGTCCCCCTTGTTTATTACTCTATTTCCAGCACCTAGCACAATGCCTGGCACAGAAGTGGTGCTTACAGAAGATCTGATGATTTAATGAATGTACGCATAACAATTTCCCAAGTCCTACAGGAAATAAGGGACAGAACCAAGACTCGAATCTGTCTTCTACTGGAAATCCCTTATTCCTTCCACTCTATCAACATAAGGGCAAATGTGCTGTGTCTTCATAAGGGCCTTTCAAGACTCAGAAGCTTAAGCTCTGGATAGCCAAACAGAAGCCAGACCTCGTGGGAAGATACATATAAGAGGATATTCGTACACAAAGTCACTAGAGACCCCAAATCATCCTTGTAGTGTTTTGGCTCCTGGGTTTGGAGCTTATCATCCTCTGCACAAGAGAGGGCATCCAAACCCTTAGCAGAAGTGTTTTCTTTACTGTCAGTGTGTAGAAATAAGTATTTGAATTTTCCTGAAAGTGTATCCTGAGGATAAGCCGATTCAGAAACATGTTTGTAACTCATAAATACAAGGTTTTCTGAGCCAACCCAAACCAACTGAGAAAGACTTCTCAGGCCAGGAATCGACATATGTAATGAGTTCCCCAGGTGTTTCCATGCATGCTAAAGTTTGAGCCAATTTAGCTCCAGGGAGAGACTGAGCTGCTGTCACAGGAGGGTGGGGTCAGTGGCCTGGCTGCCCATTCCATGGCAGTTTAACAATGGCTTAAGATTCCAGCCAGGACGATTGAAACACGTCATGGAGAAAACAGAACTGAATGGATTGTCCTGCTGCCTTTTTGACCAAGTTAATTCAATTTGGGGGTCAATCCAGTTTGAGTGAATGGACCAGTAGACTGGGAATGAAGGTTGCTCCTCTGTCATGTCTTCATAGATCCAGCTAGCCTTCATTCATCACCTTTTCATCGCAATTCCAACGGGATCACTTATAATTGGCCATTGTCTCTCATTGCCGTTATTTCAGGTGTCTTTCCAGTCATATTAAAATATTATGTCTTATGCTTCTTTGTCTTCCACAGATGTGATGCTGAACGTACAGGAGGTAGACACTAACATCTCGTTGATTATTACTCAGGTAACTAGCATAGTGTTATAAAGGCTTATGGTTGAAAGAGGCCTATTCAAGTGTCTGTGCTGCAGATTCACTCTACTAAATTTCAAAGCCCCTCCCTTCTCCTTAGAGCTCTGCACCTCTATACCAAGCTAACTGACTTATTTATTCAGTTTCCTCATCTGTAAAAATGAAGATCCTAATAATATCTAGTTTAGAGGGTTGTTGGGAGGATTAAACAAAAACTGCTCTGCCAAGCACAGCATCTGAAATTTAATGAGTTTAATTAATGCTAGATTTTTATTATTTAATTATTATTGTTAATATTTTCTAATATTATTCTAAAGAAGTCAAAAAATTATTCTAACAAATCATTTAGATTCTTTTCACATTATTCTAAAGAATTTCAAATGATCAAAATATTTGAATTGTCCCTCTTTATGTTATCATCCTTATTATTTATCAATAATGAAATTGTTATTATCAGCAGAGCTTGATGATGGAGAGTGCTGATTCTAGAACCAGACTGCCTGATTGGGAATTCTGGTTCTGCCAGGTGCTAGCCATGTGACTTGAACAGTTACTCACAGTCTTCCTTCGTATTCCTATCTGAAAAATGGGAATAACAGTCGCACTTACCACACAGAGTCGTGAAGACTACATCAATAATCGTATAGTGCTTAGAACAGCGCCTCCATATGGTAAGGACTATGTATCTGTGCGCTAGTACTACCACTGCTCTCCACTGTTACTATCAATAAAGCGAATCTTCCGACTCTCCTCAAAACACACCTTGATTCAGCTCGGTCTGGGCCGGAGCTAACTCTTAAATGAGAAACATTCTTAAATGAGCAACATTTGTCAAACTTTCTCCATATTCAGTTTCTGGACTCCTGTGTGCCAGGCAGAGCTTTCAGAGCCACGTCTATGTTGCTTCCTAAATTCAAGAGCAGCAGAGAGGGGAGAAGAGCAGAGCCAACAAGTGCGTTCAAACCAGGCTGAGCCCTGCAATTTGAACTCATCTCTGAACCCCCTTGAGTGCCACCCATCTGGTCCTGTTGGCAGTTACCTTCTGGCTCTGACTTGCTTCCTGAGACTCAGCGAATGGAGAGCTGTCCTTGCCAGTCACCCTGGCCATGTGCATGTCACAGCTTCTGTTTTCACTGAATCACAGGACAGGAATGGAACAGGGAAAGGCAGTCCCTTCAGAGGGAGGACATGAAAGGCACCCATCTCAACTAGGAGAGTGTCCTGGACTGGAATCCATACTTCTCTAATTATCATCCCTCTAATCTTAGATGAGTCCTTTAACGTTTCTGAGACTTGGTTTCCTGATTTATAAAACCATTTGATTTAATATATAACTCAAGGAATTATTGCAAAAATTGGATTAGTTAATTAAGCCATTTGAAAGCCCATTGCCAAATATCTGGCCCTCAGTAAACATTAGTTGAATTTGAGTCTAAATCTAAATCCTTTGATAGCCAGCCTGCAGAAGACTCCTCATTTGACCTTTGGCAGCACCTCTAGAAAAGGATTGTTGTATGTTGCCTACAAACATGCCCTTATCTGCCAGGGTGGATTCAGATATGTATTTGCATTTTCTTTTTCTTTCTTTCTTTTTTTTGGGGGGGTGAGGAAGACTGGCCCTGAGCCAAAATCTGTTGCCAATCCTCCTCTTTTTGCTTGAGGAAGATTGCCCCTGAGCTAACATCTGTGCCAATCTTCCTCTATTTTGTAAGTGGGAGGCCACCACAGCATGGTTTGATAAGGGGTATAGAGGTCAATGCCCTGGATCCAAACCCACGAACCCTAGGCTGACTAAGCAGAACACGCGAACTTAACCACTATGCCACTGGGCAATTGTGTTTAATTCTTTCTCCAAAGAGACCTGCCCACTTCATACTCCTCCTCTTCTATCTATTGGGGACTTTGTCTTTAATCGTACAGCTTCTTCTAGCCCTGCTCTGCACACGTGTATTTTCAGTCCATTCCCCTACTCTTCCTCATCCTGTCCCCACTTCACCAGCCCTGATTGTTCTTTCTTACTTTGACCCTGTAGGATAACCTTATTCCTTTGTAAACAAACTCCATTATCTAGGCACTGTGGGAAATGTAAAAGTAGAATGCACTGTTGCCTACTGCAACTGTCCAAGCCTTCTTATTCTCTCCAATCCCTCATCTCACAATTCCCAGTCTTGGCAAATCTTTTAGTCTGCTGTATGATATATGATTATTTCTGTATAATTTTCCACAAGCACGTTTTAGCTGTTGAAAAAAACCTATTTTTTTCTTACGCATGTAACTGTACCTTGAAACCTTATACAAGGCTTCTAACTATAAATTTTTCTGTTAAAAAGCTAATAGTAAGAAATAGTTGAAGGTTTATAGTTAAATCTATGAAAACAGTGTGCAGGTGAAGGATAAAATAGCAAGAAGTATTTTGGAATAATTCATGGGGCTCCTTTGCTAGGATTTAAGATAAGAATGGACTTTTTCTTCAGATGAAAGCCCATTTATTTTCTTCATTTAGCTATAGAAATAGTGGCTTCCTTTAGCTAGGTAAATAACTTTAGAGAAGAAAGATGTTTCAAAGTTTATAGTTTAATATCACCAAATGCATGTGAGTGTCATCATTTAAGACAGGATTTAATGTTGAGTAATGTATGAATCCACTTCTTGGAGACTGTTACATGACTTCAACGTCCCACAAAAATGAAATTATAATCTCTGACAGCCTGAGATATTGCCATGAGTTATTAACAATAAGGTTTGGTTTGGTATAAAGCTCTTCATGCATGTCTTATTGCTTTATTTCAACTTTTCTCATCAAGGAATCTGCCCATTTCTCTTTTCTCACAGGTGGAGAAGTCTGTATTGTTAGTCCATACATACAGAAGGTGTGTGATGCTTTGGGTCCTGGGTAGGCAAATCTAACGCATGCCATTCTCTGCATTGTCAATACTGGCATGCTAAGATGCTCTTCAGCACTGCAAATGCTGAAAATGATGTCAAGCCAGACTTGGTGTCCAGCATAACTGGTCTCTCTCCATTCCAGGATCACTGTTGATACTGCCCTTAGAGCTGTCTTGTAAAATCAAAGATCATGTCACTGTGTCACTTAAAAGCCTTTAGTAGCACCGACAGTGTAGAACACACATCTGTCAGCATGCCCCCCACAACCCTTCCTAAGCTCCTGATGACTTTTCCAGTTTCTTCTCCCACCATGCTCCACTTTGAATGCGATGTCCCAGCCCAGCCAAACCATTTGTGATTCCCCAAACACAGCAAGTCCTTTATTTTCCATCCCTTCTCATTATGGTCCTAGAATGCTCCCCCTTGATCACACACCCACCACCACCCACCTCTTTCTGATCAGACCTTGACTGTCCTTCAATTAAATAACAGCTTCTGCCTTTCAGAGAAGGCACCTCTCCTCTGAATTCTTTTTTGGTTCTTCAATCCTTGGGTATTCCTTCCCTTCTCTCTCTCCTTCATGCTACTGTAGCGTTTTAGAGCTTAGTATATACCTCTGTTATAGTGCTTTACACATTGCACTTTAAGTATTTGTCTGCCACACTCCCTGACTTGTCTCCTATGAATTTGAGTGAATGGCTATGCTTTTCATCATTGTCTCCCCAGTGAGACCAATCAGCACTGAGTAGTCACTCAAAAACTATTTGATGAATTAATGGTCTATATTTTTACCATCAAGGCTTAAAAATTAAGAGCATTTTTACAAAACTGGAGCTGGAGCAATCTGACAAATAAAACAGCAAGTGAACGAAAGTGAATGCTCCAAGGACGATCTTCATCTATTGAAAGAGGAATGTCAATCCATTATCCATTTCCACTAGGAATTGTATTCAAGCTTTATGAATGTTTGAAAACAGTAACTCAGTTGTTTTCTAGTTGCAAGTTAATGTTAATATTTAGTAAGACTTCAAGAAGACTATATGTCAAAGATATCTCAAAAAAGTTATTAAAAAGAACGAAAGTTGTTCAAGAACAAAAACATAACCCATTAGAAGCCTATGAGTATATTATGTACTATATGCGAACATATTAGAAACTTTAACGAGAAGAACTAACTTGTTCCATTTGTGAAAGCTTAGAATTGACTCCAATAAAAAAGAATAAAAAGTCAGAAACAAATTGTTTAAAGATAGGTATACCAATTATTTATTAGTTATTATTGACTTTTAATTAATTGTGAAGCCAAGGGCTGTGATGTGTAGGAGGCACCGCGATATTATGTCTAGGAGCTTGGACTTTGAAGTCAGCCTTCCTGGGTTCAAAATGCAGCTGTGCCACTTTCTATAGGTTTGAAATCTTGGATAAGCTGATTGGTCATCCATGTCTCAATTTCATCGTTAGGAAAATGGAGCTAATAATAGTACCTACTTCATAGGGTTAATGTGAGCATTAAATTGGAAAACCCATCTAAATAATTTAGCAAGTGGTCAATTTTCAGTAAATATCAGCTGTCATTGTAAGTTGCTTAGTTAAAAGAAATAAAATAATAAGTTTTCTTAATCAAAGAAAGATATAGAATGGCTCAATAATCCAAAATGTATTATAACACCATAGACCAGCACATCTGAAACTTGGATTTTCAGAACCTGGTTAAAATTGTTGTCCTTTAAGAAGGATTTGGAGGTAAGGAATAGAATTCTTCTTGAATTCCAGAGTGACCTGGCTAATTGGCCCCGTATGGTAGGGGAGGAATGACAACGAGCAGCTGTATAGCGAATGCAGGACGGCAGCCTGACCCTGCATTAGCTCCAGGGTTAGGTGCTCCTACTTGGGTGCTTTCCTTCTGCTATACAGAAAAAGGAAAAAAACTTTGGGGTGGTCATCAGAGGTTGGGGGTGGAGGGTGGGTATAATGGGTGAAGATGTCCAAAATGTACGAACTTCCAGTTATAAAATAAATAAGTCCTGGGATGTAATGTACCATATGGGAACTATAGTTAATAATACTGTGTTGTGTATGCGAAAGTTGATAAGAGAGTAAATATTAAAAGTTTCATCACAAGAAGAAAAATTTGTAACTGTGTATGGTGATATATGCTAACTAGACTTATTATGGTGATCATTTCACCATATATACAAATATTGAATCATTATATTGTACATACACCTGCAACTCATATAATGTTATATGTTGATTGTATTTCAATTAAAACAGTTAGAAGAACTAGACAAGAAGTTAGATTTCTAACATTAACAGTAACAAGCACAAAACATTTGTTTGTTGCAGATATCATATAAGTGGGATTCTTCCCAAATATTAATAATTTTAAGTCTTAGGCATATTTCCATTTCCAGGATGGAAAGTCTTTTCTCCTTTTTTGAAAAATAACAGGTACTTGAGGATTTACTGTACTTTTCTCTCTGTTTTTGCATATGTTTGACAGTTTTTACACTATTTTTTTAAAAATCAGTGTCAAGAACCAGCCCTGTGGTCTAGCGGTTAAGATTTGGCACTCTCACCACCACGGCCCGCATTCATCTCCCAGTCATGGAACCGCACCACCCACCTGTCAGTTGTTATACTGTGGCGGCAGCTCACATAGAGAACTAAACTCATAACTAGGATACGCAACTATACACTGAAGTCTTAAAAAGAGAAAAAAAGTCAGTGCAAATGTAAACAGCACTGCAACAGATTATATATTTTTTTTACTACAAAAATGTTTCTACTTCTGGACTTTGCTTGAATTCAGATGGAATAGCTGGAATTCAATTTTCCTTCTGTAAAATCTTCCTGTCTGTTTTTCTGCTTGGGCGATAGATCTCTTCATTTTGATTTTCCTTTGAAAGCCAGTTCTTACACTTAGGCCAGTTTTCCTTTATCTACTTGTTGTTTGTCTCTCTTGCCAATTTTATTGTTGTTATTGCTGCTACTCCTGTGAAAATGGAACCCTGGGGTCTAACCACTACCATCATGGAATTTTGGAGCTCTTGCTGGTGGGAGTTTGTTCTAGAAAGGCCTCACCACTGTTGCAGATCAGTTCTAGAGGTTTTGAGGCTAATGGTGTGGGGCAGGTTACTTGTCATTTGGTTCTTCCAGAGGACCTAAAAGACAGTCTCACACTCTCTCTGCCCTGAGAACAGGAATTGGTGAAAGGTGAAGGCCTACCAAATGGTTGATGACAGATCCCAAAAACAAGACCCGGTAGCAAACAGCAAACCAGAGTCATTGGCAGGGCTCCAGAAGCAAAGACAAGAAAATCCAAAAAGAGAAGAGTCCGAGCGGTAATAATCAGGGATGAGCGAGTAGAGAGGGGCAGAAGATATCAAGCACACCATGATTCCTAGTCTCTCCCTATGTTTTTCTCATGAGAGTGTTTGAACTTCTTGATTTCACTAGTTTGCTACCATAGTTAGCTGGAAACTCTCTGAGGTTTACCTAAGGGTTCCTTAGTTCCCCGACACGTTCGAGTTAAAATAAAACCCAATCAAAACCCAATTGAACAACAAAACAACAAAAATCCAATCAGAAAAATTAATCCAAATTTCCTTGGACAATAGAGTAGAGCAGAGAATTATCTCTATTGAATCCTATTGAATTATCTCTATATGAATCTAACCCCATTTGGGGACAAAGGCAGATTTTAAATGTATCAAATAAAGCTGTCCCACTATGCTTTCATTTAAATAGTCTCTTTTGAATGACTCACTGCATTTCAGGTAATTTCTCAGTCTTCTATAGTTTTCTTTCCTCCTCCTTGCTCATCCTCAAGATATCGTCTGTGTAGCAGGGAGTGACAGCTCACAATTTGATAGACTTGGTGAGGGACCTCTGATCTGCAGGCTGTCAGAAGGTCTTCACTGGTTCCTGCCATGAAGTTGCTAATTTGGTTTAGATTCTGGACTGTAATTGGTGAAGATATGCCTGGCTTCTCCTGGCTTATAACTTAGAAGTCACCTCTAAATTCTGAATTTCTAGCATCCATAAGCAAAGTCCTGCATTCTGCAGCCTCATTGTTCCAACCTCAGGACTCAGCTGATCCACCATGCTCTCAGCACTTCCATATCACCTCATTGGAACACATGGGAACATTTAAAGTCCCTGCACAACTGTGTAAGCTACCAGCAAGCAGCAGAATTTTTCAACCTCACCTATTGAATTGCCTCCCTCTCTCAAGATGGCATTATTGCTCCCATGTCATGTTGGACACAGCCCCATGCCATAAGCTGGGCTCTCTCTAAAACACTGCAACCTCCCTCAGGTTATCCTGGTGAAGTAGCCCACCAATATCGATGCCTTAAGGAAGGCCTTATGCATCAAAATGAGTTTACCATCTCTCCCTTGGTCAAGACTCTAGCCCAAGAGAAAGAAATTGATGCTAGGACTTAGATATAGATGTCAAGTTTCTTAAGGAAGGACTATTTACCCCAGCTTGCTCTTTGCATTCTTGCTGAAGCAATTCTAATCCTCCTCAAGGCAAATGGATGCCCCTTTCAGGATAAGCAGGAAGATTTCATATCAGAGAATGCAAAAGAAAAATGCACATTTATTCTGCTTTTCCAAAATATAGTGATTTTTGTATCGTCTTACTCTCCTCCCTCTCCTCTTTCTTTTCTCTCCCCTTCGCTTTTCTTCTTTAAATTAGAGAGTACCACCTCATTTTGATGTTTTTTTATTTGCTAAATGATTTCATATCATTTGCTTTCCTGCCACGTTCCTGGAAAGGTCAGTGTGCTGGAGTGGTTATGAGCTCACCTCAGGTGCTGAGTCACAGAGGCTGGATTCAAATTCTTCTCCTAACACATTCCCTTGAGCAAATCACTTGCCTCACCAAACCTCTATTTCTCCATGCTAAAAATGAAGATAGTAATATTTATGTGATAAGATAGTTATGAAGATAACATCAGGCATCTTAAGCTTAACATGTCCAAAATTATACTCTTGATTTTCCACCCTACAGAGCTACTCCTCCTCCAGTCTTTCCACCTCAATAAATGGCAACGCCTTCCTCCAAATGTTCAAGGCAACAACATTTAGATCATCTTTGGCTCCTCTCTCACTTTCATACCACATCTGAATCCTCAGAAAATCCTGTTACTCTGCTAAATATATGTAGAATTTGACCACTCTTCATCCTCTTCATCTCTAGCACCTTTGCCCAAGGAGAAAAGACCCTTTGCTTCTTTGTTTAGGCAATAATGGATGTGGCACAAGAATATCTCGTGGTTGAACACCAAAGAAGTTTGCTTTATGCTCACAATCAAGGGGTAGCTACCATCTCAGCAGCGTTTCTGGGATCCAGGGTCTTTCATGCTTGTGGCTCTGCACCTTCAACATTGGTGTCAAAGCTGCAGAAGCACGAAGGGTTGCATGTGGGAAGTTTTGTGGGCCAGGCCTCGAAGTGGCATACATCACTTTTACTCACATTACATTAGCCAGAACTCAGTGAGATGGTCATACCTACTTGCAAAAAAAGGCTAGGGAGAGATCTTGTCAAGATGGTGGCGTAAGCAGACTCTGAACTCATCTCCTCCCATGAACACAACCAGGATACAACTATTTTTGGAAAAATTACCTTCGAAAGAAACCTGAAAACTGGATAAAAAGAACCCCCATAACAAGGGACAGTCCTGACTAAGGCAGAACAGGCAGAAATTCCTATGGAGAGAAAAAAAAGCCACCTTCAGGAGCAGTGAAGTTCTCAGCTAGCCAGGCAGGAGCCACTCTAAGGTAGACAGCCCTCCCTGGAGGAGTGAGGTCCTGAGTAGAGGCCCGATACTGCTGTAAGCATCCTTCAGACTCAGCACAACTGAGGTGAGGGTCTTACTATCTGGCTTTCCTGGCTATTAACTGCAGCGAGGATATCCCCAGAAAAGCTATCAAACGAAAGCCAAAAAGACACAGGTCTTAAAGGGCCCATGCACAAACTCACCCATCTCAGCAACGTAAAATCACTAGAAATCACTGACAGTCCTTTGGTGAAAAGAGATTCACCTGGTGGGCTCTGGGTACATCTCAGTGGGAGGAGAGACCTCTCCAGACACTGAGACATTGGTGGCGGCTATTGTTGTGACCTAGTCCAGGAGTGCTGACATAGACCCAGGCAGACGCCGTTGAAATTCTTCTGCTGGCCTGTTAGCCCAGGGGTCTGCCACACCCACTTGAGTGCAGATTTAATACAGTTCAGCCATGGCAGGCAGCCTGCCCTAGGGACTGGCCCTGCCCAACAGCAAGCCCCTAGGCTACTTGTCGGCCTGCATTGACTGGGTGCCTTGATCCTCTACAGGCAGGCAAGTGTGTCTGCCTCTGTGGGGCAGGGCCTGTGTGAGGACCAGGTGAACTGTGGGGGTCATTGGTGGAGAGGTGGGGGGGCCTCTTCAGTGGGGCATTGGGGTATGATTCAGGGGCTTGGGAAGTGTGTACGGACCAGGACTGTGTTGATAGTGTGTGTGGTCCTGTGTGGGAGGGTGAGGCTTGTCAGTGGCAGAAGACCTATGCTTCACAAATAGTCATAAAAAGGATCAGCCCCACCTTCCAAAACCTGAAACAATTGAGTGCTCACTGCCTAGGGCCAACCCCACTCAGCTGCACTCCTAAGAGAACTAACAACAGCCTTGTAGGCCTGAGGCTTATAACAACTGTAAGCCCCTGAGCTTAGTAACAAGTTACACCGGCTACGTACCCAATTCACAGGAAAACTGCAACAGGAGTGTGCTGTTAGACCTTGTAGTCAGTGGTGCTGAGGTTCCCCAAAGTGGATTTACAAGCACCTGGCCAGGAAAGGGAAGACTAGACTCCCTGGGTACCTGCAGTGGGAGCAACCCTGCCACAGCAGAAGGATACAAGTAGCCCATAAAGGGGTCACTCCTGGATCATTTGGACTGGTGACGAGAGGGAAGCACACTGCTGGGCCTCAAAAGGCATCTCTTACATAAGGCCACTTCTCCAAGATCAGGAGACATAGCCAATTCACCTAATACATAGATATAAGCACAGAGAAAGAGGAATAATGAGGAGATAAAGGAATACATTCTAAGCAAGGGAACAGGACAAAATGCCAGAAAAGGGACTAAATGAAACAGAAATAAGCGACCTACCTGACAAAGAGTTCAAACAAAAACTCACAAGGATGCTCACGGATATTGGGAGAAGACTGGATGAACACAGTGAGCTCATCAACAAAGAACGGGAAAATATAAAAAAGAACCAACAAGAAATGAAGAATACAATACTGGAAATGAAAAATTCACTAGAGGGACTCAATAGCAGAGTGGAGGATACAGAAGAACAGATCAGTGAGCTAGATGAAAGACTAGAGGAAATCACCCAAGCTGAATAGAAATAAGAATTAGACAGAATGAGAACAGTCTCAGGGAACTTTGGGACAATATCAAGTGCACTAACATTCATATCATAGGTGTCCCAGAAGGAGAAGAGAGAGACAAAAGGGGCCGAAAATTTATTTGAACAAATAATAGATGAAAATTGTCCTAACCTAGGGAAGGAAACAGATATCCAAGTACAGGAAGCACCGAGAGCTCCAAACAAGATAAGCCCAAAGAGGCCCACATCAAGTCACATTATAATTAAAATGTCCAAAATTAAAGTTAAAGAGAGAATCCTAAAAGCAGCAAGAGAAAGGCAACAAGTGACATACAAAGGAAATCCCATAAGGCTACCAGAGGATGCCTCAGCTGAAACCCTACAGGCAAGAAGAGAATGGCATGACATATTTAAAGTGCTAAAAGGAGAATACCTACAGCCAAGAATACTCTATCCATCAAGTTTGCCATTCATAATGGAAGGAGAGATAAAGAGCTTCCGAGACAAGCAAAAATTAAAGGAGTTTATAAATAAAATCAGAAATGAAAGAGGAGAAATTACAATGGGTATCTCAGAAATACAAAAGATAATAAGAGAATACTATAAAAAGCTATACACCAACACATTGGATAATGTAGAAGAAATGGATAAATTCTTAGAAACATACAACCTTCCAAAATTGGACCAAGAAGGAGTAGAGCATTTGATTAGACCAATCACTAGTAAGGAGATCGAAACAGCAATCAAAAACCTCCCAAAATATAAAAGTCCAGGGCCAGATGGCTTCCCTGGTGAATTCTACCAAACATTCAAAGAAAACTTAATACCTATCCTCCTCAAACTGTTCCGAAAAATTGAAGAGGAGGGGAGGCTTCCTAACTCATTCTATGAAACCAACATTATCCTGATACCAGAACCAGACAAGGACAACACAAAAAAAGAAAATTACAGCCAATATCACTGATGAACATCGATATAAAAATCCTCAACAAAATACTAGCAAATCAAACACAACAATACATTAAAAATATCATACATCATGATCAAGTGGGTTTCATTCCAGGGATGCAGGGATGGTTCAACATCCACAAATCTATCAACGTGATACACCACATTAACAAAATGAAGAATAAAAATCACATGATCATCTCAATAGATGTAGAGAAAGCATTTGACAAGATACAGAATCCATTTATGATAAAAAAACTTTAAGTGAAATGGATATAGAAGGAAAATACCTCAACATAATAAAGGCCATATATGAAAAACCCACAACAAATATCATTCTCAATGGAGAACTGAAAGCTATCCCTCTAAGAACAGGAACCAGACAAGGATGCCCAATTTCACCACTCTTATTTTACATAGTATTGGAAGTCCTAGCCAGAGCAATCAGGCAAGAAAAAGAAATAAAAGGGATCCATATTGGAAAAGAAGAAGTGAAACTGTCACTCTTTGCAGATGACATGATTTTATATATAGAAAACCCTAAAGAATCCACTAAAAGACTTTTAGAAATAATAAATGAATATAGTCAAGTTGCAGGATACAAAATCAACATACAAAAATCAGTTGCATTTCTATACACTGAAAACAAAGTAGCAGAAAGAGAAATTAAGAATACAATCCCGTTCACAATTGCAACAAAAAGAATAAAATACCTAGGAATAAACTTAACCAAAGATGTGAAAGATCTGTAGACTGAAAACTATAAAACATTGTTGAAAGAAATCGAAGAAGACACAAAGAAATGGAAAGATATTCCATGCTCTTGGATTGGAAGAATTAGCATAGTTAAAATGTCCATATTTCCTAAAACAATCTACAGATTCAACGCAATCCCTATCAAAGTTCCAACAACATTTTTCATGGAGATAGAACAAAGAATCCTAAAATTTATATGGAACAACAAAAGACCCTGAATAGCCAAAATAATACTGAGAAAAAAGAACAAAGCTGGCGGTATCACACTCCCTGATTTCAAAATATGCTACAAAGCCATAGTAAACAAAACAGTATGGTACTGGCACAAAAACAGACACACAGATCACTGGAACAGAATCGAGAGCTCAGAAATAAACCCACACATTTATGGGCAGCTAATATTCGACAAGGGAGCCAAGAGTATACAATGGAGAAAGGAGAGTCTCTTCAATAAATGGTGCTAGGAAAATTGGACAGCCACATGCAAAAGAATGAAAGTAGACCATTACCTTACACCATGCACAAAGATCAACTCAAAATGGATTAAAGACTTGAATGTAACCATGAAACTTCTAGAAGAAAACATAGGCAGAATACTCTTTAACATTGGTCTTAGCAGCATCTTTTCAAGTAGCATGTCTGATCAGGCAAGGAATACAAAAGAATAAATGAACAAACGGGACTACATCAGACTAAAAAGCTTCTGCACAGCAAAGGAAACCATCAACAAAACGAAAAGACAACCTAACAAATGGGAGAAGATATTTGCAAACCATATATCAGATAAGGGGTTAATATCCAAAATGTACAAAGAACTCATACATCTCAACAAGAAAAAAGCCAACAACCCAATTAAAAAATGGGCAAAAGATCTGAACAGAGATTTCTCCAAGAAGATATATGGATGGCCAACAGGCATATGAAAAGATGCTCAACATCATTAGCTATCAGAGAAACGCAAATCAAAACTACAATGAGATATCATCTCACTCTGGTCAGAATGGCTATAATTAACAAGACGGGAAACAAGTGTGGAGAGGATGTGGAGAGAGGGGAACCCTGGTACACTGCTGGTGGGAGTGAAAACTGGTGCAGCCACTATGGAAAGCAGTATGGAGTATCCTCAGAAAATTAAGAATAGATCTACCATATAATCCAGCTATTCCACTGCTGGATATTTATCCAAAGAACTTGAAAACACAAAGGCATAAAGATACATGCACCCCTATGTTCATTGCAGCATTATTCACAATAGCAAGACTTGGAAGCAACCTTGGTGACTATGAAGAGACAAATGGGTAAAGAAGATGAGGTATATACACACAATGGAATACTACTCAGCCATAAGAAATGATGAAATCCGGCCATTTGTGACAACATGGATGGAACTTGAGGGTGTTATGCTAAGTGAAATAAGTCAGAGGGAGGAAGTCAAATACTGTGTGATCTCACTCACAAGTAGAAGATAAAAACAATGACAAAGAAACACATAGCAACGGAGATTGGATTGGTGGTTACCAGAAGGGAAGGGGGACAGAACGTGGCAAAAGGGGTGATCAGGCACAAATGTGTGGTGATGGATTATCATTAGTCTTTGGGTGGTGAACATGATGTAATCTACACAGAATTTGAAACATATTATGATGTACATCTGAAAGCTATATAATGTTATAATCTAATGTTACTGCAATAAAATAAATAAATAAATAAAATAAAATAACAAAGGCTAGGGACTATAGTGGAGCTGTGTGCCTAGGAGGAAGAGGAAATGGATTTGGTAAATAGCCAGTAACCTCCACCACTCTCAACCTAGGCATTAATTGCAAATATTTTATAATTGGTTTTTCCATTTTCAATTTTATGCTCCTGCAATTTTTTCTCAGCATGCTAATCTGATGATCTTTTTAAAACTTAATTCACATCATGTCCCTCCTTCGCTCGAAGTCTTCCAACGGCTGTCCATCTTCCTTGATTATTCCAAAGCCCATATCATGACCTCGAGGCTTTCTGTGGTCTACCTCCCACCCACCTCCGTGATTAATTTCTTACTAATGTCACGTTTGCTGGCTCCACTACAGTCACACTGGCTGCCACATTCTCCCTTGAATATGCCAAGCGCATCCACATTTTCTCTTCCCTCTGCCTAGAACACTCTTCTCCCTAGATGTTCTCAGGGCTCCCTCTTTTACTGCCTTCAGATCTGTGTTCAAACTCCAGCTTATGAAACAGCATTTGTGGAAAAGCCTACTTAAGACGGCGCTCCCAGCCCCTCTCTCTCCGCTCTCTTTAATATCAAGCTTAACACATTCTGTATTTGTTTCTATGCTTAGTGTCTCTCTTCCAAGATTTGAACGTCTTCTCTCCTGGGAGAAGGAACTTTGTTTCATCCCCAGACCCTTGGTACTAAGAACAGTGCACAGAGCAGCGGCTCAACTATTATTTTTTGAATTGTTGAAAAAGTGAATGAGTAAGTAAATGAACGAATTTCTTAGCACACAGCTTGGCAAAAAAACTAATCAATAAATGGTAACATTGCTGTGATGCCAATATTTTCTCTTAGATTGGAAAGAATGTTGATTTTTTTCTATTTTATTCATATGTGGATTTAAAAAAAAAAAGATGTGCAAATACAAGGTTAATTTCTTCCCTATGCTCTCATAATCCTTGACATGACTATCTGTATCTTTCACCTTTCCATCTTGAGACCTTTGCTTCAATATGCTAATATGTGCTATAACTATAGAATGAGGTGGGGGTGAGACCACAGATAGGAAAGAAAGGAGGAGAATAATTTATAATCCAATATTCTGTTAAAAATGAAAAAAAGTGAAACAGCCACATCATGCGTTAAAAAGGAATAATAAAATACAAAGATAATAACTGACTATAACCATTCTTCTTGATTAAATGAATTTTAGTCAAAACAATTTGGATGTAGAGTCAGGGCCTCATTTTCCTAAACTGAAGAAATCATCTCTATGACTGGAAATAAGATGAGCGAAATGTGACCTTTCTTTTTCTCTTTCTTATCTTGTATAGAAAAAACTAAAAACATTTGCAACATATCTCAGACTTTTGTTAAATACAGCATTCCACCTGCGATAGCTTGTAGAGAGAAAAAATCACATGCTGAGAGTAGTCTAATCTGAGTCAAAGGCAGGTCTAGAGGAGAAATTCTGAACCATAAAAAAGGTATTCAAACGTTACTTTCAATTAGCCCGGAAACGAGCTCCAGACCTTTCTGAATATGTTTTCGGAAATGACACCTTTTGTTCCTCCAGTAATTGGGATGTCAAAGGGTAATTTGAGGCTACTCGAAAAAGATTCAGTGTCTGATTTTGTGAACTGCCAAGCTAATTACTGGTACATAAGGAAAAATTACTAGATACCACTGAATTCTCAGCAGGTAAAAAACATTCTTAAGAAATTGTGACATTAAGACTTTTAATACTCATTTTATAATTTTCCTTCTTCGGAAACATCAAAATCTGTTCAATGCAGTGAATTTTTTTATTCGTGCATGTATAGGTGTGTGGGTGGGTGTGAGGAACAGTTGAGAAAACTTTTGCAAAACCCGCTATTATATTAGTGAATATATATTATAAGGTAGGATAAGAACAGCATTGATTTTAAAAAAACTTTGAATTTGCTGCAACTAGGACAAAGTACTTTCTATTGAAGGGGCCATATGTTTAGAAATCACAATAACCTCCTTAGATTACCTGTGGAGCAGATATTCAGCTGCTCCATCAGTCGTCATCAGGCAAAGGAACTACTTACTCACACTCAATGGTCCTCTCCAGCTCCTCCCAACTAAATGACGGTCAAGCTCCACCTAAGAGATGAGTCTACGTCGCAGCCAGGCTGAATTTGCAGAGCTCAATCTTGAGATGGAGTTAAGTGAGGGCAATAACACATATGCAAAGAGGAGAAATCATAATCACCCAGAAGGAATTCTGAGCGTGAAGTGAGTAAGAAGTCTATTCCATAGAGTGATTGATAAGATAGGGCTAAAGTCTAAAGCTGGAGTCATGGGGACAAGTTGGAAAGCAAATTTGGATGTAAGGGCTGGTTGATATGGAATACAGACAGGATGGGGGTTAACAAGACAGAGCTCACTTGCCTGGAGATGATAAAGATAATGAGAGGAAGGAGGGCAAGGAGGAAAAATTGAGGGAGCAGCCATGAACATACAGTGAACACAAGAACTTGCTGTTTGCCTCCAAGTGTGGCCGTATGGATAACTTGCATCAGAATCCCCTGCGAAGTATGTTTCAAATACAGATTCCCAGGCTCCACCCCAAACCTCCTGATCCAATCACTGGAAGTGGAGCCTAGGAACTTAGACTTTTAACACGCTCCCCAGGTAAATTAGGCACACTTATGTTTGCATGCTAAATTTTTACCTGTATTGTTTTGTTTAATCCTGTATGCTAAATTCTTTAGCTGTATTGTTTTGCTTAAGCTGGTTTGCCAACAGCTCTATGAAGCATGCCCTATTGTCATCCCCTTCCTAAATGGGAAACTGATTCAGAGAAGTTGACTGACCGCAGGCACAAAGTTTATATGTGGGAAAGCCAGAATGCACACTCAAACATTCTGATTCCAGAGTCTGTGATTTTCGTGTGTGTGTGTGAGGAAGATTGGCCCTGAGCTAACATCTGTGCCAATCTTCCACTATTTTATGTGGGATGCCATCACAGTGTGGCCTGAGGAATGGTGCTAGGTCCGTGCCCAGGATCTGAACCTGTGAACCAGGGCCATCAAAGTGGAGTACGCAAACTTAACCACTATGCCACCAGCCGGGCCCCCAGATTCTGTGATTTTTTAATCACTCTAGACCAGTCATCCTTAAACTTTTTCTGCAAAATGGTCAGATAATAAGGTGTTGCGGTCTTTGGTGCAACCATTCAACTCTGCCATAGACAATATGTAAACAAATGGACGTGGCTGTGTGTTCCAACAAAACTTTATAAAAACAGGTGCTTGCTCTAGACTCAGAATTGTTTTTCAAGGTGTAGTGTTCACAACAGTAGCATCCTGAGAGCTTGTTACAAATGCAGAATCTTGGCCTGCTCCAGACTTGCTGAATCAGAATCTGCATTTAACAAGGTCCCTGGGTGATTTTCATGCACATGAAAGTATGAGACCTCTATTCTAGAGCGTTTTCAAAGAACTTCCCTCAAAGTTGTGTTTATTGCATTTGCTGTCCCTCCTTTCAGGTACATGAACTCGGTTTCTGAGAGTGAGTATGCGATGGCCTGCCCAAAAATGTCAAAATAAAAAAGAATGAAAATCTTTAATCAGGAAAAAACTCTTTCAACTAAACTCTATCACTTACTCTTACTGCTTCTCTTATTGTCTTTATTCTTGGCAGCATATAGTTAGTATCCATCTCCAAAATGTAGGGAAAGAGTGATAATGAGATTATTATTTAACTTTTGATTTGGTATATCCTTAAAGTTGCAAGGGTAGTATAAAGAATCCCCCTGTCCCCAGATTAACCAATTTTTACATTTTGACGTCATTTGCTTCATTGTTCTATCTCTGTCCAGATAGATAGAAGAGAGAGAGAGATTATTTTCTTCTCAAAACCATTTGACAATACATCACAGAAATTGTGTCTCTTCACCCCTAAATACTTCAGCATGGATTTTTTAAGATAATTATTTTACATAACTACAGTCCAATTATCAAAATCAGGAAATTTAAAATTACTGCACTACTATTATCTAATCCACAGTCTATATTCAGATTTTGTCAATTGTCCTATCCAAGGTCATGCCTCATATTTCGTTGTCATGTCCTTTAATTTGGAAGGGTTCCTCAGTCTGTCTTTGTATTTCTTGACCTTGATATTTTTGAAGAGTACATGTTAGTTACTTTGTAGAATGCGCTTCAATTTGGGTTTGTCTGGTGTTTCCTCATAACTAAATATAAGTTACGAATTTTTTGGTAAAAATGTCACTGAAGCGGCATTCTGTTCTTCTTGATGTATCACATCAGGAGGCACATGATGTCACTTTGTCACAGTGTTGGTGATATTAGCTTCAGTCACTTAGTTAAGGTAGTGCCGCCAAGTTTATCTACCATAGACTTACTATTTTTCTCTTTGTAATTAATAAGGAATTTGTGGGGAATTACTTTGGAAGTATATAAATATCCTGTTCTTCATCAAATTTTTACCACTAGTTCCAGCATTTATCGATGATTTTTTAACTCTACCATGCCTTCTATATGTAGTAGTTGGCATTCTACTGTCAGGAAGAGCTGTCCCTTCTCTTCCGTTTATGTATCCATCCATTAATGATAACACTATGGGCTCATGGATTCTCTGAGATAATATTTGCACCAGTCAAGGTGATCTTAACGCACACAAAGTTTGAGAACCACCATTGGAATGAAGAAAGTCACGTCCAAGGAGGTTAATTAGCTTACCAAAGTTCAGAGAATTAGAGGAGGACTTAAGCCCTCTCTCCATATCTAGTATTTCTTCATACCAGTAATCTCCAAATTTGGAGAGTGAACACTTACTGGATTATCTAAAAGTGAATCACCTGGGAAACCTGTAAAAATGCCGCTTCCAGGTCCCACCTCCAGAGATTCTGATTCAATACATCTTGTGTAAGATCTTGCAAGTTGTACCCAAAAAAAAGAAACTTAAAAGCACTTTCTACCTACTTACCATAATGCTTTCTAGAAGGTAAATATATATTATGACACTGTCTTTGATTCTAAGATAGCACGTAATTTAAGAAGCACCATCCATTTGATAATGGTTTTCAAGGCAAAATAAGAATCAATGCCAAATTGAATGTACATTATACACATTTCAGATTTCATAAAGATTAAAATATGAAAAATATTCACCTTAAGCTTGTGGAAATAAGAATATAAGATCTTTGGGGACCATACAACTTCACGTGTGTGAAATAACTAGGTCACTATTCTGCTTCATGTCACTTATATTAATTGCAACTGGTTACTTATTAAATTATGTAGTAATAACTTCCCTCAGTGATAGATAGCCAGTTCCATGAGGTCAATCTCAGTATTTGGTTAGCCCTTATATTAGCTGTCCACAGCCAGCCTTCTCCAGGTTGGTGTGTTACCACAATAGTCATATGTCTAAAGCATGATTTCTCAACCACTAGTGACATTAAGGAGCAGATCATTCTTTGTTGTAGGGGACTGTCCTGTGCATTTTAGGATGTTGGGCAGCATCCCTGGCCTCTATCCCCTCTATGTCAGTACCACTGCCCACCCAATTAGTGACAATCGAAAATATTTCCAGGCAGAATGACCCTGGAGGGCAAAATCATTGTTGATTGAGAACCAATTGCAGTGGGTTGAATTGTAACCCCTCGAAAGAGAATTTCACCAGGAACTGACCTGTGAATGCGAACTTGTTTGGGAAAATGGGTCTCTACAGATGTAGTTAAGGATCTCAAGAGGAGATAATCCTGGATTTATGTGGCTGCTCAATCCAAGGACTGGCATCCTTATAAGAGAGAGGCAGAGGAGATTTCGGAGACACAGAGACTCAGAGAGATACTGAAGACAGAGGCAGAAATTGGTGTGTGCTGCTACAAGCCAAGGAAAACCCTCTGCCTCCAAAACAGGCAGAGGCCAGGAAGAATTCTCCCTTTGAATCTTTGGAGAGAGTGCGGCTCTGCCAATGCCTTGATTTGGCCTCCAGAACTGTGAGGGAATAAATTCCTGGTTATAAGCCACCAAGTTTGCAGTCCTTTGCTATTGAAGTCCCAGGACACTAACACACCACTCCTTTAAGGGAAAGAGAGGCTTAAATTCCTATCATGTGCAGGTCTATTTAGCTGTTAATTGTTATTTAATTATGGATGGTAGAAACACAATTTGCACTAGCAGAAAAGAGTATTTATGGGAAGGATATTGAGGCATTTGAAATAATCAAATAAAGGCTGACCAGTCGAACTTTGCAAAGGTTAGGGATTCAGTTAGCTTTTACGAAAAACTGGAAATAGTTATTTATACATTGCCCACTCTCTCTCTCGCCATCTATTATTTTCTCCCTTCTTTGCTTATCTCTACATAATGGCATGTTCTACAGCACAGGGACCAAGGCCACCTATGGTCCCTAAAGTTTACACCAAGGTCCCACTGGCAATGAGAGTCTGACTTCTCTGCCCTGATTCCAGTTTTCCAATTCTGAGAAGAGAAAACGTTGACCCCACCTTGGTCAGATGCACACTCCAGAACAATAAACTACGGCAGGGGCGGGGCGTGGTCGTGTAAAAACTTTGTATGCCTTAACAGAACCACACGGATGGGATTAGAAGCCCAATAGTTTCCAGGGAAAGAAAAAATTCTGAGCATCCAAACCGCTAAATTTCTACCATGGTTACATAAATTAACATGATTAGCTTAAAAGTATAATTTTTCTATCAATACATGTTTTGGAAAGCATGCTGCTAAACAACTTCGTAAATAATATTTCCTGCCATTCTGAACTTAATCATTTGACCAGATGTTTAGATAGCCACAATGGGAGCAAAAAAATTATTGGAAAAAATAAATAGAACCACCCAAAGATTTTTAGTGTCATAAGAGCCCTTGAGTGAAAGAAGAATTGAGTCTTCAAGAAGGTCCTGAGGGTGGAAATCCCACAACAGAATTGTTTAGGGAGAAATGCCCTTGCTTTGGGACCCAAATAAAGCTTGTAATGAGTCATTCAGACGTCCTCAAAAGAGAACTATTTCTGACTTGACTAAAATGATCAAGTAGATTGTCATCTTATTTGGAATGAGATATAAAATAAGGTAGGGCCAAATTTTAAATTCTCCTCTATTTAGTTCTCTCTTTTTTTATTAATCCATTACACCCAGTCCTTAAAGGCCCTGAATTTCGTGCCTCATCAGTTTAGTACATCGAGTCCTTTCCCAGCCTGTGCTGACAATGCAGGTCTTTTGTCTCAGTGCCCCTGTTGGATTACAGAGATTACTGGATACATTTCCTAGGATCCATCTATCTAGGGATTTGAAATGCACCATCCTAAAAAGGAGGTGATGGTCTCAACACATGGAATTTAACACCTCATTTGGACAGTAGAAGTGAGACTATAATTGGTAACATCTTACTATCACTTTCTGCCACAGGAATATTTTCCTTGCGGTAGACTGTGACTGAAGAATGTTTTTCCCAAATCGTAGAAGTCAGCAGATACTCTGAGATTAAGGGAGCAAAGAGTGATGTTTTAAAAATATATTCTTAAGATGTTTTCATGATTGACTCCTATTGCATAAAGAGCCCTTTGCTCAATTTCAGTTACTACAGTGATGGATTAAAAGACACTCCTAAATCCCAGAGTGATGGATACTATGATGTGCTGGTCACCTACCCACTTCAGGACCTAGGGACTCATTCTCCCAGCTGCTGGGAGTGCCTGCTGCTCACTGATCACAACTGAGTCCCTCTTCAAGACTTCGGCTTAAAGGGAACTGCCTCACCTTAGGCTGCATCCTCTCCTGGGAGTAGCCTGCCAGCCAGGATTCATCCTGGATGCAGGGGCACAAAGGCCTGCCACCTTGCCCCTGTTTGGGATAACTCTGAAGAGCCATCCCAACTCTAGAGCTCCCTGGGTGGGGGATGGACTGAGCCCCCAGTGGCACCTGCATCACAGGCCAGCCTCTCCCTCTGTTTCACCCTGTCCCTCACTCGCCCACACAGATCTTATTCCACAAGCACTCTCCAGTTAACCACTGTTATGAGCGCCTCTGCTCTGAACCCTTGGAGACCCCAACCCAAGACAGAGGGTTGTGTAGTGAAAATATTGAACACAGAAGCAGTGGATCTGAAACAATTGAAAAAATCGTTCTGGCAAGAATGTGTGTTCAAAAGGAGTTCTACACGAACCCTCCAGCTCCTTCCTAGCAACCACATGAGTGAGTACTTGAATTCCTGCACACTCCCTGATTCTCTAAAAGGGAAATAAGCTGAAAAGGAAAGAGGAAAGGGAGAGAAGGAAGAAACAAGGGAAGAGGGAAGGGACCAAAGAAGAAAAAAGTGAGCCGAATAAACTCTGAATCTGCTTTGCAGTTTTATGCTTTAGAGAGTTCTTTTTAAATAATTGCAATAGCTATTTTTAGAGTGTAGTTACCACTCATTGGACACCTTTTATACTCCTGCTACTTTACATATTTCTAAACCCAAAAACAATACTGCAAGGGAGATAATATTATCAGAGAGGTTAAGTGATTTACCCACAGGCATGAAGGCAGTAAAAGACAAAACAGGAATTTAAATCAACCTTTGGCGCTAAATCCTGTTGTCTTTTCTCTAAATAACACACTGCCTCACTTTGCAGTGAGGAACACAGATCCACATCAGGAGCAAAGTTTGACTTCCTTTTGAAAGATAACTGGTGTATTACTTGGGCCTCTTTACGCAGCAGCAAGGGACAGAGACTCAATTCAAACTAGCTAAAACATAGAAAGGTAATTTTTTATGAATGAGGATACTGAGATGTTTCATGGAACCTAAGAAAATGATACTACTTGATGTCAGAAAAAAATTGCAACCGAGGATAACAAAGTTGTTAGGATTCATTTTCTCTTTGCCACATGTGGAATACATTAGAGCCAACATCTTTGGAACTTTACAGCTCTGAATAGAAAGATCAGCCTATCTTTCTTTTTTTGTCCCAAGAAAAAAAATATCCTGCTCCGTTAGCCAACCCTGAACCAATCCCCACTGACCTGGGATCAGAGTGACGATGTAATTTGTTTGTCTTTACTATACCGTGTGGATCAAATTAGCAAGGAAAGAGTGAAGATTCTAGAAAGAGGAAGTGGGACAGGGATGCTAATAAATATCATCATATAGATTCATCATATGTACTTACAATTTAGGAGCTTGATAAATTTGTACACTGAGCAGCTTTCTGATTTTCTTTAGATATGGCTCAAACACACCGCACAATTTGACAACTCAGTGAAAGGTGGCAGGCAGGATTAGCTTGGAAATCAGCTCTAAAGTTGTACCCTTATCATTACAGGATTTTTTTTTTTTTTGGTATGGTCCAAAGGAAAAGGGGTTGAAAAGATATAGCAGGAAGTAAAGTCTGGTCCATTTTGGAAGCTAAAACTTTCCTTGCTAAAGCAGGAAATTAATTTCTTCCTGATCATGATGGCTGAAAGAGATTGAATAGAAAGAGTAGGTGATGAAAAAGCTTAGGATACATTTTTCTGACAGCATTGTGCATGAAATCCTAAGAGAAATTAAGCGGAGAGTTTGTGCTTCCTGTGGAAGTGAGTTAATCATCAGATATATACTTTATTAACACACGCTTCAAAATGTGCCCCTCCAGACTGGCCAAAGAGGGGCTCCCGGAAGGAGCCAGGGTTTCTCTTTAGGCCTTACTTGCAGACCAAGTTGCAGACCCACCTTCAAAGTACACAAAAGGACAAAAGAGCCTTTCATTCTACCCTGCCTAGAAGGACTGTGGGTTGAAAATGGCTATTTGTTCCCTCTGCGACATATATGTCTGATAATATGCATGGGCAGGCATAATTGACTGCCTGCATTATGTATGAATTAGACCTCACTCTTGTTCAGCAACAGCTGGAGAGATTTTTCTCCTCCAGATGCCCAGCTGCAGTACGGCCCCTCCCCCTCTGCACCATGTGCCTGTGTCACACGCACACACACACCCACACATGGGCACTGGGGACAATTGCTCTAATTTACTAGAATCTAAGGACCACTACAGCCAGCGCAATGTGTTCTTGTTTGAGTTGCTTTTCTTTTATTAAAATTTGTTTTTCTTCCATATTTCACTGCTGCCATTTTACTAATGGAACAAAGACTCTGGCCGAACAAGCGCCCTGGTAATCACCTCAATTCATTCTCCCAACCAAAGGCTTCTAAAAGAACTATTTTTTCAAGCTGTTGGTTGGATGATCTCCCTGGGGAAAAGCTTGCCACTTTTAAAGATGTTTTGAGCCAAGAGAAACTAGGATAAAGGCACCACTGGGTAGTTTTTCTTGTTGCTGTTTCTTTGTTTCATGATCCATTATCACTAAGTCCCTGATCTCCTTTACTAAAAACAAGGAATTGAAGCAGAAAAAAAAAGAGTTATAAATATGATATCACTTATGCAGGCCTAAGTTGAAGCCCCGTCCAAACGGCAATGTTTTTAGGATGAAAGCTGCAAAACCTAGATAATTATCGGGCCACTTGCAAAATATTTAATAAAATGAATAGTAAAACATTTTAGGATTAAAGGGTCTGAGTAATTGCCTGAATTTTACAATTCCTTCTGGATGCTTGCCACCCTACAAAATAGCTTCTATGTCGAAGAAAGAAACATTATATGTTAGAATATGTTATGGGGAGTGAAGTAAGTTTGTTTCACTCTATTTAACACAAAGGAAAGTGTTTGTGGGCCCATAAACAGCGTAATCTATGGACTGAAAATATCCTCCCAAGATTGACCCCTGGCTACCTTCGTTCTCCAAGAAAGGCTTCTAGAATAAGCATCTCTTGTCCTTTATACAGCAGCCTCCTGAAGATTCAGAGGGAATACATAATAATCTTTGATAAACTTGGCTGCCTAGTCGAGAAAGCTTTATGAAGACTCTAATGACTGTTTTCTTGTTGAAACGTCCTCTATAGCAGAGGTCAATCCTCCATCCACTTTTTCCATCAGACAGCTCGAAAGAATAAGGACATACAGGTAATCTCCTTCTATATCTCACCAAATTTCTGAGGTCAAAGCGTTTATGCAGTGAGGGCTTTCGGTACCATTAACCGTGAAAATATCCAATATCAAAATAATTCTGAATTTCAAAACCAATTTGAGCTTTAATCTGAGTATTCAAGGTATTCATCCTTGATGCTGATGCACTCAGCCATCGGTTCACCTTAAATTGGTCAAATTGATGAGGTCAGTGACATTAAATAAAAGACCACAAGGTACTGTCACCATTGTTGGTATGACTGCTTTTGGCTTTTCTCATTCTTCCCTCAGTACAGAACTTTGAGAGGGTGAACTGGGATATATTAGAAAATCTGGAGGCTTCTGGCTCTTATTGCTCGCTGCCTTCCTCCCTTTCCGTAGTGGTGAGGGGATGATTGAGAGGGTGAGGATGTTGGAGAGGTAAGTGGGGAAAGAGGGGTATTTAGCATAAGGAGGAGCATCAAATAGCTCTCATCAACATGGCAGTGTTGAGCCAGACCCTCCTTAAAGGTAAAAAGACATGAGTTTTAATTTTCAGCTTCACTAATTCCCAACAGTTCTCTCTCTGAGCCTTGTTCTTAAAACAGATAATAATAGCTTCCTTTTTGGGTATTGAATATGAGCCTGGAAGGAGAGTGCCTAGAATGGTGCTTGGCTCATAGTAAGTGCTGAATAAATCTAAGTACTCTCTGCTACTATTTCATTCTCAGCTGACACTGTCCTGAACCCCAGCCTATTGGTCTAGAATCAACCTGGTAGGCACTGTCAGCTGCTCCACAAGCCACGTCTCCTTTCTTCCTTGCCAGTACAACTCCAGTTTTGTTCAGATATCAGATAAAGATGTGTTCAAGAAAGATAGGGCTTTCCCCAGAGTTCTAGGGGATTGGCTCAGCCTGACTGTGGTTAATCCATTCCCCTTAGCTGGTGAGTGGATAAAGAATGGGCAGGGAACCCAGTTCTGATCAATGAGATGTAAGAGGAAATCTAGTAAGTAGTATCTGGGAAATATTTTTCTTCCCAAATAACAAGAGAGAGAGATGAGGGAAACAGGGCCGCCGCTCCTCCTCCCCTCACCTGATCTGCTCTACCCTCAGACTTTGCCATGTGAGGATTGGATGTTTAGATCTGGGCAACATAGTGTACTGCCACCCACTGTGGTGGTAATGCTCAGAGAAAGAACAAAGAATCAGGCCCACAACCCTTGACATGATTCAGCTATTCAGTCAAGCAATCCTGCAAACACCAAACTCAAGAATTCTTATTTTGTGAGATGATAAATCTGATTTAATTAGGTTTTCTCTTTCTTGCAGCTGGGAGCTTTGTAACTGACACACATCCCATGACCTGTGCTCTTCTTGTTATGTTCACTGACCAACAGGCCCTCCCTAGATTTGGTGGTGGCGTGGCATGCCAGTCTATATCTAACCTCGCGATATTTCACTTACTACGTCAAGATGCCCGTGAAACTGCCTTCAATAAACTTACAGACTTGAATCACTGAGCCACTCAAACAATTCCTGATAAGCCTTATGATTAGCTTCCTTTCATTCTTCAAAACACTTGGTACACTCTTCTAAGAATCCATTGTTTTAGAGGATATGTAGAAAATTTTTTAAAATTCTATTTTCAGTAAATCTTCAATAGTCTGATATATTTGTCCAGTTGCATAAATGAAACATCAAGACTAAAGGAGACTTTAAGCTTGGCAAAAGATGTAGCCTAAAGCAGTAAAATTTATCTCCAGTTACAGAAGAAGTCATTAAAAATATTGGCATACAACTTAATGAATACCGTTGGGTTTATATGGATTCAGATATCACGGTATCTGTGATGAATTAAACATGGTGGCAAATTCTTCGCCTGTGATTTATTTTGATCTCTAGAATGTGATGGAAGTAATGCTGTATGACTTTCAAGAGTGGGCCGTAAAAGATCTATAGCTTCTACCTTCACACTTGGAATGCTTCACTTGGAAATCCAGCCTTACTACTGTAAGAAGCCCGAGTCTTACGAGGGAACATGTGGAGGAGATCCTAGGTGCTCCTACAGAGAGTCTCAGGGGAGCTCCCAGCCAATAGACCGTACCAACTGCTAATCTGAGAATAAGCTATTTTGGACATTCCTGATCAGTCAAGCTTCTGGATGACTGTGACCATAGCCGACACCACATCAGAGCAGAAGAACCACCCAGCTGAGACCGGTCACTGCACGGAATATAATAAATGGTAGCTGTTGAGATATGATAAATCACAGCTGTTGTATTAAGTTGCTAAATTTTAGAGTGGTTTTGTTACACAGCAATAGATTGCTGGAATGATACCCAAGCATACAGAATGAGTTTACAGTGATGTACTGGCCAACTAGGTCTCAGGAGAGAAAGGAGGGGAAAGAGAACAAACTCTGATTGTAGTTTGTCTGGATCCCATTTCCGTGGTGTAAGTACCCTCACCTTGGCTGATTTAAAGCTACCAACATGATGTCAACTGGCTCACACAATCCCCGAAAATTTCCCAATCAGCTCGCAGGAGCCAGTACAAATCAGCATGAGCACGTTCCGGCCCGCCATTGAAATTATCCTTCAGTAAATAATACCCATTGTATTATATGTATTGATGCCCAGACTTTTTCTGTCATGTAATTCAAATAACATAATGTATCTCATTTATGTCATGCTTTATGTTTTATAAATCACCACTTTTCTATATCATCTATTTTAATTCTCACAAGGACCAAGAGAGATGGTTCTTATGTCACTATATTAGAAATAAGGGTGCTGTAACTTAAAGAATAATTTGACAAACTTGAACCCAGATCTCTTCCTCTATAGAGTTAGGATTCTTTGCTACTGCGCAAGTTTTACATGCTAGATTCCCCCACTTCTCCTCGCCATTACAACCCTGTCCCTCCACATTGTCTACTATTGAGTGCATAATGCCTTTGAATACAAAGGGATATAAGGCAACAATTCATTGTACATATTGTATAAAAGTCTTTCTGGATAACCATCCGAGTGACCAGTTAAATTCATTTACTAGTCTACTTGGGGCCAGCTTTTTATCCATTCTCAAGCTCAAAACACAATATATTCTGAGCCCATGCTTTGAAGAAATCTAGTCATAAAGAGTTGTCTGTGGGAGGTCTGTTTCTTGTTGTTTCCAAATAGTCATTAAGTGGACATATGGTGAAGTGAATTCACGCCAACATTTCTGAGCCTATTCAATTTTTTTAAGAGTGCACGAAGGGGTAACATCAATTTGTAAGCATTTTCAGAACACTTCCATTGAAATTAGGTTTTAATGATCCCACTTCTTATCATATAAATTAAGAGTTGAGTATAAAAGAAAGTGGATCTTTGCAAAAAGATAGCCAAATCAAACATGCCAGGTATAGGGTTTGGGGTTATGTGTGTTGCTCCTAAATTAAATGCTTTCAGTGGTGACCTATCATTAAAAATTACAGTTTTAGCACTGCTTTTCCAGCATTTGCAAGTCACAAACATGACTTATGGAAAACGATTTACTTTGGTGGCTGGGCTCTCCAACTGCCTGTAATTTGATTATAAATTTAGAATATACTTTGTGCCGCAGAGGGTATGGGCTGAGAAAGGAGGGCTGGTAGGAAAGGAGGCAGGGGCCATGGTGTACCTTTCCTGACTGAGTAAGGAAGGTGAGTGTTACGTATTTACATTCACTTCTTCAGCATTTCGAAGCTTATATATCAAGGGCGAATTTTCACCATCTTGATAACATTAGTCTCAGTAAATACTATTCCCTGTGTGCCCCAGAGGAAAAGATCAAATTACCCCAACAAACTTAGACAGTTGAGAGATTTTAGTAATTTTCCCATCCTATTTTCTCCCTCTCTCTCTTTCCCTCTCTCTCTCTCTCTCATTTCTCTCTCTTTCATAGATAGTATAAATTGCTCTTAAGGAAAGTTAAAATGTGATGAAATTAGGTTATCCTTCAATAATAAATGATTATTCAAACCTTTGGGAGACGTATTATTCTAGTGTACACAACAGTAGAATCTTCTCCTTTGTGTTTTTGGAGAAGGGGAAAGGGTTCCTCAAAAGACCATGGATTGCAGCTTTTAATGGGCTTTGAAAAATACCAGACTTGAGGGTAGTAAGTTGATGCCATTAGGAAAATTCAATAATATTCTTATTTTCCTATTATCATAGAGGCATCTGCTGCATGGGGAGAACAATGAGATGAGGGTTTCTTTCCTACACATCAGTACCGTTCTGAGATCTCTTGCAAAACTGTTCCTGAAGAAAGAACAAGTGTAATGCTACAGGTCAAGGACAGACTGTGTCCTGTGTAACCAGACATACTGACTCCTGCCTGCTTAATCTTTAAGTGGAAAGTTGACACTTGGCTCACCGACACAAGTTCTGACCTGACAAAGCAATATAATCTTCTCAAATAAGGTCAGAATGGCTGGAAAATCTCAGCTATTTACTACTGAGCTGCTTTTCAGAGCCAAAGGGCCTGTTTATATCAACACACTCCCTCAATCTTCCCTTCATTCTGGAGAGTAAAATAAATAAATAAACTTGGAGAATCTCTGAAATTTTTCCAAATTTTAAATATCCTTCTGATTTTGCTTCCTAATTTGGAGGGCACAATATAAATGATAAATGCATAGCTTTTAAAAATATAATCTCAACCTAACCAAAGTTAACTGTTTTCAATTATAATTTCCAATGCATCTCTTTTTCTGGGGATCAGGTTTTAGAAAACAGAATAAATTAATGGCAGACACCAGTCAAATAGCTGTGTTCCTTCAGGATCCCAGTTTCCATAAACCCCTCTTGGTAAAAGAATTAAACACACATCTTCATCACTACGGTGAAGCGGACCGATCTGTAAAAATCCCAGCTAAGGGCATTTCTTTAATATGCTTGGAATTGTAAGAAGGAGAAGATTTTCTCTTCAAACTCAAGCCTCACATACCTTGGAGCAGATGATTTCTGCACATCCCTGGAATTTGCGGGAGGTCACAGAACAAGATTACGCACCCTGGTGATATATTTACTGCAAGGACAGCCCGGGCGCAGCAGCAGCTTGAAAACAGAAATGTGTGGAAAGAGTCTAACCATGAAATACTTAAGGCTATTATTTCAGCGGAGCATCCTTGTGTACCTGGGAAATGAAGCCAATCAATTTTGCTTTTCTTTTTCATTGTTGTTGTCAGTTTAATGTAAGTTAGTCCAAGAAGATGAAAACTGGTACCTGACTTTATTATTTACTCACGGAAATCAGGGCTGCGAAAAAATTGGGTCAGTGATAGGGATTATATGAGTTAACTGATTTGCAAAGAATTAGAAGGGAAAGCTCTCAGTTTGTGCACGAATGGAAGGTTGGGGTTTTCCTCTCCTTTTAGGATTAAACTGCAAATGTCATTTAACATTCAATGGCTTTAGAAATAGTATCACACGGAATTTCTCAAGTGGCTTCCGCAGACTTTTTTTTTCTCTCTCCCAGTTCCTAAATAATTATGCTGAGGGCCCTGTGAATAGAGCAGTTAGCAAAACAGACAATGCCTTCATGGAGTCCATAACCTTTTAAGGAAGAGAGCCATTAAAAGAAGAAATAGAAGAATGGAGAGAATAACAGTTACAAACCTTGATAAAGCTGCAAGGACGAAGAACTCCAAGAGAGAACACTATGTGCCTTACATTTTTGTGTCTATCTGTCTTTCTCTCTCAGTTTGTGAGATTCTTGATCGAAGCAATGCATTATTTAAAATAATTTTTTAAAAGCTTCTATTTTTTTATCATCCTATTTCCAGAGCCTTGCACATGCATGGCACGTGCAGATACTTTATAATCTTTGTTAGTTACGTTTGTTGAGTAAAATTACAATTGCCAGAATTACTCATGTCGTCCTTACAAGAATCGCATGAGTTAAATGTGGCAGGTGTTAGTGTTCACATTTTGCTGATAGGAAAACAGAGGCAAAATTAAATGGTTTGCTCAAACTCTCTCAGCTAATAAGACAGGACAAAAACAAGGGCTTTGAACAGTGAAACTAGTGTCCCTTCACTGAACAACCCTGCCTCCAGAAAAAAATAGATAATGTGACGGATGGAAATACACTAATGAAACTAACAGACTGTATGTGCCGTTCGCCTGTCAATAAAGGGGGGAAATAAGGAGGAAACATCAGAGTTGTGCATGATTTACAATATATCCAATTCACCCTCAAATAAAAATGCTATGGGATAAAAGCCAAAAACTTTTCTCAGATTTTTATATCTCCAGCAACCTCTATTTAAGCAGATGCAATTCTTTTTAAAGAATTCTCTTGTTCAAACTTTTGAAAGAGAAGATTTGCCTTTTAATGGGAAATCGTCACTCCATCATGGAGATAAAATACAACTTGACAAGTTTGGTTATTTATTCTCAACTTTAGCACACTTGTTTCCTAAACTACTATATTTAGTATATGAAAAGACAGTCTGCAATATATTTGAGGCCAGACAGACTGGAAACATCCATAGGAGGTGTCTTAGCTTGGGCTTGCCATGACAAAGTATCCTAGACTGGGTGACTTAAACAACAGGAATTTATTTCTCACAGTTCTGGAAACTAGGAAGTCCAAGATCAAGGTGCTGGCTGGTAAAAGTTCTCTTCCTGGTAGCCAACAGTTGCCTTCTTCCTTCCTTACTTGGGGGAAAGAGAGCAGTCTCTCTCTTTCTTCCTCTCCTTATAAGGCCGCTGAGCCCATCATGAGGGCCTCACTCTCTGACCTACTCTAATCTCAATTGCCGCGCAAAGGCCACATCCTCAAATATCATCACACTGGGAATTAGGGCTTCGACATAGGAATTTTAGGGGGGACTCAAACATTTAGTGCATAACAGGAGGCGTAACTAAAAGAAATAAAACTGATTCTCTGAGCCACACACACACACACACGAAAGAAACTTTAAGCCACACTTTAAACCTTTGACAAGAGGACCATGGGTGAGGTTATGCCCAGTCTTGAGGCATCAAATCTGAATAATAGAAATTAGAGTAACAATCCACAACAGAAGAATAAAGAAAGCTCAACAAGAATAGTTCATGTATTTGACATATTGGTAAAGAAATCAGAAATATTTAGATGTACAATAAGTCAGCAGGACCGTCAAACACTGACGTAACTGGCTTAGAAGAGAGTTTTGAATTTATCTCAGATCTAAAAGAGGTGAAACATTCTTGTTTTAAAAGGGTACAATGTTCGTAGAATCTATTTATTTGAAATTTAAAACGTTTCTATTGACAATAGTTTCAGATTTATTACCAAAGTGGAAGAAAATGAGCACATTTTAAATTTTGCTACTTTCTACCCAATCAGCAAAAACAAAACAAAGAAAGGATGTGCTGTAATCCTGTTATATTTCAATCCTTGTGAAAGAAGGGCTGATGACCAACATGAACCAGATAATCAAAAACTTGTCTGGATTAATTGTGGTATTAAGGACAAAAACCTGCATACGGTGTATATGTCTTTTGCTTTGTGTCCTGCCTACTTTCAAATAGAATTTATGGTGGTAAAAAGTAAATCACTATATTTGTCAACCCACATTGGATTGCAAGGTCCAGAAAACCCCAACTACAATGATTTAAACACAAAAGGGAATTTATTGGCCCACACAGCCAAAGTCCTGAGGTAGAACCCATATCTAACACAACTAGACCCAAGGATTCAAAGAAGTCAGCAGGCCTCAGTCTACGTATCTTCATATCTCAGATCTGCTTTCCTTTGGGTTGGCTCCACTCACAGGCACTCTTTCGTGTGGAGCAAGGTGGCAGCCAGAAGCTCCAGTTTTTCATCCCATTTTCTTGGCCACCCCTTTCAAGTCATGCTAGTAAAAGCATTTGAATGTGCTTTGATAGGACTGACTTGTGCCATGTCATAGGCTCATTCCTGATCCAATTATGTTGGCCAGGGTGACAGAACACACTAATTGGCCTGGCCTGGGTCATGTTCCCACCTTTGGCTCTAAAAGAATAGGACTCATCCACTCTAAACCGAATGGATTGAGAATGGGGAAAAGGAAGTAACCAAGAAGTATTGAGGTTCTATTATCATAAAAGAGGGAAATATCTGGGGCTGGCCCCGTGGCCAAGAGGTTAAGTTCCTTTGCTCCACGTCACCATGGCCAGCCCAGGGTTTTGCCAGTTTGGATCCCAGGCGCAGATGCGGCACTGCTCATCAAGCCAAGCTAAGGCAGCATCCCATATAGCACAACTAGAAGGACCTGCAACTAGAATATACAACTATGTACTGGGGGGGCTTTGGGGAGAAGAAGAAGAAGAGGTGCCAATCTTTAAGAAAGAAAGAAAGAAAGCTTAAAAGAAAAAAAGAGGGAAATATCCTTGAGGTAGTTGAACACTACAGATGTCTACCACAATCATAGTACCATAAAATTGAATCGTTGACAAATATTGAAACGCAAACGTCATGTATAAAGGTGGTGGTGGTCTTGAGGGGTGAAGAGGAAAGGAAATGGGGATGATACATCATAGAAAACTGGACTGAGAAAAGCTAGACTGATCAAGTATAAAACTTCGCTTTGAATTTCCTAGAAGCCAAGGCAAGGAGAGACACTCAACGGATCATGTAACTCTTCTAATCCAATGAGAAGAAGCTCCCAACTTGTTGGGTGATATGGATACTTTCCAGGCTCTGAATTCTGAGAATAATTTGTCTCCAAGCCCTTTAAATAAGAAATACTGAACAACGTAATGAGGTACGACGTTTTCAAAACGCAAGTTTTCAAATAGAGGTGTTTCACATTTTGTTCAGTGAAAGCCAAGGACACAGCATTACACAGTAGCTCTGTAAACTCAATGATTTAAAAGGCTAGAGTGACACGGTCCAGGTATGTAACCTAATGAAGGACTCAAAGACAGAAAACCTGCGTTGAAATTCCAGCCCTGCCACTTTCTAGCTGGGCCACCTTAGCTAGGTCCCATTCTCTGAGCTCGTGTGTTTTAGTGGTAAAGAAGGAATAATGAGATCTGTATTTTCTGACTATATGTAAGAATTGAATTAAGCAATCTATGAAAGTACTTTTAATTCTTTAATACATAGATAGATATATAAAGTATTTTCATCAAGCAAACGATACTCTAGGATCTTCTAGATAAAGGATAAAGTCCAATTAAATTATATATATTTTATAATTAATTACACAAAATGTTCAACTGATGAGCCATTACATAGTAAAAGGATACTTTAAGTTTTTATTGCAGCTCTGATAAAAGCCTTTTGTATTCCCTTCTTTTTATTATTTTGCTCTTAAAATTCCCATGTTTCAAATAAGTGAGGTGTCATCCACAATAGAAACAGGTGTTTTTATTTGTGAAGTATTTTAAGGCAGTGATTGTACACTGAATAAAGCTTTGTAAACATTATTATTACCAACCTGACCATTACTCCCACCATTACTTCTACCAAACTCCACAATTTATTGAGCATTTACTATTGGCCAGACATGAAATGAAACAATTTCATGTACATTAAAGACAGTCCTGGGGCCAGTCCTGTGGTGTAGTGGTTAAGTTTGTGTGCTCTGCTTTGGTGGCCCAGGGTTCACCAGTTCAGATCCTGGGCGCAGCCCTAGCACTGCTCATCAAGCCATGCTGTGGTGGCATCCCACATAGAAGAACTAGAAGGACTTACAACTAGGATATACAGCTATGTACCTGGGCTTTGGGGAGGAAAAAACAAAAGAGGAAGATTGGCAACAGATGTTAGCTCAGGTCCAGTCTTCCTCACCAAAAACACAGTCCCTGAGCTAGGAATGAGGTGGTTCTTATAAGGCCCCTCACGAGCAATAAAATGTTAATCCCTTGTCTCTGGCCCTGAGTTTCTCCAGGCGGGGGATGATGGTTGCACATCTTAAAGCTTCCTTCCAGACTTCAGTATTCTATTACTTCTTTATCAGCGCCAGCTTAATGGTGAAAAGGTTGTTTCTCATATTTGTAGTATATTATAAACACTTATACCTTGGTGACTTTTATTATGTTCTCTTTGGTAGTTTATCAAAAGCAGCACCATTTTTTTTCTTCTGATGAACCTGGGGATATTCTTCTATAAGAGAGAATAGCGTGTCTTCTACAATTTGTGGAATGTTGTGGAATGTGTTTCCTTAAGGAGAATAGTAAAGACTCAATACGTTTGTGTAACTGTCTTCATTAGTGGGTGGTCACTGTGTTTCCAAAGGAAAATCCAGTTTTTTCTTTTTTCTTTCTTTATTTTTTAATTTTTTATTGAGGTTTAGTTGACATAATATTATTTCTTAGTCAAGTTCCCTAGCAGTTCAGCAGCTTTCGTCAGTTAAGATTAGTGTTAATAGGGGATGGCCCGTTGATGCAGCAGTAAGGTGCCATGTTCCGCCTCAGCGGCCCGGGGTTCGCTGGTTCAGATCCCAGGTACAGACATGGCACTGCTTGGCATGCCATGCTGTGGTAGGTGTCCCACATATAAAGTAGAGGAAGATGGACACGGATGTTAGCTCAGGGCAAGGCTTCCACAGCAAAAAGAGGAGGATTGGCAGCAGATGTTAGCTCAGGGCTAATCTTCCTAAAAAAAAAAAAAAGATTATAGTTAATATACCAAAATGGCATCTAGCAGTGGTTTTCAGCTTTGGCTACGCATTATAGTCACTGGGGAGCTTTAAAAATATCAGTGCCTGAATCCCACCACTAGAGATTCTGATGAAGTTGGTCCAGGGAGCAGCCTGGAAGTTGGGATTTTTGTTCTAATGCTTTCCCAGATGATTCTAACATGTGGTCAAGATTGAGATTCACTGGCCCATCTGCTGTCATCAGTGAGGCAGAGCAGCACATACTTGAAGATGAGATGTGCCAATCAGGATGTGGTGGTGGATGCACTGTTGGAAAAAAACAGTAACATCGACCAGTTGGGCCCCAACCAAAACTCACAAGATATGTGAAACCAGCAGTGTATAAAATGGCTGGTTATAAGAAGGACTTTTTTACTTATGTATGCTATTTGCGGGGCTTGTCAACTGAGAAAAAATGGAAAAAGAAGCTATGTCATCTTCAACGGAAAAAGCCTATGTGAGTCTTTTTTTCTTTTTCTTTTTTTTTTTTTTTTTTGGTGGGGAAGATTGGCCCTGAGCTCACATCTGTTGCCCATCATCCTCTTTTTGCTGGAGGAAGATTGTCTCTGAGCTACATCTGTGCCAGTATTCCTCTACTTTATGTGGGACACTGCCACAACATGGCTTGATGAGCAGTGCTAGATCCTCGCTCTGGATCCGAACCTGCAAACCCCAAGCAGAGGACACAAACTTAACCACCACACCACCAGGCCAGCTCCTTTTTTTCATTTTTTCCTCCCTCTGTTTTTTAATTGTCAAAATCCAGAAGAGATGCCTGGAGAAGGTGATCCATATTTGCCATGTCCTTCTTCTCCTCCCACCCGCTTTGGGCAGCACCAAATTTTCTTTTCTAATTCAGAGGTCTTTTGGACATGGTCTATAATAGCACTGTATCCTGCAAAGACTCTGTTTTAACTGACGGAACCAATAGATGCAAAAAGTCTTTACCAAAATGAGAAACCAACTCGAGGTAATCCTTAGGGGATTTCTTTGCTTTCTTAAGTCAAATCCAACACATGGTCCTGTCCTGGCACGTTTGGGTGATTACACCCATTATGTCTCGCTGTTTGCTTTTTAAACCTGCTTTTTTGATTTCTTGCAAATGCTGTGCAAAGCTAATTGATTGCACAGCAAAGATAAACTCTAATCCAGAAACTGAGAAGAAAATGTTTATGTGGTTGAGTCGCATATTTATAGAATTCCTGATTGGGTGGCGAGACCCAGAGGAGCAGCAGTCGTGCTTCCGGTGTAGACAATAGCTCTCTTCTAGTTCTATGAGGTGTAGACAATAGCCCTCTTCTAGTTCTATGAAATGAGAGAGATTCCTCTCCACCAGGAAGCTTGGCAGGAAGCTTGGCAGGTCTGCTCTACTGATGGCTGGTATTTGTGCTCTTTCTTATATCTGCCTGTGACTTCTTCAATGAAATTTTGAGGTTAAAGGTATAAAGAATATGGAAGGAAGTAAATGCTTGAGGTTATTGTTTGCAGGAAAAACCAGGGAGGGGACTTTTTGCTAAAGGCTTTTTTTGAAAAGATACTGTACTTCCTACAGATTGATGTAGTAACCCAAGATAAGGGGTTTTCACTAATTTCTTTTTTAATTTATTTGATGACCACAAAAACGTACTTCATAATCTGAAGCGGAGAAATTTTCAAACTAGTCATAGTGTTATGCTATTTTCGTTGTTTGCCTTTCCACTTTACAGTATGAGAGAAAATTAAGATTTTTGGAAAATCAAAAGCATAGAAAAATATATTCCCTCCATGATAGTATTTAGGAGTGAAGAAAAAAAAACGAAAGAACACTAATCATCATATATTCACCAACCACCTGAAGATTTCAGAGATTTTTATTTTTTTGTGTTGATTTTCCTTATGGTAAGAGTCCTTAATACTTTGCTTTCTCATACCTTAGAGTTTATCACTATTATATAGTCTGTTAGGGGTGTGTGTGTGTGTGTATGTGAAGGGAATTTAGAAAGTAATAAATTTTCTCCTAATACAATTATCTCTTCATTCTAAATGTGGATTTTATTAAACTATAGTATAACATGTAAGAAGTTTGGGCTGTAAATAATAGAAACCAATTTTGGCTAGTTTAAGTAAAAATTAAGATTCATTGCAGGGATATTGGAGTTATTTCGCAGTATCTAAGGGCTGAGATATGTCAGTGTATTAAGCTGCTTTTAAAATGGCTCTCGATGATCCCTGACTCCTGGTATTTATACCATATGTAATCCCCTGGAGTGTAGACTGGATCTAGTGATTTCTAACAAATAAAATACAACAAAAGTGATGGGATGTCTCTTCCAAGATTAAGTTATAAAAGACTATCACTGCCATCTTCTTCTTTCTCTTCCACTCCGGTGAAAGCAGATGCCATGTTGCGAGCTACCCTCTGAAGAAGCTTATGTGGTGAGGAATTGGGGGTAGCCTCAGGCCAATAGCTAAAGAGGAGCTGAGGCTCTTAATGAAACAGTCTGCAGGGAACTGAATCCTGCCAGCAACCACGTGAGAGCTTGGGAAAAGGTCCTGCCCTACAGAGTCTTCAGATGAAACCACAGCCTTGGTCAGCACCCTGACTGTAATCTTCTGAGAGACCCTGAGACAGAGGATCCGATTAAGTCTTGTCTAGATTCCTGACTGGCAGAAGCTGTGGGATAGTAAAGGCTGTTATTTTCAGTCATTTCGTTTTGAGTTAATTTGCTACACAGCAATAGATAACTAATGCAGTCAGCGACAGACTGGAGGAGCACAGGGGCAATCCAGAAGACGTTCTTTTCTACTCCTCGATTCTCTTTCTCTGGGTGTTTGTCTCATTCATCTCTCTCATTACCAAACTGCTTTGCCCGCTTCCTAGTACCAACTACACCAATAGCTCCCACATTTACCAACTCTCAGTTTCTGTCATATAGAGGGAAATTAATGTCTTTTTTAGGTACATTTCCAAAACTCTAATGGCAGGAATCAGACTGGCTGATCTTGGATCAGAGGCCCACCTCTGAACCAATCGTCTATACCCAGGAAGGAAACATAAGAGGAAGAGATGATGAATGACCCTCCTTGGACCAAGTGTACTAACATAGCAGTATTTGTGGTAATTATGAAGACTGGAGAAGGTGGTTAGATTTACAATTCATTCCAATATTTTGACCACTTTGGCCTATCGTTTATATAATTTGAATTACTAATATATATTAGTAATGTATTAGAAATACTAAACTAACATATACCATCGCTGTAAGAAATAAACATAGAAAAATGTGATGTCTCTAAAAACACTTTCCACTTAGAAAATGTATCATATGAAACTTGAGATTTGTGCAAGATACCAAGAAGTAGAAAGTAATAGACATTCTTGGTTATTCAGGAAGGATATGGTTTGACATTTAAGGCCAACTGAAGCTTCTCACTCTTACCATATTATGAGTTCCTTTGGCTCTGCACTCTTTGTCAATTGTCCTACATGTGTGGGAAAACTGATACAATCCTGGCAAAGGGGAAAAAAAGCCAACTAAGATCAGTTGTTGTACCAGGATGATGAGCATTTATCAAGCTACGGTATTTATCAAGCTACAGTTGTGTAATTGTGACAAATGAAAAGGTCCCTTCAGAATTTCCTATATGTATAAGAACAGAACATTGACTGTCACCAAACAATGTAGACGAAACAGAGTGGCTTTGCTGCTGTCTCATTGGAATCCAAACAGAACAAATGATGGAGGATTATATTTTCACCATCAGACTCACTTTGTATATCAAAAGCATTTTGCAAAAATTAGCTCTGAAATCAGAGAAAAGAAGCATACTTTGCTACTATTTTGGTGGACTAGGAGGATCCGTGAGTGTTAAAGCAAGCATCCTGTTGGAAATGACCAAGGAAATACAAATCTGTGTGCAAGATGCTAACAGGCAGTTAGTAGGTGCGTGGGCTGCCTTGGGAATCAGAGGCAGGCATGGTGGGGTGATGAACACAATGTCCACATACAACATAGCAAATTTCTGAGGTACCTGGGCTTTGCAATCACACCACTTGGCTTCAAATCCTGCCAAGTACTAGAGACTTTGGGCACATAATTTATACTCTGTGCTTCAGTTTCTTCATCTTTGAAATAGGCAAAAACTTAAGAGGACCTACGTTGATAGCCTTGCTGTAAGGACGAGATAAGATAACTCATGTCAAATGTCTAGCACAGTGCCTAACCCATAGTAAGCATTCAGATGGTAGCTATTATTACATACTTTTTGACACCAGTTATTTAAACTCTCTTAACCTCAATGTCCTCATTTGTCAAACAGGGAAATGATTTTAGCAATGACACACATAAAGTTATGTGTATGACCTGGCGCATGACATCACACGCTCACTCAAATACGCTTTTTAAAAATTCTTTGGAAATGAGAAGGGAAAATGAGCTGGCAGTCCTTTTGCGATCTTCTAGAATCACAACTCAAGTCAAAATGGTGGTGTGTTAGTTTCCTAGGGCTGCTGTAACAAATTACCACAAATTAGATGGCTTATAACAATAGGCATTTATTCTGTCAGTTTTGGAGGCCAGAAGTTCAAAGTCACTGTCAGCAGTGCCATGTTCCCTCTGAAGGCCCTAGGGGAGAATGCTTCCTTGATCCTTCCAGCTTCTGTTCCTCGTGCTCCTTGGTCTGTGGCAGTATAACTCCAATCTCTGCCTCTGTCTTCACACGGCCATCTTCCCTAGGTCTGTCTGTCTCCAATCTCTCTCTCCTTTCTCTTATAAAGACACCAGTCTTCAGGGTGGACCCCAAATCCAGGATGATTTCATCTGGAGATTCTAAACTAATTACATCTGTAAAGACCCTGTTTTCAAATAAAGCCACGTTCTGAGGTTCCTGGTGGACATGAATTTGGGGCAGACACTATTCAGCCCACTACAGCAGTAGTGTTTCCAAACGCCTCCAACTTCGTCTTGCTATTTACGTTATTTTTACTTCAACCCATTCACTCAACCCGCATTTTGCGAGTACCTGCTATGTGTCAGATCCTGGGACACAAAGGTGGTCCCTTTAGAGAGTTCATGATGTTTGGAGAAAGATACACACCAAACAGTTTCTCTAGAACTATAGTGACAGAGAGAAAAATGGTGTTTTATCCCGAAGCAGGTTGGAGAGAGCTCTCTGAAGGAAGTAAAAGCTGTCACAAGTTCTTTATTCATCTGCTCAGAGTACCCATGCCAAATGAAGATATATAGGGGGAAAGAAGGAAATGGACTTGGCCAGACAGGCCGTTCCTGCCCTCTGGATTAAACAGAACTAGGCAGCTTTCTTGGGTGCCCAACCAACTTGCTTCACATAGGATTGCATCCAACATTCCAGACAAATGAACATCAACGTACAACAAATTAGAGCCCTAGATTGCGGTGTTTAATTTAAATAGAGCATTTAGGGGCAGGCCCCGTGGCCTAGTGGTTAAGTTCTCACACTCCGTTTTGGTGGCCCAGGGTTTCGCTGGTTTGGATCCTGGGCGCCGACACGGCACCATGCATCAAGCTATGCTGAGGCGGCGCCCCACATGCCACAACTAGAAGGACACACAACTGAAAGAAAAAAATACACAACTATGTACCAGGGGGCTTTGGGGAGAAAAAGGAAAAATAAAATCTTAAAATAAATAAATAAATAGAGCATTTACCTCCAGTCTTCTGTCTATGAGAAATATATGTTTACTTCAAATGGGGAAAGTGTATTGCAAAAAGTATATATTTCTGTTTATTAATTCACTAAAACAAAACATTACTCATTTCTGAATTATTTAACTGATTACAGACTGCCATGATACATGGTGATATTTAAGGTCTCTTTGTGACTATGGTTCTCTTAAAGGAATTTTTTTTATAGATCTAATTTCATAAATATAATAGTTTAAAATACTCCCCTGCAGCTAAGTGGTAACTGGAACCTACATGTTAACTTGTCATTGCACCTCGTTTAGTGAGAATAACTTCGGAGGTGCAAGAACACTTATTTTCAGCACTTGGAATGTGACAAATGTGTTATCTGGAGACTATGTGAAGTTCACGTCCACTTCCCCAATCCCACCTAGATTCTTGGTGAGTGTAGGTGTGATGTTTTCTGTGACAGAGGCTCTGTCCTCAGCCAGAAAATCACACGTGCAAGGTGTGTCACAAGGATTCTATTATATTTCTACAACAACTGCTTCTGCTGGCAGGTGTGGGCTTAAGCTACATCACCAGAGAATAAAGCTGTGTTGAAGATGCCCCTGCTTTCAGAAAGCCCCACCATCTACTGAAGAATAATTATCAGTCTGAGGGAGTTCAACAGAGGGGACTGACCTTCAAGGAAATTGTGAAGTAGGGAAATCTTTTCATGATCCTTTTACTTCCCTTTACCATACATTCGGTGTCTGAAGAGGCAAATGGAACACAAAGATTTTCCAAGTGGTTCAATAAGCCTTGATATAGTTAAAACTCAAGTTAATGTTTTATTGTTTGAAGAATTAGAAAATGATAAAGAATCAGTATGGCTGCCATGAAAAAAACGCAACCATAACTGTATGCATTTTTGGCATATCCATATGCCATGAAAAAAATGCAACCATATTGCTTCCAAGAGCAAGCAGAGTTTTTCACTACTGCCCCTCAAAGCCCAGTTTTACCCAGTTTTACCAGTTTTATGACTTCAGTCATAGCCATCTTTAAGATCCCTTTAAACCATGATGAAAGATATGGACCTTCTCATCAAAAGGATGCAGAAGGGCTGGCCCCGTGTCCTAGTGGTTAAGTTTGGCGTGCTCTGCTTTGGCAGCCCAGGTTCAGTTCCTGGGCACAGACCTACACCACTTGTCAGTGGCCATGCTGTGGCAGTGACCCACATCCAAATAGAGGAATATTAGCACAGATGTTAGCTCAGGGCAAAGCTCCCTCAGCAAAAAATAAAAAAGGATGCATAAACACAATTTACAAATATTTTCAGCAGATATTTAGTAGATTCACTTCTCCTTTCCTTAGGGACCAAGCTCATTCTCTTACCATCTTTAAACTCAGACTCACTCTGTCATTAGGTGGAATGGGGTGGGGGCTAGGGTGGCAGTTACACTTCTCCCCTTCCATGCCAGACTAGCTTCTGAATGTCTTCTTCTGTATTGTCACTCTGTAGATACACTGATCCTTCTTATTTTAGAGTTTTGTTTATCAATCACAATGGAAAAACACAATGGGAAAACGATAGCAGGGGGATTCCAAAAATAGCACTAGGGCAATTACAAAGCTTAACTCTTAAAAGGCCCTCACTCCCTTGCTGAGAGGGTTATAGAAACACTGTCCTTCAGTGGCTGCAACTTGATTTTTTTTCTTTCAAAGTGGATCTCTCCTAACTAACTTGTTGGTTGAATTCTTTCTAGGAAAAACTCAGAGTGCTTTGAAAGTTGTCCTGGGAGTAGAGTTACCTGAAGTAGGTAATTTGCAACCCTGAGCTCCTGGGGACTGAGTGGCCACTATTGAATGGCTCTGGTCCCACCCAAACTTGGTTATTTTCTCATTGCACAGATTCTCCGATCTTTTCACTAAGATATAGATAACAGTCATGAATTTCTTACAAACGAAAGCCAATAATTTTTAAGAACCTTGTTAGGACACTGGAAAGGAGAGTATCTTTAAGAACAGGGTTCATTCATTCAAAAACCACTTAGTGCTAACCTACTAAAAGTGAAAGTTTGCAGGCTAAGAATACAAAGATGATTAAAAAAGAAAATTGCCCTTCAGGAGCTCACAACCCGGATTTTCATGGTTTTCCTATCTTTTCTATCTTACATTCTTCTCTCACCCAACTCCATCGTGTTGCATGCAGTCTGAATATTTCTTCAGCTTTCTGGGATTATTTTGAGTTCTAAAAAAAGGTGCTCACCACTGTGAATTTCATCCCTCTTTTTTTCATCACTCTTTGGGCTCTTTTCTTCCAAAACTCTGTTATCTAGAGTTGACACACTTGGCAATAAAAAACACAGGACACTCAGTTAAATCTGAATTTCAGATAAATAGCAAATAATTTTTTAGTATAAGTATGTCCCAAATATTGCGTGAGACACACTTATACTTAAATAATTATTGTTGTTTATCTGATTCCAATTTAACTGGGCATCCTGTATTTAACTGGCAACCCTACCCTTACCCCAACTCATCTCTATAAAATATGTTAGCCCTCGAGTTTAGTGATATCCGCAGATTTAAAGAGCATCTTCCTTATTCTGTAATCCTGGTCATGGAGGGAAATGCTAAGGGCCCAGTAGGAAACCACTCCCTGCCAGGCAGCACTCCTCTGCTCCCCTCTGACACTGAGCCTTTCAGCCAAACGGGACGCTTCAGCCATAGCTAGCCTCTCATGAGACTTGTCATATCTGGAGAATGTTTATTTTCTTCCCCCTTCTTCGTTGATTTGAATTTTGATTTTGTCTTTCAATAAGACAAATCCCCTGGGTCTAGTTCGCTGTTTTTACCTCTTCTGAGTCTAGGTTTATCTTTCATTTCCGCGACAGAACTAAGTGAGGATAATGCGGGTAATTATCAAGCGCAGGTTCTCCAGGATCTGTGGCAACAATGCAGGAAAGACTAAAGTCTACAAATGACTTAAACCTAAATTTTAACCTTCTCTTCTAAAAAGGAAAGAAGAAAACCAGAGGCAGAATGACTGATTTGAATGTCATTTCCACTGCTTCACCTGCTTACAATCTGGTGAGATTTAGAACGCCTAAAGTGAAGCCTGCAGAAACCGATTTCAGATTGACTCCCCTCTGACCTTGAGTTGCTGTTCTGAGCTCAACAGATACCACAGTTATGAGGGGAGAGGCGAACACCAAATGGGTAATTTATTTGATGCAACACTTTTATAGGTACACGATCATGCCAACTGGTATCATTTTTTAATCTAAATGTAACTGTAATTGAAATATGTTATCACTAATATCCGAAATCAGCAATTTCTAAAGTAGTTTAATATGCAGCTGCTTTAAAATGTGCTTGCAGATTAACAAAATGTCAGGGCCTACTTTCAAAGAAAGCTGTCTTCTGGGGCACCAGTTATTCCTGCTCAGAACTTTAATACGATTACCTTCCTCTGCAGCAAACTGGGTTTCTATAACATTCTAAAGAGAAGTTATCCGCAGAAAAAGCTGTAATACGTCATCAGGATGGCCATCTCTGAGCCAGGTAGCAGACACCGAAAATTCCATGACACCTGCCTCTTGTGTCCATTGCTAAATTAATTAAACAAGGAGGCCATTAAACTGAGGTGGTTCTAATACCTTAGCAGCCTCTGTAAGCAACTAAAACCTAGGCCTGAAATGCCTCAAGTTTAAGAAATCAAAACCTAACAACAACCAATCACAAACAGCCAACTAGGCTCTTCCCAAATAAGGCACCAGCTTAAGCTATAGCCAATCAAATGATTTCTTTGTTTTGCTTCTACCCTTTCTCTATGAAAGTCTTGCCCGTAGCTTCTGACAGTGGAACACTGCCAACCACTTCCGGTTCGGCACTGCCCGATTCAAGTTGACTTTTGCTCAAACTCTTAAAATTTTTAATATGCCTCAGTTTATCTTTTAATGCTATAAAGAAATCATTTATAGACCTGGCATTTGGATGCACAGAGAAATGAGGTGTAGACCAGACTATTCCCTAAGAGCAGAATCTAAAACAGGGCTGTTCGTACCATTGGTGTGTAAACCTCACTTTTTAGGGGAACACACAAGGGCTCTATGGTTCTGAAATCTGCGTGGGACTTGTTAGGGGTCAAGGGAGTACAGAGAACTTGCAAACAGCTTATGAGCCTGTTCAAGCCCATGAGTAAATCAGAGTGCATAGGCCTTTAGAGTAATCAAAGGGAGAGCTCTCAGGTCTAATACTTGCGGCCTTAGGACCCTGCCTTGTAACCCTGGTTTAGGAGAGCCCCTGCCTGCATGTCCCCTGCCTGCTGCTCAGGACAAGTTACACTGCCTTTAGTTATTTCTGATTCAGGGCTGGCTGGGGGTGGTTCTGTATTGTTTTGATTATATGTGCTGCTTCTGATGATCTCATTACTTTGTTAATTAAATTTTTAGCTTATTTTAATCTCCCTGTAATAGTTCAGAGGAAGTGGCACCTCAGAGAATAGTATCTGCCCCAAAGGTACCTCCACAGCCTTGCTTCCTGTGCTTCAAATTATATCCTCTTGCCAGGCCTGCCGGAGAACCTCAGAGACTCAGGTTAAAAATATTCATCCAGGTAATTCAGGAAGACCATAGGCTAAATTACTCTTCTGGGGAGAAATGCAAATAGACCTAAAGCCTCTGGAAACTGCCAGAAAAGAGAGACCCAGAGGCTGCTCATGGACCAAAGGCGCGGTCTCCAGCGAGTACCACTGCCTCCCCTAGTCCTCCCTTTCTGCCTCTCCCTCCCTCCCTTGTCATTCTATTTTGTTTGGGAATTATCTTTCCATACCCTTTGCCCTTGTACGCATTGTGCATGGTGTTGAGTGTCTGTTAGATTGGTTCTTCTGTGTTTTTGTTATTTGGGATATAATAATGCCCTATTTGGTCTCTTCAGACAGAGGACAAACTCTGAAAGGAATCTTTTCAGATGTGACCATCCACTAGTCCCCTATTCTTGCTACTTTGTCTATATAACGTCAATGCAGGATGTGTTCCCCTGGACACTGGCTCTTCTAGGTGAATGGGAAACAATAAATGCCAGCTCTTCGTTCATTCTGTCTAGGCCAGCCCATTAAGAACATCGGCTCTGTTAAACTTTTAAAAATATTTTTTCCTGGTTGTCATTAGTCTTTTTCCTCTTGTTCATTGTGCTTTTTGGTGGCTGGAAGTTTTACATTTTCATGCAGTCAAATCTATGCTCCTTATTAGGATGTATTTCCACATCAGAGTTTCTTGCACTTCCTGCTGTAAAAACAATCCATTATGAATACAAACTTTAAAACACACAACTAAGAATAACAAAAATTTCAATAGCTATAAGAGCCCAAGCCAGCGCAGTGTTTCGTGGTGTTTAGCCATATGATAATGGGCTAACAGAGTTAGGAATGTGTTTGTCTGATCTTTATCGTATGCCAGCTATGCATATTTGATGATCCGTAGGAAACGCTAAGAACCTTCCTTTTCCTCTTTCTCTCTTTCCTGAAAAAAAAGTCAGTCCTAAAGAAGTTAAGTAGAATTGAGCAAGGCAGGCATGAGCTTCAGGGCAGGGTTGTGGCGGATGAGGGAGCTGGAATGCTCCAGAGGTTATGTCAGAGCCTGAGTAGAGTGAGGAGGACACACACCTACCTTCACGGAACACTTGTCATTGTTGGCTCAAGGTCCATGGTTGGGGGAGAATATTTCATATTCTTATCAAGAAGTTAATTATATAACAAGAAGTCTTTATTCTTTAGGATTCTATTGGTTGCAAGGGATAAGTTAAACTAGCTTAAGCAAACAAGGAACTTACTAGAAGGCTTTTGGGATTCCTTACAGAATCCAAGCAGAAGGTGAATAAGCAAGACACAAGCAGGGCCAGAATGCAGCAGAGCCCTCTGGAACAACTCAGGTCAGGAGCTTAAATGTCTCCAGCAGGATGTTCTCTATGTCTCTCACCTCTGTTTCTCTTTGTGCTCTCTCTCTCTAGAATGGTATTCTTCACACAGTAGGAGACAAAATGATTGCCAATGGTTTCAAGATTTTACTTGCAACCCACACAACTAAGGGAGAGAAACCACCTTGATTTCCAGTGTTTCCAGGTCCCAAACTCCCAGGGAATGGACTCATTGGCCAAGCTTAAGCACCCAAGCTCCTGTAGCCATGGTTGATAGTGGTAGAATTAGGGAATGAGAGAATATTTGAAGGGTTTCCCAGAATGGAGGTGCTCTGCAGATAACCCCTAAGTTTCTAGTATGTAGGCCTTCCTAGTTATCTACATCTCTTAGTGGTATAGGCAATCGGTTCTGCTTTAAGCTTGTCCTGACTTAGCAGTGTTCTCTGCAAATGCATCTACACTTAACTCTGATGGTGACTTCAGGAAAAGGGCAACATTTATAAGAAGTGTGAACATCTCGGTTAGCATGTTGCCTTTTGGGTCACTTGGAGTCTATAAGAGATGGTTGAAAGTGGGATGTCAAAGTGTAAGCATATATTTTTTTTTTTTCTGAGGAAGATTTGCCCTGAGCTAACATCTGTTGCCAATCTTCCTATTTTTGTATGTGAGCTACTGCCACAGCATGGCCACTGACAGACAAGTGGTGTAGGTCTGTGTCTGGGAAGTCAACCAGGCCCCCAACGCGGACCGTGCTGCCAAAGCAAAACATGCAAACTTAACCACTGCATTACCAGACTGACCTCTAATCTTTTCCTTTATGAATGCTTATCCTCCTGACTTAATTAAGAAAGTTTTCCCACCCATCTCTACTCTTGTGAAGCTACATGTTTCCTAACTTTTCTTCTACTGGTTTTTATTTTAGCAATGGGGTCCAAGTAGATTTGATTTTGTATCTGATGTAGGAGTATAACTTTCTTTCAGCTGGAAAGCCAGTATTCAGGATTATGTAAAATAAATAAATCCTCACCTCTCCAAACATATTCCTCAGAGGAGCACACACTTGATGTTGATCTTCGACTTTTTCTTGTGCATATATAATCCTTTGATACTTGTGTGTATGGGTGTCTGTATGTACACCCACATATACATACACAAATATACACCATATGTATATCATGATCTGTTTTTATTTTATTCTTCTTCCGTTCGCTTTCTTTGCTTAAAATGCTGGGAAGGAACTCCAAACCAGTGGTACACAGCTCTACCTCATTCCCTTAAAAGACACAATAGCATACTATCTTAAGAGTTGACAAATCTGACTCATTACGCATGGCCAATTAACTGCTCCCAGCTGAAGTCCCCGGCGTGAAATCTTGAGCTGCCTCAGTTCCTCAAGTTCTGCTCTGAATGGTGAGCCCAAATCTCTGCAGAGTTCTTTACTCAACTCCTCTCGGACAGAGTCACAGTATTTGTCTCTGTCTTCAAAAAGGGCAACTTTCTCTTGCGCCACCTTCAATCAGTCAGCTCCATAGTCCTCCACATTCTGAGCTTGCTTTCTTCTTAACGAGTGAGCAGCAGGTCTGGCTTCCCCATTTAATATTCTGCAGGAAAAAGGAGCATTTAAAGCACCACTATTCTCCTGCTGACCTCTTTGGTACTTTTTAATCTACGGGGAGTGTGGGGGTGGATATAGTTAAAAATAACAAGACTCCTGCAATATTTATTGATCTCTCATCAATCTTTGATTCCATAGACAGGTACCACTTAGGCAAGCTATAGGATTTTGATATTGATTCAAGGTTTTAATTTTCCCTCAGAGCTTTTACTGCCAGAGAATCTCAATCAGTTTCATTCATTCCTCAAATACGTATTGATGCCACTCTTCGCTAAGCACTGGGTTAAGTGCTGCGGATATACTGGCGAGCAAAATAGTCACAATGCTGGATAGGCATGGACTTCTTCAAGCAAATTCTAATCCTAGGTGCGATTAGAAGCACTTTTTGACCTCAATCCTCCTTTGAAGCATCTACCCAAATATCTGACGCAAATTTAGCCTTCCTTATGTCCTCCTACCATAGGAAACAACAAGCTCAGCACCTTTTCCTATCTAAAACAGAACATATTTTATGCCATAGGCATCGCCATGACGCTTTCCAAGCAATTTTTGTCTGAATGGTTTAGCATCTTTTTAACAAACCAATACTGTTGCTATGGGTTAAAGATCACTTGGTATTCAAGAACTATTTATTGAGCTCCTACTATATGGTAGACACATCGTTCTGGGATCTAGACCAGAGGTTATTTTTTGTGCCATAGGCTCCTTTAACAGTCTAAAGTCTACAAACTCCTTCTCAGAACAATGTTTTATAAACGCATAAATTAAAGTACACTGGATTACAAAGAAAATCAATTGACCTATATCTTGTTAACAATGTTAATTCATTTCTACAAGCCCTGCTCAGTAAACTCTTTAAATAAAAAAAAAAAAACTCCATTAATTTTAATGGAAAAATTTGTTACATATTACATCTTAGCCTAAGATACGCAAACTATTTTCAAAGATTTAAAAAATTATATGTGTGTGTGTAGATGTATATATATATATATATATATATATATATATATATACATATACATGTAGCAAAATATATGTTACAGGATGTATATATGTATATGTGTATGTGACAAAAATAAGTTTACATATGCAACATAAAGAATTTGAAAGTAAGCAAAAATAGTAATCCAGTGAAGATTTATTGTGTTGACCAAAGAATGAAGAGATGACTTACAGTGGGTGATGTAGATACAGGAAAGAAGTGAGGGGTTTTGGTATTGGAAAATTCATGATTCTATCTGCACTATTTTCACAGTTTTTCAATCTTTTGGGGAAGCTCATTATTATTGAGGTCAAATTTTGCTAAAGCAAGCTTAAAAATTTATTTCCAGAGCAAAAATAAAAGCGAAACACAAACAATTCAAATTATGTAGAGATGGCACATGCACAGAGCAGACAAAAGGGTTGTAAGACATGAGGATGCTGTGTCTTCCTCTCTTGCTTGGTGTCCACAGGCAAAGCAAACATGTTTGTTTTCATCCAAAGAAGGCATCTGATTTCAGTTTGTTCCCTATGACATTTTGACTACAAAACTCTGTTGAGTGAATTGGTGAGTGTGTCTTTGCCCAAAGTCATAATATTGACACAGTTTCTCATAGCACATGTATTTAGTGTGTTTTGGGTGAACTATTTCTTTATACTGAGAACAAAAGAAGTTTTCCCAATAGTGCTATGGCTTTTTAAGAGTTACATTGCTGAAAGTCATTAACGGAGCATTCATTTTATGAGGCACATCTGCGTGTTATTCCATAGACAACACTTGAGGCTCCAAGGATTCAACCAGGGGTGAAAAAAACCCAACTGAACAAAACAGACGCAAACTCCTGCCTCTAAGGAGCTTACGTTCGTCACAGTCTACACGGATGATAATTCTATTCACAGGGTCAATTTGTTCGGCTCACAGAAGGTGTGTTTTGTCCCTGATTTATGGTCCCATCACAACACAGTCCTCCCCAGAATCAAAGCTTCTAGGGAGAACAGTTATCCCATTCAAGGTTTATTTGCTTAGATGGTTACCATCTCCTCCAAAATCTTCTATCATGATCATCTCTTTGATGCTACCTGATCCAGATCAGAGATCAGCAAAGTATTGTCCAAGAGGCCATTACCTCTTGCTTTTGTAAATCAAGTTTTTCTTGGAACACAGCCATGCTCATATCGTCTCTGGCTGCTTCTGTGCTACTATAGGAGAGGTGAGGGGCCAGCCCGGTGGCGCAGCAGTTAAGGTTGCATGCTCTGCTTTGGTGGCCTCAGGATCACCAGTTTAGATCCCGGATGTGGACCTACACACAGCTTGTGAAGCCATGCTGTGGCAGGTGTCCCACATAAAAAGTAGAGGAAGACGGGCACTGATGTTAGCTCAGGGCAAGTCTTCCTCAACAAGAAGAGGAGGATTGGTGGCAGATGTTAGCTCAGGGCTAATCTTCCTCAAAAAAAAAAGATTAGTACCATACAGCCTAGGTGTGTAGTAGGCTATACCATCTAGGTTTGTGTAAGTTCACTCTATGATGTTTGCACAATGACAAAATCACCTAGCAACATATTTCTCTGAACACATCCCCATGGTCAAGTGATGCATGACTATATCTTGTTTGTGGATGTATCTCTGCACTGAAACGAAAGTGAGGTCCGCCCTGGTGAGATGAATCGGACTCTCCACCAGAAGTAGCTGCCTCACAAAGTAAAGTGCATTTGCAGCAAATAGGAGACCATATGGAATTATTTCCAAAGTCATGGCTCCCCGAACAAAAGGAAGCCAGGACCTTTTATTTCAGATCTGGAATAAATATTCCAAAGGGAGAGGTGGGTATTTGCTTGCACAGGCTCAGATGGAAAACATGCTTCCACATATGCTACAGGTTATGGTGATAAGGCCTAAGCTCCTCCTAGAGAGATCTTAGCATTAAAAACGAGGCAAAGGTCATAGGCGTAGCTCTCATGAGGCTTGACTCGGTTCAGGGTGGTTGGTGATTGCATCTCCTTGACATAACAAAAGGGAAAAGAACAATTTGGAAAAACAGTTAAATGCTTCCAAACCCACCCATCACTGCCTCAGGGCACTTAGTAGGTGACATCTCCAATGCTTAGCCAGTCCCTTATTAGTTAATCAAATCTGTGGAATGAATTTATGAACATCGTAGGACACTTATACATCAAACATTTAGCAGTGAACTTGTTCTCAGCTCTAAATGTGAGAGTCAAACTAAGACTGTGTTACCCAGGGGCTGGCCCGGTGGCACAGCAGTTAAGTTTGCACATTCCACTTTGGTGGCCCGGGGCTGGCTGGTTCGGATCCCGGGTGCAGATGTGGCACCACTTGGCAAGCCTTGCTGTGGCAGGCGTCCCACATATAACATAGAGGAAGATGGGCACGGATGTTAGCTCAGGGCCAGTCTTCCTCAGCAAAAAGAGGAGGATTGGCAGCAGATGTTAGCTCAGGGCTGATCTTCCTCAAAAAAAAATGTGCTACCTGAAATATGTTTCCTTGAATATTTTACAAAAGTACGTAAAAGTGTTCTATATTATAAATTGATAAGTTTATCAGAGTTTAATGCTAATAAATGTTTTTCCTTTGATAGTGTCCTTTTTTTCAGATAGCAAAAGCAATATACATTGTTGTATGTCTCTTTTTCTCGGATGCCAAGAAACTCAAAAGTAAATTTATTGCTTGTTCACAGCAATGTTCTCCAAACCCAGATGCCTGATAAAGACTTTTCCTGCTTTCTTTACATGGCTTATTAGGTTTTTATTTATATTTTTGAAAACATGTTAAACACTTGCTTCATGTCAAGTTGCCTTGATTTTGCATAATTTTTTCTTGATCCTGTGTAAGACTCATCACTTTTCTCATTGGAGTAAGTCCAGAAAAATATATAAATAGCACCTGTCAGGGAGGGCGAAAGTTTCCCCCTACCTTTCTTGAGTTCCTTTGCATGGCCTAAGAATTAAACTAAAATGAGACAAATTAACAGGAGAAAAATCAACTTAATTTCATCCATACGGGACCCTTACACAGACATGAGAGGGTCACAAAGAAGTGACCAAAACTGGCAGCATTTACACCTTTTAGACGAGGAAACAATAAATTTGTGAGGAATTGACAAGACAAAAAACTTATGCTCGAGTACTTAAGTAGTGAAGAAACTAATCGGTTTGTTTACATAGCCTTTCCAGCCCAGAATTCCCTGTCTCTGATGATAAGCATGCCTCTTCACTTCCGGTGCAGGTGGGTACCTCTCCACTGGGAGATGTATTTCCAGCTTTCAGGGAAACAAAGGACAGTCATGGTGCCCTTTTCGCATCAGCTGCTTCTTAAGTAACTTTAATTCAAAATAGTCAATACGATAGAGTGGCATATCTTGGGGCAGCCTGCTCTGAGTCCCAACACATCTTCTGGGCCATATTTGAATGATTGGTAAGAATGGAAGCTACAATTGGACTCAGGAAATTCTAAGTGTCCTGATTGAAATTACATGACTGCTTTGGGCAAGTGGAAGATGAGGTGAGGAGGAACAATGTCCTTGAAGTCAATGAAAAGAAAGAGGCAGCAAAATAAACCAGATCAGGTTACCCACTGCTCACGAAATTCGAACAGCATATTAATACACTGTGGTAACAACTAGGCAAAACTCGGCTTCCTGCACCGTATGTGCAGGGCACAGCCTTACACGTGTGTATCTAGTTTGAAAACTAGGACCTCCTAGGTCACTTCTTGCCTCTCTGCTGGGCTGGTTTTCAAGTTACTTCTCCTGCCGTCCTCAGTATAGCTGGTGGGGAGAGAGGAGGTGATTTGAAAGAGCTCATCCACGTAGGAGTGGGGGAGACGCAATCATAAGTTTGCACTTTCTTCACGTGATTAAACAATGAGTGTTTATGAAATCAAGAAAAATGTTTTCCCCCCCAGAGTTTTCTTTTCAAAGACTTTTCTGTACACTCTGGCTAATTTAAAAAGAGCCCCATAGGGTGCTTATTTTTTTACACATATATTGCCAGAGTAGTTCCTGTTTTGGTTTAAATGTGTTCCTTCTTTTTAGTCAGATGAAAGAGAACTTTCTTTAAAAAGGACTTGTCTGCTGATCATGTTTGTTAGAATGAGCCTAAATAAAGCTTCTGTTAAGAGTTTACTGTTTAGCTAAATCCTCTCGGCTAAATTATCTGGCAGATTTTCATCCTTGGTTGGACTCTGTAACTGGAGTGCTCTTATTACCCTCTTTCAAACCTGAAATTTCTGCCTCCCCTGGGGACTCCTCTGAAGTGAATGTCTTGAGAAAGGAGGTTTTTCTCTCAATTCAGTTGACTTAGTTCTTGTGTGGTTTGATGTTCTGGTGTGTGGAATATGCTAGGCACCAAAAGGGAGCAAGGGACTAATTCTACAGCAGGCAGCGGCCTCTGAGAGAGTGTCTGTGCCAGGCTCTGGAGAACTGACATCTCAAAGGCTTTAGAGATGGTAGAAAAATGTCTAAAGGAGAAGAGCCATGGAAAGGGGAGGTGGAAGGAGCCCCAAAGTTGGCCCCACCAGCCTGGCATGCAACTATAAAATTAAGCTTTCTTACTTTATTTATGTATTTATTTTTGTGAGGAAGATTGTCCCTGAGCTAACATCTGTGCCAATCTTCCTCTATTTTGTATGTGGGACACCTCCACAGCATGGTCTGACGATCGGTATGCAGGTCTGCCCCTCGGTATCTGAACCCGCCAACCTGGGCTGCCAAAGCAGAGTGCAGAAACCTAACCACTATGCAACTGGGCTGGCCCCAAATTAAGCTTCCTTAACGCAGAGTTTCCTTGAGAGGAAATTCTGGGAAGATACAATAGAAAAAAAATAAAACAAAGTATTGAATTCCTGATACATGCTGAGCATGGCTGAACCTCAAAAATAATATGCTGAGCCAAAGAAGTCAGACAAGAGGCCATATATTATATGATTTCGTTTATATAAAAATGTTCATAATAGGGGCTGGCCCCGTGGCTGAGTGGTTAAGTTCGCGCGCTCCGCTGCAGGCGGCCCAGTGTTTCGTTGGTTCGAATCCTGGGCGCGGACATGGCACTACTCATGAAACCACGCTGAGGCAGCATCCCATATGCCACAACTAGAAGTACCCACAACGAAGAATATACAACTATGTACTGGGGGGCTTTGGGGAGAAAAAGGAAAAAATAAAATCTTTAAAAAAAAAAGAAAAAAAAATGTTCATAATAGGCAAATCTATAGAGACAGAAAGTAAATTAATGGTTTCCTGGGCCTGGGAGGGTCATGGGTGAGATTGGGGTTTTATTGAGGGTGATGAAAATGTTCTGAAACTGATGACGGTGATGGCTGCACAACTTGGTAAATTAACCCAAAATCATTGAATTGTATACTTAAATGGGTGAATTTTATGATATGTAAAATATATCTCAATAAAGCCCTTAGAAAAAGGCAAGATCATCTGTTCAAAGCGACAAAGGATAGATCTTTCTAGCATAAAGATAGAAGTGCTCTTGACTGTCATAGTCCCTATCTTCTAAATATTGTACAGACAGCTTTGTTTCTGCAAGGGAGAAAACCATGAAAAAAACATCCCTTGAGTGCTTTAATGTGTATCTCTTACTGCTGTTTCACTGTTGGAAATCTACTTGTGCAATAATCAGTAAGGTGGGACATTAAAAACAATACGGAGACCGTTCCTTGAGTTTGAAGGTCAGCATCAGTCAAAATTCAAATCGGTTTTCAGAAGATGAGAACGTTTCCTACATTTTGCTCAATGAAGAGATTTAAAGAAGAGGCTGCTACTAAAAAACATGCAAATATAGAATGTTTTCAACACATATACTAATGCAAATAAAGGATGTTTTGCTTTCACATTCAACTAAACCAAACTGTAAATATTATCTAGGCTGAAGATTGCTTCTGCTTCTTTTAGGGAAAACAAGTATTTCCTAAACAAATAGATAAGAACACAAGATAATGGGAAGTCTCTTACTGTGTCCCCTTCAGAAAATAAATGCGATTTGACGTGTTAATCATAACCATTTTTTTTTTTCTTCAGAGGACTTCTCCTCCGTGGCTAGAATATAGCCTTTCCTGGAATTTGGATCAGTCTAACCTGCAATCCTCCATAAATGAATACATCCTAAATTGCGTTTTCTAGTGGGATTTCCACCCTTGAATTATTGCTGACGTACATCCGAATGCAGGATAGTTTCCAGGGTCATGTTGAGCATTATATGCAGGACCTCTATATTGATTTGTTTGTTGCACTGACTTTTGCAACTTGAACGTTACTTTGTTTCTGTTTAGTTTTAAGGGAATGATGTGATGTCACTCAATGCATGTAAATACTAATCTACTCTGAGATTTTAAATTCGAATTCCTTCAAAAGGGCAAGTTGCTGCTTTTCCTAGAAGAGAAAATAAAAACATGGAGTATGCCAACATTTGATTAGAGGACTATTTTACCAAGCTTCCAGAGTACTATCTTCTTTCTTGAGAAATGTGGACATCATTATATGTTCTAGCTTACCTAATGTCTTAGAAGCTCAGAAGAGGGGCTGGCCCAGTGGCACTGTGGTTAAGTTCACATGTTCCACTTAGCAGCCTGTGGTTCGCCGGTTTGGATGCTGGGTGTGGACCTATGCACTGCTTATCAAGCCTTGCTGTGGCAGGTGTCCCATATACAAAAAAAAAAAAAAAGAAAAGGAAGAAGATGGGCACGAATGTTAGCAAATGTTAGCTCAGGGCCAATCTTCCTCAGCAAAAAGAGGAGGATTGGTGGTGGATGTCAGCTCAGGGGCTAATCTTCCTCAAAAAAACCCAAATAAAATAAAACAAATAAAAAGAAGCTGGGAAGAATGCATTTTACCCAGACTGTGCAGAACCTCAGGGAAGCAAAAAACAACTGAAAACTTAGTTGATACTTAAAGGCAGCTTTTACATATTAAATTGGTATGCTAATTTTTTCTTTTAATGGACAAGATTTCTATTTGAGATAGTATATGCCTGGATAGAAAGTTTGTTGGTTGGTTTTAAATTCTCGAATTTTGCCCTTACTTTTTTAAAGCAATTGTTCGCAAACATTAGTGTCTAGAGAGCTGGGCCCCACTCCTAGAGTTTCTGATTTAGCAGGTTTAGAGTTAAAAGTTTGCATTTCTATCAATTTCCTGGGGTGATGCTGAAGCTGCTGGTCTGGGGACCACACTTTGAAAACCACTGAGAAGTCCCCATCCCAGGCCTTTTAGTTTGAAACGAAGAGGAAGTCCATGTGCTCCAAATTGAGAAAGTTATAAATACTATAGGCCAGGATCATAACTTGTAAGAACTTTGAATAATTCCTTAAAGTTCCCCACTTTCCAAAGTTGATTCTGTTTCTTTCCCCACACTACTGCTAAACCTTAAAACTGAAATAGGTCTTTGGCAGCTGGGGAGAAGCAGATAAACATCCAACAAGCCTGAACCCTGGGGGTTTGTCCCAGGAGACAGAGTAGATGATGGAGCTTTAAAAGGAGGAAAGGAAATGGAATCAAAGGATTCTGCTAAAAGGAAGGAAAGAAGGTCTTGGAAGGAGGCCTGGCTTTCAGAAATGGCCCTGGAGCTTCACAAGAGAAAGGTCCATGAGAATTCCCGGAGGGCCAGTGATAGGGTTCACAGTGCCCTGCTGAGACAGCCCACGCCAGCCTTTCTCGCTGCCCTCCAGCCTCCTCCACTGGAGCTCTCAGAAGCCACTGGGCTCCCCTCAGTTGCTGGGGAAGAGAGACTGTGGAACTGACCCGCTCCCTGCTTCCTCCTGCTAATTTAGGCCAAAGGAGAAGTGAGATGCTTAAACAGTCTAAAATAGAAGGTGTTTTTGCTTTCTCTTATCTGACCCTAAGGACAGTTTTCATTCTAGCAAAATTATTTTATTTGGCAGATTAATGTTTTCATATGTCCTTTGATGCATTTTTCAGTGAGCCTTTGATAAATGCAGCCGTATTTTCCAAGGTATGTCCATCAGCCATGACACATCTCCTCAGCTGCCTTGAGTTTTGTTAATTTCCTTCTACTGTCTCTACTTGTCTCCAAACGGTCTTCTAACTTTATAGCATTATATTTCTCACACTCCCTTTTAGAGAAGATAGCATCAGGAGCACACCTCCAAGTTTGGCCGTCCATGACTTGAGAATTCAAATCTGGTTACAAGACCTTGGGTAAATTACTTATTTTCTTTAAGGTTTGAAACCTCACATGTTACTTCCTATCAATTATACTCTCTTGGTGATGTTTCTTGGAGAACTAAATGGGAATGCCTTTAAAACACTTAGCACAGGGGGCCGACCCGGTGGCATAGTGGTTAAGTTTGTGTGCTCTGCTTTGGTGGCCTGGGGTTCACTGGTTCGGATCCTGGGCATGGACCTGCACACCACTCATGGAGCCATGCTGTGGTGGCATCCCACACAGAACTAGAAGGACTTACAACTAGGATTTACAATTATGTACAGGGGCTTTGGGGAGAAAGGAAAAAAAAACACTTAGCACAGTGTCTGATGCACTGTCCATGATGTTGATGATGCTAATTTGTATGATCATTGTTGCTGTTGTCAGCCAATCTTTAAACCTTTTTCCTCCCATTCTCTCCAAACAATCTGAATTGCTTTAACAAGAAGAAACCATTTAGCTCCAAATCTGTATGCGTCATCCTCTGATTTCTAGTTCTCCTGTATTTTCTGAACCCCAGTAGATCAGTAGATCTAACCCTAGCACAATCGCCTTAGTTTGTACCCTTAGATTCACACCTAAGCAAAGCAAGGCAGAGTGCCAGATGGGGAGGCTACTAAAAGCGCTCTCCTTCTTGTGGGTGAGCAAAAAAAGAATACATAAAAGGCATAGGTCTCTAGTAGAAGAGATAAGCCTACATGAAAAACAAAATTATTTAAAGATTTAAATAAGAATTGGCGACAAAAATAGAAGGCCTTCCAACATTATCCCTCTACCATCCATTGTCCTCAGGGCTTTCCAAAAAAATAAATAACTTTTGACTTCCCTGTCAAAAATACCTCCCAGCATGCTATGTCTCCCTCCGCCCATCAGTTTCCTCCAAGCTACAGATATTTATCTTCCTTATATTGGTTTATGTCTTTAAAATACTCCAAGGTCAAGCCCCTCCTTTTCTTCCTTCCAAAGAGAACTAATTATGGGCTGACAGCACTGGCTTAGCAAAGATCCCTCACTTCGGGGGCTTATCTCCTTCTGCCCCGCAAGAAACACACAAAAATAAATGCCTCATCTCTGTTTGCTGTTAATGGTCTGTAAAGAACGCTCTTGCTCAACCCTATACTTGTCAGGTAAGCTATGAGTTTTCTAAAGCAAGCGCCACAGACCCCTAGCACTCTATCTGGAAGTATATTCACAATAAATACAGCTTTAGTGAATGCAGCTGGCTGACAGGCAACAAGGAGGCTGCCTCCAGCTCAGCCTGAAGTCTGGGTCTAAAGGTGCCTTCAGGGGAGGGGAGGGGCCACAGGGGGAGCAAGACCTTTGCTAGATGGCATTACACAGGGAGGTGGGGCGAGGCCTTGCGGAGGACAAATGGGTGAACTGTAATACAGTAGTCCCCATTACCCGAGGCGGGTAGTTCCAAGACTCCCAGTGGATGCCTGAAACCTCACATAGCACCCAGCCCAATAGGTACTATGGTTTTTCCTATACGTACACACTTATGACAAAGTTTAATTTATAAATTAGGCACAGCAAGAGATTAACAACAGTAAAATAGAGCAATGATAATATACTGTAATAAAAGTTACATAGATCTTAGCAACCTCAGCATACAATTTTTTTTCTTTCCTCATTAAGTTGAGAACTTTCATCTTTTCACTTAAAGGAAGCACTTTACACCTTCTCTTTGGCATATCTGAACTGCCAGCATCATTACTCTTGTGCTTTGGGGCCATTATTCAGTAAATAAGAGTTACTTGAACACCAGCACTGTGATACCATGACAGACAGTCAGTTGACCTGATAATCCAGATGGCTAGGAAGTGATTAACCATAGGTAACAGGTACCCTGGACAAAGGGTTGATTCACGGCCCTGGGGAGGGAGCAGGATGGCGCAAGATTTCATCCGGCTACTCAGAATGGTGCACAATTTAAAACTTACGAATTGCTTATTTCTGGAATTTTTCGTTTAATATTTTTGGACCTTGGTTGACCCCAGGTAGCTGAAGCCTTGGAAATCGAAACAGTAGATAACGTCACAGCCGTTTAAAAAATTCTGGGACTTTCCTAGCAATAATCCAGGAATCCTGGATCCCAAGGATGAAGCAAGAGACTGGAGTATTGGCAGGACACCTTAAGAGCCACTTCAGGAGAGAACGGCAACATGAGAGAGCGGCACACAAGCAAGTGACACTCGTGGGTAACCTGATGTCAAAATACCAAAATATATCTACATAGCATAAGGGGAAATGAAGCAAAAACCTGAAATGGGGGCAATGTGGACATTACCACAGTATTCCTCAGCGGCACATCTAAGTCCCTTTGCTGTCCATTTCATTTCCCTTGGAAATGCAGTCTATCCTAAAACAATGTTTATCCACAAAAGCAATTCATGCAATAATCTAACACTTACGGCAGCCAGGAAAAAAGCGCCATAGGGTTTAGCTACTTATCTTCTTTCCTCCAGTACTGATTGTCCCATTTTAAGCAGCAAGAACTCTCTCCATATTATTTTTCACCTGACGAATTGCAGGTAATGGTTTTGATTTGGCTCATTTGTATTTAGGTATGCCTACTTAACATCATTTGACAGTATTTATGTGTGTTGGGTTGTTTTTTAGGCACTGGGGGTACAACAGTGAACAATGCAGATGCCTGCCCTCAAGAGACTTACAGACTAGAAAGGAAGAGAGACCAGTAAACATAGCTAGTATATCTCGTAAGTACCAGAGCCAGGACAAGGCAGAGCAGGATACTATAGACGTTTACTCACGTCCAGAGGGTCAGAGAAGGCTTCTTGGAGGGTGAGCAGAAACTAGGTAAAGCGGAAAGGGAGGAGGCAACCCAGGCAGTGGGAAGAGCCTATCAAATGAGTAGCATAATAGCTGAATTTAGTGCTGTCACATTCGTAGATTAATAGTTTAGATGAGTTCCCAAATGCAGGGCCATGATGGAACGCAAAAAGTGACATTTAGTGACTTTAAGTTTATTCAATTAAAAAAACCATGCTTTATTCTGATATGGGAACCTTTCCTACTTTGGGGATGTTAAAATATCATCTTTTCCCCCAAATGATACAGTAAACGATAATGTGATTTAAAAAAAAATTTTTTTGGCAAAATAAAAAGATTTTCAACCTTGTGTTGATCCCTAAATTTTACCAGTCTATGAAATAGAGAAAAGAAGTTCATTCTCCTACCCTATATAAATGTTTATTTTTCTCTTTTTTGTGAAAAAACACAATCCTCAAAAAGTCTACAGGGAGCTCTGATTTGTTAGTCCAGAGCAAAGCGTTCTAGTAACATTTGAGATGAAGGAAAGGAACATAAATCCCCAGCCCTTTGATATTCTAGTTAGTTGTCCATTAGTTACCTCTATAGAAAGTGCTTTTTGAACTTTTTTTTTTTGAGGAAGATTAGCCCTGAGCTAACGTCTGCTGCCAAGCCTCCTCTTTTTGCTGAGGAAGATTGGCCCCGAGCTAACATCTGTGCCCATCTTCCTATACTTTACAGGAGGGACGCCTGCCACAGCATGGCTTGACAAGCCGTGCGTAGGTCCACACCCGGGATCCGAACAGGTGAACCCTGGGATGCTGAAGCCGACCATGTGAACTTACCCACTGCGCCACTGGGCCAGCCCCTAAGATTTTCATTTTAGTGCTTTGATGGAAAATTTTCTAGGTTTTAAGAATTTGGTAATAATATTATGATATTGCTGGATGATACTATAAGACCACTAATATATATATTTGAATGCTTACTTTAGTCTCTTGTAATTATTCCATTCAGTCCTCACCCACCACAACCTTTACCTTTCTTAGGAGATTCTTATGCAGAGAGGTTAAGTAACTTCCCTAAGGACACAGAGCCAAGTGATGGCTTTGTGAACAGTTGCGACTGCCCTGTACCTTAACATAACAACAACATGAGACAGTGCCTTTATAATTCAAAAGCTATGCAGAAACACTTTTTTGGATGGGAAGAGCCTGACTAAACTTCTGGAAAAATATTACTAAACATACGTACGTCCAGAATTGAAAACCATTAGCAATTAACATTGCGCACTATCTAAAGCTTGCATTTAGAACGAATATTTATTTCCATTTTTTTTCCTGCGTGCTGCCTAGATCCCCCAGGTAAAAGAGTAATTTCTTAAATCCATTTGTCTCTTAAAGGAATGATTTAAGGTGGGAGACACACACATACAATAAAAAACAGTGGGGGGAAACCATTCAAGAATATGTGAGTTAAACTTTTTGTTCACTCTATTCAACTGATTTTAACAAGCTTTCAGAACAGGTCCAGCTGCTGCTTGAGAAAGCAGTTAACAGTGGAGAGAACATGGACTTGGGAGACAAGTCTGAGTTCAAATCCTAGCATTTTGTTAACGTCTTTATTTCTGTTCTGTGGATGAGTCAATTTAAGCTCAGAATTATTGGAAGGCCAAGGTGGAGACCAGGCTTGAAGGAGAAAAACTTTCATCTGCTTTCTAATCTAATCCTCAAATGACTGATAATACAAGGAAAATGAACAGAGCAGATTAAGGGTGGGTGGGGTTAGGATGAGTATCAGAAGATCTTACTCTAGGGGTATGGGGATTTTAAGGACTTTTGTTTCTCTATCTCCTTTTTGGGTAGTAAAAGAGGTTTCCTGTCCCCAGCGAAGTAATTACCTTGACATTTATTTTTAAGCACAGTTCCATCTGAAAAGTACTAGAAGGAAACCAAGTTACCTTATTTACCACTATTTTTGAGGCATTTATTCAAAGAAAACTAACACTTTCACAAAAATGCATGCTTTTTAACAATACTATTGTTAAATTATCTCACATGTAACTACCTAATTATGGTATTTACGAATGAATGAAAAAATAGCCTCCAAGTTATTCTTTCAAACCCAGTTTTACGTATTCCATTAAGCAATGAAACTTGTCTCCTTTTATTTAATAACAAGCCCTACTGTTGCTTCATTTCTATACCCTTTGGCTCAGTATTTTAAAAAAAGCCAAACTCAACGTGGTGTGTTTTGCAATATTGATGACCAGCTAAGCTCAGGATATTTATTTCCATCTGGTATAGTTCAGCTTCTGCCTCTTGTTTGCTTTCCCCATCTGCCCGCCTCACCGTCTCTTTTTTTCCTCCTCCTTAATGGAGTTCGGGTTAACCCTCTATCAGGCCTCATCATTCAGCAGGCTCACGCCTTCGTACCAGTCTTTTTTTCTAGTTTTGCAAGCAGGGTTTCAAGTAAACTTAAACGTCTACGCCTAATACTTCCACAAGCTTCAAATTTTATCCTTATTTTTCTGCTGTTTTTATAAAAAGCAGCAGAACTCTGAGGCTCAGACAGTTATTTGGTCAAAAAAGGGGGAAATGATCTTTGGTTTTGCGTATAAACGGTGTAAAATGCATTTTACGGTTTTTTTTTTTTCCAATACAGACTAAACTTTACGAGATCTGCCTTGCTATATTTATCTTCAGTAACTGGCTTTCTTATCAGCATTTCAGCTGGATTCAGTAAGGTCTCCACTCTTCTCTCCTTTGACTCCAGAAGTTACTGAAACTAACCACAAAAGGCTTACTAACCTTTCATTTATTTTGCAATTAAACTTTCACAAAGACATCCTCCCATTTCTCCCCGAGGATGGAGCAGAAACAGCTCCGTGGCGTTGGCTGCACGTCTGCGAGGAGACCGGGGCTCTCTGAAGCTGCAGAAAGCCCCTCGAGAGCCCGTCCCCTCCACTTTTCTCCGCACCCTCGCTGCGCGCCCCCCGCACCTTCAGCACAGGCACCCGCATCCCGCTGCTCCGCACGCTCCTCCGGCTTGTGGAGCAAGCCGCGTAGACCTGGAGCGGGGACGGGATGTAAACACTGAGTACTCAAGGCGGCTAGCGCCCCGGAGCTGCAGCCCGAGCCGAGCAGCCGGCGCGCGTGTAGACAGCCTGAGCGGGGCGGCTTTTATGTGCACAGCACTTAGACTCCTCGCTAGCAAGCCCGGGCAGCGCACACTTGCAGAGGATGCCCTGGCGCAGGGCCTCGAGTAGCTGAAGGGGGAAGGAGGAGCCAGGGCTGTGGGCGGGGCTTTCACACGCGCACCCTCCGGTTTCCTCCAAGCCCCGCCACAGCTCCCAGTTCTCTGGCCGCCACTCGGGGTTTATTTGTTTACAAGCGGATTACGTCAGCTCCTCCCTCTCTTCGCGGCCTCTGGCCCCGCCCCCTGGCCCCTTTTCCCGCCCCCTCCGGCTCCGAATCTGCTTGCGTCACAATGGTGCGATCTCCGGATTGGCTGGGGTCGGCCGTCACGCTCCAGCTACGCCACTTCCTTTCCGCGGCGCTATAAAAAGTGCTGCACGGCGCCTGCTACTCTTCGCCCGTCGGAGCTGGAAATGCCGCTGTTGGGGTCTTCGGAGGCTGCGGCGCTGGAGGCGGAGGCGGCTGGGGAAGTCCGAGCGATGTGACCGGGCTGCCGTCGCTCGTCTCTTCCTCTTTCCTGCCGCCTCTCGTCTCGAAAAGAACTTTTTGACTCTAAAGAAAAGAGAAAAAAAGTAGCCGTCCGCCCCTCACGCTCTCTGTCCCTCTCAGCCCTCTGTCCTGGGAGGGAGCCCGGGGTGGCCGCTCCGCCGTCGGGGCCGCGCCGCCGAGCCCCGGCCGCCCCGGGCCGCCCCCGTCCGCCGCCCCCATGCATCCCTTCTACACTCGGGCCGCCACCATGATAGGCGAGATCGCCGCCGCCGTGTCCTTCATCTCCAAGTTCCTCCGCACCAAGGGGCTCACGAGCGAGCGACAGCTGCAGACCTTCAGCCAGAGCCTGCAGGAGCTGCTGGCAGGTGAGCGGGCCGCGGGGAGGGCGCGGGCGCCGGGGGTCCGGAGCGGGCGGGCCGGCGGGAGCCTCGGCGGCGTCCCGGGGCCGGCGCGCTGGGCGGCAGCTAACGCGGCGCCCGGCCGGGGTCTGGGGGCTGGGTCTGGGGCGCCCCCTCTTCCCTGGTTGGCCGATGGAGGGGAGAAGGAAACAGACACAACAAAGAAACTAAAGCCACCCGGGGCGGGACTGCGGGCCGCGGACGGGCCGCCGATCGGGGGACAAAGGAGCCGCGGGCCTGGGGTTAGTTCGACGTCCTCCCGCCCTAACCCCCTCCAGCCGGTGGGGGCTCGGCGCCCGGGCCCCGGGTGGGACCTCGCGCCGCCCGCTGCACCGGAGCCAGCCCGGGACGGACGTGCCGGCTCCCCGCGCCTCCTGCCCCTGCCTATTAATCATCGGATTTGTCACCGGTGCAATTACAGCCCTGCCCAGAGCGTGGTTTAGGGTTGCTTGTTTTTCTTCCCTTCGGGCTTAACAGTCCGGTGGCGCTTCTCTCTTCCAAGACCATAAACCCCATTGTGTGCGGCTGGGGTGGGGTGGAGAAAGTAAACAGGTTCGCGTCTGGCCGGGGCCGCGCGCCTCGTTCCTGTTTTGGCGGCTCACCCGGTCGGTTCCGGAGATGGTTTTGTCCCGTCCTAAGGCGTCGTTTCTAAACCTCTGCCCGCGCTTTCCCCACCCCGCACACGCACTGCAGCGCCTGCTGTGCGGGGCTTTTTCAAAAGTTGGGGAGTTTTCATTTTCACTCTTGCGAGGAGCCAGCGGAGGAAGGAAACTGCCGCGGGAGCGCACAGTAAAGACCTAAGCATTGTTTCTCTGTTCTTTTCTTCTATAGAACATTACAAACATCACTGGTTCCCAGAAAAGCCATGCAAGGGATCAGGTTACCGTTGTATTCGCATCAACCATAAAATGGATCCTCTGATTGGACAGGCAGCACAGCGGATTGGACTGAGCAGTCAGGAGCTGTTCAGGCTTCTCCCAAGTGAACTCACACTCTGGGTTGACCCCTACGAAGTGTCCTACAGAATCGGAGAGGATGGCTCCATCTGTGTGCTGTATGAAGCCTCACCAGCAGGAGGTAGCACTCAAAACAGCACCAACGTGCAAATGGTAGACAGCAGAATCAGCTGTAAGGAGGAACTTCTCTTGGGCAGAACAAGCCCTTCCAAGAACTACAATATGATGACTGTATCAGGTTAAGATATAGTCTATGGATGGATCATCTTATAATGGATGGATAAATTTGAGTTTTGCTTTGGGTGGGCTCCTCTTGGGGATGGATTATGGAATTTAAACCATGTCACAGCTGTGAAGATCTGGCACAAGATAGAGTGGTAAAAAATTTTTTTAAGTGACAGTGCCATAGTTTGGACAGTACCTTTCAATGATTTAATAGCCTGTGAGTCCAAGTTAATTATCACTTTAATTGCTAGGGAGTGAAGTCCCAGGATGGTTTCAGTTTCTCCCAGATGTTAGACCTAAATTTTTACGTGAGTCCCTTTAACACAAATCTGTATTTCAAAGAACCTTTCTCTGCAGTAGATCTCGCAGAGGAAATTTGCACTATTACACTTGAAAATTGTTAACCTTTTGGCAGCTCAATAGGAAAGTTCAACATTTTAAACTTGGTAGTACTGGAAGTTTTATGACAAGACTTTTACCTAGCACTTAAATATGTATAAATGTACATAAGACAAACTAGTAAGCATGACCTGGGGAAATGGTCAGACCTTGTATTGTGTTTTTGGCCTTGAAAGTAGCAAGTGACCAGAATCTGCCATGGCAACAGGCTTTAAAAAAGACCTTTAAAAAGACACTGTCTCAACTGTGGTGTTAGCACCAGCCAGCTCTCTGTACATTTGCTAGCTTGTAGTTTTCTAAGACTGAGTAAACTTCTTATTTTTAGAAAGTGGAGGTCTGGTTTGTAACTTTCCTTGTACTTAATTGGGTAAAAGTCTTTTCCACAAACCACCATCTATTTTGTGAACTTTGTTAGTCATCTTTTATTTGGTAAATTATGAACTGGTGTAAATTTGTACAGTTCATGTATATTGATTGTGGCAAAGTTGTACAGATTTCTATATTTTGGATGAGAAATTTTTCTTCTCTCTATAATAAATTGTTTCTTATCTTGGCATTTTAATCAATCTCTTGTCATGATTATGGAGGTTCAGCTAAAAAAAATAATTCCCAGAAGACTTAGGTTCTGTAAGCTGTGTGAATGTCAGTTGCACACTGGTCATGCTGGAAGACGTTTGGTTAGGAGCGAAGTGTTCTGTGTATATGGATTAAGGTGTTAGAGGAAACACAGGGGTGACTTTTTTTTATAAAATCTCTAAAAACGTGGACACATTCCCAGGCTAATCGCATGAAATGAGGACAAAAGACAAAGGTAACATCTACTAAAAAAGGGATACTCAAAGGATGACATTCATTGCTTCCCTGTTGAAGTGAAGACATAAAGGTTCCATTCTGGCCCACCTTTGAAAAACAGTTATTTTGCCCCATGGATTCCTTGTTCCTTAGAAAACCCTGGGGCAGGTGACCCATAGTCTTAAAGACCAGGCTAATCACTGCAGAGATGGGGTGCTTGTTGTTTTTCATCAGCTGCAAGATTTACATAAAAATCCCTTAAACTGGAATTCAACAAAAGGTACGTTTATAAATTTTTATTCTCAAGTTGAAATGCTGTTTGACTTCTCACTTTTGAGACTTTTATTTCAGGTAAATTTAAGACCCTAAATGAAACAAATGAACACTGAATGCTGGAGTGTAGATTACTCCACTCCCCCATAGGATAAAGACTTGTTGGTATGTAGAGGATAACGTGGTTTTTCAGTGGAAATTGAAAATGGAAACTTCTGACTTTTTCTCTACACGGTTGAGTAGCTTAACATATAGTGACTTTTTTGTGTCATACATGTAAACATATTCACACTGGAAATACTATGCAATCTAGGTTACTTGAAATCAGTAGTCCCAAATAAATTTGGGAATTTATTTCTGAATTTGCTCTGGTTTTGTAGACTGCACAGGAATACACAGCTAAACATGCAGGTGTTCAGAATACAAGCGGCGTCTGTGTACTTTATTGCCAGGCTATCCTCCAGAGTTTGAATTATACCCACAACACGTGGACTACCCTTGCCAATTATTAGAGTTTTGTTTTTTAGTCCATTCTTTGAAAAGCCCCCAATTCAAGTTTCAATTTAAATAAAAGCAACTGGTAGTATGGTTTTTGCGCAGGTCTCAGCCCCGGTTCTGATGACTTGTTTACCAACTGCATTTCATCTGTTAACTCCTTTGGCGCTAGGTTAACTGATAAAGCTTTGCACACTTAATCATCGGCACCTAAGGCAAGGTGAAGATGACTTCCAGCCAGTTTAGGAATATATTTTAGTACCTAAAACTTTTGGCATAAAACCTTTTCTCAGATGGAGAATTGTTTTCGAAGGTTTCGACATCAGACTTTTGGCTACTTTATAAGGAAGTTTACTGGCAAGAGAACGTCTTAATAAAAACATTTTGCTTTAGAATTTGGGTGATGTCTGGCATGTAAGGAGCTGTTAAGTTCCTATTTAAAAGACTTGCAGACATCCCTGAGACCCAGCATCCGGCTGTTTCCTGTGACTTGAACCTTAGATTCCCCAGACAATTGTCTACGGTCCAGTAGCTGTTTGATATTTCTTGTTCATTGCTTCTGGAGAATGTTTTGCCTAGCTATTTGGATAAAAACATTTGAGCATCTGCTGTACGCACATGCAGGTGTGTGCCAGGCCTGCATATGTGGTCATTTATGCCAGTTGTGTACTGTTTTAATTTACTAGTTAGATCATTTCAAAGGCTTTTACGCTGCCTGAGTTAAAAGATAGTTTCTTAGAAATGGTTGTAAGAAAGGACGACTGCTTTCAAAATCATTTGTTGCCATTGGCACCAGGAATTCATAGACTGGCAATAGGTTTAGGAATGTTACTTCCTGAGTTTTAAGCAGTTTTAAAATTATTTCCTTTTCTCCAAATTTAAGTAATACAGTGCTGAAGCAAGACTTACAGCAGATGGTATGGCAAGAGTTATCGTGGTTCATGCAGGATAGTGTGGCTGTTTCCCCCTGTAATCCAGAATGGGGATCACATGTCCCTACCTTTAATTTGCAATAGTTCTGTAATAATAGACTGGAATGGTCCCCAGAAGATTGCCTTCTGGTTCTGTTGCACAAATGATTTCTGCAAGTCACGATAACTCACAAATTGCAAGTAATACTGTTTTCTACAGGTGTTACAGATCACAGAATTGGCCTTCAAGTTAAAAGGAGAGCAGTATTCCGGAGCATTGCAGTGTTTAATCACTAAAGGTTTTGAGGCTTCCTTTAATCCTGGGAGCCACTACATCCGCTATTGGGCTTTCCCCTTGGTGATTTTTAACATTTCTGATACTGTCTCTCCTTCCTCTTTGCAGAAGAGAAATAGGGTAACTGAAACAGTATTTTGGATGTTGATGCTTAAAGATATTTCCTCTCCCCTTTGCACCCCTATTTAGGATGATGTGATAAGATGCTATTGATAAGCTATGTGGGGAGAATTTGTTAATAGGTTTATCTATACATGATAGAGACTTCAAAAAGTGTATTTTGGGTTGTCTAAAACAATAGACTTATTTACCTGAAGGTATACAGACTGTAAATAGTTTAGTCAGTCTCTGCAGTTGAACTTTTTCTGTCTGGCTGCTACCAAAATATAACTGGTTTATTTTTCACGTTGGGAACGTAACAGTATGAAAAAAATCTTTTGTAGTAAAATAATTTGTACTACTAACCAAACTGAGCTGCTTAACTGAGTCCTTATGTCACATTTACATTAATACAAATAGGCCAGGGGAATTTTTAAATATTATAACTTCTGGTTATTTGTATAAATTTTTATATTTTCCTCCAAAAATAGTATAAAGTGAAGGAACATTGTTAAGCAAGATGTTAAATTTCGTATTTTTGAAATGCACCTAAACAAGTAAGCCTTAGATTGTATTAATAGTGAGGATTGACACCATTTCCTCAACAGACAGTTGAAGGAGTATAATTGACCCCTGTGTTTTTGACTGCAGTTTTAACTGCATTTACCAATTTCTTTTGGCATTGTTCAGTGTGTGAAATAGGAGTAGAAAAATGATAAGGCCCTAGTCATAGAATTCTCAATTTTTTTAATGCTTTCTGTCATCTCATAGTTGAATAATCTTTCAAGGAACATTTTGGAGTTCAACTTCAGACTTTTATATAGTGAGCCTTTTCATGATATTTATTGTGTCAGTGTTGAAGATACAGTGATCTTTTGGGAATTCTGTATAATAATAAAGAGTAATGACACTGAAGGGTGAAGTGACTGAGTCTAGGGTTAGATAAAAGCAGAAAGGATGGGGGAAATGAAAAGTGAGAAACTTGGCTGAGATGGATGGAGGAATTTAAAGGTTTGGTAATAAATGCATTTGTTGTGGTCATAGGTGTTTATCAAGAGGTTTGTCAGCACAGTCTTTTGGCAGAGAGTTGGGGAAACAAAACTGTAGGGACTCAGTAATTCAGGAATCGGGGCAAAGTCTGCACTCAGTGTGTGACCATGCAGGTTAAAGTAGCAGTAAGGTGTATGGCCCATCCTAGGTGGAAACTGGACTTGGGGGAGGAGTGGATGGGAAGAAGCCTAAATGAAGCAGGATCCTCAAGGTGTTTCTAAAGAAATCCAAATACAATGCTTAAAGCCTTTGTCTCAGTATTTTATAAAGGGAGGATATTTTTTAAGCTGTCTGTTATAATCCACTTGGTGATTATGGCCTCTTTCCTTGTACCTTTAAGTCGGGAATGCCATTTGTGACCCCATTCTGAATGAAAGAAGGGTGACTAAGTATAGGCCAGACAACTAACATCACAATAGGGAGCACCAGGCAAGAAAAAACAGGAGTTAACTGCTCCCTGTATTTGGAGAGTATTACATCAAGCACTAAGTGTTTCATATTGTAATGTTGATAGAAGACATGTTCACCCATGGGTATTTTTGATTTTAGTAATTCTCTAGGTAGGTCCTCTCCAAAGTTATTTTATGTCATTCTTTTAAAATATTTTTGCGTACGTTCTCACGTGTCCATGCAAGAGCACGTGTACATTTTATCAACAAATATGCATCTATTGGGGATCTACTAAAAATTTTGTTGGTGGGGTGCATGATCAAACATGTTTAGAGACTATTTCTCTAGATTATCACTAAAGTAGATGAGTGGTTGTTTGTTCTCCCAAGAATAACTCGTGATTATTATGATCTTTAAGTGATGTCTAAAGATGAGAAGCTGTTGAGGCAGTCTAAAGAGGGTTGTCTTGTCTAATTTTAGCTTATCTGCTGAAGTCCTTGTTTGTAAAATTAAGACATCTTTTACAGTCAACAGATACCCCAAATTAAGTGTTATGCCAATTCAAAGTCCATGTACTCCTATGTTTTAAACTATGTTGAAATTCAAATTTTATGTTTTTAGAAATTTTCTTTTTAAACGTTAGGGCTCTTGTAACATTTCCTTTGTTTACATGGTTGTAAAAGAACTGAGGTGTTGTAGCTGTACGTCGGGGATTGAATTAGTTTCAGCAATTGCGATTCAACTAGAAGTCCCCTGTATCTTTTCCCTCTTGTTCTGAGCAATCCCTACATTTTTAGGAAGGAAAGACGACAAACAAATTAGACTTTATTTGAGAAGATTCTATAAATGAGCATAAACCTAAAATGATAACATTTGACAATTGTGCTATAGACAGGATTGAATGCATTTTCCAGTCTAGATTTCTGGCAGTTTCATCCCCTCAGGAGGCCAGGTGGAGTTGTATTTCTTATACATTGCACTTGCCAGCCTTCAAGTTATCAACACACATTCTTATTTGACCTCCCAGCAACGGGGTGAGATTGGCAGGTTGGGTATGTCAGTATTTTTCAATCTTCATTTTATGGGTAGGAAACTGAGGCTGAGGGAGTTTAAGTAATTTGCCCCAAAGCCAAATAGCTAGTAAATATTAATTCATAATTTGGACGGAGGCCTTTCTGACCCCAGAACCCAAACTCTTAACTATTGATGTACTGTGGTGTATGATTTATGTACCTTGTTTGGCCTTGTTGGAACATGCAGGTCTTAACTTCTCATGGCTAGTTAGCCATCTTGGTCATTTTCAGCCTTGAAACACTTTCAAACTCTCTGTGCCCACAAGGCATAGAACTCTTAAAACTAGGCTTCTGTCTTCAGGAAGCAGTTGGGGTTTAGTGTAAAGAATTCTAGTCTTGGACTCAGAAGACTGAATTGGAATCCAGGTCTGGAGCCACTACCAGCTTGTGACTTTGGACAAGTTGCCTAGTCTCTCTGAGCCCACCACTCCATACGTAAAACTGGGGATAAAAACCAGTCTGTTGTCAGGGTCAAACATAAGAAAACATCTAGCAATGACTAGTTGGATTCTTGGAAGTTGGGTACTCTACCATGGAGGCAAATTAAATACATAGTTTTCTGGGTTTCTTGAAAAGATGATGTCACTGTGATTGTGTTTGGAGTTTCTTGAAGGTCCTTTTTTAGCCATATCTGCAAGAAAGGTACTTGGGTTTTTGAGATGATATAGGAAGGAAAATGAACTGCTCCCCCTTCTTAAGGGTGAAACTACGGATAACCCAGGCCTTGCATATTTCTTTTACAAACTTTCCTAAGTTGGGTCTTGTGGTTTTCAGAGCTATTTTCTCAGTAAAGGAAAAAAGAAGGAATCCTTCAGATCTTTTGTCTATATTGGAGACACCTTAAGCTGAGAGACGGCATGTCACTACCCAACGTGTATAACAATGCAGCGCCGTCCAACGCACGTTTGCATCTAGTCTCGTGTTTAATCGTCAGAACAACTCTGCTATATAAAGTAAGTCGCCTTTTCCCAGAGTTTGCAGTCCTTCAAGCCATTTGCATTTGGCCATGCTTTTACAAGAGATTCTCTAACAGCAGTTTTCAAACAGAACTCAGTGGTTCTCAATCTCTTCTTAATCTAGATTGGTATGAGTCCTTCCTTTACTGCAAAGAAAAGCAGCCTTTTATAAATTAATTAGTCTGGATTTGAGTTTCTTCTCTGATGTAACCTGATGCAACGTCTGCTTGAATCGCTAAAAATGTAATTCATTTCTTCTAGTCGGTCATAAATGAATCAGTGACCACAGGTTATTTTTAGTTTAAACTCAGGTCCCTTTTTCTATGTGCAGATATCTTCATCGAATAGCTTGCTGCTGGGTTCTATAGCGTTACTGCCTACCTCAATGAAGTAGGTACTCAGCCAGCAAAGCTTCTTGCTCATTTATTTTGCAATACTCTAGGAAACAGAGGGCCGCATTCTTAAAAGAACCTCAGGAGACTTGTAGGCACAATTCCTTTGACCCTTTCAGAAGTCTTGCATCTTAAAACCCCTGTGTGGGTCAGGCCCTGCTTGGAGTTGTATGTATAAATTAGTCAGTATGTTCCTATAATGGTTAAGATTATGATGTAAGAATAAGAATTTGGAACTAATCAAAATGAAGGTTAGGGGCCAGTGTTGTCAGACAGTTAGCCCTTGGGCTAGTGGTTGTGGCTGTAGAGTTAGACATGGAGAGCTTATGTAATTTTGGAACATGAGGTACCAGCTCTCTTCCCTACTTCCCAGAGTCTTGCATTTTCCCCATCACCCTGTCCATTTAAGTCTGCTGGGATCCTTTCTAATGGTTAAAACGTGATTGGTGTTTCGTGCTGTATCTATCACGTCATTTCAGACTTATTGGGTCCCTCCGTGTGTCCAGTACGGTGCTAAGCACTGAGGGGCCAAGAATAGTCAGTGTCTCTGCCCGCAGGGTCTTAGAGCCTAGTGGCAGAGAGAAAGTTACCAAACCAGTGTGAAAACCGGACCTGGGATGTACTAAGGAGAGGAAAGTGGAGAAGTGGTGTCCTGGGAGCTGGAATAGATAGACTGTAGGAAGTCTTCCCAGAGGAAGGGACGCTTTAGCTGGGCTCTGAAGGATGAGTAGGGGTTTAAGTGAAGAAGGCAGGGAAGAGGGAACGGTGCGCGCACATCTGGCTGGAGAGTGTGCGGTGAATGGGAGGGTCTGAAGGAAGACCAGTGCAACTGGAGTGGAGAGGAAGAAGGAGTAAGGCCAAATCACATGGGCTTTATGGGCAGAGTGGCCGTGTAATTTGATTGATAAGTTTATCAAGCAGACTGTGACTCTTGAGAGTAAAACAAGGTGCTATTAATAATTAAACCCAGACTGTAAGCATCAGCCAGAACATACAGTACCTCACTTTCATAGGCCATGTTACTGTATTATCTCTCTGAGTAAGGCCTTGGCAACCAGCAGGCGTCTACTTCCCAGGGAACATGGCGAGGAGTTAGAATACCTTATCCAGTCTGAAAGGAACCCAAATAGACCTCAAAGAGTCTTTTTCAGAACAGCTACATTGTTGAGATTTGTTTTGGTACAGACATCAAGGACTTCCATGTTTTAAAGGTTTAGCATGGAAAGTTGGGTTTGAGTGTGAGCTACCAGTTTATAGGCGCTTTTGTGGTATATGAAACAGCACAATTCAAACATATCTTGAATATTTTCCACATTTCTTTGTTAGAGCACTTGCCATTTTTGCAATCAATGTTTATTTAAATAGAAATTTTGAAGAGTAGTTTCATTCTAGGTTTGCATTTTGAGTGTAAGTACCTCCTGGTCATAACCTTCAAGGTATGAGTCCCGTAAATTTTTTTCTTTCAATTGAGGTAAAAATTTTCTACAGTTAAATGCATGGAGTTCAGTGAATTTCACATTCCCGTGGAATCCACACCCCGATCAAGAGACAGAACATTTCTACCAGCCCAGAAAACTCCCTTTTGGGGCGCTTAAAATTTGATTAAGAAATGTGGTTGTGGAGCCAGGCCTCAAATTAGAAATGAGTTGTTTTCTCTCTCCTTTTATAACTTTATTTTTGCTTCCTAAACATGCGGTAATGGTTACTTGGAACATGAAGCAACTTGTCGCCAGAAGAAACCATTCCCTTTCAACTAGTTATGATTTAGTGGGTACTAATACAGTACATCCCTACCCAATTTGCTATGGCTTTTTAGTCTTTTAAAGTTAGTTGTAAAATCTTGAGTCATATCCCCATCACTGACTCACAAACTTAAGGATTGCATGGTGTTTATTAGTAGGCCGAAACAGTAGAATCTTGATCTGTTGAAAAAGATTATGATAATACCAGATTTACATAATACCCCCTCTTGTTTTCTTTTAGCCTGACTATATCATTCTATAAGAGATTTTGCAGATAAGAAGGGGACACAAGTGTTAAACTGTATATATCGCCGAGTCCTGGCCTTGAGCACTTCCTTCCACCTCAAAATTCTCAACTCCAGTTGCCAAAGAGCGGTTCGAATATTGACCTAAGTTACAGCACAACTAGTTGTGAAATTGATTGAACTCAAGAGCTGTGTGTCAAAGTCTTGAAAGATTCTTGAATGCAAAGACAGGAACACTTGTCCTAAAGAAACTGTTAATGAGTTTAGAATCTACTGAGGGGTAGGGAAAGGAAGTAATTCACCAGTGATTGAGAAGCGAGGTTACTCCTTTTTTCCCTGTGGATTTAGTGCTGTGATTTGGAACCTGATCTGGAACCACATCTGGAATTAATTAGTTTTCCTGAGAAGGACAATGTGTTCTGCTTAGCAGAGCCTCTGCTGCTAAAGCAGGGGTGGGTTGTGATGGTGATGGTGGCGAGTGGCTTAGACGTTTCTTTCTCAGGGCCATGATACCTAATATTTCAGTCCCAGTTGGATTTTTTTTTTCTGCTCTCCATTTTAGAAAGAATGGCAACACAGAGAAGATAGATGGAAGGTTACAGCCAGATTTGGTTAGTGGGGAGACTTGTCAATATCCCGTTTCCAATTGGATAAGCCCCTACTCTGGTTACATATTCATATTACTAGTAGATGCATTCCTTACTTTTAAAAAGATTTCCTGCCTTAAGCACAGGAAAATTCAATATGGCGTTTTCATTGTGTGCATGTTGAGGAAGATTTTTCCTTCATTCCTACCTCAGTCGTCTTCCTGGCAAGCCTTCCCAGTAGCATCAGACAGCTTTAGACCCCCTGCTCTGCTGCCCTGCTTCTGTAAAAATCTGACCTGGTGCTCTGGGCACTTCTTGTAGACTTCCTGAGTGCCAGGACTGTGCTAAGCCCCTACGGGCCTCCCTTCACTGACTCCTCATCGCAAGCCTGTAAGAGTAGACATTTGTTACTGTCGTCATTTCTGATTGGAAGAGATCCTGGTACAGTGATGCTGTGTAAGTTGCCCAAGGTCATAGAGCTATGGGACGATTTGCAGCCAGAATCCAGGTTTGTCCAAGATCAAGTGCCAGCTCCTAACCATTATCACATCCCAGTGTCTGCTTTTTGATCCCGCTGTATTGTCATTGTTTGCATTCAGGTCTGATTTTCCCATTAGACCGGAACACCTTGAAGGTGGGGACGCTTAGACCAGAGCTTTGGAAGATGCTAAGATCAGTGAATCTGTTCATTCATAAATATTTATTGAGCACCTACTAGTGCCCAGCATTGTTCTAGGCACTTGGAGACACAACAGTGAACCAAACAAAAATCTCCACTCTCAGAGAGGAGGGTAAACAAGCCAGGAAAATATACCAGGTGGTGATAGTGCTAAGGAACAGGGCCGCTGTGCTGGTGCTGTGAATACTGCACAATTGTGCAATGCTGTGCGAGGGCCCAGCAGAAAACGGTGCTAGCGAGTGCTGGGCAGCGGCAGGGAGGGGAAGGTGTAGGTTCCTATTTTAAGCAGAATAGTCAGCGAAGGCCTCACTGAGAAGGTGATATTTGAGCAGAAACTTGAAGGAGACCAGAGAACCAGCCTAGGAGAAATCTAGGAAAGGAACATTGCATTCAAATAATTGAATGAATTCCAAAATCCATCCAGGCTCATTTCTCCCCAAATACATGATTGGAATTTGGCATTCTTGGACTCTGTTATGTCAACTAACCTGGTTTATGGCAGGGGTTTTCTTGACCACTTTTTCTAAGTTTTCTGGTTATTGTATGCCACAGGAATCTGTACAATTTTGATTACTGGAAAACCCAGCTGGATTTTTTTTTCTCCTCTCCATTTTAGAGAGAATTGCAAATCGTAATAAATAGGCTGATAAGAAGACCTGAACTTTTTACAAAAAGATAAGGATGATTTCTTTAAACTCTGTAACTCAATAAATATGAAATGAGAATTTCATATATAGGCAAGCTAACAGACAAGCTTGGGAAAACAAAAAGGATTTTCTTGCTGACATTTAGATAACTGGAAACTTCCGTTATCCCAAATGCCTATTCCTTACAGAATCTGAGATTACAGTCCAGAGACTTCTTACCATTTAGAGCCCTGCCTTTCACATGTGAGACGAGACCAAGGGTAACATTACCTTCATCATACAGTCACTCAGAAATCACTTAACTCTTTTTAAGGTGCTGGCAGGTATCTGGCCTATTCTTGAGTTGCAAAAAGTCCCTCGTGTTAGGATATAAAAATGGGTATTTCAGGGGCCGGCCTGGTGGCGCAGCAGTTAAGTTCTCATGTTCCACTTCGGCGGCCTGGGGTTTGCCGGTCTGGATCCTGGGTGCGGACATACACCTGGCTTATCAAGCCGTGCTGTGGCAGGCATCCCACGTATAAAGTAGAGGGAGATGGGCACGGATGTTAGCTCAGGGCCAGTCTTCCTCAGCACAAAGAGGAGGATTGACAGCAGACGTTAGCTCAGGGCTAATCTTCCTCAAAAAAAAAAAAAGGGTATTTCTCTGGATCCACTTCCTTGTCAAAAAGGAATGAAAATGTACTTTCTCAAATACATTTTCACCATGAATTCTACCCCCATCTATGCTCCCAGCCCAAGAAGTAGGAATATCTGCCAACAGTTTGAAACGTGCTGTATCTATGCGGTCTAGAGTGTCTTCCTTTTGCTGTATAAAAATTGGATGACTATTTTTGGTCTTTCCAGGTTGAGTCCAAATCACTGTCAGGTATGATTCTGCCCCATCTAAGAGTCCAGGCAAAGTGAGAAGGGAGGCAGAAATCTCTTTCTGGGTTTAAGAAAGGATCCCTCTGAAAGCTTCCAAATAAGTGTTAACTAGATAATTCTGGATATTTGACTAAAAATGGTGGAGCAGGATTGTGGGGAAAGGGGAAAAGAATGAGTGAAAAAAGGGAAAATACACTTTGAAAACCGATAATGATCTCATGTAGGATTTCGTATAGAACTAGAAATTTTATCGAAAGCGACAATTACCAAAGGTGCCATGGGACTTTTTTGGGGGTCATTTAAGTAGATTCTTTTACACCCTCAAACTTGTTCTTGTAAATACTGACAAATCCTACACTGTCTAATTAGCTCAGAATTATATATATGTATTTGCCTCATGATGATAGGACCACAACCAAAATTCCCTAATGTTAAATTTGGAAACCCAGGCTGGCCCTGTGGCGCAGCAATCCCGGGTGTGGACACGGCACCGCTTGGCACGCCATGCTGTGGTAGGCATCCCACATATAAAGTAGAGGAAGATGGGCACGGATGTTAGCTCAGGGCCAGTCTTCCTCAGCAAAAAGAGGAGGACTGGCAGCAGATGTTAGCTCAGGGCTAATCTTCCTCAAAAAATATATAAAAAAATTTGGAAACCCAAGTAAAATAACCATGTTAATTTGAAACTCAGTAGCATGGATACAGATAGTGATTATAGCCTGTGAATCTGCTAATAATATTTATTCCAATAATCTTTGGCACTTCTCCCAGAAGATTTTTCAGATTCATCTGTGTGGATTAAAGTTCATTCTCTTATCAAAATGCTGGCTGTGATTCTCTGGCTATGAAAGGTGTGTTTTTGCCCTTCTGTTTTCATGAGCAAAGTCCTGCCTTCATTTCTTAATGAGTGTTCCTTTGTTTTTCTTCCTTCCGCCTCCTCACACTGAACTTGTCAATTTAGATAGGAAAACACTGTACTGTGCAGAATAAAATAAAAACATCTCCATGTATGGTTGGACAAACTTATTTTTAAACTTAGGCATTTGGTGTAACACTTCATATTAGGGAATAAAGTTCTGATAAGGCTAGTGGAAATGGAGTTCTTTAGAGGACTATTTCATAATTTAAACGTTTTAGCGTGTTATTAGGGTAAAAGTATGTTTCAATATCTTGAGTACAACTCTGGCTTAACATAGTATTTTTTTCCTGTGAAAACTTTCATTTCACTAGAAATTTATTTCAGGAGAACAAAACAGACGTGTGTGTGTGGGTGTGTTGCATATGTCTTTGCTGGTGGATTAGGGTGGGTAGAGAGTTAGCGTTGGAAAGAGGAGAGAATAAAATTTGAGAAATAGTGCAAAAGGAAAATCTCTACAAGCATTTGAGTGCCACATGTGTATGCCTCTGTATGTTCTTAAATTAGTACAGGGAAAGAAATGTGATTTGCTTTTTTAATATTATATTTTTAAACATGTATGGTTATTCTGATGCCTAGCCCTTAATTTTGACAAGAGTAGGTTTACAGAGAAAGGAAAAAATATTTCCTTTGCTACTGTTTATCATCACACCAGAAAAATAAGCCCCCATGTATGTAACATTTAAAACTTTATATCCTTTTTGGTTTAGACTAAAGCACCTGACAAAATTTATGAACCAGGAGAGTGGATTTGTCATAAGCTTCTCAAATCACCAACATTGAGGGGGTGCCAACTGGGTGCAGGACTCTCGCTCATTGGAATTGAGTTCTCGCTTCATGTGGGAAACGGCAATATACCAATTGGCCGATTGGCAAGGCCCTAGCCACACATTAGTGGTGATGCACCAAAAGCTACAACATTAAAAAAAGACGGAGTTGTAAATGGAGCCTTACATACAGAAAGAAGGGCTGATGTTAAAACCCCACCTTTATGGCTGGACCTAGCTTAAGTGGCCATCTGTGAATTTAGCACCCAAGATAGCAATGTGGAAGCACTGATTATAGGATGTGGCTGCCCTGGTTCAAAGGAGGGAAGAGAGATCCTCAAGCTGTTTTGCCCATGCCAGACTCTGCTTTGTGTGGGCTTGATTTTTTCCTGGCATTTCTTTGGCCACCAAGCTCAATTTTAGCTGTTAGGATTTCAAGTAAAAAATGCAAATAATGGGTCTCAACCGTTTTCCTGCTTTTATAGGCATGGCAAAAAACTTTTGCAAACCCCACACTCCCACGGGCGTTTCAGGGCTATGTGTAATTCCAGGTACCCTCCTTTCTCTCCCGAGAGAAAGCATATTGGAATGTAGGAGGGTAAGAGGAACAGTGCTGAAGACGCTCTATGTCTGCATGGAAAAAGTTAACCATCCGCAAACCGGGGTACCTAATGTAAGCCTGGCTGCAGCCAGGATCAGCCTGTACCTCGAGAGCTAGACTGATCAACCTCATTCTTCTGGCCTGATAAAGTCCAATGTCGTTCTCAAGTTTTTGCACATTCCTAGATAGCTCACCCTCTCCTCTGAACTCTGCCCTTGAACCCCTGCCTCAGCTGGATTAGGTCAGTTTGGTGGCCTTTTTCCAGCCTGTGTGGGCTGTCCTTTTTGCGTGCTACCCAGATGTGAAGCTGGGCCTCATCTTCATGTCAGCAAACATTGCAAACATTCACTCATAGAAGGCATCTTTTTATTAGTAGTATTATTATTAGTATTATTTTGAGGAAGATTAGCCCTGAGCTAAGATCTGCTACCAATCCTCCTCTTTTTGCTGAGGAAGACTGGCCCTGAGCTAACATCCATGCCCATCTTCCTCTACTTTATATGTGGAACGCCTACCACAGCGTGGCGTGCCAAGCGGTGCTGTGTCCACACCTGGGATCCGAACCTGCGAACCCTGGGCTGTTGAAGTGGAACGTGCAAACTTAACTGCTGTGCCACCGGGCTGGCCCCAAGAAGGCATCTTTTTGTGCAGCCAACTTTATCAAAGGTGTGAGTTGGTAAAGGAGACTCACACTGCAGTGACATAGACATCTTGAATTTAGTAGGATTTGTTTAATGCTTGGGTCCTTTCTGGATCCCAGGCTCCAGGTCCTTCTCTCTCCTTCTCCTTCTTCTCTTCCACCATGCCCTCTTCTTTCCCTCCTCCCCTCCCTCCACTCTCCTCCCCTCTCCCCCACTCTCCCTTCCCTTTCTTCTCAGCTTTGTTTCTCAGGAGCAAAACTCAAATTCCTGAGGGAATAAGGAGGCTGAGGCTGCAGCTGCCCCTTTCTGCTCTTACTAAAGGAAAAACAGTGTTTTCCTTCTTTCTCCAATCATTTTCCAGGTGAGGTGGCAGAGAAAGTCAAGTGGTGGTGAACAGAGAGGACAGCTGAAGTCTTTGGGATAGCACACCGACTTCCGAGACCTCCGCATTTACTTAGACGCCCAAAGAAAGTCGGAGGGGCAGAGAGTGGGCTTGAGGCCCAGGTTCTGGAGTCTGAGAGGTCCTGGTTGAATCCAGCCCATACGCTGCTGCCGGTGCCAAGAGGCAAGGCCCTTTATCCTCTCCATCCCAGGTTCTTTGGCTGTAAAATGGAGATGACAATACATCCAATCTTCAGCTCTGAAATTCAACCTTTGAAAATAGGTTTTTTAAAATCTGGGCTTGGCAAAAACGCTTTTGGCAGTAAGACCTGATCTGAAGAAGTCGTCTGCTTCCTACTTCTGTGTCTGTCTACACGTTTTGCTGCAGGAGTGTTAGCTTGGATGAGCTCCAGTCCCTATGGAAGGGATCCATACTATACGGCACATGCTCCATATTGACTTGCTAAAATCTGAAAAATGCTGAATTGCAGAAACACAAGTGGCTAAGGGTTTTGGATAAGGGTATCCACCTCAGAGGGTATTTGGGATCCTCAGCGGGATAGATAATAGCTATGTGGGGTTAATGGGGCCTGGCAAATGAATAACCACTCACGTGTTGACTGCTTTTACCATCATACTGTGCTCTTGAATGAGAGCGAGCTCCATTCCATTCCAGCTCCAGGAAATAGCTACAAAACTTTGTGTCAGCCATAGGAAGTGCAGAAGACCCTGCAGTTTACACACCAGCTTATTGTATTTTATTTATTTGTTTATTGAGGAAGATTAGCCCTGAGCTAACATCTGCTGCCAATTCTCCTCTTTTTGCTGAGGAAGACTGACCCTGAGCTAACATCTGTGCCCATCTTCCTCTACTTTCTATGTAGGACACCTGCCACAGCATGGCGTGCCAAGCAGTGCGTAGGTCCGCACCCAGGATCTGAACTGGCAACCCTGGGCCACCTAAGAGGAATGTGCGAGCTTAACCACTGCACCACCCGGCTGGCCCCAGCTTTTTCTGTATCTGCTGGTTAAATCTGTCTTGAGTGTTGAAGTCGCTTCCGATTTTCTTTTTAGATGGCTTCTCAGTGCCCTCTAACTGCATTTTTTAACTGTGGAAAAATAGCATCTTTTTCTCTGTTTTCCTCCCCCCCACCCCAATTTTCTCTCTCTCTCCCCCTCTCTCCAACACTTAAATGCCCTTCCCCCCCATCATGGGGAACCAGAGGGCTGATTACTGGGGAGCTGCAGCCCCTGTCTCTGAGAGAGGTGATTAATGTCCAAAAGGTGCGAAATGTGAAGCAGTAATTCAATAAAGCTCTCAGGACGTTTTTCTCAGGAGCCAGGTGCTAAAAATTCTCAACAGGGACAGCTTAGTGGGGGAAATGGAAAACGAACACACACGATGTCAAACTTTGGCTATAAATATAAGATGATTTGGGGGGGAAAGTTGGATTTTGTTTAGTGTTTTCTCCATTGTAAGGCCTGTTAGCTGAAGGAAGTTAAATTCTTCTTCCTACACATAAACCTAGGAGGATGAGGCTGAGGAAGAATACGTGAGTCTAGGCTAGAAGAGCTTGATGGATTGAAACAAAAAATTAAAAACCTCGTGTCCAATGTAGTAAAATCTTTTATTGTAAGAAATCTTGCTGTTTATTAAAAAAAAGGCTGGAGGCAAGTTGTGGTTTCATTTTTGCATGTCTGTGCCAATTTCCCAAACTCTGGCTGAACGGAGACTTTATTTTCTGAGTATGCACTCCATTAGTTAAATATTTTAAGTTGTTAGAAGTATTTTTGGTTTTTGTTTTTGTTGTGTTTCGTTTCGCTGTTAAGATTTTGGATTCTCAGAACCTAGTCTAAGATCTGACTTTCTGTGTTGTCTTCGTTAAAAACAACCATAACAATGAGCAAAATAAATCATTCTAAGTGAAAAGGAGACACAAACAGAGCACTGAGAACCTAAAGTTTTAATAACATTTTATGTTTACTTTGTAAACTCAGCTACAAGTCATTTCTTGCTGACAGTTGTTTTAGAGACCGAAGAAATAAATTTGTCTTGCGTACAATTGCTATGAATTTTTTATAGAATCCACGTTTTTCCTCTTTAATTGTCATGACTTTCTGGGTTTGTGTAGTGCATAGCGCCCAACCCCCAATCATATTGTCTCAAGACAGAAATAGAGAATTTGTACAAAATTAAAGTACTCACAATTGGTGTTAGAGGAAATCCCAGGAGTTCTCTCCTTATCCTGTAATGGAAGAGCACAAGCGACCACATTTTTCTTGGCCTTCCGTCAACGCGCTCACGGCCCATGGAATCCACTGGAGGATAAGTCAGTAATCCCCAGTCGTCTGCACTGCATTTATTCGGTCTCCAGGTATGGTACCACAGCAGGCAAAGTCTGATCTTTCTTTCAAACAAAATAGAATTTAGTCTATTTTTGTTTCATAAAACTCTTTCCAAATTTCTAAATCATTTGTTTCCTAAAAAAAAATTTTTTTTGAGCCAGCCCTGATAGCCTAGTGGTGAAAGTTTGGCGCTCTCACCACTTCGGCGGCCCAGGTTCACTTCCGGGTCGTGGAACCACACCACCCCTCTGTCAGTTGCCATGCTGTGGCAGCAGCTCATGTAGAAGAACTAGAAGGACTTGCAACTAGAATACACAACTAGGCACTGGGGCTTTGGGGAGGGATAAAAAAAAAAAAGGAAGATTGGCAAAAATGTTAGCTCAGGGCAAAGTTTTCCCTGCAAAAAAAAAGAAAAGCAAATTATTTTTTTTGGTTCAGTGATTATTTTTATTTTTATTTTAGTTCAAAGGTAAATCCAGCTCCTGGTGTCCTCCCTCTCTGTACTAAAAACATGTGCATGATAACTTTCCCCAACAAGGAGAAAATGGCTCATTCTTGAGTGGTGTGTTCAGTAGAAAAAGAAGTTAGGATCTGGAAAGATCCTGTATGTGAAAGGATCTGGAAGATTTTTTTAAGAGGGGCCTTTGAGGTTTTTAAACTTTGTTTTAAGCTGGTGTTGCATCCATTTTTAGCCAATCCAGGCACATTCATTGTGCCTAAACCTCTTTTCCTTTCTTTTTCAGTGTGTTCAATATCTGATTTATGAGCATCAACCAGTGTGCAGGATTCAGCTCAGCTCTAATGAGAATCCAAAGGTCATGAAGACATAGTCATAACCACCAGGAATTTATAATTTAATGCAGAAAAGAGATTTACGAAATCTTACAATAAGAATATTTTGGGTCATGATAAAGTTGCAGAATGAAATGCTTAACTTAGGGAAGGCCTCTTAAGAACAGTGATGAACCTACGACAGGGTGAGGGATGCCGGTAGTGAAAAAGGGATGCTGTCAAGTCTCTCCAGCTGAAGTTCAGTGAATAGAATATTCCGGTGTACCTAGATCAAGGTACGGGTATAAACTAAGGCCTTGTACAAAAGAAAAATCACAGTATAGCAAGGGAGAAATGTAAATAAACGAATGAAGGAGAGTGTATTTTGCACTCTGAGTTATGCACAAAGGCCTTTGGAACCTAGAAGAGGAAACCCTAACTGTGGTGGTGGTTGGGAGTTGGTTGGAAAGTTTCCTTGGGGTCCCAATCTTGAAGGAGTAGTACTTTGCTCATAGAAATAAGAGGAAAGCACACATAAGTTCCCCTTATCCTTTTGACTACAACAAATTCACAGCTTTTCTGGGGCTTTCTAGGGAAATTTTATTTCGAGATTCTGCTAGGCAGTGGTTCTCCCTTCTCTAAATTGAAGTCTAAGGGTGCCAAGTTCTGCTTTTTCTTTTTTCGCCGATTTCCCTTAGTTTTTCCTCTCATTAGCCTTGCTGGTATTTACCACTTTCTTTTCCTCGGTAAAGCTACATTTGCTTCTCTCTCTGTACCTGGACCTTGTAGGAAGCACCCATGCTGTTTTACATTTCAGAAGAAAATTCTAGGCCATCTTCCCCAACATCCCTCCAGTTTCATTAGGCAAAAATCTAGTTGTGATAAAAGCATGGCTGACCCATGCCTTCTGTGGTATAGCAGAGTAACAGATGGCCCCAGGTTTGCCCTGGGAGATGGTGTTTCAGTTTGAGGCCACTTGCCAATCTGCCACTTGCTAGATGTTTAGTCTCAAACAAGTGACCCAATCTGTCTGTGCCTCAATTTCCTCCTCTATAAAATGGAAATAATGTGGTACCTACCCCACAGGGTCATTGTGAGAATTAAATGAGATGATCCATGGAGAGCATTTAGTGCTGTAGTTAGGATATATCAACATTTTAATATTAGCTACTATTTTTAATTTTCAGCCAGCCATTTAGCATCTTCTTGCTTTGCTGCATGATTACAGCCTGTGATGGTGAATTTTATGTGTCAACTTGACTGGGCCATGGAATGCCCAGATATCTGGTTAAACATTATTTCTGGGTGTGTCCATCAGGGTGTTTCTGGAAGAGATTAGCATTTGAATTGGTGCACTGAATAAACCAGATGGTCCTCCTCAGTGTGGCTGGGCATCATCCAATCCGGTGAGGGCCTGAATAGAACAGAAAGGCTGAGGAGGATTGTAAGTTGGCGCTGCCTGACTGCCAGAGCTGAGACATCAGTCTTCAGCCCTCAGCACTCCTGGTCTCGGGCCTTCAGACTCAGACTGGACTCTACAACACTGGTTCTCTGGGTCTCAGGCCTTCAAACTACAGCACAGGCTTTAGTGGGTCTCTAACTTGCAGAGGGTGGGTCGTGGGACTTCTCAGGCTCCATTATCCCTGAGCCAATTTCTCATGATAAATCTCTTTCTAGACATATATCCTATTGGTTCTTTTTCTCTAGAGAACTCTCATACATGGCCTTTCTAATCAAAGTGTGGTTTGCAGCCAGCAGCATCAGCATCATCTGGGAGCTTATCAGGGATGCAGATTCTCAGGCTCCATCACTGCAATTTTAACAAGATCCCTGAATGATTCACATACACATTAGAACACACAGTTCCCTTATTCCCTATGAAAACTCCATGTTCATCCATGCTCCATTAATGAGGGAGCATCCACAGCCTCATACCACAGACTCTGGAGATCTGTCAGTTAAACAATGACAATTTTAGCAAAGACACAGAGTTAAATAGATCTAGCCCCCTTTCAAATGGTGTAGTTATTGGGAAGTAAATGGCAAGGTTTTAAAGGCCCATCTAACAGTTTTCAGAGAGGTGACTGGAGGTGGATCTCTGCTCTGAGCCCACTTCCACTCTGCAGAGGAATAGAGGAGCTGGAGGGGAAGGGAGACCTTGTAACCAGGGACAGTATTCTTTTCCCTGCTCTTAAAAAGGGGCAGCCTAGAAGAAAATCGGGAAGCTGGGAGAGGAGTATTTGAGAGTCAAACGTCTACTGAGAGCAGTTGACTAAACAGAGATAAGTAAGAACTAACCACTCACAAAAGGGTTTTTTGAGCCAAGAGCTCTCACACTGTCCCGGTTTCCCATGGACGGGGAGAATGACAAGAATTTAAGAGGCGTTTTTCTTAATGGGGTTGCCTGGGGTGAGGATCAAGACATTTGTTGGGAAAGTGCCTGTAGACAACATAACTATACCTGGGCTTTAGCTGCTTACCACCTAGGTCTGCCTTGCCTTCCCTCCTCAGTTTTCTGAATGACTGAAAAAATATTACAGTCTCTCAAATGTCCAGATTTCCGGCCTGAGTCCTAAGGGACCACTCTAGGGAACTAGGTAAACACTGAACGGATATGATGGTAATCCACCAGTGCTATTGGTCAAATATCAGGACCAGATGAAATTGTGCCCAGTAAAAGTTGAATAAGAAGCAGGAAAAATGAGATTTCCTCACCAATCATAAAAAAATAATGAAAAAGGAATGTGACGTGTAAAAAGAAAGGTGCATTATATGTGTTAGAATAATAATTACTTCAGGAAATAAAAACAATGGACTAAATTTCCTCCATCCTCTCAAAGGAATTAAAGCCACGATGAATGGAAAGGAGAGCTGGCTTGCTTAAGAAAGAAATTGAAGGGAAAAATATGATCAGTTTTGAAATGGAAACTGCTTGAGAAGCAGAGAAAGGAGCAGAATCAACACTGAAGAATGATCAGTGATATGGAGGGTAGGCATGAGAAGAACCATACAGAAGGCAGCGAAAAAATACAAGGCAATGAAAGAAATTAACTAGGAGTTTATAGATGTGGAGATCCAAGACAGGGATGATTTGGGAACCACAAGATGAAAAACTAGAATGAGCTAGAGCTAAATAAGGCATCAACATCTTAGAAACAGTGTTTTCCAAAACAAAACCAAACAATGGGAGAAGAATGCAGGCAGGTTTTTATCATTTACGTAAAGCCAAAAATATGTAAACATTTTTATATAACACGTTATGAGAATATAAAACAATGGATGAGAATGATAAACTCCTAATTCAGAACAGTGGCTACCTCAAGGGGTTGGGAAACGGAATCTAAAATGAATACACTTCATTTATTCAAATCAAAGTGAGCTTCAACTGCATTGGTTATGTTTTACTTATTTTTAAGGTAAGGTAGTGGGAGTATGGTTGTTCAATGTATTATTACTTATAGCCGTGTTGTGCTAGTGAGGATATGGGAGAACAGGCCTTCTCACACCTTACAGATGGGAGTGTGAATTCTATTAAATTATTTCTGGAGCTTAGTGGGCGTTTTCAAAATTCATACTCAGGGATTCCTTTATTCAGGAAATTTTTCTTCTATTGTATCCTAAAATTTTATATTATAAAATATTTAACGTATACAACAAGGTTTAAAGGAGATCTTTTGAAATTCTAATTGTAGTTGTATTAAATTTGTAGTGTATAAAATCCTTCCAAAATTCTTATTTGGAAGGATTAATATTTTAATGATATTAAGTCTTTCCATCTAGGAAAATTAAACCTTTACATTCATTCATATCTTGCTTCTTTATATATTTTTCCCATATGTTCTTCTTAAATATATTTCCAGATATTTCATACTCCATATCTCTACTGTATATGGGATAATTATATATGTCCATTTCTAACTCCATAATATTAAGATAAAGAAAACTATTAATCAATATTTTTCTTGTATTTTGATACGTTGTTAAATTTTCCTATTAGTCTTAATAGATTTTTAGTTGTGTGTCTTGGGATTTTAAGTGTATAATATAAAATTTGCAAATAAACATAATTTATTTTCTTTTTTCTAATACATATATATACTGTTGATTCAGTTTTCTTGCCTTATTGCATTATTCAGATCATCTGAAATAATTTTGAAAAATAATAGAGATAAAGGAATTTCTGATTTGATTCTGATTTTAATGGCAATGGCTTACAAATTTTACCATTTGTAAAATATTTGTTGCTGTTTTTATCAAAAGTTCTTTAATATATTTAATAGCTTTCTTAAAAGAAATATAATAAACAAAAATAAGAATGAGAATATTTAGATAAATGAAAGATGAGAATGTATTCTTACTTTATTCAGAGTTTTTATTAGGAATTTTTTATGATATATTTATATACAATATATTTATATTTCTGCATCTATAGATATAATATTATTTTTCCTGTGAATTGTTACTATAATAATTATAGTTTTCTGAAATATGTCTATGTGGTCATGCTATATTACTCTTTCAATGACTGGATGTATTTAATATGCTAATATTTCATTGAGAACATTTGCTTTCATAAGTAAACTATTTTTCTTTTTTACATTACTAAGTTTGGGTATTCTTGTGTTAGCTTAGTAGACTGTCATGTTCTCAATCATCTTTGGGAGTCTAGAATATTTTGAATAAGATAGATAAAATAGGAATTACAAATATCCCCTCAACATTCAAATCGATTTGGTGCCTGAGTTCAGAAAGAAAAAATTCAGATAGAGATGCCACAGTATCTGATCATATTTGGTTTCTAAAGTTTGGATGGTGTGTAGGATGAGTTCAGAAACCCAAGGATCCGTTAAAATTTTCTGAATATATTCAGCTCCTTAGTCGTGCAGTGAGAGCTGAGATAGTGAGGAATACTATCTGAACTTTTATTTGTTATTTTGGAGATTAAACTCTGCAATAAAACTAACTGGGCCTAGACCTTTTTTAATGGTAGGTCATTCATGATGTTCCAATTTCTTCTTTGGTGAAGAAGAGAGGGAGAATGTTAATTTTTTTTACATTGTCTTTTTTTGTATTATTTATATTCTCTATATCCTCGCTTATTTGTGTCTGCTTGGTCTGTCAAATTTTGATGCAAAATTCCCCACTACAACTGTGATTTTTTATGATGATTATACCTGTCTTTGTCAGAGTTTGTTTTGTAATTTTTTTTTGCTGCTGTAGTTTTTGATGCACAGGAATTCATTAATTGTACTTATAGATGTTACAATATGCCTCTTTCCCCTGCTTAATGGTCTTGATCTTGAATTCTTCTTATCTCATTTTGATTCTGCCATTCCTGCTTTCTGTTTGCATATATTTGCCTGGTGTAGTTTTCCATATGCCTTTATTTTCCAACTTTCTTTGTCATTCTGTTTTAGGCATGTTTCTTGGATACAGCTGGTGTATCCATTAGGATAATTTGGGTTGCAAATAATGCTCAGTGGTTTCGAAAATGGAGGGGGATATTTGCTCTCATAAAGTTGTATGATAGGTTTTGTTTCAAGCATGATTTGTTTCAGCATTGCTGCTTGATTGCTCTCAGTTCCTTCAGCTCTGTGCTCCTTTGTGTGTTGGGTTGCTTCTCTCATGGGAGCAAAACAGTCACAGAGGTCCCGGGCCTCTCATGTGTTTATATCTCAGTCTAGAAAAAGAGAGAGCTCCTTTTCTGAAAACCTTGAAAACTCTTGAATTGCATGCCAAACCCTAAAAAAAAAATCACTGAACCAGGGATGTGCCATGCCCCATTGAGTGTGGGCCTGTGTTACTCATCCTTGAACCAGTCACTTTGGTGGGGAGATTGGTAGTAGGATAAATGGTTAGTTTGAGTGAATTAAGGCTCAAGCCTAAAACTGAAGCTTGAGATTCATTCCACATGATGAATGTTCCATTATTCAAGAGTAGGAGTATAAATATTGTAAAGAAGTTAACACAATTTTCACTACTGGATAACAATATAATTCTATATCTATGAAACCCAAATGGATTCACTGATAAAATATACCAGAAATGATTAGAAATAACAAGTAAGGTTATTGTTACAATATTAATATTAATAATGGGAAAAATCAATAGTTTTTTCAATTAGAAAACATAATTGAAGAAAATATTTCATTTATAGAAAGTATAAAACATATTGGAATAAATTTATCAGGAAACATGCAGTATCTATATGAAAACATACAAACTTTGAGAGATTTAAGATGTTTCTAGCTAGGAAAATTCAATATTATAAAGATGTTTAGTGTGCTTAAAATAGTCTCTAAAATCATTGCAATCCTAATCAAAATCACATGGGATTTCTCTTTTGGGTGTGTGTTGGGGGACAGAGACTTGGCAGCTGAGACAAAAGATTTTAAAGTTCATCTGACAAAATTAATTATGCTACATTAGCCAAGAAATTTCCAGAAAAAAAAAAAAAGGTGTAATGAGCCTGTGTAAAAGAAGGGAGCCTTTTCTCACCACATATATAGACATAGCATAAAGCTACAGTAATCAAAAATAATGGAGTACTGGTCCAAAAATGAATAGAGTAAACAGTAGAACAGAAGAGAAAGCTCTAAAAAGACCAAAGTAACATAAACATGGCACACCACATTAATGGAATGTGTGTGTGTGTGTGTATAAAATTCAAGGAAGTATGTGAATTATTCAGCGTACAGTTAGACAATAATTAGTTATTTAGGGGAAAAACATGTAGACAAATCATTATCTTACAGCTTATATTAAAGTCATTACCAGATGGAATTTAGCTGTAAGTTAAAGCAGAGAAGGCCTTTCTATGAATGACAGGGGGAAAACAATCAAGAAATATGACTGTATAAATATTTGTAATGTTTTTATATGTGAGAACAAACACATTAGCAAACATTTCTTTTCCTCTCGCTAAGAAAACTGCAAAATCTGGACAAAATTTTAAGAGAAAAAACCATTTAAGGTACCAGAGAGCTAACAAGTCAAGGAAAAGACATAAACCCAGAGAAGTGAGCTTTGCATTTAAGTCTGCTTTTCTCCTAGAGGCATCTGTCAATTTTGGAAATTAAGTGGGAGTCTGCATAGGTGATCTGAGCCTTTTAAAGACTCTTGGTTCTAGGGGAGGGAAGCATTAGTAAATTCACAAGTTTTAGGTTGGGACTCTAAGCTAAGGGGCCACACTCCATGAATAAAGGTGGCTCTGAAATAGATCTTCCTCAGAAAGGACTGAAGCCCAGCTTCTAGTCGTCATTTTAAGATTGAATTAGGATAATCTAGGACTGCTGTCAGAAGCAAAAAATATTCTCCCTGAAGGAAGGTTAACATTCTAGTCTCAAATTATCTCTATCATTTTTCATATATAATATCTGACAGTCAGTCAAAAATAACCAGACATACAAGGAATCAAGACAGTGTAGTGGAAAAGCAAAAGAAGCAACAGACAGTATAAGATGCCAATCAGGAATCTTGAAAATGGAGTTTTCATACATGAATTTTAAAGGAAATGTGATTAATATAGTTGAGATAATAAAACATGAGATGGAGAATTTCAACAGATAACAGTAATCTATAAAAAGACACAAAATGGAAATCCTAGAACAGAAAAAATATAACTGAAATCAGGACGCTGCAGACAGGCTTAACATGAGGCTAGACACATTGAAGAGGAAATTAGTGAACTGGAAGATAAATATGAAAAAATACATAGAATGAAGCACAAAAAGATGGAAACATTTAAACACACAAACACATACAGAAAACAATGTAAGAAACATACAGAAAACAATGTAAGAAACATAGAGGGACTAGTGAAAAGTTCTAACCTTTATGTTAACAGAGTCCCAGAAGGAGAAGAGAAAGATAATCAGGAAGAAACAATGTTTGAAGAGACAATGGATGATAAGTTTCTTAAAAAACTCTATGAACATGGGGCTGGCCCCGTGGCCGAGTGGTTAAGTTCGCGCGCTCCGCTGCAGGCGGCCCAGTGTTTCGTTGGTTCGAACCATGGGCGCGGACATGGCACTGCTCATCAAACCACGCTGAGGCAGTGTCCCACATGCCACAACTAGAAGGACCCACAATGAAGAATATACAACTATGTACCGGGGGGCTTTGGGGAGAAGAAGGAAAAAAATAAAAACTTTAAAAAAAAACAAAAACAAACAAACAAAAAAACTCTATGAACCCAAGCTGGATAAATACACACACACACACAAAAAAACACAAACAAACTAAAAACCCCACATCAAGGCTCAATGACAAAGAAAGCATCATATAACCAGCTAGAGAAAAAAGAAAAAAATACCCTCTAAGCAGTAACAATAATACATATAGCTGACTTCCCTACAGAAAAAATAAAAAGGAAGCCTGAAGACAATGAAATGTTATATTAAAAATACTGGGAAAATTTCTGCAAAACAGTTTCTATAAGCTGAAAAAAGCATCCTTCAAAAATGAGCGTGAAATAAAGGCATTCTCCAATAAACACTGAGGAAAATTTTGCACCCACAAATTCATACAAAAGGAAATAATAATGTGTTCTATTCCGGGAGAAGAAAATTATTCCAGGTGTAAACTCAAAGGTATAGGAAGATATAAGATCCTTGAAAAGGATAAATATTTAATGTTGATTAAAACTACAATAATAATATCTTGTAGGGCTAAATGTTTACAAATAACGTGTATTAAGAGAGGATAAAAGCAGTTAAAGAGTTCTAAGCTTCTTGCATTGTCTGGGAAGAGAGAAATATGCTCATTTCTCTTAGACTACAATAAGTCATCTATTGTATTGTAATCTCTAGGGTAACAAATAATAGAGAATGTATAACTACCAAGTTAATAGAGAGAGGAAATAGAATTATAAAAAATAATCAAAATAAAGGAAAGGAAAATAATACAGAAAGGTAGTACAGATAAAAAAGCAAATAGCAAAATTGTAGACCCAAACCCAATCATATCAATAAGTACATTAAATGTAAATGGAGTAAATATTTTAATTAAAAAACTGATATTGTCAGACTGGATTAAAAAAAAAAAAGAACCAACTATACATTATTCATAAGAGAAACACCTAATATATACAGAAAGATTGAAAGTAAGAAGATGGAAAAGTTATATCAGGCAAAAATTAACCAAAAAGAGGCTGTTATCACTCTATTATTAAAAGTAGGCTTATGGAAGGTGGAGAAGAAAAAGGAGGAGCGGGAGACCAGGCACAGGGTAAGCAATGTTTCTGAAGTCACCTCCCTCTCTATTGAGGGCTGTGGGCAGAATGGGCTGAATGGGTGACTGAATGTGGAGCGTGTGTGCTAGAAACTAGTGGGAGGTGACATAGGCTTGGAAGATGGCGCCAGCTTAGGGAAAGCCTGCAACATACTTTCAATGGATGTTGTGTGTGATAGATTTGGTCATGACTTGAATCAATGGGAAGCTGGTATATCCGTAGTGAGTGGTAGTGAAAAATAAGAATTTAAACTTATCATTATCAACATCATTAACAGCTTTAGATTATTTGAATAAGTCTATTGCTATCTACTACCAATAAGTGTTAAAGTTTCCTTAAACAACCTCAGATAATATGGTGGTGATGGTTAAGAACTCTGGCTCTGTAGAATTTGCCTGGGTCCAAATTCTGCCCTCACATTTTGCATCCATTTCTTCCTAGCTGTGTGATCATGGGCAAAGACTCTTAACCTCTCTATGCCCCTGTTTTTTTCACTCTATAAAATGGGAATAATGGGAGAATATAACTAATAGTCTTGTTCTGAGAATTAAATGAGTTAATATTCATAAAATATGAGAAGAGTGGCTGGAGCACAGTCAGTGCTCAAGAAATGGCTGTTATTTTTATTGTTATTATAATTATGACTTTTACACGGGATGTTGTTTTGATATCTAAATTAAATGCTGATTCAGTAAGTCTAAGGACGCCAAGTGAACAGCGTTTTTTTCTGGCCTTGGTCTAGCCTCAACTCTGAACTAGGAACTGAGTAGTGTATCATGGGTCTGATCTTTCCTACTTGAAATATGTTTGCTGAAATCTGGCAAACAACGAAGGCATCCTTCCTATGTGCTCCAGTAAGTGTACCCTTGAAAGAGCTCGCAGACCTGTGGATAAAGAATTTCCGTGAATAAAGGATTTCCCTGTACTGGGATATGGCTGATAGGAGAAAGGGTGCATCCCAGTACATGGGATGAAGAATGAGCTTTAGAGGTAGAAAAGAGGGACGTTTTCTCACTGGGTAAGAAGAGGAAGGCTTCACAGTGGATTTGGAAGGAGAGGCAGGAGAAGGGCGTGAAAATGCAAGGCTTGCTTGGGCAATGGCCAATCGCCTGTTGTTTGGGGTCCATCAGATGGACAGAACACGCAGTGGAATTTGTGAAGCCTGGAGAAGTAGGCCAGCGTTGGGTTGTGACTGTCTCTTCCTGGAATTTAGAAATACTTGGAATTATTTTAAAGGCAATTTTTTTTTTTTACAGCAAACCTTCAAATAAAGTCATACTTAAGGCATAGTTATACTTTTTCAGTTTATGGAAGAAGTTCAGTATGAGTGTTCCCTAAGTAGTCAAGTATCGATAGGAATTTAGGGTTTAGAAAAAGAATCATTCTGTCTTAAACTAAGTTATATTGTGACCAACGCAATGTCAACTCGTACTTGCTGAACTGTTCAGTATGTGCTTATGGGAGCTGTGACTATCATAACAGTGATAAAAAAATAGCATAAGTAATAATAATACCATCTAACATTTATTGATAGCATTTTATGTGCCAGGAACTACTGTAGAATCTTTTAATTCTATTTCCATATTTACTCCTCACAACACCTCTTCGAGGCAAATACTATTACTATGTATATCAGAAAACATGTTATAAACCAGTGAAAACACTGTACCAGTGATAGCGGTAGGCTATGTTATTTTCTTTTTGTGTACATTAGGCCTCATCTGTCTCTTATTTTCCTCATATGCCCATCTTTTGTCTAAGTTTATGTTGTGGCTAGAGAGAGACAGAGAGGCAGAAACAAAGAGGAGGGGAAGAGAGAGAGAGAGGGAGAGAGAACCGGGGAAAGGACGATCTTTAGGAAATGATTATTCCTAACTGGTTGCAGTTTGAGTTTTGTTTTCTTCTTTAGAATTCATTAAGAGAGAAAAAGTAAAGATAATTCTATCATATAAGAATATTATTCTGGGGGCTGGACCCATGGCCAAGTGGTTAAGTTCGTGCACTCCGCTTTGATGGGGCAGGGTTTCGCTGGTTCGGATCCTGGGCGTGGACATGGCACCGCTCATCAAGCCATGCAGAGGCGGCGTTCCACTTAGCACAACTAGAAGGACCACATAGCACAACTAGAAGGATCGACAACTAGAATATAGAACTATGTACTGGAGGCATTGGGGTAGAAGAAGAAGAAAAAGAAAGAAAAAGAATATTATTCCATCTTGCTGGTTTTGCCTAGATTCAGACTGATTGGTGCTGAATTAGAGATTCTGGAAGATACACTGGGTTTCATGCAGGCCTAGAGTATGTCTTTGTGTCTGCCTATCAAGCCAGAATTGAAGTAAGCACTGTAGAAGAATTTCATTCATCCCTCTGCTCGCCCCGCCCCCACTACGTTTGCACAAAATCAGGTACCAGCTCACGGTGGTCGCTAACTTACTGCTTAGAAACATTTACATGGTTGTGGGAAAAATAGAATGAATGTTTGAGACTCTCAGAGTATTATCAGGAAGATGTCAGTGGGCAGACAGCCCCTTAAGATTGGAATTAATTCCACAGGGAAATTGTGAGGGCATATTCACTTTATAAATTTAAAATTTGGACTTGGATTCAAACATTTAGAAAACCAAAAAGAAAGAAGAAGAGAAACCCTTGAGGAAGCAGGGATTTGTTTCAAGTTCTTTTTCATCCCTAGCAACGGTGGGTCTAAGATTTGCACAAAATAAGAGGAAAGAAATTATGTGTAATTTTCTCATCTGAACTAGCCTCCTTTTGCCCACTCCTTTCCAAATTTCGGCTACTTAGCTTGTTGGCCAAATCCTAGAGTGAACATCACTTTAGAACAACCTGGATGGGAAAACCACAGAGCCCTACTCCTTTAAAATTATGCACCAACAAGTCCAGAAGAATCAGAGGAAGCATAAGACAGATTAAGTTTTACCTAGAGTGGAATTTAAGACATGCCACAAGCAGTTGATTCTCTTTCTAGGATAATTTGAGGACAAAGGCTTGTTTGACTTAAACACAATAGCAGGTCACTATTTTAACATTGGTGTAAAGCCAGAATAGGGAAGACTTCTTCTGATATAATTGATCTATGTTTTCTTTTTGCCACCACTGTACTGCCCACTCTATTTTGGCACCTGTCACTCTCTGTTGCAATTCTTAGTTTATATGCCTGTCTCCACTATCAGATTATGAATTCCTCGAGAGCAGGAATCTCTTTTTATTTACTCTTATAAAAGGTATTCTCAATATTTGCCACAGTACCTGGTACACAGTAGGCAGTCAACCAATGCTTGTTAAATAAGTGAATGAATGAATGAATGCGTTTATTCCATGGCAAAAGGGATCCACTAGTAGTTAGAAGTCCTGGATTCCATTTGAGCTCTGCCATTAACTAAGTTACTTTGAACTGTTGCTTTAACGTTTCTTCACCTATAAAAGATTAGTTTGAGGGGCCCGCCCTGTGGCACAGCAGTTACGTCGCATGTTCCGCTTCAGCAGCCCGGGGTTCACCAATTCGGATCCCTGGTGCAGACCTACACACTGCTTATCAAGCCATGCTGTGGTAGGATACCCACATATAAAATAGAGGAAGATGGGCATGGATGTTAGCTCAGGGCCAATCTTCCTTAGCAAAAAGAGGAGGATTGGTGGCAGATGTTAGCTCAGGACTAATCTTCCTCAAAAAAAAAGATTATTTTGAAAATTTCTTCTAGCAAATGTTTATTTCTAGAGCAAGGGATTCACAACATTTTTTTAGACTGTGAAGTGTGAGGTGTATATTATGAATGAATAATTCAAATTTTGATATCTGACCACCAGGTTTTGGAAACTTGGCTGTCGTGTACTCTTTTTTTGGGGGGGGGATTAAACCTTTTTTTTTTGTCATGTACTCTTTTTTCTCACTTTGCCAAAGTTTTCAATTACTCTCCTTTCTGGTTCATTTTGTGGTTTTTTCCCCCACCGAGTCTTAGAGGAAGAAAACAAGCTAGGAAAACAATGACACTGAGGATTTGGAAGGTCAGAGAACTTTGTTCTTAATGCTGACTGCTAGGGGCTTCATTTCTCTGAGCCCAGTTTTCATGTCAGCCTGAAATAGCAACTTGGTCCCTTAAGAGTGTTATAATTCTACTACAATTTATGACAGCGAAGAGAAAAAAGTGGGAGAAGATAGATCAAGTTGGATTTTCTGAGAAAATTTCAAACCACAGGTTAGCTATTAGGTGACATCTCCTTAGTTTTAAAATCATCTAGATTATTACAGCCGTGTATAGGCAACAATTGCCTTCGAAATTTTCCATGCTTTTGAAAAGCTTACATAATTGCTTATGTGGCAATTGCAAAATCACCCCTTGATGTGAACTTAACCCAGAGAAGGAAACGTACTGCTCAAAATTTCAGGCTTTCCCTCCCGCAGAGAGGGAAGGGGGTAGGAGCATGGGAGGAGGGAAGATAGGAAGAGGGAGGAGTTTGTGTAATGAGTGGAAAAATCATTGAAGAGTTTATAAACAGTTGCAGTGCATTGAAGCAACCACATTTGAGAGGGTGGAAAAAAAATACCGTAAACCCGATCATTTGTCCTCATTTCAGCAGAGAAGGAGCTTGTCCATTTTGTGTTTTGTTCTTCTGTGTTTCGAAGATTGATGTCAAAATAAAAACAATGAGATACTCATCGTGTTTTCTTTCCTAATTTGTCAGTTGAAGATCAACTACCCAGAAAGCAGGATTTTGAGTTACTACAGACGAGTTTATTCAGAACCTTTCGATTAGCTGCCATTTCAGAAAAGTTTTTTCTCCTTGATTGTGAGAGAGAAATGACTCAGGGAGAAATGTGTTACCAGTAATCAGTTTCGAAGTGTCTGATTTGGGGGAGAGCTGGTGGTCTATGATCTAAAATTGAAAGTCGGAGAGATTTTTCAAAATTATCGAAAGCAAGCTGACATAGGAGAAGATGTTAAGCTGTTAGGAGAGTCCAGTTAGGGGATTTCAAAGCCAGCTGCTTGATGCTTCCCCAGAAAGTCTTGAAGCTGGAAAAGAAGCCTTTAAATTCTTATCCCCTCCTGTATGTGTGTGTGTGTGTGTCTGTTTGCTAAGCAATTACATAAACAAAAAGACAAATAATGCCCCTTTCCGTGCTCTCCTGAATATTTTCCCCCCAGGCAATCGCCTGTGAAGCCTCCCCATTTGTAGGTTTCGGGCAGCCTGGCCTGTGTAGGACAATAGATGTGCAAGATAACAACAGGGCAGTTGCTCTGAGGCCTTGGCCTTTATCAGGATTAACTGTTACACCAATAAGCAAAACAGGGCAGTGGGGTTTTTCCATCACTGGCCTTTGCTGTTCCTGGGTGCCAGATGGCATTATATCCATAAAAAAAAAAATGCTGCAAGTTGTAATGTTGACCAGGCGCTGTTACTTCCACTTGATCACACTGTTTGGGGTGCTCTTTGATGTACAAAACACTCCTAAGATAATGAAATGCGTTGGCAGCTGGCTAATGGCTGGGAAAGTGCAAACCCTGCATTGAACTCTTCCACCAGACTATTCAATAGCAAGGTAATGTCAGCCCCGAGCTGGAGAGGGAGCAAAGAGGCTCGTCGCCAGGCAGGCCCGGGACTCCTGGGCAAGCGGCTGTGGAGGGGCTGGTATTTTTCGCTCTTCAATAGAAGTGGTCTGTGCCTGCAGCAAATGAGAAATAAATCCATCAAGGGCAGGCTCAGGCTTATTTGCATAAGAGCCTGTGCACACAGGTAAACAAAGGCGGTCTACCCAAGTGGAGGTGATCTGAGAACTGTTAGTTTTCACTTGTGTACAAAGGAGGGCCTCATCTTTATGCAAAAAACACACACACAAAACAAGAAAACGGTCTTATGAATTAAATTTGACTTTGCTACTGCTAATCTTTCACTGGCCTGGTTCCCTGGGAAAGTAGAGCGTGCATAATTGGATGGGGAGGCGTTTTCTCAACCCCTCTCTCCCTTGAGGCTACAGGCCAACTCCATGGAGATACTCCCCGGGTACGGGTCCCTTTGGGAAGTCTGTGCCCCTGTACCCCTCCGCCCACAAATCCCCCCCATCCCCATGGAATTGCTGGCCATCAAAATTTCTGCCACCACCTGGATGCCCCCAGTCTAAGCGGAAATCCTCTTCATTTAAAGTGCCTCCTGACTCTCCAGCCTCTTCTTATCTATGTTGTTAGAATGTAAACTGGGGGCAGAGACTCAGCTTTTAGACCAAAGGTCAGGAAACGAAAGGCCAGCCCACGGACCAGATCCAGCCTGCCGCCTGTTTTGGTACAGCAAACAAAGCTGAGAAGAGCTTTTATATTTTTAAATGATTGAAAAAAAGCAGACGAAGACTATTTGTGAAACATGATAATTCTATGAAATTCCAATGTTAATGTCCAAACGTTTGATTGGCGCACTGCCACCCCCATTCGTCTCCGGGGTGTCTATGGCTGTTTTTCACTCCAGCTGCAGAGTTGAATAGTTGGTTCTGAGACTGTAGCATGGCCTGCAGAGCCTAAAATGTTTCCTATCTGGCCCTTTACAAACAAGTTTGATTTCTGCCTTAAGTTTTTTGCAGAACCACAGAAGGGATGCTTAATGCACCATTCTGACCATTTCTAAAGTCTGAGGATAAGTTTAGCTGAGTGAGAAGGTCTCCACCATCCCAGTATTTCCATCACCTTTATCTGAAAAGTTGTTAGTGCTGCCATTTGAGACACTTTCCTTTCTTTTGAGCTTAAAATGGAACCAGTTTTTGAAGTTCTTGCTAAAGCTTCCTTTCTACACTCTCTCTCCACAGTCAGCTCCTCTCTGTAGGCCTTTAAACCAATACTTCAGGTGTGAAAGGACCCCAGAGTGTCTGTGCAGAGTGAGTGGAAATCCAAGGGGAAGCGTCAGGGTAGGAGGAATCCGATGACAAAGCTTCTTAGGTGGCATTTTCACTTTCCAAACTCCCTCTGCCAGTCCATAGTGTCGGGTTCACAGCTCCAGGCTGTGGGCTTATCTGAGCCAAGAGAAGTGGAGGTGCCCATCCCATAGCTGGAGTCTGCGTTTCTGCTCAGAGTTCTGCCTTTGTTAATTCACATGGTGTGCTTTTCAAAAAAAAGTCACTGACCACGTTCTTGTTTCCTCCTCATCCTGTTTGTCAGGGGGTACTGGGTGTGTGGTCTGTAACTTCCTACCTACTCCACTTTATCTTATGGTGCTGAGACCTTCTTCTTAACTCTGCCTTTTGCAAGATTCTTGGCCACAGCTCTTCTGGGTCTACTAAACATGGAATCTTTCTTCATCAAAAGTTACAGCACTTGACTCTATATGATAGATTATAGGTGACTGTTTCTTTCTTTGTGCTTTGCTGTGTTTCCTAAGGGGAACATGTATTCCTTTTATATCAAAGAGAAAAAAGGGTAAAAAAAAAAGTCTCTAAAAGTACCAGTATAGTAGTAATCTCTACTTAACCGATGTGTTTCAATTTCTTCCTTCCTTCCATCTCTTCCTGAAGTGTGTCTAGATATGTACACAGAGGATTTAAATCCATGAAACTAGATAGATCAACTCTATATTATGATTTCATTTTAAAAAGTATGTGTGTGAAAGGGAGAGAGAGTATCTGAGAGTGTGTTGCATTTGCGTTAAAAAAAACATCCTGGACTTCCGGTTTCTGGGTCCAGCATCTAGGGACAATAAGTGAAAAGTTGAACAAACTGAAAAAAGGCCTGGAATGATACTCATCGAATTAGCAACAGTAGTTCTCTCTGTAAGTAGATTTAAGAGTAATGGGTACTTTTACTTGAGGCTAAACTTGTTGGATTGTTTTAAATCTCTAATTGTGATACTGTGTTGCATTTGTAATGAAAAAGTATTTGAAAATAATTTAAAAACTCCAATCCCACGTATATTTTCTGCAGACCTCTGAATACCCATGGTCCCCACCTACATCTGTTGTTAATCAGCCCCTCGCTCCCACCCCCTCCCATGGCAAGAAACCCTGACTCTTAGACCCCTGGATCGCCCTCCATGGAACATTTGAAAAATGCTGGTATTATGGCTCACCTGGGATGGGTAAGGGAGTCAAACTTCCTTTATGGCTTGCGATTTTTGAGTTATGCATAGAAAGGCTTTTTTTGATCCAAGGTTTTATATATACATACATATATATAAAGTCTGCTATGTTTTCTTTCTAATGCTTTGTTATTTGTGCTTATTGTACAATTTCTAATCCATCTGGAATTTATTTGTGTATAAATTGTGAGGTAGGAATCTGCTGTAGGATGTTTTGACCCCACCATTTTGTACTCAACACAAATTAAAGCTGACAGTTACAACTACCCATGGTAAAATAAGTTATTAACTAGTTGCTTCCAGAAGAATAAATCTTGACAAATTTATATCTGCAGTATTTGACTTGGGAAGAATTTGACTTGATAAAAACAGTGGCCATAGAAGAAAACTAAGAGGTTTCAGAAGCTTTCATTGAGAAGATTTAATAAGGATAAAACAATTTACTGTAAGCCATTATAAGATTTACATGAAAAAAAAATCTTGATCTCAATGAAAATAACTTTCAATAAGATAAAAATGGAGAAGGTGACAATTAGAGAAATGTTTCAATTATGCTATATAGCAAGTTGACCAAGGATAAATAAAAATAGTTGAATTCCAGAAAATTTCTCAAGGAAAATTCATTGGTGTTAGTAAAATTATGATTTAAAAAAATTGCTTGTATTGATAAAATCAGAGCAAAATTTCTTGGGGCCATATCAATGAAGTCAAGATGCTCCTTTTCTGTGGGGATCATACTTAAGTTTTCTAAATAAGTTGCTTATGATTCTCACATCGTTTATGTAAGCATTGATCAATCTTTGTAACTGTTTTGAAACGAACCTTTTTCACTTACTGAATTCCCATACTTGGGTCTATGTCTGGACTCTGTTTTATTTCATTGATCTGCTTGCCTAACCTGCACTGTTTTTAATTATTGTAGATTTAAATAGTGTTGATAACTAGTTGAGCAACCCCCTTGGCCCCCATTAGAATTATTTTTCAACATTTTCTTGGCTGCTTTTTCACATTTACTCTTCCAAGGAACTTTAGCATCCACTGGTTAAATAAACCAGATTTTTAATAACTAATTGACAAGCTGCATGATAGACGTTTTAGTTTTAATCTCCTCAAATTTTTTTTAATATCTTGGCTTAATTTTATATATATTTATGTCTATCTATCTAATCTTCATATATATCTCTTAATCTGTATATAGAGATATATATGTAGATACATGTGTGTGTGTATATGTTTGTTTTTTAGCTTTTACATTAATCAAATTTATTTATTTTATTTTTGGTTTCAGAATTTTTTCTTTTATTTTGAGGAAGATTAGCCCTGAGCTAACATCTGCTGCCAATCCTCCTCTTTTTGCTGAGGAAGACTGGCCCTGAGCTAACATCCTTGCCCATCTTCCTCTACTTTATATGTAGGACGCCTGCCACAGCATGGCATGGCATGGGTGCCATGTCTGCACCCGGGATCTGAACTGGTGAACCCCAGGCCGCCGAAGTAGAACATGCAAACTTAACCACTGCGCCACCAGGCTGGCTCTAGGTTTCAGATTTTTTAAAAAAATTTTGAGCCCTTAAGGGTCCTTTGTTGTTCATTCCTTCTGAAGATAATTTTGATTAAGACATTGTATTTTGCCTGTTATCTGTTTATTTCCAGTATGATAAGGCCTGAGACCCCTCGGATGCCTGCTGTCCCTATATGAGATAATTTTAGCACCTACTTGGAAGAAAAGGTGGCCAAGTTTTATTTTTTTCCATGAAATTCAATATATACTCTGAGTGTTGACGAAGGGCCAACATGTTTAAGTGTCCTTGCTAGGAGGATTTCCTCGAGTCTTCTTTCTCTTTTCCAAAGAATAAGAATCAATTATTTATCCTGTCCTTTCCTGTGTCCTCTGAACTCTTGGATGAAATTCACAAGGCGCTTTTAAAGTCTGACCCCCCTTTGATGAGAGCTGGTGATTTGAATTTGCATTCTCATGTCTCTCCTAACAGGGGAGCCTTAACCTTCACAGTGCTATACTTTGCGAATTTGTGCCAGATCATGGACACTTCTGTGAACTGTTGTCTCACTTATGTATCACTTGTATATGGTTTATTTTAAGGTTAATTATGTGATCTTTGGATTCCTATTTTTTTTTGCAAACCACCTTTCATATACAAGTCATATGCTACGAAGGCAGAAATTAGGCCTAATTTCTAATTCTAGCTTCAGTGTATAAAATAACTCCTGGGACATAGTAGATACTCAGTAAATATTGTTGGTTGCCTGACCTGGGAACCTTTATTTCCAAATACAACTTTTGAAAAATGCCAGGTTATCAGAATTAGCTGTGTCTGCCCCAGACGTCATTGTAGCATGTCTGAAATAAATTTGACATCCCTGGAGCCTCTGCCTCTTCTTATTCCCAACTCTGATATTGGTGTCCTCCTCATAATGTTTCGGCTCAAGTCTCTCTAGTCATTTATGAGCTGCTTCTCTTCTCTCTTCCTCCCCGACCCCTTCCACATCCACATGCAATGAACCACCAGGTTTTTTGATTCCACTTTACAGTGTCTCTACACCCATTTGGTTCTTTCCGTTTCCACCGGCCTAGTTGAAGACCTTGATCCCTCTCACTTAGCTATTACCGTTTCCCCCTAATTATTATCCCTTCCTTCAGGGGCTCTCCCCACTCCTTGACTTCACCAAAATCCATTTTAATATTCCTTCTAGGACAATCATCCTTAAATAGGTCTGACCCCATCACTATGTGCCTATAATGATTTCTTGTTGCCTATAGAATAGATTTCAGACCCTCTAACTTGTTTTGCATATTCTTCCAGAATGTGAAGGGGCCTAGTCGTTATTTGTGGTTTAATCTACATCCTGCCATGCACGTTTTTCTCTAGCCAGGGTAGTGTACTGTCATTCCCTGGACAAACCCCACAATCTCTTTGCTGCTGATCTTTGTTCTATCTCTTTGGGCTCCAGCCAAACAGGCTCTTTTCAGTTGATTGCCCTCCATGACCTCTCCCACTCCAGTCTTTGCCAGCAGTGCCCTCCCCAGCTTGTCTGCCAGCTGCACTGGGTTGTACAACTGCCACTCATTCTCCAGATCTCACTCCAAAATCACTCCACGGGGAAGCCTTCCATGATTCCTTCTCAGGGGGCCTTCCCTGTTGCCCACTCTTATACGAGGTCAGATGAAACATTGTCATGGCTCCGGTATGAAAGGTGCGTGGTTTCTAATTATACACATATTTGTGGGATCATTTGATTAAGGACTGTCTCCCCACTTGACTCTAAACTCTGTGAGTGAAGCAATCTGGACCACTTTGTTTACCATTGTATCCCCTGTATGCAGCATAGGAGCACACACTAAATACTTAATGAATGAATGCACCAAAGTCTATAAAAGTCTTGGCCATGTTCCTTACCTACTCTCCTCTCAGAAACTGTCCAGGACCCCCTATTTTGAATTCATCTCTCTGTCTCCTCTAATCCCAGCACTCTTACCTCTTCTCCAGTAGTTGGTAGCCCCTGGAGAGAAGTTACCTGTTTTATTCACATATCTCCCCTCCCCCACAAGGAAGCCAGGAGAATGGACAGGTTTGTGTTTGAGGATGAGCAGTAACACAAGGCTTTGTTCACAGGAGTGAGTAATAAATGTTTGCAAAAGTTGAAATGTTGGTTAAATTAGAAATGTTCAGAGTATTATAGCATGCTTCTAATGACACCAAAGTTTGGGTCAGAAGCCCATCTGAACCAGTGTCCTCCAATTATACCTTGATCTTAGCCAGTCAGTTTGCAAATGTGTGAGGATGTTGATTAGGGAGACTGAGATGGAATATGTGATGAGTTCAGTGGGAATCCACACCCACCGGTAGAAATCCGCATTCTAGTGCTGGTGGGTTAATGATATCTTCTTACATTCTTATTTGGTTTTCTTTCGCACACCTAACTTGATAATCTTGTCAATAAATTTTAGCAGATAACGATAATCAGGAAATGGCAGGAAATAATAATGAACTAATCTGTGTTTATCCTGTCAACTGCACCCTAGCTGAGGACATAAACCTTCATGGAAAAATTTGGCCTTTGTCTATTTAAATCTGCTTTCCCAAAGAAAAGGCGGTGCTTGAGTTTTGCTAAGGCTGGAAGTTTGTTTCTCTTAATTCTACTCACGGCAAAATGAGTTGTCCTTCAGCCTGGTCTTGCTAAGTATTTCATTTGAACTAATAGGTGGTATATTTCAAAAAACCATCAAAAATGGCTCAAAAAGTGATATAGCACAATTAACTTTGGACTGCCACACAGGGTTTGGAGAATTTCCTGGGGCCTATGTGTTAATTTGAAGTCACAGGAAGGAACCTGGGGAGGGACAGGAAAAGCTGTGGTTGTACTCTGTCCTGGAGCTGCTGAGGACGTAGATATTAATGGCATCTTAGAAGACTGCATTCTGGATATTTTCTTATCTTAGCCATTAGAAAGGTGTGTGGTGGGGAGTAGGTTTTAATAACAGAAAATATACTCGTTTATCTTTCTTGCTCTTGAAGATTGTGAGAAAATTCCTGAGAGATGCTCTTCTGAGAGTCAGAAGAAGTTTTGTTCTGATCCCTGTGGATGCTCAGAGACGCAAATTACTCAATTTTGATAATGTAGCACCTAGTGTGTTTCTTACTTGTTTCTTTGACAAAGAGAGGACTTTCCCTAAAGATAAAGCATGCAGAAGGAGAAGTGGAATTTCAGTGCTCTAGAAGGAGCAGCTGAGGTCTTTGGGATTTCAGGTAACCTATTCCATGGGGAGTTGGGATCTACAGAATGGAAAGACAATGAAATCACTGAAATCAGTCAAGTTCTGAGACTTTTGCAACTTGTCCACGTTTGCCATTGTGGTCATTTTCTGTCCTTATTGTGACTACCAGCAAAATGCTTAGAATGAAAATCATTTATGGGCAATGTGCTGGATATGGTGAATCAATTAATTGACTCAGCCAATTTTTATTGAGTGCCTACTCTCTAGTAGGGGTTCTTCCAGAGTCTGAGAACACAGCAGTGAACGTGACAAGGATCTGTGCCTTCACTAAGCAGACATTCTACTGGAAAGACACAAGGAAGTGAATAAAATCTATAAAGTATTAGATTCTGATAAGTGCTATGGAGACAAAAAAAGGAAGGAGGACAGAAGATGTGGAAGGTGAGGGTTGCAACTTTAAATATGGTAGTCAAGAAAAGTTTCATTAAGAAGGTGCCATTTAAGTAAAGATCTGAAGGCAGAGATAGAGCTAACTCTTTGGTTATCTAGGGGAAGGCGATTCTGAGCAGAGGAATATCAATTTGGAAGATGACTTCTGAAATTAGATTAGAAAAGAATTTATTGGCTCAACTTATCTGAAAACTCAAGGGCTCAGGCTGGCTTCAGACATGGCTTAGATAAAGGCATTAGGAAAACATCTTCTCTTTTCTGTTCTCCTCTGTGTGTTGGTTTCATTCTTACATAGATTGGCCTTTGTGGCGGTAGAATAGCTATAGTGTCTCCAGATCTTACATCCTTGTACTTCAACTCTATGGGAAGACCAAAGGTCTTTGTCTCAGTGTTACCGGCAAAAATCTCATTTTGTCTCTTTTGCTCTGATTGGGTCATTACCCATTTCTGAACCAATGATTGTGATCGGTGCAAACGCCGTGGGCTGATTTATTTTATGCCTGTGTCACTTGCTCCACTGGAATGGCATAGGTTGAGAAAGTGCGTATGTGTCTGTTTTTTTGGCAGGGGGGGAGTGTTTCCCTATAAAAAACTGGGGAACCAAGAGAAGGGTAAATGGATTTTGGATAACAAAACCATCAAGAGTCCATTATACCATGTCTTTTAGCTTAAATAACTTACTGGGCAAAGTCAATCCATTTCTATTGAATCCAGTTTCTTTTTCTCTAAAATGAAGAGGTTGGACTCATGAATTTTAAGGTCATATTTTAATTTATACTCTATGGCTAAGTATATTTTTTAAAGTCTTACATTTAAAAAAGTCATATTGCGTTATGAAATTATAAACATAATCTGTTGAAAGAAAGTAAAAATGGAGTATTTAACCTTTATTATGGTTGTTGATATTTGGCATAAGGGCTGGCATGAATCTTTGCGTATAGGCCTAAAATGCAAGTTTCTTAAAAGCTGGTGTGATCAATCTCAGATGGCTTTGTACTCTAATTTCCTACTTCCACTACTTGAGGAGCTATAGGAAGAGAGGGACAAAGAAAGGGTGTGTATCAAGATTCTCTGCTGGGTCAATTTCCAACGTGGGATTGGGAGACTCAGTTGAAAGGCCAGCTCAAGGAGCATATTTAACACAGCTTTCTATATTTGAAACTGAGGAGGGAGAGTCTATTCACCCTTTTGTATTGGCCACTGTGACATTATGATAAAGTGAGCATAGGATCTCCCAAAGATAGAAGACCTTTGGGATTCATTTCCTGAACTTTAGGATTGCATAGCCCTTCCTTAGTGCTGAGTTGGAGGGAAAATAGCTAAAGGAAATGACCCCTTCCACTTGCAGCATCTTGAGCCTTAGACTCTGGTATTGCTGATAATTCCAACAACAAGGGACCACCATAAGTGTTTTGCCTGTATTTAATATCAGAGCTCAGCATTTTATATTAAATTTGTGAATATGTGTCTGACACGTGGCATTACACGAGAGAGACAAATGTCTCCTTCAAGCTTCCGGTATGATTTGGGCAACTCCTAAAAGACCCTCACATACAGTTTCCATGTGTCAGGAACAAGTCACTTGGGTAACCCAAGACCTTCCTCTGTGAAAATTCTCTTGGAAATGTCCGTGCTCTGCAGCATAGTGCACAAAGACCACATCAGACTCAGAATATCCTTCTTCTTCTATGACAGATTCAGGATTTATGTACTCTTTGCTTCCTGAACCAAATCCCGATAAATCCCTATCCAGTCTCAGGAAGTCTTCAGGGCCCCATGAAGACCATTTGCTTGTCTCCAATCAGCCTTTGTTTTAAGTTGGAAGGAGGAATTGGGTCCCTGAACTCCCTTCTCCCCATCCAAACCAGTCTCCTTACTGGGAAATTTACAGGGCTGACTTATCAGAATGATATTTGTCTTTGAAATATTTTCTTAAATTAAACTATACATAATAATCTATTACAGTACAGTGTGATCACATATTGTTCCCATAGTGTGTTCTTGTATGCTCTCAGCCGGTTAGAGCTGGCCCAGCAGAGTATACATGTTTGATCAATGACACAGTGACAACTGATCTACAGTTGAGTGTCTGTAATGTGTTGCTTCTTTCACTGTGGTCTCTCTGCTATTTTTTGTGTTCTTTTCATGTCTGACAAAAAAGCAAGAGCAATAGACTTGCTGCAAGGAAAAATATTTACAATAGATATTAAAAGGGAAGAGAATGAGAAGACAAGCCACAGACTGAGAAAAAATATTTGCAAAAGACACATCTGATAAAGGACGTTTATCCAGAATATACGAAGAACTCTTAAAACTCAACAATAGGAAAATAAACAACCTGATTAAAAAATGGGCAAAAGACCCAAATAGACACCACAGCAATGAAGACTTACAGATGGTAAATAAGCATATGAAAGGATGCTCAGTGTCATTTGTCATTAGGGAATTGTGAGTCAAAACAACGAGATGTCCCTATGCACCTATTAGAATGGCCAAAATCTGAAACACTGACAACCTCAAATCCTGGTGATGATGTGGAGCCATGGGAACTCTCAATCATTGCTCATGGGAATGGAAAGTGGTTGAGCCACTTTGGAAGACAGTTGGACAGTTTCTTAGAAAACTAAACACACATTTACCATAAGATCCAGCAATCGCGCTCCTTGTTGTTTATCCAAATGAGCTGAAAAATCATGTCCACACAAAAACCTGCACACAGATGTTTATAGCAGCTTTATTCATAATTACCAAAACTTGGAAACAACCAAGATGTCCTTTAGTAGGTGAATAGATAAGTAAACGGCAGTATGGCCAGACAATGGAATAGTATTCAATGCTAAAAGGAAATGAGCTATCAAGCCATAAAAAATATGGAGGAAACTTAAATGCATATTACTAAGTGAAAGAGGCCAATCGGAAAATGTTGCATACTATATGATTCTGACTACGCAACATGCAGGAAAAGGCAAAACCATGGACGCAATAAAAAGGTCAGAGGTTGGGTGGAGAAAGTGATGAATAGCAGAGCACCAAGGATTTAGGGGCAGTGAAACTATTCTATGTGATACTAGAATGGTGGATACATGTCATTATACGTTTGTTCAAACCCATAGAATGTACATGACCAAGTATAAGCCCTAACGTAGTCTATGGGCTTTGGGTGATAATGATGTGTCTGTGGAGGTTCATGATGGTAACAAATGTACCCCTCGGGGGGGCATGTTAACAGTAGAGGAGGCTGTGCCTGTCTGGGTGGGGGTAGGGGGCATATGGGAAATCTCTGTATTTTGCACTCAGTTTTTTTGTGACCCTAAAAGTGCCCCCAAAATAAAATCAATTAAAAATGCAAGTTGTATGGATTCTTGAGGTGCTGTCATGTGGAAGTTCTTTGACATTATAAAGGGCAGCATCCCCACATCCTGGGAAGACTAACACTCAGCACCATAGAAGAGAGAGGAAAGAAACCATAGCAACAAGGCCTGCCTGCAGCGGCCGTGAGGAGCCTGGCCAGTGCTCCTCTGTGATGGCTGTGCAGTGTCAGCCCGTCAGAGCCGTTCAGTTAGCAGGTAGCTCTCCTGGCCCTGCCCTATGTCTGTGTCGGTTCCTCCAATAAGACTAAGGAAGGAGAGTGGAGAAGGATGCTTCTCCCTCAGAGTTTCCAAAAGGCCTTCATGGCAAACAATCCCTCTCCCTTATCAGAGCTGAGCAGGATCAAGGGCAGCCACATCTGGGAGGATGGCTCAGTGGCAGCTGAAGCTGTGTTTACCAGTCCAGCTGCTGTAGCAGCCAGAGTCCACTTGCCTGCTGCTCCCATCTCTGCCCCTTGCTGGCTGGACAAGGAGAAGGGTATATTGACTGACTTTGGCTTACAATTATGGTAAGGGCCAACATATAATGATTGCACACGTTGTGCCAGGCAGAGCACAAAGTGTTTTCCATGGATTGTCTCAATCCTCAAAAGAATAACAGCTGGTAGCTCTTAGTATATGCCAGGGCCTGTCCTCAGAGCTTTAGATACATTATCCTCATTTAATCCTGATGAGAATCTCATGAGATGGTACCATTATCTTTCCTGTTTACAGATGAGGAAACTAAGGCTGTGAGATACTGGGTAACTTGCCCAATGTCACAGCTGCCAAGTGGTGTCACCAGTAATCAAACTCAAGGACAGCGTGACTCCAGAACAGTCTTTTAATCATAGTCGTGCAGAGTTGGTCCATTATAATTTTGTTTAGCTCTAAAATATTTTCTAACATGAAATGTATATAAAAAACCATTCCAGGACAGCGTGGGTGCATGTTTTCCCCCCACGTTCTTAGCGTACCATATGTTCTTGGCTAATGAGAGCTAGTATAACAGACTGTGCCACACGCTCTTAATCAGTTTCAGTGTTTGTGTCCCACTATGATTGCGATTGTTAAAGTTTAGCAAAGAAGCACGAGGCAAGTTTGGAGAGCTGGCAGGAGAGGTGGGGTGACTGTCCAAAAACACTGTGCAGGTCGCCATAGTCTTGGTGAGTTTGCTCCATCTAGGAACTAGCCTGGGAGTCTGCAGAAACCTGATTTGGTCCATCCAAAGGGAGGCTGAGCCTCTCTGGGATGGGCTCCTGGAGACTATAGGAAAAACCAGAACACCGATTTATCGATATGCAATGAGAATCATGACTCTCAGGGCCACCAGGCACTCTTCTCTTTGGGTCACAAGATTCTCTCCTTGTAGACATGCTCTACAGAAAGTCAAATTATAATTAAGTTGTTAGATGAGTATGGGATCAGACTAAGGGAATTTTTTTTCTTTTTACAATTCAACTCTTTTTATTGTTGTTGTTGTGCTTTTAGGTGAGGAAGATTGGCCCTGAGCTAACATCTGTTGCCACTCTTCCTCTTTTTTTTTCCCTCCCCAAAGCCCCAGTACATAGTTGTACATCCTAGTTGTAGATCCTTCTAGTTCTGCTATGTGGGATGCTGCTTCATCATGGCTTTATGAGCGGTGTCATGTCTGCACTCAGGATCTGAACCAGTGAACCCCAGGCCGCCGACGCAGGGCACACGAATTTAACCACTCGGCCATGGGGCCAGCTCCGGGAATTTTTCTATTACACAAACATTTCAAGTACGAGAGCTGGATGCATTCAACTCCATTGCAGGGAGAAATCTCCCACCCAGGAGCAGCTAGCTTGAATCTTTGGGCTCAAGTGAAAAATTGGCCAGGATGCTCTGCCCTGCACAGAGCTTGCCTATATGAATTATTTCAATGTGAGTGACACAAAGATCCAAAACAAGAGGGATGTTTATTTCTAATTCATGTAAAAGTCTGGATTGACGGTGGGCCCAAGGCTGGCATAATGTTCCATTGTGAGACCTGTGTTCCCTTTATATCTTGTTACTTTGCCCCTCATAGCTTCGACCTTATTGTCCAAGATAGTGATGTTTGTATTTTGGAAGGAGGCTGGAGAATGAGTTACAGAAAGAGTGAAAAGCGTGTACACATGCTTCCCCTAAGGCAGAGTTCTGGAAGCTGCCAGCTGGCACTTTTGCTTATATCCCATGGTCCAGAATTTAATCTCATGGCTAAACTCACCCGCAAGGAAGTCTGGAAAACGCAGTCTCTATCCTGCATAGCAAAATGCTTTGCAAGAAATCAGAGTCTCCATCAGCAAGGACAAAGTGGAGAAGGGATATTGGGGTGAGAGGGGAGGGATCATCGTTCAACACTGAGCTCCCTAGCCTTATACCCCAGCCCTCATCAGGCTAGGGAGAGCTGAGTACTCCTCCCCCATGAACCCAGAGTAGCTAATCCCGCTGCCAGCTTGCTCCATCGTACAGCTGCAATGGCAGGGCGTGGGCCCCAACTCTTCATCACTGTAAAGAAGGAACTGAGGACTTCCTTCCCCCAAGCCCCTAAACCTGGGCTGAGGACAGTCCCGTGGCCAGATTCTCCCATTTCCAGAATTCAATATCTTTTAGAGAAGAAATTCTAATAAGATTTCTGATCCTGGGACTTTATTCTTCTTTGAAAAACAAAACCAAAATTAGACACACAGCTAGGATTCCCATTAGTGAACTAAACGTCTTTTGAATCTATTTCTGCCTGTTCTTTCATAATGATCCCTCCCAGGTGTTTGGGGTGCCTTCTTTAGCTTCATTCTTATTTGCTTTCTCCTTTCATCAGTTCTCTTTTCATTTTCTGTCTGAGCTAGTTTGGACTTGTGGCCTCTAATTTTAGGCCTCTCACCCCTCCTCCCAAACCACTCTATATACAATTGCCAGAATGTCTCTTCTAAAGTACTCGAACAATCTGGATAAAAGTTTTCATGGTCTGACTCAGGTTTTCTTTCCCAGCTGGGCCTCCTACCCCTCCGTAACCTGTCCCCTGAGACCAGCCATACCTGATGACTTGCTATCCGCCACTCTCACCATTCCGACCTTTGTATCATTGCACAGATTTCCCATCTGTCCACAGCGCTCCTGATCCCAGGTGGAACTCCTTTTCATCCTCAGTCCTAAAGTCAAGTTACCCTTTTCTGATGCCTCCAGCATCTTCTCTTTGGAATCATGGCACCCTGGACGCACCCTGATCTTAGTGCAAGAGGTACACATTTCAGCTCACATATTTTTGTTCTAATTTACATTTTGAAGCTTCCTTCTGCCTCTTGTTGGATACCTAAGCTCAGGTAAAGCAGTATACTTTGCCCCTCTCTTCTCTGGGGTCGGGTTTAAACCCACGTGACTTACTGGGCTCGTGGAGACCCACAGCATTTGGGTTAGAGAGTGTGTTGTCGGCCATCATTTATTCTTGCTGGCCTCTACTTGAGGCCCGTTGTCTTCGGTGTTCCTTTGTTTGTCAGTCCAGATAGGTGGCTATAACACGGCTCTCATTCTCATCTTTGAAAGCCCCTCAGATTTAGCAAAATTCCTTGCTTTGGTGCCCTTCCTGGGCACACAGAAATGTATGTTCCCAGGCTGTGCTGGGCAATGGAAAAGTTTAGGGTGCCAAGGCCTGTCTCTTTCTGGATCCCTCTCAGAAACATGGGACCATTCTGTCAACTCAGTGAGGCTGTCTGAGGCCCGGTTCTACATACAGCTGATATTTCTTCTCTGGGGTCCAAATGCTCCTCCAGAGCTCTAAAGAGACTGAGGTCAAACTCCTCCATGATCGGAGCTCTCAGTTTCATTTGGGAGTCCTGTTGTTCCCTCTTCCCCTGAACCCAGGCCCTTCTTACAGACCGGGCTGCACGTCAGTTCTCCTCTGTCTGTGCTGGCTCGGCCTCCTCACACTGAGGAAATGTTATTCAGTCAGTAGTCGGTGAGATGGGTGGAGGGTGGGAGGAGCTTGAGGAAGTCTAGCTCTCAGCCCATCCTGTGGAATCTACGTCCTGACCTCCCTCAGGCCTAGGCTTTTGAAACCCAAAAACTTTTCCTCTGCTTTTTGTTATGACAGCCTTTTGGCGATGAACCCCGTGATGCTAAAATGGGGCAAAAGCAAGGGGTTCTAAAGAAGATGGTGTTCATATTTCAAACCATCATCATCCCACTGTAGTAGTATTCATCACATTATTTTAAAGTAGGTCATTTATTTTTCTCCTCTTTAGACTTTGAGCTTATACCTTTCCTTCTATCACCTTCTGAATCATGGCATAACCCCAGAATAGGCAGAGGAAAGACCTTGATTTGCCTGAGCTCACGTATCTACCAACAGACAGAAGGAGGGTTCAAAATGTAAGTTAAGTTGTGCGATAGAAAAAAACAATTATGTGAGTTGAACTGGTACCTTGTGCACTAAGATCAAGGTAGGAACTCAGTGTCTGGTGAATGAATGAAACAATTACGCGATTGACACTAACAGCTTTCATTTCTCAGTGCCGAACAGGTGCCAGAGACAAGCCAGGCTTCTCAACCTTCTTACAAGAAAAGCATTATTTCCCTCATTTGTACTTGAGGCATGCAACTGAGGCTCGGAGAGGGAACATCTTTCGTCCCAACTTGAATAGCTAGTAAGTGGCAAATACAGAATTCTAACTCAGGTCTGTTTGATCCTAAATCTTGAGTTCTTTCCTCTGGGCACACTATGCAGTCAATTTTATTATGTGCTCATAAGTGCATGGTCTCATGCGAGATATATATGTACATGTGTATGTGCATGATCACATGTATATATGATGATATCTCTTGCTTCCTAGGGAATTAAATGTATTTTCCAACCACCAAAAAAGGTTGTTTAAATATCTTCTCTTGCTCTGCTATTCTTAGAATTTTGGTGTTATTTTCTGTGAGCCTTATTGATCTATCTAAAATTTACTGCCTCACTTATCAATAAAAGCAGGATGCAATGTCACCATTTTATACTTGGAACCGTAATACTTGCAATCATGGTATGTTTCAGCCAAAGGATGTATTTATCATTTAAACCATTTAGGCGTTGGTGGGAATGTAGAAGAAAATGTTTGTGTGAGTTACAGGGGATAAATGTTTCCTTTTTGCACTGCCTGGCAAGATGGTGGCAGTATTTTTTGCAAATAGGATATGTAATTGTGTATATATTCCAAGCAGCTTGTTTATATTTTCCCCCAGGGTTTGACTTTCTTAGATGTCTAAAACACTCCGAGGGGAGGGAGGGAATGCCATAAATTTTTACAAACAGAAATTGTCCTCGTTTCCCAGGCAAATTCAATGCACCTTCTGTTGGGTAATTGGAATCCAAGAAGTAACATGGAGTGTTTCAACAAAATGTGAATGAGCTGTATTTATAATGGAATGGCAGAGATTTAAAAACTCAAACTATTTATGTGAGAGAAAGTGATTAAAAAGACACAATGAGAGATCAGAGTGTGTTGACTCAGTTGGAGAATTTGGCATTGAACCCAGTAAACATAGGTAAATGTGAGTAAATATTTCCAGAAGACTGGTCCCACACCCCTTCTATTTCTGGGGTAGAGTCCCACTGTGTTTTGCTGGTAATGCATTTTTTTTTTTCTTTTTTGGGGTGGTGGTGGTGCACAGCATCATTAAAAATGTGCTGTAAAAAAAGTACATCTCAGAATGGTATTTTTTTTCTTTCTATGTTGAGTTCATTTGATAGGAGAGCCATACTGGGGAGCTGTAAGTAAGCTTCACATTACTTTTTTGTATGGTAATAGACCCTTTTACAAAAAGCCATGTGTCTGCATATGTATATTTGCATCTCTATGTCTGTGTGTGTGTGTGAGTGTGTGTATGTAAATGTGTCTTTAGAACATCCGAGCTCCTAGGGCTTTATAAACGCACCACCTTCATATTTGAGGCCACTGTCCTGAACAGTGCCAAGCACAGAAGACAAAGGCCAAACGCCATGTTGCTGGGAGGACCAGGTGGCTGGGCTGGGCTGTGCAGTGTGGTAGGAGGAAGAGAAAAATGCAGCTGGTGATTTAAAAAGCTCTGTGAGCTTTCTGTTTCCTTTCATATTCCTTTGTGAAACAATTGTTTAATGAACACTTGCTCCTATGAACATATAAATATACCTCCTACCCTCTCCTCTTCCCAGTCATTCATTCCAATTTTCCATTTTATTGGTTGGTTGTTATATCTCTCAAAATTCTCAGGTTACTTTTTCTTCCATGTGAGAACCGTGGTTTTCAATCTTTTTGGAGTCACCTACCTTTGAGAATCTTATGAATAGTAGGCTCTTTCTCCTAGGAAAAAGTCAGAAATACTCAGAATATTAGGGGTTCAGAGACCCCCAGAAGTTCATCAATGGACTCCTTTTCGGACCCCAGTGATCTCCTTTTTCCATTTATTTCTGATACCATCCTGCTGCTTCTTGTCCTCTTAGAACTCCGTTCCCTTGCAACCTGCCTGACTGCTCTGATTCTAATGTTTATTGATCAAAGATGTGCTGTTTCTTTTGCATCATAAAGTCATGGAGGGACAAGAGCAGGCAGTGCGAGCTCCTCCAGTCCCACAATCCTCTAATAAGAGTCTTTCTTCTTTGTTGTTCTGTAAGAGGTATCTAACAGACTCTTCTTTTTTCCTGGTGGTTATGGTACCTATACACAATGGTAGAAAATGATGGTTGAGTGGTTTTCCCAGGAACGGCAATAGATTTTGTACAATGCTATCTATACTCCTTAATATGGACCCTCTTGAATTCAAACTTGCAAGATGGCATCTCCATCAGATGGAGTCTTTGAGAGTAGAGCTGAGCAAAGTTAACTGGGCCCCTCAAGAATCCTATGTCTGAGTAGACAACAGGTCTAGAACTGATGGAAAAAGCTAAATGTCTGCGTTTCTCAAACTAAGAAATACCTTAAAATTACTGTAGATATTCAGGATTATGTGCCCACCTCCTCCAATTTGAAAAATGCTGATTTGTGAAGCTAAAATCTTGTTGTAAGAAACTGTTTCTCAGTTGCCAACTATAAATGAAAAAGAGTTCTTGAGTTAAGCAGACTATTGGCCCCTCTGAAGACATCCACATCCTAATCCCCCAAATCTATAAATATGTTACCTCACATGACCGAAGGGACTTTGCAAATGGGGTTAAATTTGAGGACCTTGAAACACAGAGATTCTCCCGCTTGGCCCAATCTAATTACCTGGATCCTTGTACTTGGACAACCTTTCCAGGCTGTGGTCAGAGAGAGATGTGATAACAGAAACAGGGTCAGAGAGCTGCGACGCTGCTGGCTCTGAAGACAAAAGAAAGATGCCAACAGCCAAAGAATGTGAGTGACCTCCCAAAGCTGAAAAGGCAAGAAAATGGACTTTCCTCTAAAGTCCCCAGAAAGGAGCCTGCCTTTGTGATTTTAGCCCGATGAGACCCATGACATCTGACTTCTAGAACTATAAGATGATAAATTTGTGTTGTTTTAACCCGCTAAGTTTGTGGTAATTTGTTACAGCAGCAACAGGAAACCAATACAGCTCTTTTGTTAAAATTGTAAAAGAATTTAAAAATATATCATCAACATTAATATGCAAAAATTTTATATAGCTCATGAACCCTGAAAAGATGCCTGTGGATTCTCCTGGGGTCCTTGGGCCCCAGAGTGAGAAACATTGCTGTATTTAAGTATTTAAGAAGAAATAGATGAGGGGATCCATAGATTCTTTTCCATCTGTGCTTTTGTTGGGTGGGTTTATAAATTCCTTAATTGCTTCAAATTTGGTGGGCCCATTTTGTGAAACAGATATCTTTTCTCATGTGCTGAGTCACTTTCCCTTATGTTGTTTAAATTATCATCTCTCAGCACTCAGGTTACCATTGGTAGCCTGTAAATGACGTATCATGGCATCTAGTAATTTTTTAGTAATTAAGTAATGAATTTTTAGTGTTAAGATTTTAGTGATGCATTCTATAGTCACCGGAGCTGTGCATCACTTTTTTGAATAATTCAAAGTTGTTCTTTTTTAGGATTAAAATGGCAGATTGGTTTATCTGCAGAGAGATACTTTCATTTAATAAGAATATTGCTAGTTTTTCTTAGTAATATCTTGAACTGTAATTGTGTTATCTCTTGGAATATTTCATTCGTACCATGTGGGAAAATATGCATCTCATTCAGACAACATTGTTGTCCTCTCTCTGTCTAAATTTATTGATAAATTGATTTAAAAAAAAACAGGACAAAGAGAAAGAGAGAATATAATAAGTCAAGAAAAGATCTGAGAAGTTATCTGTTTCTTCAGGCACGACTGTATCTAAGGTGTTCTAAACAGATAAATATCTATGCTAGGGATAGAAATAGGAATAATTTTATCCCCTAAGGGAGCCCTAAATACATTTCAGTCAGTTCACTTGCATGAGTCATTTACAGTGTTTTCCAGGAACCATTCTTAGATCTCTAGTTGTCATATAACCATTGACTTAACAAGATCTCTCTCTCTCTCTTTCTCTCTTTCTTCCCCTTATTTATTATTCATTCAGTTCATACTGAATGTCTACTGTGGGAATGGTCCTGTGCATGGGAATCTCTGAGATTTAATAAAGTACAGTCTTACCCCAAAGAACTTACAGTCCACTGAGAAGCCAGAGTGAGGGCCTAAAAGGAAAGGTTAAATGGCTACACAAGAGTTGTTTATAAAACATCGCATAATGAAGTGCAAATGAAGGGTGATAAAGGCAAGTGTGGATAATTGTGATGGGAGAATTAGCATCTGTTGAGTACCTGCTCTATATCAGGTCCTTTGTGTATGTTCTCTCTTTTAATTCTCAGCAAAGTTTGGAAAGAGAGATTTTTATCCCCGTTTATGTAATTACAGAATATTGGACTCAGTATTCCAGCTGGCTCATGTTTATCTGAGTCTAAAATTCATGCTCATCTCAATGGGACACACTGTCTTTGATGTGCGATCATGGGAGGAAGTACTCCTTGTGGATTTAAAGTGTTCCTAGAGGGTGTAGTGATTGTTCGATTCATTTATCAAGCATGTACTATGTGCCAGGCACTTTCCAGATCTATTCTCCCATTTTAAGAATGAGGAAACTGAGGCATAGAAAGGTTAAGTAACTTGCACAAAGGCACATATTAAGTAAGTGGTAGAGCCAGGATGGACCCACTTGGTCTGATTCCCAATACAATGCTGTCTCCTTGGCGCTGTGCTGGACATCGGGGATGTACTATTGAGTGGGATGGAAAGTCTTTCCCTTCCCTTCAGAATAACATAGAAAGAAAGCAATTCAACAAGTTGTACCATAAAGGGTGATAACGATTTTGAGAGAGGAAGTAAGATGCTGTGGGGACACAGCAATCAGTTTCTAACCTAAATAAATAAGGAATGCTTGCCCAACGTTAGGCAGAAACCTGAGGGATGAGTAGAAAATAGCTAGATGAGGACAGGAGCACATGCACTTAGTCAACAAATCACAGCCCCAACCTTAGATCAGTGATTGGCACAGAAAAAAGCAAATTGCGTTTATTAACCTCTTCCCCCAGATATCCACTTGGTCCACTCCTTAACTGCATTTAGGTCTTGACTCAGATGTTATCTTCTCATTGAAGTCTTTCCTAACCACCCTATTTAAAATTATATCACACCCCCAGCCTGTCTGCTTTCTTTCCATGGCATCTATTTTTCTCCGTGGCATCTAACTTCTATATGTTTTCTTTATTTATTGCTTTTTATTAACTATTTTCTCTCACTAGAATATATGCTTCCTGAGGGCAGGGCTTTTTTCTTTTTCTGTTTTGTTCACTGTGGTGTCTCAAGAACCTACAACAATGCTTATAACGTTGTGGGTTCTCAAAATATACTTACTGAATGAATGTTGAGATCTCCACACGTTCCTGATTTCATGACCACTGTTTCATGTAAATCAGACATACTTTCACTCAGACGCTCTCACTGGAAACTTCTTTATGCCCTTGATACGTCACACTCTATTCCAGATACTCTGGGGGCCGTCAGGCCATGTGGTAGGCAGGCTCCTTTCCTCAGGGTGTTCTCTGTCACCCTAAAGTCTACAAACCACATGCAGAATTTCCTCCAACTTTGTGTGGAGCAGAGGATCTTGGTGTCTGTTTCCTCCTGTCACCTGCACATTCTCCTTCCATTTTCTTCCCTTGTGGAAACTCGTTTCTAGATCTCTTTGCCTAGTCAGTCCTCTGAAGCTCATCCCTGGGATACAGTCCTGCCCCATGATGTTTGTTACACCAAAATTTAACAATGCTCTGTCTTATTTTTACTTAACTAGTAAAACCTTTGGCTTTTTGTTGACTAAAAATATTTAAACCTAAGAGTGTACCATCAAAAATATTTGGCACAGCAGAGCTGCCAAATATATCCTGTTTTGTCTACGTTTACAGCTTCTATTATTTTTTCAGATAGTCTAGTTTACTTTGTAAATGTGGGCTGACAGTTAATACTTTGCTTGGCTTTTTAAATCCAGGTGGAGGAATTGAAGCAGAGAACCCAGAGCCTGTGTACAAAGAGCTCATGATTGCAAAGGAATTCAAAGACCTTAGAAAGAAGAGTAATTCATTTGATCAGAGAGAAAGAGAGAGAGAGAGAGAGAGAGACAGAGAGTCTGAAGGTAATGAGTATATTAGCTGCCTGACCAGGAAACTGCAGAACAAGGCGGGTACTTCTTTATACTTCCTTCATGGAGGTTTCAAAGAAATTTGAAATTTTGTTGCTCTGGTGATGAACTACTAATGTGAGCAGATTTGGTTATGCTTACTGTGTGGCCTTTGGAGATGGTTTGTAGAATGACTGGTTGACCAGGTCAACCCCATTCGTGTGGTATCATTAAGGTCATTATGCCTACAAAGGAATAGCATATTAGAAATCAAAACCGGAAAGAAAACCATGAGATAAGGTTTAGTCTCTGACTGCCTGATGCAGCCTGAGCTTCCACGCAGTGGGAGCCGTACCTTGAACAGGCTGAGAAGGCTGAGGTCAGAATAGCAAACTGCTCCCTTCTACCACTTCCCTGTTAACCTCATTCCAGCCCTTGCATACAAGGCAACCTTGATTTAGAATTTTCCCAGCTGCCAAGGCATCGACTCAAGGCTCCTTTTAGGTGGTCCGTTTCTTGTTTCTCCAATATTAATTCAGAAAAATGCAGAAGATCCATTTATGAGTCGTTTAACCAACCTATTAGATGTTTTCCTTGGTATGTGAACAGACAGTTAACATGAATTCCTGAAGGCCAAATACGTAATTCTGAACGAAATACTGAAGAGAGTTTCAGGTTTCATAAGTGTTGAATTGGGGGATAATAGTTTCCATGTGTTTCCACTGATGAATCAACCTATAGTCATTTCATAGTTTCATTAAAAACATTCTTTTCTTTTCGCAGTTTTGTTTTCCTATTACATATGTGTTTCTCCTCATCCCACATACAATCTTCTACCCCCCTAGAGAATTCATGAATGAGAAGGAAGAGAGGGCAGAGCAGTGAAGTGTTGAGCACAGAGTCACTTGGGCCATGTCCCAAGACTCTTCACCCATGAGGGAATAACAAGGGTGGGGTGCGTGCACGGTAGGAGCAAATAGTGGCTGAGTCATATGGGGACTTGTGTCCCACACTGGGATCAGGAGATCTTGGCAGACTGGCAAGGGTTTGTCTGCTAGTCTTTTCTGAGGTCTCTGGTATGCCTAAACCCCTCCATGCAGTCATACAACAGTGTGACATCCAACGACTCAACTTTTAAGAGTCTTCCTTTTGACTCATGTGCCTCACCGCCCCATAAAGATGATGTCATGAACTGTTTGTGGTTCAGAAAAAGACATGTATGAAGTCTGAATAGTACAGGAAGCTTCTAGAGGTAGTTAATTAGTTCAACATGTGTGTATGGAATACCCATTATGTATTGGTCATGTTTTTTTCCTAGGAATTAGAGAGTTATGGGTCCCTCTTCCATGAAGCTTGGTGGGTGGGGAGTACTGAAGACAGACATTCAACGGGTAAGCCAACAAACAAATAGGATGATTTCCAATGGTAATATTTTACCTAGGAAAGAGACCTAAGAGTTATGATTGAGAGTGATGAAGGTGAAGTGGAGCAAAGCATTCCAGGCAGAGGGAACAGCACATGCAAAAACACAGTGGCAGACAAGGATAGCTTCCATCCTTTCTTTATCAGCCTCAAAGCGTTTCTGGGAATCATGGCAGAAGTTCTGACATCACCAGGGGGCAGGGCCCTCCAGTAAGATGGTGCTTCAAATCTAGGGCAATCCAAGGCCCCTAGGCAGCATGGCCCAATCCTAAGGACAAAGAGGGTTATTAAGCAGACTGGTAATTCACCTTGTATCCTGTTTTGCCGTTTTGCTGTTTGACCTCCCCTCTCAGTCTCTATCCACTTTTAGAAAAAATCTCATCTTTGAGAGCAGCGGCATACACAGTCCCCAGGGAAATGCTGAATAAAAATGTTTGAGGAACTTCTGTAAAACACTAAGAAATGATACCATAATTACACTGCATTTAGGTAAAAATGCTGCACTGTGGGATGAGGGGTTTTAGCACATAAAGCCAGTGATTTTCAACTGGGGTGATCCCTCCTCACCTCAGTGGGGACGTTTGGCCATGCTTGGAGACAATTTTGATTGTCACGACTTGGAAGATTGGGCAGCTAGTGAGTAGAGGCCAGAGATGCCACTAACCCTGCGATAGTGCCCAGGACAGTCCCCACAACAAAGGATTCTCCGATGCTGCAGTCAATGCTCTTGCGGTTCTTCTTACTCCCGTGAATTTAATCCTCCATACCAGTCTCCAATGTTATCAGCGTCTATTGGGTACAATAGGTTAAGAGTTTCTGGAAATGGCTGCTCTTCTAGATCCATTACGGGGGTTCAAATCCCAACTCTGCATCTTACTGGACGTGGGACCAGATGTGCGTGTGAGACCTTGGGCAAACGACTTACTGGCCTGTGTCTCCATTTGCTTAGCTGTAAAATGGAGAGAATAAAGTGCTTTCCTCATCAAGTTATTTTAAGGAAAAAGTGAAGTGGTTCATTGGTTTATTAACAGGCTCTGGCTCACAATGATCTTTCAATAAATGTTAAATATTATTTTTCTGCTGCAGTAGCTTGGTTTCTGGGAATGTGATTGGCAAATATCAGAAAAATAGGGTGGAGATCACTTACATCATCATGCCCTGTCCCGCAAATTCAGATCCGCCCCTTCACTGATTAACTGCGACATGCCAGGCATCCTGCTGGGGATATGGAGATGGCTGACAAATGTGGAGTGGACAGACACTGTGGAAGTTTACTCCCTGGCTGCAGAAACGTGATGACCCCAGAGAAAGTCAGGAGACACATTTGTTTTTCACTTGAAAATCGAGCTGATGTTTTGAAGCCTCACTAAAGCGTTTGGGCTGTTTGAAATGTGCACGTGTCTTAGCAACACTGATCGCCACAGCTGATCCTGCGGCATTATTCAAAGTGAATTGGAATTATCCTGGTATCTCCTAGAAAGTTTATTAGACAGCTTCTGGGGACAAATCTCTAAGTGAGTGTATTAGTTAGGGTTCTTCAGAGAAAACAGAATCAACTGGATATGTATATATATATATAGAGAGAGAGATTTAGTTTAAGGAATTTTCTCATCTGATTATAGAGGTTAGCAAGTCTAAAATCTGTAGAATGGGCTGGCAGCCTGGACACCCAGAAAGAGCCCATGTTGCAGATGAAGTCCAAAGGCCATGTGTCAGCAGAATTCCTCTTGCTCTGGGAGAGTCAATCTTTTGTTGCACTCAAGCCTTCAACTATGAGTGGATGAGGCCCACCAACATTATGAAGGGCAATTTGTTTTACTTAAAATCCACCAATTTAAATGTTCACCTCATCCAAAGACACCTTCACAGAAACATCCAGGATAATATTTGATGATATACCTGGGCATCACGGCCTGGTGAAATTGACACATAAAATTAACCATCACAGAAAGGAAGTGTGGCCCATTGTTGGTCAAGGAAGAGTGTTTGAAACTGGCTTGGTTCAGAAGCAGTGGCTACCTCTAAAGTGTCCCTGTCACAGTCATGCTTACGGTGACCAGCCAAGTGGCAAAACTTGCCTTTCAATTGCACGTGTAATCCTTCATCACAAAGAGTAAGAGCTTCCTCCTTCTAGAACAGTTGAGAGGCTCTGCTTTTCTTACTGACAGATCAAGATCCTAACCTTTTATTAATACCATCCTATATGACATTTTTTCTGTGATTTTGTCATAGCTAGAAGGGAACAAACCTTCTCCATGTTTGGATATTTTTCTTAGATCCCTGCCATCTTTTCAAAGCTTATTGATATGGAGAAGGGGAGCCTCATTGTCATAGTCGAACCTCCTACTCCCTTAGCATAGTGATTTAAGAGGCTCAACTCTTACAGGAAAATTCTCCGAGGAAATTGAGCAGAGATATGAAAAATAAATTGTCATTTGTTTATAATCAAATTCATTCCTTTTTAATAAATTTTCTATTAGAAGCTGCCAAATCTACTCGCAGCTTCCTGTTCCTCCTGCAACTTGGACACAAAAGTGTTTCATTCAGGCACCCCTTCTAGCGACTGACTCCTTGCCAGGAACTCCCAGCATGCACTGCCATCTGTTCACCTCTCGGCTGCTTGAACCCACGCCCCTTTCTAAATTAATATTAAAATGGATTTTCCAAATGCCAGTCCTTTGGTGAGTCTTTTAGGCAATAGCGAACTCTAACCTAATTCCAAGTACCAGAATCCATCTATTATTCTCTAGGAAGAAACAGCAGCAGCAAAACAAGGAAACCAAACCTGTCTAAATGTATGGCCCAAATCTGCTGCTCACCAGTGCTGCAATCTTGAAGTGTGTATCCCACGCAGAATATCTGAATCTAATTAGATTCTTGGATATCAGATTTGAACTGAAAGACCCTTTAGAGGCAAATCCTTTTTCTCCTCTTCTCTTCTTCAACTGCTGTTGGATCATCCAGGCACAAGATTCCTCAGCTCAAGCCTTTGGGGCAGAAAAATTCCCAGATCAACAGTTATTCTTTATTTTGCTCCCTATTTGGGCCTTGGGTAGAGTTAGCCACTTATTGTTATGTTGGAAGCTTCTTATGAGCAGCTCTTTGGAAATTAGGAAAGACAAGATGCAAGGAGGAGAGGAAAATGGAGGGAAAACCCAGTTCTCCTCAGATACTTTTTCTCTTTCCTTTGGAGATGCTGTGTAGATAAAGGGGTGAGAGGAAAGATGTGTGGTTATAGGAGATGACCTTGAGAAAACCTAAGTGTATTCATTTGCTAGGGCTGCCAGAACAAAGTACCAAAAAGTGATTGGCTGACACAACAGAAATTTATTGTGTCACAGATCTGGAGAATGCCACCAAGATGAAGGTAGCAGCAGGGTTGGTTCTTTCTAGAGGCGGTGAGCAATAATCTGTGCCATTCCTGTCTCCTAGTTTCTGAGGATTTGCTGGCAATCTTTGGTGTTCCTTGGCTTATAGATGTATCACCCTGATTTCTGTCTTCACATTCACATGTTCTCCCTGTGTGCCTGTCTGCCTCTGTGTCCAAATTTCCCCCCTTTTATGAGGACATAGTCATATCAGATTAGGGCCCACCCTATGACCTCATCTCCACTTGATCATCTGCAAAGACTCTATTTCCAAATAAGGTCACCTTCATAGGTACTGGGGCTTAGAACTTCAACATCTGCTGGGGGAAACAATTCAGCTTCAACACTAGGATTGGCTGGAGCTGGAAGAGCACATTGTCTTCTTCTGTATCAAACTTGAATATGGAGGAGGTTTCAGGCTGATTTGTCGTATAGATTGCAGCATGAATGTTTTTTGTTACTTAGCATGACCATCAAACTACCAATGCGTAGGTTGCTCTCTTCCACATCTTACATTGTATTGTTTTCTTATATAAATTTTTTTCTTATTACTTTGTTGCTATCAGTGTTATTTTCTCCAAGAGAATGACTACATATGGTTTTGGAAAAGATTAACAAAATGAAAACTTTCCATTGCAAGCTTGAGAAATTGATCCAAACTTTATAGTATGTAGGAGTGTAGAAATAGCAGTTGCTTTCGGGTCCTCACTAGCTATTTTTCCAGGATCCTTTCACTCACAGTGCCCCATCCCCCACCCATGCACATGTCCACACAATCCTAAAGCACACACATGCATGCACATGTAGACAGATACACACACACATACACACACATAGAGATAGTGTGGTTTCCCCAAAGAAGTCCTTACCTTGGTCCTAAATAAGGCTACCTAAACAGGGTATTGGTTTAATCCCTTTTATATGGCAGTACTCCCTTCATGTTCCTCTTATTTATTTATTTTTTTATTACCTTCCACTGGCAGTTGATTGTCTATTAGATGCCCCACGAGCTGTATGCCGGCAGAAGAGCAAAAAGATAAACTGCTACTGGTTTCCCCCAGAGAAAACCTACTTTATCTCAAGGAGCTGAACTGCCAGGTGGCGTTGAGTAAACTTTGGGGTTGCAATACAGTTGAGGCACAAAGTTCACCACCAACGTCAAATAGCCAACCCAGTTCTGCTTTTTAATGTGCTCTAAACTGACGGAACTGAGCAATATAAACAAGGGTGAAGCAATAGCTTCAGGAGAAGAAGGGCCATGTGATATCGACAACCAAGTGAACGGCTATGTTAGCATCTTTGTGTGCAGAATACAGTTCTGTTTATTTGCCCCCAAAGTTTAGTGAGAAATCAAAGCTGAGAAGGAAAAAAACTGTGTGGAAATTATAAGAAACAAATTATTTATTGCCTGCTATGTCAACTGATTCATGGCCTTACAGAGTTAGAAAGACCTTTTTGAGAGCAACCGGGTCAACCCTTTTGCTTTCTTGAGTAAGAAACTTGAAACTTGGGTAAATTAAATGACGTGAGGCTATATCGTTTAATGCAAAGTTTAGGGACTTTGGGTTCAAGTCTCTAACTTTGAAAACGGAGATACTAATATGTAGATTATAGGTTGTTATGGGGATTCAATGAGAGAGTGCTGTTTCAGTTTCTAATGTGTCACTTTGTGGGTTACCTTCCTTCTTGTGACCAAGATCATTGCGTTAATTACTCTGAGAAGGAACTAGATATGATTTCTTAGTTCGGTGTTTCACCTTTGTCCACGTTATCTCAGGGTCTGGAGAACAGGATTCCTGGAAGCCCTCAACGAATGAACTCGATGGTTAAACTAAAATCCTCTTTTCAGCTGGTTGTTTCCAACGGCCCCATCAACAACTGTTACCAGAGCTGCTAATAATTAACCAGAGGGAGTGACTGGATGGAAACTTTTCCAGGCCTCTCTAGAGTGTGCCTTGCCAAAAATGGTGTGAGAGGCAGCCAAAGTAAGGGCGAGAAGGGCGTGCCAGGGGCCTGCAAAAACACACACGCGCGATTGAATGTCTTGGCTCTCAGACAGACAGAGCTGTGAGACACCAAAGCTCTTTCTTCGTTTGTGTATTTACAGATTCAGGATCTCATTTAGGATCCAAATTCAGAGGAGTGGACCAATGCTCTGGGTTTTCTCAGTGGTATTTTCTTAATAAATTCATTAGCGACTTTCTGCAGCCTTATCTACAACACAATTTCTATTTTAATGCCTTGACCTTCCTAAGGAGTCACACACACTGGGTTTTGGAAGAGAATGGAGACACACGGAGGGGGACTAGTGGTATTTAAGCTTAAAACACTTTGTTGTTGATGCTCTGATGCTTGGCATCACTGTATCAAGATCAGAGATCAAAGACTGCTTAAATTAGGTACGAAAATAGAAGAAGAAACTAGCAACCCCTAGCTTCTCTCTAAAACACTAGTGAAGACGTGATTTGCTAAGTGCCCGTTGTGGGTGCTAAGTGAAGGGTGCTCCTGTGGCCTGTTCGCTTTCACTGCCCCGTTCCACCGATCAGCTAGGATCAGGTAGAGTTGCCATGTAACTGGAAGCTGCCATTTTCTCCGGAAGGATGGGAATCTTGCCCTATGATGTTGTCAAAATAAGGCCAGATAATTTTTCCTACCCAGTTTCAAAATGAGAGGTCAAAAGGCGCCAGGGCAAGGTGAGTTCTTAGCCACCCCAAACTATCAAACGCTCAGAGGCAGTCATGGCCACCAACGAACCCCGAGGGCGTAGAAATGTACAGAATTTGTTCAGTGGTTCCTTGTTGAATAAATGAATGACAGAAGAGGCTAGTTATGAAGACAGTTGCCCTTGGTTTAGATGACTCACACCGCCCTCGGCTCATTGGGCATATAGAACTTTATTTCTGGTACCCTGGTAAATTCCATCTTCTAGATCCAGATGCTAAAGAAAACAAATTAATCTCATTAAAGACGTAAATGGGATGGTTGATTTCATTTGTATCTTTCAAGCATTGTGTTCTAAAGTTATGGAGGAGTAAGTTGGATGCTTCTCTTGTTGAAAATAAAGATAATAATATCTCCATTGTACAGCTGTGAAGATTAGTGAGTCAATTCATGCTTAGGATAGTACTTGTCAATCCTAAGGGCTCAATAAATATCAGACCTTTTTTTTTAAAGTTAATCTTTTTTATAATTCCTTCTTTATTTTTTATTTATTTTATTTATTTTGTTATTATCGTTATGCTTTTTAGGAAGTTTAGCCCTGAGCTAACATCTGCTCCACAATCTTTTCTTGTGGGTGTTTCTCTTGTACTGCATACCACTTTTAGCCATTAGGGAAGTCTCTAACGGTTCCATACATCTCCTGCCCACTCACTCTTTCTACAGAAAGTAGTTAGGGAAGCAGTAGGCCACCAAGTTGGTTGTCAGAGAAGAAAGGAAAGCATTAATATAGGCATCTTTATTTTTTCTTAATTTCTCTCTTTTCTCTTTTTTTTTGGAGGAAGATTAGCCCTGAGCTAACATCTGCCGCCAGTCCTCCTCTTTTTGCTGAGGAAGACTGGCCCTGAGTTAACATATGTGCCCATCTTCCTCTGCTTTATATGTGGGATGCCTGCCACAGCAGTGCCATGCGGTGCCATGTCCACACCCGGGATCCAAACCGGCGAACCGCAGGCCGCCAAAGTGGAATGTGAGCACTTATTCGCCACGCCACAGGGCCGGCCCCAAGACTTTTGTTGTTATTAATGTTATCATGATTTGAGCTTGTTTTGGGAGTAGCTTTTCATTCTTTTTGTAATTTTTCATATGCATAAGCATATATATAATTTTGCATAAACACATACATGGTATCACACACATAGTTATCTGTCACCTAGAGATGTCCTGTTTTTTTCTTTATGTTTAGCTTCAACTTCCCTTTCTTTTCTCCTTTGCATCCTCTCTGCACCCTTCCCTGCCATGCAGTTATTGTCACTGACCTGATATGCACTTCTACGTTTTCCCCCTCACCCATGTAATCATATGTACACATTTTTCACTTACACATATGTATGAGGGAGGTTTGATTATTGTTCATTTTATGAGCATTGAATAATGCACATTTTCTATCTGGTTATTATCATTTTTTTCACTTAAAGTGTAACTGTATGGAAATCCCTCAAAAGCGGCTATTCGGCTGTAACTCATTCTTTGGAACGGCTGCATAATAATCCACTGTGTGGAAGAGCTGTAATCTATTTAGACATTCTCATTAATTAGCATTTACTTTGATCCTTGTCTCCCTGCCTCTTTTTCTTGCTACTATAAACACTCCAATATTAAATATCCTTTTACATGTGCCCTTGTGCCCTGGTGACCTGAGAGGTGTCAAGGAGAGAAATTGCGGCATTGAATGGCGCATATATGTTTAATTTTTTATTTGCTGCTAAATGGCTTGCCAAAACAGTTTTAATAGTTAAATTCTTCTCAGCACTGTAAGTACTCATTTCTCCACATACCTATGACCAATAGGTATTATTGATCATTTCAATTTTTGTCAGTCTGCTAGGTATGAAGAGATACATCATTGTTACTTTAATTTGCATTTCCTGGCTATGATTTAATGTGAGCATATTTTCATTTGCTTGTTGACCATTTGGGTTTGCTCCTCTGTGAATTTCCTCTTTGAATTCTTTATTCATCTTTCCATGAGTTTGTCTGTTTTTGTTGATTTGTAAAAATAAAACAAAAAAACTATTGTCATCTATGGTACAAATATTTCTGAACTTATCATTTATCTATTGGCCTTGTTATGAAATCTTCCTTTTGCCAAAAAAAAGATTTAAATTCTTATATTATTAAATATATTTATCTTCTCTTCATAGCTTCTGCATTTGGTCAAGAAATGCATCAGTCAAGAAAGTCTCCTTCCACTTGAAGATTGTACATATATGTACATATAATATGCCAAATTTTCTTGAAAATATTTTTTTTTTACAGTTGTCCTTAATCCAAAAGGTATTTATTTTTGTAGATGGTGTAAGATCAATTTTTTAAAAGTCCTATTGAATAACTGTGCCCAAACAGGTTAAATACATACATGAATTAGTGTGCACATGTATATATTAATATGTGTAGGTGTGTGTATATATCTCCATCTATGTATGTGTGTATATATACCCATATGTATGTGTATATGTATATATCAGTATATGTATGCGTATGTATGGTATCTCTCTCTGTGTGTTTACCTCCATATATGTATATGTATGAATGTATATAATATATATTTATATATATATCCCTGCATATATGTATGTGTGTATATATACATATATTCATATATGTATGTGTGTATATATGTATGTATGGTACTGTATGTATGTAAATAAATAATTATTTATTCTTTATATAATTTCACTGACTTGTATTACTAACTTTAGGCCCCATCAACTACTTGATTGAGGAGTCGAAGAGAAATTTGAATTAGTTGTGAAAGAGAAGGAAGCTATGTTCAAGTCCCCATTGACCCAAAGTCCGCCCCTTCAAACATTTTGATCCTATGACACCATCACCCACACTCTCTTCTCAAAATGAACCACAATCTTTTCTTGTGGGTGTTTCTCTTGTACTACATACCACTTTTAGCCATTAGGGAAGTCTCTAAAGGTTCCACACATCTCCTGCCCACTCACTCTTTCTACAGAATGTAGCTAGGGAAGCAGTAGGCCACAAAGTTGGTTGTCAGAGAAGAAAGGAAAGAGTTAATATAGGCATCTTTACTTTTTCTTAATTTCTTTTCTTTTCTTTTTTTTTTGAGGAAGATTAGTGTTGAGCTAACACCTGTGCCTATATTCCTCTACTTTATATGTAGGACGCCTGCCACAGCATGGCTTGCCAAGCGGTGCCATGTCTGCACCAGGGATGCACTCTGGTGAACCCCTGGCCGCTGAAGCAGAATGTGAGAACTTAATGGCTGTGCCACCAGGCCAGCCCCTTTTCTTAATTTCTTTTACTCAGATATCCTGTTTTGGCATCTTTGTTGTTTTTGGTTTTTAAGGCATGCTTTTTTTGGTGAGAGACATTGGCCCTGAGCTAATATCTGTTGCCAATCTTCTTCTTTTTTTCCCTCCCCAAAGCCCCAGCATGTAGCTGTGTATCCTAATTGTAGGTCTTTCTAGTTCTTCTGTGTGGGATGCTGCCACAGCATGACTTGATGAACGATGTATAGGTCTGTGCCCAGGATCCGAACCAGCAACCCTGGGCCGCTGAAGCAGAGTGCACGAACTCAGTCACTCGGCCATGGGGACGGCCCCCTGTTTTGGCATCTTGGTACCTGAGATCCAGTTTTACTTATAACTACGTTAAAATCTGAATATCAGTTGTGGAGACTTGCTAGCAACAACTGTGCCAGTAAAATCATGGAGTTACAGCCAAGCATTTCAGCAAAGCACAATTAGACATACTGAGAAACATCTCCTAATAACCCAGGTCCATTTCAACTTGAATTCTATTTAAAGTCACGGGACAGAAAGCAAGACATAGCAATTTAATTATTTAATCTAAAAGGTGACAGGCAGCAAGGGTTCTCCTTTATCCTAGGACAACGTCTCTCATACTCATAAGTGACTAAAGGGCAAGGAGTCTTCATGGGTTTTCCCTTTGGTAACCTTTAGAAAAAGGCTAAGGAAAAGCTCTAAGTCGGTTCACTCCCCCTCCCTCTCGCTGCTCTAAAAGGAGTAGTGGAGAAGTGTCATTTCCACAAATCAAGTCCTGACTCAGTGCCAAAATAGTTTAAGGAACCCAAGACAACTTAACAGTTCCTAGGACACTTTTTCTTTTTGATGTTGTTCCCTGTGAAATTATGTTATTACAAAGCATACCCTTTCCCCCCTTTTTTTCTACACTTAAATGAGAAAATACATTTGCTTCTTCTCATTGCAGAAACTTGTAGAGTTACAGGATCTTAGAATTGTATAGGAACATTATAAGTCAGCCAACATTAGAAATCGGCTACTTTAAATTCTTGCTAAAACCTCCTTTTTTTAAAGCTGCCAGTTGATTTAAGGGAAGACAAGAATCTGTGAACGCCTGAACTCTGTTTCATCTCCTACTTCTGTCTTCCTCTGAACTTTGTTTAAATGGCTTTGCCAGGAGGACTTTCCCGGGGTGGGGTTTTGGGCCCGAACACGTGTGAGAATCCATTTGTGCCCTACATCCTTGGGGGTGGTGATTGCAGCAGGGGATTTTTGCCTCGCGGAGGAGGAGAGTACCGACGCATTTTTTTCTGCTCCGCACAGCTGGTAGTTCCCCGCTGACTGGTGTTTATTTTGAAGTCACGTGACAAAGGGGGTTTCTGCCAATGTTTACTCATTACACATTCAAATATGACACACTGATGCCCATTCACAGGATAACTTCAGTGTTGTTACCCAGTTCTCCTGCCAGATGCGGAAAGTTTATCCCCGGAGTGAAAGCTGCTTTCTTTTGCAAATGCAGAAGGTTTTGTGCTCAACAGGCATATTTTAGGATTGTTTCTTTTTTAATATTAAATTCACTTGATTATTTAATTTTTGCATTATTTAAGATGACTGCTTGGCTGATTATATCTGAAATATTCCTTTTTTTTTTTTTTTTTTGAGGAAGATTAGTCCTGAGCTAACATCTGCTGCCAATCCTCCTCTTTTTGCTGAGGAAGACTGACCCTGAGGTGATATCCATGCCCATCTTCTTCTACTTTCTATGTGGGATGCCTACAACAGCATGGCTTGCTAAGCGGTGCCATGTCTGCAACCGGGATCCGAACTGGCGAACCCCGGGCCAATGAAGCAGAACGTGCGAACTTAACTGCTGCGCCACCGGGCCAGCCCCTGAAATATTTCCTAATCAGTCCCACATTCATTAGAGAATAGCTTCATGATACAAGGAAGGAAGGCTCACAACTACTTTATATATTACTATCCTAAAATAAAATGAAACGTTCGGGGCCCCTCGCTGTAGAGGGGTAATACATCTCTGCTGTATTGTATGTGGATGAGACATGTGACTTGCTTTGGCCAGTGGAATGAGAATGACGGTTACTTTCTATCAGAGGCTTTAAGAGACAGTATGGGGGTCCATCCCTCTCAATTTTCACTCTGCTACCTGACTGGCTATATTCCAGATAGAGGCTGCTCAGTCAATTGGGTCCCACTGTAAACACAAAGGAAATCAAAGCCACAGCTGATGTGGAACAGGAGCAAGAAATCAAGCTTTATTCTTGTGAGCCCCTGAGACCTGAAGGCCATTTGTTACTGCCACATAACCTGGCTCATACTGGCCAATGCAGATTGCATATTAGAAAGAGCAGAAAGAACTAAGTTCAAATCCTGGTTCTGCCATTCAATAGTGATGTGAGCTTGGAAATTTCTAAAGCACTAGTGACCTTTACAACTCGAGCCTCAGTTTCTTCAGGGATGGGTACCACAACCATCCCCTCTTGGATCACACAGGATTGGTTATGAGGCTAAAACGACATCGTTTATATTACAGTACACTGAAAAAGACCATGCCCTATGTAAATGTGAGGCACTGTGACAACTGGATTTTCCCTCTTTTAGTGAGTTGCCTGTACTGATCTTCGTCTCTTTTCAACTTTCCAATAAATAAATGTTCTGAAGTGTGTCATCCTCATAAAGTTTTATAAGCAGTCAAGCACAAATACTCATATATACTTGTCTGAGAATGACACTTCTGACTGTAGAGGACCATTCTTTCTAAGCATCCAGCTTTGAGAAAGACACGCATGGAGTAGTGCTGAGGCTCATGGACACTAGCCTGGCCAGGCCAATCAACTTGATTACGTTTTCCAGGTCATGAGCATCTCATATTCTGGCCAAATTTCTTTCACTTTTTGAGAGAACATTATAAAAGATAAGGAATACGAGGAGAATATTAATTTGACTAGGAAGAATTAGATAGCGGAAAGAAAATTAGCTTTAGAATGATATAGACCTGGCACATAGTAGTCACTCAATAAATATTTGTTGACTAAATGAATGAATAAGCTCAAATCTCACCAACAATTTTTAGCTGTATGATCTTGTGCAAGATATTTAACCTCTCTGAGCTTTAGCTTGCTCACTTGCAACACGCAAAGTAATAATCTCTACCACACAGAGCTTTCTAAAAAAGGATTAATGAAGGGGTAGAGGCACAAAGTCTCTCGGAGGGCTTAGTAAAAATTTAATAAGTGTGAGTGTCTAGTTTATTAGCGATGTTATGTCCTGGAGTGGGTGGCCAGTTTATAGAACAAAGACTGGGCTTTTGAGCTTGTTTGCAAGGTTCCATTAATGAAGCTTCCGGATTTCTTCCAAAAAAATCAATAGCGTTTTGATAAGACCAAGCTTTCTTTGCCACAGAAGCAAGACCGTAAGAGTGCACCTGAGGAAAGCATTTAAAATGCTTTTGACACACAAAAGCTTCAAGGGTTCTGCCTTGGAAAAGCTTTCCTAACAAAAGGAACCTCACGGTCTCCCAGGCTCTGGTTTCTAGATTGGTTTTCCACCTCCTCTCATGCACCACTTTTCTCTCTCAGTGCCAGTGTCTGCCTCTATAATACACTGGTGGGTCCTCGAAGGGCCTTTCTGCAGGCGTTCCTCAGCATCAAACTTAGGAACTTTTAGCAGCAACAATAAGGTGGATGGCAAACTTTTAAATGATCCGCATCACAAAGGAAGAAGGAAGGGAAGGAGCCTGTGACATACTTGGTGCTTTTCCCAGTGTTGATCATTCCTCTAATCCTTGCAGCAGCCCTGTGAAGAAGGTAGCTTTATTCATTTTTTGCAATGGTGATTTTAAAACAGGGATATTAAGGTACAAAGAGGCTCAGGAACCTGCCCAAAGTGACATAAGCAGTAAGTGGTGTAGCTGGAAATTGAACGCAAGTCTGTTTCATCCCAGAACCATGTTCTTTTCCTCACATTACCCTGCCTTCCTGTTTACTGGCTTTTCATTTCCTCAACGCACGATGCAGCGAAGAAATCCGCCAGCATGATGTGTTGTGGAGAGCGCCTTGGAGCCAGGGGACCCAGGATCCCATACTGATTATGCCATTTACTAACTATGTGGTCTTGGGCAGGTTACTTATCATCCCTGAATCTCAGGTCCTTCATTTGTAAAAAGAGAAGAGTCACTCCTTTTAGGCAACGTCAGTGTGAGAACTAGAGACAATGTAAGTGGAAGGAGCGTCTGGCATCCAGGAGACATTCAATCACTGAAAGCTGCCGATGTTATTGTTACTGCTATCCTCAACAACCAAGTTCCAGAACAGGATGGTTGACTCTACAGAGCTGTACCCGACAAGCGTCAAATGGGTGAGACCAACACCATGCGCATCAACAGGAGGCACAAGGAGATGGTTTCTTCCTCGAATAACTGGAACAAGATTGAAGCACTGACAGTCACTAGACTACAAATTCCACAGTGGTAGGAATGGGGCCTGCTTTTCCTTAGCATTGTCTTTCTAGGACCGTGGACAATAGATCTGAGCACACAGTCAGTGTTCGATGAAAGTGTGCTCAATAAATGAATGAAAGTTGGTCCTTAAGGGAACGATTTTGAAGCGGCATGAAGGAGACTGGAGGGAATGTAAACGGTGATTTAAAAAGGTGGGATGGTCAGAAAACTTACAGCATTTACGGGAAACAGAAAGTAAAATGAGAAATGGAAGAGAAACAGCAAGATGGGTTAGTGCTATAAGACTTTGGCTCCAGTTGATAGTAGAAGTCACATTGTGGAGGTAAAAGCAACAGACCAGAGAGGCTGTGGGTGTAGACATTTATGGATAATCCGTAAGCATAAAGCACTGTCCAGGCCCCCTGGAGACACAGAGATGAAACTTCCTTCAACTGCTTCTCTTAACACTGAAACGTCCCTCATGAACCTTAATACCAGGTGTAGAGTTAACATCTGAGTGATGGGTGTAATCTCACTGGCCAGTTTTGTATGTGGACCTTGGGGACCCCCTCCCGTGACGTCTCCTGAATCCCGTCAATTCCTCTCCTGCACCCAAATGCCATCCTGAGGAATAAAAGGGGAGCTGAGAGACCTGGGGCCTGGTCTTGATCCGAATACTACTGAGTGACCTAAACCGACTGTTTACATTCTACGATCAAATGAGATTATGAGACTGGACTAAAATTTGCTTTGATTTTTTTCCTTCTTCCAGCAGCATGGGGTCTTGTGAGGAAGAAGAGAGAAATTGTGAGCTAAATAAGGAGGAGTTTTAGAACAAATGTTCTCCACGTATCTGAGGATGGCATTAGCAATTTTATGACCTACCATGCAAGTACTTAAATACAGCCACGTGTTCTGAGAAATGCGTCGTTAGGCAATTTCGTCGTTGTGAGAACATCATAAAATGTACTTACACAAACCTAGATAGTATAGCCAACTACACACCTAGGCTATACTCATTTCATGGGACCACTGTCTTACGTGCGGTCCACCATTGACTGAAACGTCATAATGTGACGCATGGCTGTAACTATAATGTAAGGTAGAAAGTGATAAACACGGAGTACATAAGTGCTGTGGGGATTTGGAAGAAGTATTTCAGCTAATTCAGGAAAAGCTTTGCGGAGGAGATAGAATTTTGTGAAGGAGGAGGAGATAGAGCTGTTTTTCTCTCCAACATTTGATTTTGAAAAATTTAAAACATACAGAAAAATGGAAAGAACCAGAAAATGAACACCCATATACCCTTCAACGAGATTCAACGTTTAGTAACATCTTGGTATATTTGCTTTCCCACCATGGATAAGAAATATAGGCATGGAGCCGGCCCCGTGGCCTAGTGGTTAAGTTCGGTGTGCTCCACTTCGGCATCCTGGGTTCGGTTCCTGACCGTGGACATACACCGCTTGTCTGCATATGTATGTGTGTACATATAATGTACATGTTATATATTTTTCAGAACCGTTTGAGAGTAAGTTGCAGGCATCATGGCACTTCGTTCCTAAATACTTCAGCGCGCACCTCTTAAGAACAAGGACTTTCTCCAAATAACCACAACATCACTACCACTGAAGAAAATGAGGAATCATGACTGAGCTGGGCTTTGGAGGAAAGGCAGGTTTTGGATTTTTGATGACTAGTGACAGGCGTCTTGGGCAGAGGACACAGGGTGAGCCCAAGCCCAGATGTAGAGGTCTATTTTCATCTCTTCATTTGACGGGAAACCGCTCCTAGACCAGAAAGCTGAAGTGATTTGCTGAAGGCCACAAAGGTAGTTTGGAAAAAGCTGGAACCAGAAGCCACATTTCCTGATTCCTTCTGCATGGCTTTCCACCACACTCCTCTTCCTGGCATGGCATTAAATTTAGAACACGGCACTTTTGGTTTCTACACAGGGACACCTTTAAATCAGTTTCAGTTAAAAAAGCTTTTCAGAAAGCACCTTTCTGTGTAGGTTTCCAAGACGTTGCAATCTGATTCCTGCCAGCTCTCCTGGAAGAACAAGGTTTAAACAGGTGAAGAAATAGAAATAGGGATGACTAACTGCACAATAAGTCATGGAAAAAGCCAGGAGTCACGTCCCAGGTTCCCGGGAGAAAGCAGGTCTGTAACCTGTGCGGGCCTGTCTCTACCTTCTTACCCCACAGGCTCGAAGGCCTGAGTGTCTCTTCCCCTCCCTCTGCTTCCCGTGGCAGAAAAAGAGAGGCCAGCAGAGGCAGGGAGACTGCTCGGCTGTGACTCGGGATGCTTGAGTCCTGTCCTGCCTCCACTTTTCATTATTGGTGTGACTTTAGACAATGGTTCTCAATCAGGGGTGATTTTGACCCTTAGGGGACGTTTGGCCACATCTGTAGACATTTTTGGTCTTTGTAACTGTGAGGATGCTAGTGGTATCTAGTTGTCAGAGGCCAGAGATGTTGCTAAACATCCTACAAGGCACAGGACAGTCCCCACAACAAGACTTACTCTGTCCCAAGTGTCAGAGCTGAAGTTAAGACACTCTGTTTTAGACCAATCACTCCTTTTCTTCAGGCCTTAATATCCTCATTTTGAAATGGGGACATTTGGGTTAGCTCAGAGGTTTTCCATCTTGAGGGTGTTTAAGAATCTCCTGAGAAGGTTGTTAAAAAAGGCAAGTTTCTGGCCCCCTCTTCGGGCTTCCATAGTCGTTCCCCAGAGCCACGCCTTGAAAAAGGCTGCACTGGATAGTTTTTAAGATCCTTCGCAGCTGCCCTGTTTTCCAATTCTAAAAATGTAGATGAGTAACAAGTGTGCTTAGGGTTCCTGCCTGAGCACAGGATGCATATGGAAACAGATGGTAATCCTCCTTAAAATCTCCTCACACGGACATATACCTCCGCACCCATGGGCTGCACAGAGTGGTCAGGTGTGTATGTGGTGAGACTTGAGGCCGACTCCTTTCACCCTTTCTCAGAAGCCTGTGAGCCCAGCAGTACCTGGGGTGGATAATTCTGTAGACTTGTGACAGCACCAGTTGTTCTGGAACAGCTGATGTGACAGAATAGCAGGAGACAACACACACTTTAAATTCAGGCATCAAGTCTCGGAGCATCTTCTTTTTAGGTAAGGCTATTCGTAGCACAAGGCCATCACCTGGCATTTTCAAGCTTGTAGGAATTAGTTTACAGGCACCATCAAAGAAGCTGTAGACATGTCTGTCTGTTTATTGTAGAGTTTGAACCATATGTTATTTTGGGGGAAGGGCAACGTTGGGTGTGTTGCTGCTGTTGGCAAAACCATGACTCCAAGTATACTCATAGCCACCAATTATTGAGGATCTTCCATGTGTCAGATGCTTGCGCTACATCGTTTAGCTCTCCTGGAGCACCGCAAGGAAGAAATTACTATTTTCATTTTTCAGATGAGGAGACAAAGATTCGGAGACATTTAGTAACTTGCCCAAGATCACACTGTTAGTAAATGGCAGAGTCCGCTTGTCAACCCAGGACTGCTTGATTCCAAAGCTCATCCTCTGCCACCAATGCTGACTTCCTCCTGTGAGGACTAGAGGGGACCCCAGAAGGCCAGAGACAAGAGAAGCAGGAGACCACCAGCCACAAACATCTCCACATGTGGCTTGTCCCCAAACAGCTACATTTGTGTGTTCCTGGGCTTGATCTTTGCTTGGAACTTATGTGGTTATATTGGAGTAAGGTGCAATGCCTAGTTATTTCATCATTCCTTAAGTATCTGAACTTCTCCCCCGAGATTAATGTCTTCTAAGCTAGGAGGATTTTTTTTTTAAAACATGTTTTATGTAGATGGATTCATTTTTCTAAGTTTTCATATGAGAACTACTGAACTAAAATTGCTGGGAGTAGAGTTGAGGGTTGTTTTGGGATTTTTGATTTATCAGCGTCACAGTTTTCACTGGTAGGATCACTATTCTTTCTCTTGGTGGAGATATTTTCTCCAGAAGGCTTCAGTCCAAATGCAAACACGTTACCTGGAAGCAGTGACACAGTGAGTCATTGCCTCTGCCAACCTGCTGACGTGCTTGGGGATGTGATTATGTCTTGAGAGAAAGAAACTTACAATAGGTACGAGTTGATATGAAGATACGTTTGGGAGAAATTGATCCACCCTACCCACCGTATGGAGACAGAGTCTGGGTGGTTCTTCAGTGGGAAGTTCTAGGTCATCTTTTGGTACCCTTGGTACTGAGAAAAATAGGGAATAGATTTTGCAAAAGCTAAGGTAAATACTGAAGGGGTTGATTAGAAGGAGGTGCCAAAGGTGAATTTCTTTTATTTTATTAAAGTAAGTCGATGGTAAGGATACTACAATGTTTTTTAAATAGATTTAACACTAAAATTATAATTATATCAGCAGTTTATTAGATGCATTTAAAAAAGAAATGGAAATCACAGCCTTTAATATGGTTTTGCCACTAAAACGATAATAGCTTGTTTGACATGTTTTCTCATTGGAATGCTCATTCTCTGCGCACAAGTGTGTTCACAGTTGTCTTTTTAGCTAAAACAGTAAGTGCTGGATCTTTGTTATTTTCTTTCTAGCATTTAGAGTCTTTTAACTAAGAGTTCATCTCCTTCTTTTTCTAGATTCCCTGCCACTTTGTTCATATCTCTACGGTAGCACTTACCATGTTTTATTGCAATTTATCTGCTATGCATTTGCCTCATGATACAGTGAGAAGCACCTAAGGAGCAGAAACTGAGTTTCATTCATTTTTGTGTACCCACTGGATGGCGTGGAGGAAGCGTTTCATAAATGTATCAGATGAAAAAATAAATATATTTTCTTCCCAGTATAAGCCAAGTCTTGCTTCAGTAGGCTCTCATTGACCATAAACTTATTAGAAATATAAATAGAGACGTTTTCTTTTTGTATAGGAAGGCAATACTATTGATCTGCTGTTGCTTTGAAATGACAGCGTGGAAGGAGCGACTTACTAGGAGCAGTGATGCAGTGGGAGAGGTCAAGGCACACGTTTAACCCAGGTTTCTTACAGTCAAACATATTTCAGTACCTTTTACTATTTTTGCTTTACTAGACATTTAATTTTCATGTATATCTTTATTTCTGAAGATAAAGACAAAATGTGTTTATTGTAGAAAACAGAAAATACAGACATGCGTCAGGGTTCTTTGCTTATAAGTAGAAGAAACCAACAAGAGTTAATTTAGCCAAGAAAAGAAAATTTATTGAAAGGATATAAGGAAGCTTCTAGAATGGACAGGAGGCCAGAGAACCAGTTTAGAAATAGGACAAGAAGGGCATCTAGGCATTGATGTAGGAGGAACTTGATTGCTTAGTTCAGATGCCACTATAGGATTGAATGAAGCCTGACATTCTTCTGTCCCACTGTGACTCAGCTAAAACGTCTTATCAGCTCATCTTAGTACGCATGCAAGGTCCTTGGCTTATACTAGGCTGGTGAGCGAAAGGACCTGGCCAAGGAACCACGAGAGACCCTCTTCAGCTTCCCTAACAGGGAGCAAAGAACCTCAATTATTATTCCAAGTTACATCATGAGGGAGAGGTGATTTTCCAAAAGGAAATTGGGGGTACTAGTGGAGAGCAAGAATGAATGCTGGTAGAGAAAAAAGACACTTATTTAAACTATAATTATGCCACCATGTGAAGTCGATGTTTTTGTTTTCTTTCCAAATTTTATTCTAATCATAATGATAAGAGCCAGATTAGGATCTTACTTTATATAGTTTTACATGTCACTTTTTAAAAACTTTAATATATGTCATGAGCATTTCCCCATTAACCATACTTCAGAAGCACCTTTTCCAGTAGTGGTATAAAATTTCATCGTTTGGCCATTCCAATGTCCAATATCCAAAATGTCCATACTCTCTAGAAAGGCATTTTCAGCTTTCTACCATTGTAACACAACGACAAAGTGACAGGGAAGAACACTATGGGCTTTGGTGTCCTGGAGAAGTGTATTTAAATTCCAGCTTTATCATTCTCTAGTTAGGTGCTCTTAGGTAAACAAGATAACCTCTGAGTCCCAGTTCCTCATTCTAAAGTGGGGAACTAATAAGTCCCTTACAGATTTGGACATGCTGAGTTTGAAGTGATTGTGCGATATCCAAGTATATACAGATGGAGGGAGAGTTCTAGACTGAAAGTGTAGATTTAAAAAAAAAAATCTATTTTTCAGAGGACATTTGAAGTCTTAGAAGGAGATGAAATCAGCCAGGAAGAGAGAGTAGAGAGAAAGGCAGGGAGCGAAGGATTCGAAGTGAGCTGGGCCCACCAATATTTAGTGGGAGGGGGAGGCAAAGTGCAAAAGCCACGTGATGAAGAAGAGATGGTAGAGGGATGAAACGAGAAGCATGGAAATAGTGTGGAGAAGCGGAGGGAAATGTCTGCAGAAGAGAACAGAGACAGAGTGGTCAGAGAGGTATAGTAAAAAGAAGAGACGGTTGGGGGTCAAGAATGGAGGAAGGAGAGATGCTGTCCAATGCAGCAGTGAGGGGCACTAAGGCAAACACTGAAAACGACCATTTGACTGGGTGACTAGGAGGCCTTTTGTCTCCTCGGCTGGAACAGTTTCCATGCAGTGGAGGGTCAGAAGCTACAGAAGGATGCACAAGAATTGTGGAGTGTACTTTTAAAAGGTTTGTATAAACAAGGAAGGAGAGGGGTGAAGAGAGAAGCTGGAGGGAATCAAGGGAGGTTTTTTCTTTTTAAATATGTAAGAGACTTGAACAAGGCTGAGGGAAAGAAGATGGTCAAGAGGGAGAAGATACAGGCACAGGAAAGAAGGGGAGTCCAGTCATTTGGGCATTTCTTCATTGATTTATTTGTTCAACAAATGAGAATAAAGTGCCTCCTATGCGCAAAGAGCCATTCCATGGATACAGCAATGGTCAGGCAGTTTAGGTTGCTGCTTTCATTGGGGGGGTATGTTATACTTGGAGAAAAAGACAGTAAACCATGATGACAACACAATAACACCATCACGAGCATAACTCAGGGAGCAAATATTTGAGAATAAAAACTGTATACCGAGCATCAAAATAGATTCACTGTTTTGTAACGAGTGGTTACTTTGGATCAGATGTTCAGGAGTGGGCTAAGGAGGCAATATTGAATCTGAGGCTCATATGACAAGAAGGAGACAGTTATGCAAAGATCAGCAGGAAGAGATTTCAAGTCCGAGGAAGGGATAGTGCAATGGATGAGCTCGGCATGTCTGGCGCAACAAGAAGGTTGGAGTAACAGAGATGGGGAAGAGTTGGAGATGTGCTCAGAAAGGAAGGCTGAGGCTAGATACTGAAGGACACTGGAGGCCACGGTTTTATTCTAGGTGGGATTAGAAGCCACCCACCGCAAGACAGTAATATGATTACATTTATGTTTCAAAAGGATCATTCTGGCTGCTGTTAAAATATAATTTAGTGGGGAGGAGCAGAAGATGGGAACAGGTTAAGAAGTTATAGCCAGAGTCAAAACAAGAGATGGGGTGGCTTGGACTACAGTGGAGATGACAAGAAATGGATGGAATGAGGCCATATTTTGGAACAGAGCCAAAGGACATGCTGATGGAATGGACATGGAGAGGTGGTGTGTGAGGAAATGAGGAACCAATAAAGGCTCTTTGCTGGAGGACTTGAGTGGATGGTGGGTTATTTTATTGAGGTGGAGAAGAGTAGGGTGTATGTCTAACCAAGTCAATTTACCTCAATAAAGCTGAAATAAAAAAAAAGAGTTCTGCCCTGGACGTGATAAGAGGATGACTGGTGGAGAGATTAGTTGAAGGAATATTTCTTACCTACCTTATCTCTAGCTTTTTAATTACAGTTGTTTTCCCAAGGCTCCAAGGTACTGAAAGCATGTAAAAGCCATTTGGAGTATCTACTTTTTGGCCTCGCCCACTGTTTCCTGTGCTCCTTTGTCCATCCTTCTGCTCCCTGGTTCCATACGCTGGCTTCTGACCCCGGTTCTGGAAAATCACGTGTCCTTTCTCTAATTTGTTACTCAGGTCCCCATCTGAATCTCTGCTCTGCATACTTCCTTGATCTCATCATTGGCTTCAACTTCAACATCTTCCATCAGGTATTACCAGGTGTTCCACACCCGCTTTCCCCATTCTACAGGCCCAGACCAAAAGAGCCTTTGCTCTCCAGCATCTCCTGCCCCCCAACCTATTTGAGGAGAATTCAGTTATTTATAATCTGTTAAATTACTAGGTAAATTCAGCCAATAGTTGACACATTCTGTTATTATTATTCTTAAGAAAATTCTCCTTAGTAACCAGTACCAGTTTAAACCAGTTCCTTGCTAGGATACTTATAAAAATGTCTAGATTTAGGTATTTATTGAACTGGTACACTTGATATCACCATATTCTAAGCCACTATCTTCTCTTATTTAAGCTTCTGAAAAATCTCCTAACTGGTCTGTCTTTGTCCAGCCAATTCATTCTCCACAACATAACCAGGGGAATTTCTACAACATAAACTTGATCCTAGCAGCCCCCTGCTTGCAAGATTTTAGTGGCTCTCCATTATCTTTAGGATAAAACCTGCTAATCCTTGACAGAGACGCTGGAGATCTCCAAATGCTCCATGCGCTTCCCACATTTTCTAGCCTGTGTTGCAGTTAGTTGGGTCTTTGTGACTAGTTCTGGACATCAACAGATGCATGTGTCTCTTTGGAGCCAAAGCATTTAAGAGCTGGTGTGCCACCATTACACCCTCTCTTCACCTGTTGTAGTGACCCTGAAAGCCATACGTTGGGATGGCAACATCCAAAGACGGTGGGACGCTGAGTGTTTGAGTTACCCCATGGAGAAGAACTGCCCTGGAATGTGATGTGACCTGCATTAGAATTTACTTGGCAGAAATAAATCTTTGTTGCTTAAGCCACTGAGCTTTAGCGTTTTATTTCTGCAGCCCGGCCTCGCCTACTGGATTAATGCATCTGGTGAGCACAGCCCTGCGGGCTCTAACTCCAGCCCATCTCTCCAATGTGTTCACCTCCCTAGGCATGTGGGACTCCTTTCACTTCCTCCAAAGTATCGTGCTTTCGCTTGCCTTTGGTCATTTCCCATTTGCTGGGCAATGTCTGCCTCTTCCTCCTCCTCCTTCCAGCATACGCACTTTGGCTAAATCTTACTCATCCTTCAGGTCACAAGCTAACCATCACTTCCTCAGGGAAGCCGCCATAACTTCCTTCATCTCGCTCATTGCACATCACTGCAATTACTTACATTTAAACAGATCTGTCAGCCTGCTAAGCTATAAGCTTTGCCAGGGTGCAGACACTGTCCTTCTTAGGCACCACCATAATTGCTGACCCCTCCATAGTGCCTGACATTTTAGTAAGGGCTCAGTAAATATTTGTTAATGATGGAATGATTGAATGAATAGTGGTTGTTAGTGCCACGGAGTTGATTCCGACTCCTATACAGCAGCAGAATCTTGCTCGATTTTTTTGTGCCCTCTTCTTATAGGGCTTTCATGGTCAATTTCTTGAAAATGGGTGGCTTTCTTCCTAGTCTGTCTTAGTCTGAAAGCTCCACTGAAACCTGTCCATCATGGGTGACTCTGCTGGTATTTGAAATACCCGTGGTCTAGCTTTCAGCATCATAGTGACATACAGCAGCCACAGTATGACAAGAGACAGAACTGTAGTGTAGTTCCCTGACCAGGAAACCAACCTGGGCCTCAGCGGTGAAAGTGGAGAATCTTAACCAGTAGACCACCAGGGCTGGCTGAATGAATGATTAGCAGGAGATAAACAAAGGTGAACAGGATAGAGATTACACAAAAAGGAGATGTTGTAACATAGAGGACCCAGCTTATGCAGAAATGGGGCTTGACCCTAGGTCAGAGCATCCTGAGTAGCCATGTAAAATGCTGATTCCAACTGCACCTTCTCATCGACCCTCTGTGATACCACCTGAATTCTTTGAATACAAATGAAATCTTTCCTCATTGAAAATCCCTGGTGGCTTTCTATAGCATGTGGGGTAAGGTTCAAATGCCCAGCATGGCATCTGAGTCAGTCAGACCAGACCGGCCCCTACTTGTCCTCATCTCCCAGCACCTCCTCCGTCCATCCGCATGAGCACTCTCCTTCAGTTAAAGCAAAGACCTCATCCTCTTGGAAATATGTGCAGAGCTCGCACCTTGCCACCCAGCCACCTCGTCCTCATATTTTAAGACTCAGCTTAAATGTCACATCCTCTGTAAAGATGGTTTTAAGTCCCCTAGTGTCAGCCAATCAGCATTTTGGGCTCCAGTAATGGCGTGTCTTTATGTAACCTTTAGAGCATCATTATTTATGTGTGTGTCCCTCCCACTAAGAGGTGAGCTCCTCTGGCTGGGGGCTGTGCGTAACTTACTCATCTTCTACTTCCTATTACAGTGCCCAGCCAAAAGGGAAGCTCTCTGAATGCTTATTGAATGAATGCATGAAGGAAGGAAGGGACAAGAACCAAGTTGGAATATTCCAATGGATGTGATTTCTAGTTTCACTGTTGGTTTTAAAATATTTTCTTTTCTTGAGTGAGTGTATACAGAAGGGAGTAGAGGTCGCATAGGGGAAAAAATAGCTTCTTTTAAAAGTCTATTTTCCACTTTTACATTTTCTCTTAGGACCAACAAGAGACTAAGAAGTCTCTAAATAATATGGACAACATATTTTATTTATTTATTTATTTAATTTTATATTTTTAAAGATTGGTCCTGAACTAACATCTGTTGCCAATCTTTTTTTTTCTTCTTCTTCTCCCCAAAGCCCCCCAGTACATAGTTGTATATTCTAGTTGTAGGTCCTTCTGGCTATTCTACGTTGGGTGCTGTCTCAGCATGGCCTGATGAGTGAGCTAGATCTGCGCCCAGGATCTGAACTGGTGAACCCTGGGCCGCCGAAGTGGAGTACGAGAATTTAACCGCTCACCATGGGGCCGCCCCTGGACAGCATATTTTATATTCCATGGCTATTTATGGTTTAGTAGCAAAATCTTTATCCAGAATGCACATCCTTTGGATTTCTGAGAAATAGAAAATAGCTTTTCCCTATTACCTTATAATTAAGGTTCTGCGTATATTTTTAAATCTGAGCTTTTCTTTTAAAAGTTTCTTTCCTTCCTGGGACACATAGGCTTAACATTTTTTCTATGTTGGGAGTGAGGGCAGTTTAATTTACATTTATCTTTCCTTCTAGTTTGAAGTGTTTTTTGAATTGTTCTTATGTTTTATTTTTTATAGTCATTCAGCCTCGAGGCCTGGGAAAATCCCATTTCCCCTTCTCTGTTGAGGATACGATTGTGAAAGGTTATTAGTCTTGAGAACTCTCCAAGATTGCGTCACTGGCCCGGGATGCTAGACCAATAAAAACCCCACATGGCTCAGTGGATTCACTTCTTAGGAAGAACATACTGAAATGCTTGCCTAAACACCCAGTGCTCAGTCTGTTTTGCTTATATGGTGCGTCTGTCTCCCAGCCCTGTTGACTGAGTGACGAACAACTTCCTTCTCCCCTCTCCACCCCAAGGAGCTGGCAAGGTTTTGAAAAGGGGCGGCTCAAACATTGGAGCGGACAGTCCAGAAATAAATCATGCTTCGAAGCACACCATGTGGAGCTCAGGATCTTCAGTTGGGGGAAGGAGCCTGAGAATTTTTTGAAGGAGACATTCTTACTCCTTTCAGATCAGTTTAGAAATTCAGCCGGATCACAACAAAACAGATGTAAAGATGTCAGTAGGCGTGGAAGTTGGCTGGTTTCAGTTCTGTGTGGTCCAGAACTGTCAAACTTGACACCTTCCCTTTAACCCAGCTAAAAGATTCCTAACGTCACCTCCAGGACTGTCAAGAACAATTTGTGTGTGTATGTGTGTGTATGTTCTGTATATACGCATTTTTATCCCACAGGGACAATTGTGTTTTGGCTTATGGGGTTGGTCTGTTTTCCTCTGTCAGGTGACCATGGATTTTGTGGTACTCAGCATGCCTTTTGTCTAAGGCATTGACACCTTAATGAAAAACAAAAGGTAGATTCATCAAAAGAGACAAGATTACTGGAATCATAAATGGAGAACATCAGAGAGGCTGGCAACAATAATAATAATAAATTGCAGCTATTGTCCACAGAAACTTGCTTTTCTCAGGTACTTTTGATAATTACCTGTCAATGTTTCGGTTTCAACACCGGCTCCTTGAATTGATGGACTCTATGTATACTGCATGAAATTCTTGTGTTTGCCTGTTGAAGTGCGTTCCATTCCCAGGCATGAATATGGTGGAGGGTATTTTATTTTTCCACGAGGTGAAAGTGGCATTGTTGAAGCTGACACATGTAAGCATTGCTTTCTGGTTGAAGGGACGCAAAACAAAGCAACAAAGAAACATCAGCCTTAATAGAGAAGCAAAAGGAGAGTGCGGTGGCTTGGATGGTTTGGGGGTGAGTTGTGTTTGTGTCTCCAGCAGAAAGGCATTTGTTTCTCTCTCTGAGGACCTTTGTTCCAGCCTCTCTGAGGTTGTCTAGCTCAAGTGATGTCTAACTTGCTATCTCTGTCGGGTGACGTGTTGAAGTTTCAATAAAATATCACTACAAGCAAGAACAGGGCAGATGGGGAAAACGGAGTCAGTGAAGATCTATCTTAGGAATGTAGGAAATTTGGAGATTATCGTTTGTCTTTGTTTAAAGAATGTCCTAATATAACTGACTGAATTTAATAAAGCTACAAACATCTAAAGAGAATGGATGTTCCATTGGTTCAGTTCTTCTCTCTGGTTTAATTCATGGAGAGAGAAGTGGGGGGACTGGTTGCACAGGACCACGTGGCAGGGAATTCGCACATTTCTATCAGAACAGGAGACGACTCCAGATCAGGAGATAGGTGTCGTGGCATCAGTTGTGCTACTCTGTGACTTGGGACAACCAGTCTGTCTACTCTGAGCCTCAAATTCCTTATTTGTTAAATGAGAAAGTTGGGCCAGATCCTATCCAACTCTAAAATTTATTTTTTTAAATCTTAGTATTCCTACCTCTTCACAGCATCTGACATAAAACTTGGGATCAACCAGTGTTTATTAAATGAATAAACAAATGAATGAGGGCTTCCCTTACAGATAATTTACCCTGTTCAGTCTGTTAGATGGGTGGATTTCAGAACTGCAAGGGTTATTGGTAAGCATTTACACGTTTACACATTGCACAGTTAATAAACGTACTTTTTCCGATTTCTTACTGTGTGTGGAAGGCAGCCTCTAAGATGGCTCTAGTGAGCACCACCTGCTAGTGCTCACACCCTCGTGCAACCCCTCCCCACTGAGTGTGGGCTGGACATGTTGACTCACTTCTAACAAGTTAATACACACAGCAGGAGTGAGGGTTTGTTCCGAGACTAGGTTTCCACAAAACCCTGACTTCTGTTTTGTCTCTCTCTTTCTCTCTCTCTCTCTCAGCTTTGCCCTGGAGGCAGCCAGCTGCCATGTTGTGAGCTGCCCTATGTAGAGGCCCCCATGGCAGAGAACTGAGGTCTCCAGACAACGTCCAGCAGACCTGAGGCTGCCATAGTGACGTGAGTGAGCTTGGAAGCGGATCCCTCCCCAGTTGAGCCTTAAAATGACTACAGCCCTGGAGGGTGCCTCGACTACAGCCTCAACTATGAGAGTGACTCTCAACCAGGCCCAAATTTCTTTTTTTTTTTTTTTTGAGGAAGGTTAGCTCTGAGCTAACATCCACCGTCAATCCTCCTCTTTTTGCTGAGGAATACTGGTCCTGAGCTAACATGTGTGCCCATCTTCCTCTGCTTTGTATGTGGGATGCCTGCCACATCATGGCGTGCCAAGCGGTGCCGTGTCTGCACCCGGGATCCGAACCAGCAAACCCTGGGCCACCGAAGCAGAATGTGCGAACTTAACCGCTGCACCACCGGACTGGCCCCAGGCCCAGATTTCTGACTCACAGAAACTGTATTTTAAATGTTTGATGATTTAAAATGATAAGTTTTGAGGTAGTTTGTTACATAGCAGTAGATGAGTAATAGACGATGTTACAAAAAGAACCCTAGTCAGACAGGTAATTTAAAGTGCATATAATCTAAATAAGAGATACAACTAATATAGCAATAACTGTTTTGCACAACTGTAACAGTAATAATAACCAATTCCTACACAGAGCTTACAATGTGCCCCAAACTGATATATATACCTGGATATATATACACATATATAAATATATACACACATATGAATAAATACATGTATTCAAATATATATATATAAATGTATATATATTAACCCATTCATTCCTCACAACAACACTGTGACATGACTATCCCCATTTTACAGATGAAGAAATGGAGTCACCAGAAAGATTAAGTAAGTTGCTCAGGGTCACACAGCTAGTACAGGTAGGAAATGGTAGACCGAAAGCTAGAACCCAATTTCCAGATGGCTTGCTCGTTACCACTGTGCTGTAGGGTACCCACAAATGAGATAAGGAAGTATCATGAAATGATAAGTTCTAAAGGCAGGATTACATGCACTTTGAGGGATAAGGACAGGATTTTATGGGGAAGGTGGATTGTGAGACAGGCAGGCTTAAGCACATTTAGATAGAAGCAGGATATAAGCAGAATCCCCGTTGCAATGCATCGAATGTTTCTGTTCTTCCAAAATTCCTTTTCTATTTTGCTAATTGTATAGATACTGCTAAAATTGCTGCTACGTTCCCTCTTTGGGGCAGCATTTCTTTATTTACTGGTGCCAGCAATGTGGACACACTGCTCACTATTCAGTTCAACCTAGCTGGCACGGACCCGAAATCAGCAGCGGGCAGAGGACAGGCTGCAACTTCCCATTTTCTTGCTGGGTGCGGGCTGCCTGCTAGAGAGGTTTCAAGGCTCCCATTCCACAATCTGGGATCTAAAGAGTTCGACTCAGATGCAGAGTCTCATTTTCAGAGGTGTTACATTTGCATAATTTTACAGCTGGGGATATCCGAGCTAAGGTAAATCAAATAAGTTTGTGCCTCTGCACAAATAAAAGCTTGCTCCCTTTCCCCAGGCTCCCATCATCCTCTTATAACCATTCCTCGGGTTCTGGCTCTTTCTCAGACCTCCTTTCCATATTGCATCTCATGCTCAGAAATAACTTCGGCTCTGCAGCCATTGTGCTCCGCCCACCTCTGTGTGCCTTCCCCAGGAATATAAGCTGTGGCTGTGGTGCCGGAGAGGGCAGGAGCCTCGGTCGTAGGTGGCTGGGCTCCCATCTTCTTTCTGTACCATCAGAAGCCAAGTGACCGTTGTCTCCTGCCTGGCCAGGGGTGGCAGCCTCCTAACTGTCTCCTTACACTCGTTCCCACCTCCACTTTTCTTGTCCACACAATGGACAGAATAATCACTGAAAACAATTAATTTAGTATTTTTATTTTAAACACAATGCATGGAGGCCAGCCCGGTGCCACAGTGGTTAAGTTCGCATGTTCCACATGCAATGTATGAATCTAGTTAAAAAAAGAGAGACAAGTTCAAAAGTGGGTGCAATGAAAGATCTCTGTCCTAAGTCAGCCCTCTAGTTCCCAAGGACCTCTTCCAATAGGCAACAACATTCACCAGTTCATTGTAGATTTTTCAGAAATAGTCTACATATATACATATATGTATAAGAGATATGCATACATATATATATATATTTTTTTTTTTTTGAGGAAGATTAGCCCTGAGCTAACATCTGCTGCCAATCCTCCTCTTTTTGCTGAGGAAGACTGACCCTGAGGTGATATCCATGCCCATCTTCCTCTACTTTATATGTGGGACGCCTACCACAGCATGGCGTGCCAAGCAGTGCCATGTCAGCACCCAGGATCCGAACCTGCGAACCCCGGGCCACCAAGCAGAACGTGTGAACTTAACTGCTGGTCCAATATACATATAAATTTTTGATGAAATTTTTCTTCTATATATGAATGCTTTTAGTATATAAATTCGATCATGACGTACAACAGAAACTCTCCATCAACCTTAGGAAAGTATCCAAAATTTTTAACATGGCCTTCAAGCCATGTGTGATCTGGCCCTTCCCTGACTGTGCAACCTTGTCTCAAGCCATTCTCCTCTTTATCTTCTGTTTTTCACATGAGACTTATATCAGATGGTCAAACATCTAATCTACCCCCCTAAGGTTCTCTGCACATGCTTTGTCTTTGATTAGAACAGCTTTTTGTCTGGAATGGAAATGTGCCTCTTCCACATAGATCCCATCTACACTTAGGAGCCATATGGTTTGGATGAAACCTACCCTAGGGTCCAAGAATATACGAATCCCATTCTTCTTACTAAAATGGTTGGTTCAGGTAAGCAAGACCTAAGTCACTCAGGAGACAACCACCAGTTAGAAGGATTGGTTTGGGGTAGCCTAATTAGCATAAAGAGGGAACGCTCTCTTTCTCTCTGTGCATGTGAAGAAAGAAACTCTAGTAATTGTTGGTAGACATTATCATGATAGAAACCAAGAGACTGAAACCAGCACATAAATTTTGGCAGGATGGTTAGGATCTCAGAGAAACAAAGCCAGAGGCTTGATCAAACTGTGCCTGAAGCTATTACAATACATACTTTTTAGTGTTTTAAGGAAATTTACATTGGGTTTTATTTGAGTTGCAGACAACTTAAGGCATCCTGATACACCCCTCCTTCCCCACAAGCAACTTCTTCTATCTGGCTAATTCTTACCCAGTCTCCAAACCTCTTAAATGTTACTTCCTCAGAGAGGCTTTTCTGACTTTCCCAGACTAGGCTGGGTTTTCCTTTCATGTGTTTTCCTTGCATTGAGGACTCTTCCTCCCACATACTTGTCACAATTGTAATGAAAGATGACTTTTTAATGTCCCTCTCCCCCAGGGGACTATAAATTAAATGAAGTCAGAGCTATGTCTGTCTGGTGCACTGCTCTGGCCCCAGGTTCTGGCACACACCTCACACCAGTTAACTGCTCGATAAACATTTGTTGGATGCAAAAGTGAATGAATGGTAGGATATATTATGGATAACTTGATCATTCACAATGATTTTTAAAGTTAATGGTATTCCCATAGATTAACCTATAATTGTTTTCTTTTTTTTTGAGGAAGTTTAGCCCTGAGCTAACTGCTGCCAATTCTCCTCTTTTTGCTGAGGAAGACTGGCCCTGAACTAACATCCATGCTTATCTTCCTCTACTTTATATATGGGACACCTACCACAGCATGGCTTTTGCCAAGCAGTGCCATGTCTGCATCCGGGATCCCGACTGGCAAACCTCGGGCAGCCGAGAAGCGGCATGTGCGAACCTGACCGCTGCGCCACTGGGCCAGCTCCTAACCTATAGTATTTTATCTTTGGTCAAACACTTGCAAAATATCCTGAATCGCTGGGATATCTTACCAGCTGTAACCCCTTTTCCATCACTGAATCTCTCTGGAAAGGATGTGAGGGTGATAGTTAAGAGTCCTATTTCCAATGTAGGTAGGTGTCCTGGATCAGAAACCGGAATCTGGGGCCGGCCCCATGGTCGAGTGGTTAAGTTTGAGTGCTCCGCTGTGGGGGCCCAGGGTTTCCCTGGTTTGGTTCCTGGGCACAGACATAGCACCGCTCGTCAGGCCATGTTGAGGCGGCGTCCCACATGCCACAACTAGAGGGACTTGCAACTAAGATATACAACTATGTACCAGGGGGATTTGGGGAGATAAAGCAGAAAAAAAACAAAAAAAAGACTGGCAACAGTTGTTAGCTCAGGTGCCAATCTTTAAAAAAACAGAAAATTCTTAAAAAAAAAAAAAAAAAAGAAACCTGAATCTTTCATAGACTGGGCTTCTGGTCTTAGGAAAGCTGCTGAACTTCTTTAAGGCTCAGTTTATCTTTATTTTTTAAATTTTTTTTTTGCTTTTGAAGAAGATTAGCCCTGAGCTAACTACTGCCAATCCTCCTCTTTTTGCTGAGGAAGACTGCCCTTGGGCTAACATCCGTGCCCATCTTCCTCTACTTTCTACGTGGGATGCCTACCACAGCATGGCTTGCCAAAGCAGTACCATGTCCGCACCTGGGATCCAAACCAGCGAACACCTGGCCGCCAAGAATCAGAACGTGCACACTTAACCGCTGAGCCACCAGGCCGGCCCTCAGTTTATCTTTAAAATGAGGATTCTAATGGTATCTGCCTCACAGGGTCATTGTGAGGATTGAATGATGCAAACCATGTAATGCATGGCTTTATACTGAGTACTTGCAAACAGTATTTCCATCACATAGTAAATACCGATAACCCTAGTACATGATACATGTAGCTACTTGGTATTATTGTTATTATTCAGAGTCGGGCCTCAATTTCTAGGGCTGCAAAGTGAGATTTCTCTTAACTGTACTCCAGGGCTTACTTATGAATGATTCAGCATAAGCAGAATTGACCAAACACTGGATTTTTCATCACTTCTGCTGGATTCGGATTCTTGTTTAACCCCATGATTTGGAACAGCTATTGTTCTTCGAAAAAGAAAATGGATTTCAAGGAGTATTCATATTGATTCATTGTTGGTTGTCTGTTGAAATGTAAATAGCCCTCAATGTGCCACTCACTGAGACAGGACACTGCTTTTCATAATGGACAAAATAGCCTTGTTTCGCTTTAATAACCTGCTTGTGGTCAAACCAGTCATGGGATTGCTTAAACACAGCAGAATGCTCGCCACTGTCATTTGCATATCAATGAGCAGCCATCTCTGCCGTTGGTGTCACACAGTCTTGCACTTCCCTGACTTGGGAGCTGTACTGAGGAGCTGAAATGTGAAATGCACACATCTGTCTCTTTCACACAGACACACATACACTAAGGCAGCAGCTGCTGAGGCGGGTACACAGCTTATCTTGTATATTTGCAGAAGTTGTAAGGGGGAGAAATAGATTGGCCACCCCAATATCTTATGGACATATATGCGCATATTTCTTTTACAGAAGTATGCCAGGAATAATCACTTTGGGTTTGCAAATTTGGCTGTGTTAGGGGAGCTAGGCTTCAATAAGAATAAAAAATATATGTATCCTTACTTACATATGAAACTCTCTGATTTTAAAATTCAGGGGGAAAAGAACCAAAACTTGTTTCCTCTGCTTATGGCCCCACTCCTGCCTATGAATTTTCCCAGAGTTGGAAAGAGTCCTTCCATTTTACCAGTTTGCAAATAGACGGGCATATAAGTCTCTTGCCCAAGGGCCACTGAGGACGTTGAGGATGGACACACAGTTTTGTGATTCTAGTCTGCTGCCCAGGGTGGCACGGGAAGCGAGGACTGCTAATTCAGCGATCGTCTCCCGCCGTCTTTGACAAGACCTGGCATAATGCTTTTAATAATCTTTTTAGGTGACCTTAATCGCCACTGCAACATTAAACAGCAGTTTCACCACGGAGCCAAGATTCAGGCATGGATTTATTACTCAGACTAATTCAGTGGGAAAGCAAACCTGAGGCTACAGAGTCTCCATAACTTCGTTGTGGCTGTACGCATACTGTGAAAGACGAGAACAGTTGGCCCTCTGTATCCACAGATGCGAAACCCACGAATACGGAGAGTCGACTGTATTCGTTGTCCTACGTCCGTCCGTCATTTTATATATGGGACTTTAGCATCCGCGGATTTTGGTGTCTGCGGGGGTTCCTGGAACCAACCCTTTAGTGGATAGCGAGGGATGACTGTATCATAAATATTTGTGTGTTAGTATTTTTTTAAATTAAAAACTATCAATATTGTACTCATCCCTAGAAAAATGTGAGGAACACACACATACACGAAACAATAATCATACTTTTGATCTGCTTGGCACTGTTCTAGACTCTATCTGGAAATCAATTTATCTAAGTCCCTTCTTCAGCAACAGAGTGAGACACACACTATTTTAATTCATTTTTTTCTGTTAAGCAACTGAGGCTGGGCGAGGTCCAGTACTTTGCCTGTGCAGGAGTACAATGTGAAATGCACACATCTATCTCTTTCACGCAGACACACATATACTGACCAGAGGCAACAGCTGCTAAGCTTATCTATCGTATATTTGTAGAAGTTGCAATGGTAAGAAACAAACTGCCTACCCCCGATGCCTTACTATACAGATAATAGATGGTGGAGATATTAATAATTAATAATAACAATAATAGGTAACATTAATCGAGTACTTCTTATGCTAGACCAGGCACTCTCTTAAGGGCTGTATGTGCATTATCTTATTTAATCCTCACAATAGTCCAAGGAGAGAATTATCACACTCATTTCAGAGCAAAGGAAGTTACATATTTTGCCCTAAATCCTAAATCTAGGAAGCAGGATAGCTGGCATTTGAACTCCTGCACTTTGTGTGAAAACACTGATCAGCAAAGCCTCTCGATGGGTGAACTCTTCTGCCTGGTCCCCCGGAGAATGGTGTGGTCCTCCATGCTGGGCGGGCTGCAAGGATGCTGAGCTTAACTATGGGCTTTCTTCTCCCTCTTCCAAACATCAGGATCTTTCCTGTCCCTCGTTTTCACATCCCATCACCTCAGTCGCACACTTAACTTTCCATGTTCCATTTCTTTAACAGCCAGCTTGGGCTTCTTAGCAGACGGCCAGTCTGAGAACACAGTTCACAAGCACATACAGTGGGGGCAAATGAGTTAATATGTCCCAGATTCTTGCATATTTTTGGCATAGAATATAAGCAATATAATCACAGCTTATTATCCATCCCGGTCAACAATCATTCTTTTATTCGTTCAATAAACATTGAGTGTCTGTGATGGCCTGGGCACGGTGCTAGACCTGCATTAGTATTTGTGACAGGAGCATTTTGGAAATGCAATGCCCCATTCATTGGAGTGACTTTAATGGCAGAAGCCTTAGGCAACCTGGCAAGCAGGCTTTTTGGCTCCTCTCAAGTCACATTAAGTCAATGGCCATTGACTCTGCTTATCTGAAGGGCTGGTCTCTCTGGCACCATGTCTGAAAAAAGTGATGGGGGGTTTGATTCCATGGTGAAAAAAGAGAAGAAAATCGCTTGTCTGGGCTTAGATGAATTCTTTCAGATGTGGATAGTGCCATGTTTCTGACCTGGAACATGAAATCTGTGAAATGGAACTTAGCTGACATGAAATTCAGCTTCAAAAGAGAAGTTTCCATTAGTTTCTATGATGGGGATTGGGGCAATGTCTTTATAAGTTTTTTTGGGGTTTTTTTGGTTAATTTGTTTAAATAACTGGGATTTCCTTTTGCCCATTTCTAGGCCAATAGAGAGGCTGTCTCTTTGATCAGAACTTGCCACTGCTGCATTGTCTCTTTTAAATTTTATGCAGGATGACCTGCCTGACTCTAGAACAGCCAATTTAGGATGACGTGAATAAGTCAGGGGACTCAGAGCTAAAACAGACAGGATTTTTAAATCTAATGAAGACTCTGTCAGGCCCGATTTGGATCTGGATAATGAGGGTCTGATTAAATTTGCCATCTTCACAGCATTGTGAAGTCTTTTGGGCCAGTAAACGATTTCCTTTATTTTTCTGCCCAGAAACGAGGGTGAGGTCAACTTGTCAGAGGAAGCATTTGTGTGTCACAAGTTATCAGGAGTCCCGCATTGGGAGGGTGACAGGCTAGGTCATCTCAGATAGGCTGTTTGATCTTTCTGTGTTTTTGTTTCTCCATCTGTGAAAGCATGATAACACACATGGGGCTTCTAAGGAAAGTGCTATTAGGAAGGATCTAGAAGGTGCGTTCCTTGAGAGCCTTTTGCAAAAAAGCTTTGCATCAGGGTTTGCTAGAGAGATTGTAATCTTGAGGTGGTGTAGTAACTTTATGGCAAGTCAGTTTGAGCCAAAGTCCTTGCCAAGGAAATATCAGATCTGAAGGAAGGGAGGGTAATTTCCGGTATTTCATGCATTTGGGGGTGACTTCTGATATGGATGGTGCTGCAGTTTCTCCTTGGGAGAAACGGAAATCATGAGAACATCATTTAAAAGTCCAAATTAAACTTGCCCACAATTTAAAAAGGCAGATTCGTATGTGCTCAGCTTCAGATTATAAATTGCCAATAACAGCTTGGTACTTTCGTTCTGTTGCTTTGGGGGGACTTCGGGGGGAAGGCATCCCTGCAGCTGCTTTTCACACGTGGCGCGTTCACAACGACAAGTGTGATGTTAGTCCTTGGAACTGTGGAGGTTAACACGCTCTGGTGTTGTCTCCATTATCATCTCGATTGCCCTGGATCTCTGGGACCAGATATGCTTTTACAAACATGCACAGACCCAGTCAGTATTTATTTTTGGGTAATTAAAACTGTTCTAGTAAACATCTTAATAAGACCCCATGCACGAACATATGTCTGAATTCAGAGAATAGTTCTGCTTCTACAACTTCCAATTCCTATATTTTAAAATACAAGTTTAAAGCTTTTCATACATAGCAGTCAAACTCAGTGGAACCCCTTATTTTCCATCACCTTCTTGCTTACACAGTCCTTTCCACCGACTCCCTGAAACTAAGATGAGACCTGTTGCTTTCATCTGTGTGAATTTCCCACTGGCAGCGCCCCAACTCCTAGAATCATTCTCTTTCCCCAAAGGGAATCACCAGATGCTCCGTCTGTGATCAATGTGCAGTGTGCTTTTCGGCTTTGCCTGAGCTTGCCTACAGGTCCTCGCAAAAATGTCAACAGAGGCGCTGCAATGCTGCCCCAGGGTAATGGGCAGGACTTCACAGTCAGTAACAAACCCAGACAAAGGCAGGAAATGTTGCTCCCCTCCCCCACCCCAGCAAAGCTGGTTTTTTGCAGGAGGCTGGGCCTTCTTGCTCTGCAGGTCTTGGGCTTCAGGTTGTGGTGCCCAAACAATGAGGGTTCAACGGGGTACAATGTCATCTTCTGAGAGCTGTGACAATTCCCTGATCTGTGTTACTCCACACTTTCAAAATTTCCATCAATTTCATATCCGCCAGTATCATGGGGAAATAGTTACATGGTTAAACTTTAAAGTAATAGTTCTATTCACTATGTATTGTTTCTAACAGCCAAAAACTGGAATGGACCTAAATGTCCAACAGGAAGAATTTGGTTAAATAAATCATGATGTCTATCTGTATCTCCCTCTGCCAGATATATCTATTTCTGTTTAAAATGAGAGTGTAAAATAGTGGGTATTTTATTTTAGATTGTAGATAACCTTGGAGAGCTTGAAGAAAGCTGTCAACCATCTCCCCAGAGAAATGCTTATATGCTCAACGTTTTCATATACTATCAGAGGATTTCAACATAGATTTGTCTATCACTCAAAGGTTAAGAACACTTAATGTAAAGGACATAGTAGAAATAATATTTAATCATTCTGATCTATGGAGTAGTGGACCAAGCAAGTTGTAAGAGTAAAAATCTCATTTTTATTAAAAAAAAGACAACTGTATATGGTTTCGGGAGGAAAAAGTTGTTCTGGACCCTCTTGGGGTCCCTCCTGGGTCTGAAAATTAAACTGACAAAGACAGATTAACAGAAGAAAACCATGTAAGTTTTACATGACACGGGAGCCTTCATAAGGAAATGAAGACCCAAAGAAATAACTAGACCTGAGTAGTTTTTACTAGGTTTGAGGAAGAGAGCGTGGTCGTGGAGGAATATGGTAGGTGAAGGAGCAGGAGGTAATTGTCATAAACTGGGGGAAACTTAGCAAGGCCTGTTTGTTCAGATTCTTCTTGGCATCTCCTCATCTTCAGTGATAAGGATGTTCCTTTCCTGGGGGTACAGAGAGGCCACCTCTCACCTGAGGGTTTTATGACCTGTTTCCAGGGAGAAGGGTGAAAGGGAAGCGGGTCAGAATGAACTTCCTGCTTCTGCTGTTTTCTCAAACTCTTTCAGCTTAAAATGCTCAACATGTTAAGGTGCCATATTTTGGGGTACGAAGTCCTGCACCCCATCCTATGTAAAGAAAAGGCTTTAAAGGGCTGAACATGAAGGTGCTAAGAATAGTCTCTGCTTATTTGTATCTTCTGACTTTTCTACCACTATACACAAGCTGCTTTTATGAGAAGAAATATGCCACACAAGTTTGTTTAAATTGAAAAAAAAAGCTGTAGTCAGTTTGCACATTTGTTAGAAACCTGGGGACATTTTTAGCACTCCTCTTTATTTATCAAATGATAAAACACTAGGAGGAAGAGACATTGGGATGAAGGCACACTATTTCTGAGTGAGATCTAATTGGCCCATATAAAAAGGTACCCGATTGATGGGCTTCTTTCCAACATGAAATACACAGATAAAACATATTTAAAAGATTCAAATGAATCAGAACCAATTCAAAAATCCTAGGACCACACTTGGCGACCAAAAAAAGCCAGCCTACAGGTAGCTTTTAACTTGACATCAAGGCATTTCCACTCCTGGAATGTCCTTTGGGGTACCTATGGCAACTCAGTGTCTTGAGAGATCATGGGTGCGACATTCCAATTTCTTTCCCCTTAGGAGGCAGCTGGGACAACTCCTTTCACCCTTGCAGGCCTTGCTCTCTCAATTTGAAGGTGAAGTTTGCATATCTTCTATTTCCCAGCAAGTGTCTTTAAGAAGAGAAGTTAATTTGGGGGTTGCAGGGATGTCTACTCAGCATCTGCACCCCCTTTCCTGGGTAACAGGGCACCCTCACCTTCCTTCCCCCTTCTCCCACTCAGTTGCTCTGGCTTCAGCGAGGAGGGCAGCACCCCTCCGCTCCAGAATGAACACGTGACTCAGCCCTGGCCAATCAGAGCATTCTTTCTCTCAGGTCACAGCGATTGGTTCAGGGATGGGCGTATGGATCCCATCAACGAGATACAAAGAGGGAGCGCTTGATAGAGATTTCTCCAGCACAGTTTTCCTACTGGGAGAATGTAAGCCTGGAATTCTTCTGGACTGAGCCTGCAGAGGAGTGAAGGCCAAACAGCACAGCAGAGCAGATTCAAGAAGGCGGGGGTGGGGAGGGGGCATCAAGTCTTGGGGCCTCATTTGAGCACCCCGATCCGTATGTGCCTGAACCAAACTTGCCAGAGGAGTTTTCAATTTTTTATGGCAATAATTTCCTTTTTTTGTTTAACCCAGTTTGTGTGGGGTCTGTTTCACTTACAACCAGTTGGGTCCTGATTAATATACTGGTTTAAGTTTAATAATAGTGACACTTACTGAGTGCTTCTCAAGTAACAGACCTGGAGTAAATCCTTTATATGCATTCTCTTAATTCTTACAATAGTTCTTTTTAAGAAAAGAAACAGCTCAGAAAGGTGGAGTAACTTGCATAAGATCCCCAGCAAGTAGCAAAAGATCAAGATTCGAACCCAGTTCTGTGTAAAACCCTCTATTCTTAACCAGCATACTGCCAACTGAGCAGTGAGACGGTGAAAGTTAGGCCTGACAGCTGGAGGGTTGTTCATCTTGAGAATTCATTTTTAACTGTAACTTACAAACGGCTGTACGGGGGATAACAAACGAGAAGTTGCTAAACAAGGCCAGTTTCAAGGGTTAAACTCTCCTCTCCGTCAGTTTGTCAGTTTCCTTGTCAGTACCGCCCTGTTATTTTGTTTTGCTTTCTGAGGGCCAGACAATGTTTAACAGAAAAATCCCAACCGTCTTCATTTGACAGTTGAAGAATCTGGGGAACTCGAATTGACCTGATGCCTTCAACTGCTCTGAGGCTCACTTGGGCTACAAAGAAGCAGAGCTGGAGATAGAGCCTGAATCCTTTAAGAATCAGCGAGGGGCTACAGGCCACTTTGGTGATAGGTTGTTATAAACCAGGAGTGGGCATTCTTTTTATTAATGAAAATGAGGAAGTTTATCGGTTCTGCGCTGCTCCCCCCTCGGGTAGGGTTTGCTTACACTTTATATAACAGAAGAGTTCTCTTTTAAACTTTGAAGAAAACAAGGTAAACACACGCCTGGGAAGCGCCAACTATGGTTTTGACTCTAGCTCCGAGGTTCACACTGTACTCATAACATCCTGTTCTTCTCTGCCGCCTGTGATGTGGTAGATAGCGGTCCCTCCCCGGACTGTTAACAGCTGAGCTCACTTTTCATAAAGATGCTGCTCTGTGAGATGGAGGAAATGGGCCGCTGCTGCCTCCCCCCTTTGTCATTCTTACCGTTAAGGATGGGTACTCCCAGTTGCTTTGAGGATGCACTTTCCATCTTCTCTAAAATTAGGTCTTTGACTCCTTGGGGATATTTGGCAAACTTAAATTTTACTGGAAGCCCAGAGAGTATTAGTAAGTGGGAAATAAGTCTAAAAAAAAAAGTCATTTGTTTAGCATAGAAGAAACCCGCTCTGTGGAACCCTGCAGCTACAGAGTCAGGAAAGGGAGCCTGGCTACTGGGGAAAGGTGTGATGAACTCTGACACTGAGAAAGAGCAGTGTCAGTGAGTCATCTGCCTTTCTAGAGACTGGGGTTTCTGACTTCTGAGCCACTCCTTCAGTAGGGGGCTGGAGAGCTGCGATATCTTTTCATACAATATATTTATTAGCTTCCGAATGAACTTGTGTCTAAAAATTACATCTATTGTAGAGACATAAATGGAATAAGAAATAAAATGTCAGTTCTGTGGTCTGGGGCTGACTCAAAATTAGTTCTTTGCATTTGGAGATTCTGAAGGCATAACTACATGAATGACTTCAGCTGGTCAACTACCCGAGGAAGGTGTTTCCCTTCTGTCTTCTCCACTGAGTTGCAAAGTCACTGTTTTGCCATCCAGGAGACAGACACAACAGTGGGGTGTGTGTTTTGAAAGGCTTTTGTTACAGAGCATAATGTGCATCCTGTGATTGCGCTTCTCATCGGGAAGTTCCAAAACTTGCCTCGTCACTGGAATCACGAAGCTGCTTTAGAAAGAATGGAGAGATCCTTTGTCAAACCTAGATCTACTGAATAGGAATACATCAGAACAAAGTCTGGCCATCTGTAATTTTATCTTGGTGATTCTTATAATCAATCTGGGAGCCACCACTCTAGTCTTCCCTCTTTGGGATGGATAAATTAATCAGATTAGCAATTTGTCATTTGAGATCTGTAGACAACCAACAGGACAGGTCAGCCTTCAATTAGGGGCAGAAGGTAGGGAATAGAAGGCGAAGATTAGAGGGTCTTGGTAGAAACAATGGGCTGATGTGGGCAGGCTGGAGGCATCATACAGGAAGGCCCAGTGTGGGGTGCAGAGGATTCTTGGGATGGTTGTCTGAATGGGTTTTAAAGATTGGTTTGTTGGATGAACAGAGAGTGGCAAAGCCCACTTGGCCTCTTTCAAGTAAAAACAAAAATCGTGTTTCTGTCTGGCTATTGCACCCACCATTTTTATTCTATTCTTCATAGTCAGAAATCAGAGGTATGTACTGAAACCCCATTCCTTTCAAACATAGGCGTAAAACAGAGGAAATCTAAGTGCAGACATTTCAGTGTAACATTTATGTAGACAGTAGTTTAGTCTCCCTTTTCTACCTGGAGAGCATGTCACATGCCCATTTACTCATTCACTTATTTCATTAACCATCATTTATTGAGCAAAACCAATACTTATCAGGCATGGTGCCAGGTGGTGGGGAATAAATAAATGAAACGTGGTCTCTGCCCTCTAGATGGTCACAGTTCCAAGGCCACATGTGAAATCATGAAGAAGAGGGAATGATCAGCTCTCTGTGGGCAGGAGAAAAAAGTGTGTTAGGGGAATCATAGAGAGGGAGATCCCTGAGCAAGGTGGTTAAGAATGAAAGGGAGATTCACCTGGAAAATGGACCCAGTCTTCTTGGGCAAAGACAAGAGCTTGAACAAAGGCAAAATGGCCTGGTGGTTCTGTAGAATTCTATGTAATATGCCATTATTGCATGAGAGGGGAAAGTAGTGGGACATGATCTGGTGGTTTGGCAGCGTCCAAATCATGCAGGGTCTTGAATGTCTCTGCTTCTGTTCTAAGGAAAAGAACTTGGCACATCCCAAACACCTGAATTTATAAACACACAGCAGAGGAGAGCAGAGGCTGCTCAAGACACGATGAGTATGCATAAACTCTTGCTTTTATTAAGTATATATTTTGGCGTTGGGGTTGTAGGAAACTACTTCTCAGACAAATTGGATATATGAACATGGCAACTCACAACTTTTAGAGAACTGCAATTTAGAGAATTTTCTTAGCTCCAGAGTATGTTTTTAAAAAGATGAAAACCACTTCTAGCTTCAATTTGAAAATGGCTTAATTTGAGAGACCATTAGTCATGAAGGTGTTTCCATAGCAAACGTGTGTGGGATGTCCTAGCTCTGTTGGCGATAGTTCAAGGGAACTTATATCATTAAATCGGGACAAGGCCTGGCATGATGGCGAGAAAATTCATGGCGCTGTTCCCATAGCATGAGGCCTCCATTTAAGGGCAAGATAAACGAAGGGCAAAGAGCAAGAAGAGAAGTGTTGGAATGAAAACAAGTAACAAAGGGAAGATAAAAATGGAAATCCCAGTTCAGTGTGAATAATAGGAATGCAAATGGTGCTGCTAAAATAGAAAGGAACAGTACTTTTCAAAAAGGCAAAGCAAAGGAAAATTGTAGTAGCAAAAGCATTTTGCATGGTGAAATTGTACACTGCCTATGCTTCTCAGAAGCAAAGCCACCTACTCTAATTTTTCCCGGCACGATGCAGTGAATTTGGTGAGTCATTTTATGAAGGTTTACTACTGAGTTCGAATCTGCATATTTTTTATAACGCGTTTGGATTAAGTCTCGTTTTTGCCAGCGGCTGGCTGCCTACTAATGCTCCCATTTTATAGCTAAGTTTCTCACCTGGGCTACAATAGCACACTTCAAAAATTAATAAGTTTATGGATGAGCTCTAGGATTTATTGTTAAGTAAAAAAAAAAATCATGGTGGAAAAAAGTGTGTATAACAGGCTGCTGTTTATCCAAGGAGAAGATAATCTGAATATAAATTTGCTTATATTAAAAAAAAAAATCTCAGGAAAAAGTAATTTATGGGAGAGCAAGGAAACGAGGTAGAGGGGACAGGATTAGAAGCTAGATGTCTCTGAATATATTTTGTTTTTGTTTCAAATTCAAAAACGTGTAAATATTTAACATGATTATAAAACAAAATTAATCATGAGACAAGGCAATTTCTGAAAATTGAAAGCAAAATGACACGAATGAACCTAAGTCTCACATTGGTGGCATAATCACAGAGAGGGATTATTTCAGAGACAAAGAAGTTCATCTGTAGATATATCTTAAGAAAAGAAGAATTGTCAAAGTCTTGTAGAATTATAAAGTATTGTAATTATGAATTGAAATTGTGACATATTTTAATACAAAAAAGACAGATTCACCAGCTCTACTCGCTAAAAAAACCTGGAAATTATGACCAGCTCAGAAAAAAATGAACAACCCTAGGGTTCATTCACTGGGTTCAACACTCAGTGCCCCGATTGTGGTATCAATACGTTTCCCCCTAAAAAGAAACAGGGCTTCTGGGGAGAGAACCGATTCCAGATCTGGGGCAGGAAATGTGTAACAATGAGTCTGGAATAATTTATCATACCAAAGAGCAGGGAAGGTGTCCATGACTTTTGGGGTTATGTCTAAAATACTCCGGAACCAAGTAGGAGAGGCTTTCTCTAGCCAAAGATGGGGACAATTTGAGCATCTATAAAATAATAACGGCAGTGGATTGAAACACATCCGTAATGTTTAAACCTATAGTGATTCTAGAACATACACGCATACACAAATGCCCAAACAAAAATATCCTCAAAACCTCAAAACCATTGGTCCTTTTTGGAGGATGCTAGGTAACCAACTCATAAATTTCAAAGCTAATAAATGAAGGGAAAGAATCAAACATTTATCCTGTCTTTTCTGTAAACGTTATCCCACTGAGTAACCAAATGCAAATGGCTCCTGATTCAGATCAGCAAAATGAAAATAAAATGAGCAGGTAATTGGGAAATGTGAGCACTGATTGTATGGTTAGTAATATTATGGATTTACTGTTACTTGTCTGTAGTTATGATAATGAATTGTGCTTATGTTTAAGAAAAATTTCTTATATTATACAGACATATATATTTACAGATTAAATGTGATGTCTTAGTTTCGTTTGAAATAATCCAATGGGTGTCGGGGTGAGGAAAATTGGATGAAGATATAAATAAAACAAGATTGACCATGAGTTGATAATTGTTGAAGCTGAGTACATGGCGGTTTATTATATTATTCTTTTTCTCTTTTGTATGTATTTGAAATTTTCCATATAAAAATTTAAAAATTTTTAAATTTGCTCGTCTGTCTTTCCCTGAATCCTGATAGTCCTGCTTCCCAGTGTGTTTTTATGCTCACATGGCAAGCCCTCAATGACTCTTTGCTAACACTCGTGCTGCAGCTGGTTGAAGGTATCCCTCTAGCATTGTTCACGATTCTCATTCTGAATGAAAATGGGACAGATAGAAAAACGAATTGTGGGCATTAATCAAGCCAGTTAATGGGTGATTCCTTTTGGGGAGTTATGAGCATTCGGACTTAAACATCTGATGTTTGGTGTTCTAAAAGAGGCCTTAAAGTGAAAGATACTGTTCCTCTTATCTAGGAGTAATATTTCTTTTAACCACAAGAAACCAATTTTGCAACTCAAAGGCTCTTGATAAATTGACATGCCGTGGTATCGTGACTGATCAAATCCTCATCGGCAGGAAGACTCATCCCCAATTATTTTCCCCTAAAGCAACTGAGCTCTTGACTATTGTATCTATAGTTCTGTATCAGCAAAACCCATGTTTCAACACATTGCACTGTCATTCTGGGAGATTTGTTGTCATTCTGAAGGTTTTAACTGTATAATTTTCCAATTATAATATATTTTCTTTTATTAGTGCATTCATATTTTTCCATCTCAGTTTATTTATTTTTGAAACAATTATTCAGATCCCTAACCTTCTGGATTGATACTGTAATTGGCTTTTTTTTTGATTCTGTACTCTTTTCCATCTCTAGTATTTTGAACTAATTTCTGGGCAATTTCTACTTGGTGTTCCCAATCCTCTGTTTACTTAGAAATTTTCTGTTCATGTAGAAAGGATACTTTCTTATATTTCTTTTTTTTTTTTTAAAGAGCTAACATCTGTTGCCAATCTTCTTTTTTTTTTCTTTCTTCTTCTCCTCTCCAAAGCCCCCCATACATAGTTTTATATTCTAGTTGTAGGTCCTTCTGGTTGTGCTATGTGGGACACCGCCTCAGCATAGCTTGATGAGCCATGCCACGTCCGCGCCCAGTATCGGAACTGGCGTAACCGTGGACCGCCAAAGTGGAGCCCATGAACTTAATCACTCAGCCAAAAGGCTGGCCGCACTTTCTTATATTTCTGATGGTTCTTTTTTCATTAAAAAAAAATAACATTCTATTCTTGTTTCGTTTGTTTAATGGATACAATATTCTTTTGTAATTCTCTGAAAATGTACCTGTTTTGAAGTTTTCTTCTGCCTCCTGAATTACCTCTGTTTCCTCTAAGTTCTGTTTATTTATTATTGTTTTTTTGTCTTTGCTTCCATGTTAGAATCCTCCTTCAAATATCTGGCGACCTTTGGCTGGCTATTCACATTCAAGAATGAGGCTCTAAATAGCTGAATGAAGTTTCTGTGCATGAAGCTGGATCTTGTTGACTGCTGGGCTTCCCAGTAGATAAGAGTGGAACCCTTTATTTACTGGGGAACCCCAAGGGTAATATTAAAAATATTTAACAATTGATATGGCATGGGCATCATTCAATCAGAGAAGGTGTGCAGACACTCAGGATGCACTGGCCATACACAACTCATTCAAGAATACTGTGCGTACAGACTGGATTCAACCTCATCAGAGGGTCTTTCTCTTGGATGGAATGGTTTCCTCAGAGAGTACTTCTCCAGTGTGCTGTCCAGAGTGAGATGGAGATAGTAATCCTGCTGCCAGGGTTGGAGAGGTCCCAGAGTTCTTTATGTAGACTGTCATTTAATCCATCAGCTGTGCTTCATGTCCCTCGGGCGCAGAGCTTCTAGGATTCAGTTTCTTTGCAATCTGTCACGCTCCTGTCTTCTGCAGATCTGTTGGAGGCACATACCTAGCTGTTGGTAGAGGGAGGACATTTGGGAGTCTGATTGCTTCTTATTCAGACTTTCTTCTAAGATTCCTTTCTTCATGTCCACCCTCCACCCTCACCTTCAGAGATACTGGGAACCTCCAAGTCCTAAAGCATTCTGGGTTTCTTCTGCACAAATTGTCTTGTTTCCTATGAACATCCCTCTGTTCAGGCATAAAGTTTATCCTTCTCTGATCTATTAAATCAGTCACCACATATCCAACTGTTTTCTCTCCCCTCTTCTCCTTTTTTTCACACAGCTCTTTTGCCATCACTTTGTCTCCAATTCTCTTTGCTATTATTAGTTTAAAGTGTATGTGTGTGAATTTCCTTTTAAGTTTTTAGTAGCATTTCAGAAGGAAATAGAATATGTGTATTTAATCTACTGTGTTTAACCAGAAGTTTTATCTTTAAATTGTTTTTTATTATTTATTAATTTTTTTGGTGAGGAAGATTAGCCCTGAGCTACTGTCTGTGCCAATCTTCCTCCATTTTGTATGTGGGATGCCTCCACAGCATGGCTGACGAGCAGAGTAGTCTGTGTGTGGGATCCAAACCTGTCAACCTGGGCTGGCTGGAGCAGAGCACGTGGAGTTTTAACCACTCTTCCACAAGGCTGGGCCCCTGGATTCTTAAGATATATTTTTAAATATAATTATTTTGGACAATAACTAGAGCTCATCAGCATTTACATGGTCCTGCAAGACAAAATGAGAATGTTAATTGTCTTTTCATTTCCTTGTGCTCCCTCACCTCCCAGTTGAGATCATCTGAAGTTTTAGTTCCAAATTGTAATAAAAATAAATTTTTGTATTATGCATGAAAATGGTTTCAAGTTAACAATGCTTAATTTGTTTATTTATTTTCTCTGCACCACACTTTCTTATATCCCATATCTTTCCTTATCTCAGCTTAGTCTTGTTGGTATCTATATTTGAATAACTTGTTGACAGTTTAGTAGAAGTTAGTTCAGATTGTAGGAGCTTGTCTCCAGTGATGGTAGGGGCAGAAGAAGACTTCCTGTAAGGAGGAGATCTGAGCCTTTAGCTGGTCTCTAGGGTGTCACTTGCTACCCATGACAATAATCTCCCCTATCTCTTTAGTCTCAGAGCCCACACTCCTCTGCTTTAGCCTGTGGGCAATTGTTGCTCTCTCTTGCTCAGCATATTCAGAGGTAGGGGGGCTGGCTGACAAACCTCATCCCTCTGAATGCCCTGCCCCAGTTAATCACTGTGGTGATGGCTCCCTGACCTTTTTCTTCCTGAAGTTCCCCATCATCACTCTCATTTCCACGCTACTTCTCGCCTGTATGTTGTTCTCTGGTCTTGTTTCACCAAGAACTCAATCCTGTCAGCTCTCTGTCTTTTATGATTATCTCACATCTTTGGTGTTGACCTCTTTGGTGCTTTCCAGTGCTGTTATGAATGTATTTATTTATCTGATCATATCAGAGTGATTAGAGTGGGAGAGAATGTCTCTTCGGTCTGCCATTTTGCTCCTATTTCTGGAATGAGAGCTATATATCTTTAACTATATAAATAAGTAAATATATATATTTTTAACATAATGTCCCTGCTAACCAGCTTATCTACTTTTGCTATGTTGTTTCAAAAAGAAAATCCGATTTGGTCTTTCTTCCTTTAATGTTATCTTTTAAAAACAAAATCTGCTTATCCATCTTTTTCTTAGTATAATTCAACATGAAGGTAAAAGGTAAAAAGCCAGCCAGAGATAAAAAGCCAACAATAAAATCTCCCCTCTGACAGTTACTTACCACGTGTACTCTGCCAAGAGAGAAAGAATGCATTTCCAGTATAGATTCCCCACTGGTACCAAGAGCATCTGTAAAGACATAGAAATATGAAGGAAAGCCAAAAACCTACAATGGAAGCAGTGTTGTCCAAAACAATTTTCTTTAAATGTATTTATCTTAAAAAGACTCTATGTTCTTTCAAAGAAATGGATGCTTTCTCTTCCCACATTTTAAATTGGCAGTCACCCCATTTTCCAGAACTGCAGTATCAAGTTTTTTCATTTGATACTTGAATCAATGCAGAGAATAATATTTTATTTTTTATTTTTTTGAGGAAGATTAGCCCTGAGCTAACATCCACCGCCAATCCTCCTCTTTTTGTTGAGGAAGACTGGCCCTGAGCTAACATCCATGCCCATCTTCCTCTACTTTATATGTGGGATGACTACCACAGCATGGCTTGCCACGCAGTGTGTAGGTCCACACCCGGGATCCCAACCAGTGAACCCCAGGCAGCCAAAGCAGAACGTGTGAACTTAACCGCTATGCCACTGGGCCAGCCCCAAGAATATTATTTTATTAGAAAGTTATTATTTTTTATAAAATATATGATTTGTAAAGAGATATTTCTGTGCTCTTTAAGGTAAATCGTTCTGATTTATTGGTGCCAATTATTGTTTTTACCATGGAATTCCATCTCTGAAATTATAACGTAAAACCTTAAAGTTTAAGTTAATTTAGAAAATTTTATTTAAGGCATTTTCAGCATTAGAGTTAAGGTTAGGGTTCGTGTTACTGTACTATATGTAATACAGGCACGTCATGACGTGTGGTTTCCTAAATCAATGCCATGTTGTTAGATTGGAGGAACGATGACTCTTCTTTCAAACTCATCTCTAACATACAATTCCAATGTTATCGCTCACATAAATTCAGGAAAACTGATCAGTCTATAAACAACAGTAGTTTGTAAAAAAAAAAAAAAAGAAAGAAAAGAAAAGACCTGTATGTTTAATGCTTTTAACAACTTGAAGCCTGTACTTTGGGAGTCTACTTGTACCAACCTCTCAAGATATATCTGACTCCCGGGCTCGCACTTAGACCATTTTTCTCCTGATATGCGTGATTCATACACTACACACCTATGATTCATGTGTACTTCTAGATTTTACCTGGAGCCTCTTTTGCTTTTTGTGTTAGCCCTATGCAAGGTCTCTCTGTCCCTGGGATTTGTGTTCAGTCTTATTTAGATTTTGGAGCAAATAATGAAAATGAGAACCAAAAGGAACAGAGTATTTTGATGCCACAGGGACGAACAAGGTAATTTATTCCAGATTTTTCATTGTTTACGAGAAAGGCCTAGCAAAAGAAATGTTCACAATTGGCTGACACTAACGAGAAGGAGCGTCCATCATCAGTAGGTGGGGTGAGTTTTCTGGCATCTCTCACTCCTGTCGGTGCTTTGAGCCAGATGATTCAAGTTGAGATGATGCCAAATTTCAGGAGACCAAAAAGTGTTGTTAGCTCAAGAATGTGGGTAGGGGCCGCCCCGTGGCTGAGTGGTTAAGTTTGAGCGCTCCGATTCAGTGGCCCAGGGCTTTGCTGGTTCGGATCCTGGGCATGGACCTAGCACTGCTCATCAGGCCATGCTGAGGTGGCATCCCCCATAGCATAACCAGAAGGACCTACAACTAGAATATGCAACTATGTCCTGGGGGGCTTTGGGGAGAAGAAGAGGAAGAAAGAAAGAAGATTGGCAACAGATGTTAGCTCAGGGCTAATCTTAAAAAAAAAAAGCAGAAAAAAAAAAGAATGAGGGTAATACATACTAAATTTGTACCTTGTTTCTGAAGAAACTTATACTTAAAGTTTGTATTTTTGTTTTTCTTGAGGAAGATTAGCCTTGAGCTAACATCTACCACCAATCCTCCTCTTTTTGCTGAGGAAGATTGGCCCTGAGCTAACATCCGTGTCCATCCTCCTCTATTTTGTGTGTGGGATGCCTGCCACAGCATAGCTTGCTAAGCAGTGTGTAGGTCTGTGCCTGGGATCCAAATCGGCGAACCCCGGGCTGCTGAGGCAGAGTGCACCAACTTAACCGCTATGCCATCAAGCCAGCCCCGAAAGTTTGTATTTTTGCATTGTCTTTTTTTCTTAATCATCTGAGCTTATGATATTTGAGTACATAAAGTGAATTGCTAAGGTAAACTCTGAATAACCACAGTATGGAATGCACACGAATGTCACGTTGGAAACAAATGTTTCTGGCCAAAGACGAAGTATAATAATGTAATATTTATTTTGAGTCCTTGAAAGAGTTCCGGTCTGTTCAGCTTAGGCTTTTATGTTTAAACACTAAACTACTTTTTGTATAAAATCAAACAGACCCACAAGTAGACAGCAAAGAATGGAGTAATTGACTGAGCTTTGTCTAAAAGCCTCTTCTGGGGGTTGAATTAGCAAAGAACACATTTTTTCTGTTTGGCATGTAACATGAGTAGTAGAAAGCTAGACTACTATTTAGTTGATAGTTTTTGCCTTAAGCATATTCTTTTATTGAGTGTGTGTGTGTGTGTGTGTGTCTGTGAGAGAGAGAGGGTTTTTAAAAGCAAGCCATGGCCTCTTTAGTAATTAACATCCCTTACAAAAAAAGTAAAGAGCTTATTGCAACTTGGTTTGGAGGAAAGCTGGGTTTCACTTCCAGCTCTTATACGCAGACTTGCGTGATGTTGAGCAAGTCGCTTGCTTTCTCTGGGTCTTAGTTTCCTCATCTGTGACATAAGGGAGAACAGGATTTAATTTCAAAGTCCTCTCCCAACTTTGAAGTTTCATAATTCTCTGAAATAAAGTGAATATTTGTACTTCACTGATCCTCACAAAATAAATAGGGGATATTTAGTGGCCAGAAATGTCAGAATGATGTCACATCACTTTCTTCTTGGAAAGAAATGCATGAGAAAGTAGCCTTTCTTACTGAATAAGCCTACATTGAGAAATAATTTTTTTCTTGGTCTTTCTAACAAGCTTTATCGTTTTGGGATTTATCGGCAACTTTTTGGTTATTATAGCCAAAATTTCAATTAGACCTCTTTTCTAAAATATGCTTGTTATATAATAAAAAATGTTTTTAATTGATTATTTTCTCAGAAAGGAATATTATAACTTATACTCATCTATGTATTTCTGTGATTATTTGATTATCTGTTTTCACACCAGACTATATAGTCTATGAAGACAGAGATCATTTTTGTTTAGTTTGCAGTTGCTCCTAGAATGGAGCATAGTGCTGGCACCTAGTATGTGCTCAATGAAGGAAGAAGCGTGGTGGAATGGGCTGACCAGGGTGGGTCTATATCAGATGCCATATATCATCTTTGAATCATCCAAGAAAATTTCCAGAAAGAAAATATGACACACATAATCTTTCTAAGTTCTTTAGACTATGTTGTTGATGGGGAGCAATTTTGTTAGTTACTGGTTTTGTCTTTTCAGAGGAGAATAGAAATGGCATTAACCTGGCTTGATCAATTTTCCACAGCCACTAGGTGTTCGAGAGTGTGTAGATGGTGTCTATTTTTGCTGTTTGTAATCTGTGGAGAAAGGCTGCTTGTAAACCAGCTTGAAGCAGCTGATTGATGATGCTCTCTCCACTCAGAACTTTATGACTCTTCAGATAGATCCATAACCTCAATTTGCTGAACTTCTCGGCTAAGCATTCTGACTCATCGTTCTCCACAAGGATGGTGTTACTTACATCAGCAAGCCAGGGGAGACCAGAGTCAGGACAAAACCAACATGTTGGATGGGCCCTCAGAGGACACTGTGGCCAGAAGTCAGTGTGGACAGAGTCTCTGCGTGCCGGTTATTATGTCCAAGTGATGTCACAGCTCAATTAGGGCAGAGATTTTTATGATTTTCCTTTGTAAATCATACCTTTAACAGTTGGAGCTTGTATGCTATATGAAAAGCAATGCAATGATATTGCTTCAAGAATTTTACAAGAATTAAGGTTAGATAGGGTTAAAAGAGAAATCATCCTCATCCTCCTTTCTTTCTTCTTTATTTCTTCCCTCTCTCCCTCCTGCCCTCCTTCCTTCTTTCCTTCCTTTTCACAGAGAGGTATTCTATAGTGAAAGAGCTTAGATTTCAGAATCAAGCAGTTATTGTTTAGCATCTTGAGTTTACCATTTTCTATCAAGTTGCTTTAACCTTTCCGAGGCTCAGTTTCTTCAAGTGTGAAAAGACAGATAATAAATACTTACATCACAGGGTTGTCATGAGGCTTAAGTAATATAAGAATGTCAGCTACTATTTATTAAACATCAAAGAGGTGCATTATCTAATTTAATCTTCACAATAACTTTGCAAGTAAAATGTCTGGTTCGTGGTAGGTGACATATAAATAACAAGGTGATGGAAATATTGGATGCTCTCTATGACATGTTTTTTGAGTAAGTGCTCACTTATTTAATTGTCAGGGGTCATTATTCATGCCATTAGCCTCCATAGTCCCTACCACTGAAGTGAAACTGGACATTCACTCATTCAAAATATATTCTTTGAGTACGTACTACTTACCAGTTAGTTATTGTGTTTGTTACTTGGGAGGAAAATGGGAAGCAAAGAACATAGACATAGTTCCTAACTTCAAAGGGGTTATAATTGAGTAGAGGTTATAGGTAAACAGACAATTATAACCAAGTGTGATGAGTCCATTGACAGCAAGAACTACAGAGTGGATGTTTTGGGAAGGACTCTCTACTTCTGATTTGGGGGGATTCAGCAAGGGTTCCGTGGAGCAAATCTATGCTGAGACCTGAGGGATGAATAAAATGGGGATTAGAGGCTGGAGTGAGTTCTAAGGAACTCCATATGCAAAGCACTAAGATGAGAGGAACTACGGCGTATTGGAGAAACTGAAAGCAGTTCATTCTGGAATTTGAAGGGATTAATGGGGAGAGCTGTGGTGGGCTTAGCAGGGCTGCTGGGTCGTGGGAGGGCTTGCTGCCCACGTGGCAGGGTGGTCTGATCTCAGCAAGGACAAGACACAGTTCCTAACTTCAAAGGGGTTATACTTGAGTAGAGGTTATAGATACACAGACAATTATGACCAAGTGTGATGAGTCCTTTGGCAGCAGGAACTAAGACTGGATGTTTTAGGAAGGACCCTCTAATTCTGATTCCTCCTCAGCCTGGCTTTGGAACAAGGGCGTACTATCCTGCTGACTCCCTGGACTCCTGATCTGAGTGGGCACGTGGCTATGTTGCTAACCTCTGATCCTTGGGTAATCTTTTAAGCTGTGTTCTTGGTCCTGGAAAAGAAATTTATCTTACTAGGAACATGGCAGGACATTCCTGGTTAGTCACCTATCTCTAAATATTGCCCCTGCCATAATCTGAGGGGTATTGGCCTATGGGTCCAGGAAGTTCTTATCAAGAGTCTCTCCCGGCCAGCACTTCGCGGTCTTGGGGCCCGTTCAGTAGGCCCAGGAAGCTGAGGGGCAACTCTCACACCACTGGGCCTCTCTGAATCTAAATGCCTTCTGGAAAACTCTGTGACATGTAATTACCGTGTCACTTTTTTTGGGAGTGGGAAGATAGCCAGTATACAGATCAGTAAGCTAGGTGGAGGGCTGATTCATTTATGGACTCACAGATGCTTTACCTTTGAGTTTGTGCTACAGAAAGTGGTATCCCAGTAGCTAGGCCTGAGTGCTCAGAGAGTCTGGGGTGTGCTCAAGGCACAGAGACAGGAAAGCATTCCCCTTTCTTTTGTGCCACCACTCAAATGCTAATAACTCTGAGTAAGGCGATCATGTCCTTCATGGTCCAGCCCCGGACGTTCAGAGAGTGGCAGAGGCCTGTACAGATCACTGTCCTGGGGCAGCAGGCATAAACCAGGCCTGTTTTAGGCAAACCCAGACACAGGGTTGCCCTAACCATGAGCAATCTGTTGGTCTGACAACAGCTTCCTACTTTGTGTGTCTGTACTTAGGGGGAGAACCTGGGGCCAAATCATTTCTGGGTCTTTTTATGGCATTATTTTTTATGCTCCCCAAAGCAATTTTTGGAACGTTCCCCATTTTATGACATCCTCATGTTTCTGAAAGGCCATTATTAGCCATTTTCATACAAGGCAGTTGATTTCTGTTCAAAGCAAAGGAGTGGGGTGGTAAAAATGGAAATTCTGAAGAGAAAGATAATCTTGAAGAGGAAAAGTTGAGCTGTATCTTCTGGCTTTTTATGATCTTTTATTAATTAGAGTGTAGAGGAGTGTAGAGGAGTGTAGAGGTGGAGATAGCATTTTTTTTAGGCCCGTAAATTGTATATCGTATGTTATTAGCTTTGAAGATACCACATTATATGAGTAGGCATAATTATTTGTGTTATTATTGTTTACCCAGAGAAGTGACAAGGAAGAAAATATCTTACGTGCAACTAACAGATGAGAGACTAAGCATGCACTTTCTTGATTTATCAACTGTTTTCTTCTAAACACGTTTCTTGGTAAAACAATAAGTAAAATGTCAGTGTGCTGTGAAGCCAACACCATCTTAGCAGCAGTATCTTTCTCCACATCAAATTAAGCGAGCTGTGGGAGAATTTGGCGACCAAGTGTTACTTTCACTTTTCATTTCTTCCTCCGTTATAATCATATTAAAAACTACCAATTTTCACTTTTGCTCCTGAAGCAGAAGTTCTCAACTCAGGGAGATTTTGCCCCTCAGGGGACGTTTGGCAATGTTTGGACACACTTTTGCTTGTCACAGCTTGGGGTAGGGTGCTATTGACGTCTGGTGGTTAGAGGCCAGGGATGCTGTTGAACATCCTACAAAGCACACAACAGTCCCCTGGACAAATCAATGATCTGGCTCCAAATGTCAGTAGTGCCAAAGTTGAGAAACTGCTCTGCAGCATTCTAATCATTCATTTATTTAGTCATTCAGCAAGTATTTGTTGAACACCTATTGTGTGCCAGCCATTGACTACTGAGGATATAGCAATAAACAAAAATCCCTCCTCTTGTTTGGTTTGCCTTCTAATAGGAGAAAGTGAGAATGAACAAGATAAATAGAAATTTACAAGTATTAGAAAAAAAATAAAGCTGGGAATAGGATACGGAATGTTGGTAGGGAGCGTGGGGTTGAAACCCTCTTGTCAGTCATTGAGGTAGGTGTATTTGTCACTATTTATGGATGAGGAAACTGAGTCTTAGAGAGGTGAAGTACTTGGTTCAACAGCAACACTACTCCTGAGAGGTAAGACTGGGAGTTCACCTTAGACGTGTCTGACGTTGTAGAATCTAGAGTTATTTCTGCTTGTTCTATACTATATATTATCATCAGAAACTAGGGCTATCCTTGCTTTCTTTTGATGAAATTCCCTTTTTTGAACTTACTGATAACCATCTCCCACTCTGCCCAGATCATTCCTTTCTAGCATCTATATTTCTGCTGGTTGGAACATTCTCTGACTGCCTCCTTTCCCCAGACTCATTATCCTCGTGACTTAAACATGCTCAAAGCTCTTTGGTATTTAAGAAATGAAATGAAGAAAGTCCCTTCCTTAATTCTACAGCCCCTCCTTTCAGCTAAACTTCTTACAAAGATGCTCCATTTATGCGGTCTCTGTCCCTTTATGCTCCCCCAATTTACTTGTCAAAGGACCTCTGTACTCTTACTTCACACGAACTGTTTGGTCAAGGTCCAACAATGACCCCATAATCTCATTTTTATAGACTTTTTTCTGTTTGTCTGCTGTTTGTCACTTGGCCTCCTCCCAGCGTTTGATGGCCATGACCTCTCTTGCCCTGTGTCTGACATACTTCTCTCTTAACTTCATCTTTTAGCTTTGGGAATTCCTTCTTTCTCTTTGACTTCTCCTAGTTCTAGGTAGTCTTTGTGGGTTCTCTTTCACCCCTTTATAAACTGATGCCCTTCAAGATCCTGTCCTCAGTTTTCTTTTCTTTTCAACCATGGCTTCTATAGATTTGTCATTTAGAGTCATTCCAAAGGTATGTAACATACTGGGTAATATGCTGAGATGTGAATGTGATGTAAGTGTGATAAGAGGGTCATGTGCAAGAGTGAGGACCATGTCTAGTGAGTGCTCCTGGCCAGCCACCCGGAATCCACATTGCTGAAGTCAACTGAATGAGTATCACAGGCTGGACTCTCCCCTCATCAATCTTTCTGATGATTATAGGAGCTTCCATACTGGTCTATTCCCAACTTCAGCTCCATCCTTTGCTCTCGCCATAGTCATCTTTCCCAAAGGCAAACCTAATCAGGATCTAGTTTCTACTCCCTTGTGTCAGTCCATTCAGGCTACTACATCAAAATACCATAGACTGAGTGGCATATAAACAGAAATTTGTTTCTAACAGTTCTAGAGGCTGGGAAGTCCAAGATCAAGATGCCAGCATGGTGAGGGCCCTCTTCCTGGTTCATAGATGCCTGATCATCTTCTCGCTTTGTCCTCACGTGATGGAAGGGATAAGGGAGCTCTCTTGGGTCTCTTTCATTAAGGACACTAATGATCTAATCATCTCCCAAAGTCCCCATCTCTAAATATCATCATATTGTATTTGAACTTGAATTCATATTATATTTGAAAAATATGAATTTTGGGGGACATAAACATTCAGTTTACAGCACCCTTTCATCTTTCACAACATAACTCACCCATACTCATGATTTTGTGCTGCTCTGCAGCTCTCCCGTCTGCCTGGAATGCCTTCCCTGCCCGCTCACACTCCAATGTTGCCCTTGGGAAGTTCTAGTCATTCTGCAAGGCTCACCTTAAGCATTACTTTTGTGCATTTCCCAGCTTTCTAGGCACAGTACTAGCTCGAGAATGCCCCACTGCCTCCCACCTCCAATTAGATTATGCATTTCTTTGGTGATTGGAGAAAAAGACTCACGAGCAAAGTTTCTGTCCTCAAGCAAGTTGTTCTACCCAGTAAATTATCTGTTGTTATCTCACTGTACAGCTTCCACACTCTCTCAATTCCAAATTATTGAATTTCTGTCAGTAATTGCTCTGTGATCCTGTATATTTTACTTAACCTCTCTGAGCTGTCATTTTATCAATTTAAATTCTGTCAAATTATGTTCTCGTTATAACTCAAAGAAGTGTATCAAATTCTTTGAGTTCTCCAGAGGAAAAGATGTCATAAACCGAAAATGAAACAAATTGTCATTCATTAAAATAATACGTTTTATCAAACATATCGCTCAGACACCAACAAAATGAAACTATTTCAAAGAAAACTGTCCCCTCCTTAGATAGCTTTAAAACTTGAAGCCACTTATAACAAAACTTGCCATGTACTTTTTTTCCCTTGTGCACAAGATCGTCATTCGTCTTTTTCTCCAATTTCTCCATAAAGTTTTGAAAAGCCTAAGATTCACCTTTGCTATTCTACTTAGCTCTTCTTCCCCTCAAACGGAAGGGAAGTTTCATGTCAGAGAAGTAAGGAGATAAAAGTTTAAAATTATATGTCCTTCATCTTGATCAGAAGCTTTCTTATATTATTAGCAGCATTTAGTGTCACAACCTGGGGAAAAGAACTATAAAGGAGGAATTAGAAGAAAAGAAACATAGAGATGAATGCCAGGTACCTTTATTCACTTTATTACTCTAAGTTTCAGAATTAAAATCATCTTTTAACAATCTCATTTTGGTGAGATGGGTAAACGTGTCAACGAATAATTCTAAGAGAAAATAATGCAAGAGGAAGAGCTTTAATCAGGATATGTTTTAGTCACAACACTTTAGTGTCTCATTGACACTTCCATGGAATATCTCAATGCAGGGAAAAGCGATGTTTAGATACTAGGGGTAGTGTGGATATGGGGAAAGAGAACTAGAATTTGTGGATTACAATCTGTGTCCTTAAGCTACACTGTATATTTATATAACTTATTTCATTATACCTTTTCAACAACTCTATGTGATATATTTACCTAGCTTTTTTTTTTTTTTTTCCTGAAGAAGATTTGCCCTGAGCTAACATCTGTTGCCAATCTTCCTCTATTTTGTATGCGGGCTGCCATCACAGCATGGCCACTTTTGGATGAGTGCTGTAGGTCCACGCCTGGGAATCAAACCTGGGCTGCCAAAGTGGAGGGCACCAAACTTAATCACTAGGCCACTGGGGTTGGCCCTATTTACCTACTTTTGGGTTAAATAAACTGAAACTCTCTAGTTAGTAGTGAGTAGAGCCAAAATGGAAATCTAGGGTTTTCTGACTCAAACACTAGACTGCACTGATGTCCTGTTATGAAGAAAATAAATGTCTTGGCCTCAAGCAGTTTATAATCCAGAAAAGAAATGCAAAACTCTCTGTAAAAAGCAGAACTGATAGACCACGTCTTTATCCTACTTTAAGTACTCTAAAAATAACTCCATAAGGGCTGGCCTGGTGGCGTAGTGGTTAAGTTCATGCGCTCCACTTCAGCGACCCAGGCTTTGCAGGTTCTGATCCTGGGTGTGGACCTATGCACTGTCATTGAGCCATGGTGTGGTGGTGTCCTACATACAAAATAGAGGAAGATTGGCACAGATGTTAGCGCAGGAACAATCTTCCTCAAGCAAAAAGAGGAAGATTGTTGCAACAGATGTTAGCTCAGGGCCAATCCTCCTCACGCACCCAAAACTATATATATGTATAACCCCATCTCCATGATTATGAAGGTTCAGCCCCACTGCTAGTAGAGCACCCACTCTGAGTTGTTTCCCCTTGACACTAATGCAGAAACAGAGGTACTATTTTGCTAATAATTTTTTTCAGCAGATTAATGTAACTTGTCACCCAGGCTTTGAAGTTATCTGGATTTAATCCCTTCACTTGCTTTGCAAATTTGGCAAGGTGTTTAATCTCAATCAGAATCAGTTTCCACTTGGTAAATTGGGAAGATGCTACTTATAGGGGTCGCTATAAGAATTCAAGAGGTGCTTGATTCATGGTCAGTTCTCAAAAACGGTGGTTTTGACCATTTGCGGCAGTCGTTTTGTTGGCATATATTTTGATAGATGTTCATGTATTTAGGAGACGTTTGTTGGCAGGTGGAACTGGGTTCCTAAATAGAGCCTCTGCATTCACTGACCGACGGTGCTGTTCAGGCTGATACGTACGTGCACCAAAGTGCTAAGTAATTGGGTGTAGGGAGGAGAGATGGCAGGGTCAGGCAGATACTGGAAAGAAGGAATCGTGCATTTCCCTAAAAGTACTTTGCAAAATTGAGTCAAGGAAATGGCAGGAATCTATGGGAAGAAAGTGGGAAAAGGTTTCGGGTGGGAGATGAACATTTATCTCCCACATTGAATATCTCCAACAAGACGGTTCTCGGGCCAAAGGTCACAAAATTTTCCTCTTAATGCGGAACTCTCCTTTGAAGGATTAACCTCACCAAACACAAAACCCCAAAACGATGGCACATGTTTTTCTCTCCTTTATTTCATCTCTTAATATAATACATTTAAAAAAGTAGTTGCTCCACGTGAGCCCGATTAACTGTGAAGAGGGTCATAATCCATCTAAACCAGTCCAAATGAAGGTGAGAGGAATGATCAGCCTCCCATTATGCAAAATGGGGCTCAGTTAATTTATTGCCCTGCACTGAATAATAAGCTGTTAGGCTCCACATTACTTTTTTCACGTTAGATCAAATAGCTTATTGTGGCTGGAGCTTATTTCATATCACATAAAATTTGGATATATTACAATGGAGTCGATATTAGTGCATTATAAGAGACAGACTTAAGCACTTCATTTATAGGATCTCTCCATTTGGAAAATGGCAAGGGAGAAGAAGAAATGCAAACAAGCAAATGGACAGAGGGGGATTTATGTGCCTGGCCCATCACCCGACTGTGCTGTGGGTGACTGCTTGTTGCCACGCCTTGGAGAAAAGTTTCCAGTGGGAAGAAAATCCAAAGAGAGTTCATGTTCCTTTTCAGGGAAGTGTTGACATTTTAATTACTTTCTGTTTTCTTTGGAGCTACATTTGAGAATTGGAAGCCAGTTAGAAAAATAAGAATTGGCTTTATTAGAAATCAGATGAATTGACACGCAGCCATGAGCTGGAGAAAGTCCAGATTCAGCTCTCGACAGACTCAAACCTCCAGCAGGACACAGACAGCCAAAAAAACTCAGCCATTGAAAAATGAACCAGAAGAATTCCTACTCCGGGGCTTATCGTCTCTGAGGGCAGACCGTGCCTCTGTGCCACCTAATCTTTTCTAGCCACGGGGCCCCTGTGCTTCACTTTTGTCATTTTTTCCCTTGAAACTTTGGTCTTCCAACTTTGGTCTCCCAGGGGTTTGCAAGGACAAGCAGCACAGAGATGCAGAGCAGAAAGGGAACGGTCACAGAGAGCAGGAATGAGCGGGGGGAGTTGGTGGGTTTTGAATTGTGTCGTTTCGAAGATAATCTGATACTTTTGGTATTTCTTGACAGAAAGCAGCCTGTGGAAGTGAGGGCGGAGCCAGAGTAAATGGCTGAGGGAGAGGTGATCTATCTGTGTCCACTCTGCCTGCACCTGGAGCTGCCTAGAACTGAATAAATATTTAGCAAAACCAGGGTACCCACATGTGGTCCAGCATCAGCAAATCTAAAAATAATAACTCGGTAAAGGTTGAAATAAAAAAACCCAACAACTCTAACAGGCATGTTTGTGGTGCCCGAATGGGTGGTGCCTGAGGACATAGGCCTTCCTTGTCCCTTCTCTGCTCGCCCCCACCCCCCCCCCCCCCACGCCTTACTGGGCTCCGGGGACAGCATAGAAACTCCACTGAGCTTAGAAGAGTCAATTCAGTAATAAGTGGATCAAACCAAGTCTCGAAAAAATTATCTCACATCGACTGTCTTCCAGGCTTTAAATACACTGTTTAAATTTTCAAAAAAAACCTATAAGGAGATATTGTCTCTACGGTAAATATTATTATTTCTGTTTTACAAAGGAGGAAACAGAATCAGGCAAGTTAAATAAATTTGTAAGTGATACAAACTTTTATTATAATATATTTTGAACATAGGCAAAAGAAGGTAAGGTAATAAAGTGAACTTCCATGCTCAGTTTACTTCCCCCACTCAGGGGCAGTCTTCATCACCAACATCTGTTCCAGCTCATCATGTCATTTCGTCTGTATATCTTCCAATATGAGTCTCTAAGACATAGGAATTCTTTAAAAGAAAATAACCACAATACCTTTATCACAGTTAGAAACATCAACAGTAATTCCTAATATCAAGAAATAGACAGTCAGTGTTCACCGATCCTCAATGATCTTACAATCTTTTTTCTTTTTTAGTAGTTCGTCTTGACTCCAAATCCAAACAAGGTCCATACAGTATGATTGCTCTGTGTTCCTTTAAGTTCTCTTTAACAAAATCTGTATGTTCTCCCTTCGTTTCTAATTTTTTCCTTTGAATTTTTGGTTGAAGAAAGGGAATTATTTTCCCTGAAGATTTTCTAACAGTCTGAATTTCCTTGATTCCATTCCCCGAGGTGTTGTCAAATATGTTTATCATCTTGTATTTTGTGCTTCCTGTAAATCTACAGTTAGACCTAGAGATTGTATCGGATTCTGGCTCCATGTTTTCAGCGAGACTGTGTCATAAGTAGTGGTACGTATTTCCATAAATGGAAATGTGTGTGTGTTTGTAACAGTGGATAGATAACAATCCACTATTGAGGATTTTTGCCTGGATGCATTCACTTGTTGGTTATTGCAAAGTTGTGGTATCCTAATTTTATTTATTTATTTTTAAATAGAATTTATGTTTCAGAATAGTTTTACATGCACAGCAAAATTGAGTGGAAAGTACACAGAGTCCCCATATGTCCTTGCCCGCCCCCCTCATCGCTCCAGCCTCTTCCACTACAACATCCTGCACCAGAGTGGTCCATTGTTACAAGGCATGGACCTGCATTGACACGTCATTATCGCTCACAGTCCGTAGTTTACATTAGGGTTCCCTCTTAGTGTGGAACATTCTATAGGTCTTGACAGATGTACACTGGCATGGATCCATCAATGATTTCTTTTTGCATTTATTAATAGGGGTATTTCTATAAGGAGAAACTTCCCCTTCATTACCTATTTGGTTGTATGAAGTAAAGTTCATACAAGAAACCCAGATAAATGCTTTGTTCTTTTCCTCTCTCTACCCGTTTGCAGAATAATGAGTTGCTTCTCTCTGGTGTTCTCTAAAGTGAACGTAAGCTTTTTTTTATTGTTAGTATCACGCTGGACTCATGTATTTAAACATTTGGTGCTTTTCAATGCTCTTTTAGATATATGTGTATATGTGTGTGTGTATATATATCCATATACACGTGTATACTAATAACTCAGTGGTAAACTTCTATGTCACCAATGTCTCTAAATCTACATTAATTTGGCATCCTGATTTGAAAAAGTAATTCTTAAGGTGTTTCAAAATTTTATCTTAAAACACTCTTTTCCATTTACTGACTTATAAAAATTCCTCCGAGTCTCTGAGGATGGTAGAAAACCTTGCCTTGCTGCTAGAAAAACAGAAACAGCTGTATATATAAACATAAGAGCAGAAAGAAAGAAGGAAGCAGGGAGGAGGAAAGAAGGAGGAAAAGAAAAACAGAGTAAGCAAATGAGTATTAAAAAATAAGCTGATTAATTAATAGGCTATTGCCTAGTCTAGAAAAATTATTGCAGTTAATTTATTTATATGGTATCACGTGACATTTTTGTGACGTGGTTAAGCTTGAGAGCTTGAGATTCAGACTGCTTGGATCAAATCATCAGTTCTGGTATTTTCTAGTGCCAGCTTGCCTGGGTTACTTCTCTGTGCCTTAGCTTCTTTATCAGTGCAACAGGAATAAAGCAGCGTAGGATTGTATGGGTAAAGAACATAAATACAAAGGAAGCGCTTAGATTGCTCATAGGAAGTGCTCGGTGAAGGCTAGTTGATTTTGTTGCCATTGTGATGATGATGGGGTGTAAATATGTGAATGGCAAAGTAATGTCTCTTTCTGGACACAGACAGGGAGAGTACAGCTGACATTTGTTGAGTAACTATTAGGGGAGGGTTACTGAACCAGCATCTGTATTATATTATATAATTTATTATCAATTTTAATATTTTTAAAATCTATTGCCATCATTTATTATTTATTCTAGCACAGTGACTGGCATAGTGGAGGGAGGCAATATACCTTTTTTGTGAATTGAGCGATATTGTTAGGTGTGTTTGACCCATATTAAGTTTTGCTAACATCTGCAGAGAACTTTTATGAGACAAAAGAGGATACAGCGCTGGCAAAGAAGAGAGCTTTAAAATTCTGTAAGGAAAGGTTAACGGGCAAATCCCAGTAAAGGTGTCCAAGTAAAGTGAGCATCAAAGTATCGGAGAATCACACAATTCTAGTATTGCCCATGGCAAATCAATATCACTATTCACCCAACCCAGGAAAAGAAAGAAAGAAAAGAGGAACAATTTCCAAATCACTCCTCCAACATGGAAATGATTTTAATTACCAATTCATCTGTTGGCAGACTCTTCTGGCAGATGTACCTGCAACTTGGAAAGATAACAAATGAACGAATTCCTTACTCCAGAGTTGACACTGATAGTGCTTGCTGAATTTGCTCTCAGAAAGGAATCCTGCGCAACAATGCTTCTGGCACTCTGTTCGAGGAATTTGTCATGTCGTTGACATGTTCAGCCTCCATTGTCCACACCACCCTGACAGCAGGTCCTTTATGTTTCAAAGAAATTGCAGTCTGAATTAATATAATTAGAATGTAACTGCCTATTCACTGCACAAACTCCTCATTTCCAGGAGTACAGATCTGATAGCACGTCTGTGCTCAACATCTTCCCAGTAATAGCTGGAGGGGAGCAAACAGATAATAAAATGACAGAATCTACTCTATTTCATCGGCCTCTTTAAGTACCAACTAATGGAAATATAGGAGAAGAAAACTGTCGCATCTCTGGCATGTCTAAAGAGAAAGTTTTCAAGTTTACCAGCTGGTATAGCCCTTTTATAAAACATGTAGTATAGGATGGCTGAACTCAAAGAAAGAAATGAAATAGGAAAAATTGCGTATCTTCCAAAAGAGTTACATGAAGTAGAGTGGATAATTCACCTACAGAATTACAGAATTAAAAGGTGGTTGGATGGTCTCATTCGTTCTTTACTGCTTTACCTTGAACAGTGAATGTCACTAACCAAGCAATTATCACCAAGTACACAACACCTTGGGTGCTAGATTCCTGAATTTCATTCTTTGTTATTGTTATGTTTCTACAAATACTTGGTTATTGATATGGTGGAAACCAATAGCAGCATCTTTTTTTTGGGGAATAAGATCAATTTACACTATCAAGACTGATTTACATTCTCTCAAGTAAGTTGACATTCTCACTTTGAATGACTCATTTGAGGGGAACAAGGACCTGACATATCCACATGTAGGCTGGTGCTCATGGCCTCTCCTCTGAAGAATATAGTTTATCCTTGTACGTGTTAGGGACTGAACGGTTGTGTTCCTCCAAAATTCATATGTTGATGCCCTAACTCTCAATGTGATGGTACTTGGAGGTGGGGCCTTTGTGAGGTAATTAGGTTTAGAGAAGGTCATGAGGTTAGGGCCGCCATGATGGGATTAGTGTCCTTATAAGAAGGGGAAGAGACACTGGAGCTTTCTCTCTTTCTCTGCCATGCAACGACACAGCAAAAAGGTGACCATCTGCACACCAGGAAGAGAGCCCTTACCAGAAACCAAATAGACCAACACGTTGACCTTGGCCTTCTCAGACTCCAGAACTGTAAGAAATAAATTGCTGTTGTTTACGCCTCCCAGACTACGGTATTTTGTTATAGGCTGAGCTGACTGAGCATAGGAGCACAGGAGCACATTGGGTTAACAGGCACTGGGAAGGGATAATGGTTTTCATTTTCTTGTTTTTGTTAGAAGTACCTACTGATTTTCACCTGCAATTCCATGTCAGAAATTGCAATAATAGAAATATGGAGAATGGGTAACATAGGACAAAAATAGGCTTGTGAGTGACAGAGGGGTTCAAGAGACGAATACCAGTGCCCCTTTGAATTGTAAGCCAAATACTTTTTATAAATCAAATATGTTATATTGAAGAGCTGTTTAGCCTTCAATTTCTTTTTATAAAGGTTGGATACACCCTTCTAGTAGCATCTTGAAAAAGCCAGGAGTGATTCCTTGCCTCTAGGTTCACCTGTGGAGTGTCTTCCTCACCTCCCCCAACCTGGAGAGACTGTCTACCATTTTCCATTAACTGACCCGTTCTTTTCATAATTTGGTGGGCTTCGGAATGACAGGCATGTATGTGTGTGTGTGGTGGTGGGTGGGTCGGCGTGGGGTGGGGTGCTTGTTAAGATGCTGATGCCTGGATTCCCCCAATCCACTGAATCAGAGTTTTCAGCTGTGGTGCCCAATTGAGTAAGTTAAAAACCCACTTCAGGTGCTCCTGATACACACAAATCACAATTTGTATTACTGACACAAATATTTAAGTTTACTCCCTAGAGGGATCTTTCTATAGATAATAAATTTTTAGAGATGGATACATTTAATTTATATAAATAGAAATCCATTTAAGACATTTTGGGCCAGTGGTTTTTAGAGGAACTTATCAGAACGCCTGTCAGACCTCCTCTCCGTCTCCTCTTTGCCATCGTTACTCATGCTTAGTTTCCCAGTTTGTCTGTCTGTCTGGGTCAGGAAAAAAAAATGGTATGTCACAGTGTCAGGCAAATTAACTTTGCAAATGAATGCAATAGAGATCTAATTTTTTTTTTTTTTTTATTAATGTTATGATAGATTACAACCTTGTGAGATTTCAGTTGTACATTTTTGTTAGTCATGTTGTGGGTACACCACTTCCCCCTCCGTACCCTCCCCCCACCCCCCCTTTTCCCTGGTAACCACCGATCAGATCTCCTTCTCAATATACTAATTTCCACCTATGAGTGGAGTCATATAGAGTTCGTCTTTCTCTGACTGACTTATTTCGCTTAACATAATGCCCTTGAGGTCCATCCACATTGTTGTGAATGGGCCAATTTCGTCTTTTTTTATGGCTGAGTAGTATTCCATTGTGTATATATACCACATCTTCTTTATCCAATCATCAGTTTCTGGGCATGTAGGCTGGTTCCACGTCTTGGCTATTGTAAATAATGCTGCGATGAACATAGGGGTGCAACGGACTCTTGAGATATCTGATATCAGGTTCTTAGGATAGATACCCAGTAATGGGATGGCTGGGTCATAGGGTATTTCTATTTTTAACTTTTTGAGAAATCTCCATACTGTTTTCCATAGTGGCTGTACCAGTTTGCATTCCCACCAACAGTGTATGAGGGTTCCTCTTTCTCCACAACCTCTCCAACATTTGTCGTTCTTGGTTTTGGATGTTTTTGCCAATCTAACGGGGGTAAGGTGATATCTTAGCGTAGTTTTGATTTGCATTTCCCTGATGATTAGCGATGATGAACATCTTTTCATGTGTCTATTGGCCATATTCATATCTTCTTTTGAGAAATGTCTGTTCATGTCCTCTGCCCATTTTTTGATCGGGTTGTTTGTTTTTTTGTTGTTAAGCAGTGTGAGTTCTTTGTATATTATGGAGATTAACCCTTTGTTGGATAAGTGGCTTGTAAATATTTTTTCCCAATTAGTGAGCTGTTTTTTTGTTTCAATCCTGTTTTCCCTTGCCTTGAAGAAGCTCTTTAGTCTGATGAAGTCCCATTTGTTTATTCTTTCTATTGTTTCCCTCAACTGAGGAGTTACAGTGTCCGAAAAGATTCTTTTGAAACTGATGTCAAAGAGTGTACTGCCTATATTCTCTTCCAAAAGACTTATTGTCTCAGGCCTAATCTTTAGGTCTTTGATCCATTTTGAGTTTATTTTGGTGTGTGGTGAAAAAGAATGGTCAATTTTCAATCTTTTGCATGTGGCTGTCCAGTTTTCCCAGCACCATTTGTTGAAGAGACTTTCTTTTCTCCATTGTAGGCCCTCTGCTCCTTTGTCGAAGATTAGCTGTCCATAGATGTGTGGTTTTATCTCTGGGCTTTCAATTCTGTTCCATTGATCTGTGGACCTGTTTTTGTACCAGTACCATGCTGTTTTGATCACTGTAGCTTTGTAGTATGTTTTGAAATCGGGGATTGTGATTCCGCCGGCTTTGTTTTTCTTGCTCAGGATTGCTTTAGCAATTCGCGGTCTTTTGTTGCCCCATATGAATTTTAGGATTGTTTGTTCAATTTCTGTGAAGAATGTTCTTGGGATTCTGATTGGGATAGCATTGAATCTGTATATTGCTTTAGGTAGTATGGACATTTTAACTATGTTTATTCTTCCAATCCATGTGCAAGGAATGTTTTTCCATCTCTTTATGTCATCGCCTATTTCTTTCAAGAAAGTCTTGTAGTTTTCATTGTATAGATCCTTCACTTCCTTGGTTAAGTTTATCCCAAGGTATTTTATTCTTTTCGTTGCGATTATGAATGGGATAGAGTTCTTGAGTTCTTTTTCTGTTAGTTTATTGTTAGTGTATAGAAATGCTACTGATTTATGCACGTTAATTTTATACCCTGCTACTTTGCTGTAGTTGTTGATTATTTCTAATAGTTTTTCTGTGGATTCTTTGGGGTTTTCTATGTATAAGATCATGTCGTCTGCAAACAACGAGAGTTTTACTTCTTCGTTACCTATTTGGATTCCTTTTATTTCTTTTTCCTGCCGAATTGCTCTGGCCAGCACCTCCAGAACTATGTTGAATAGGAGTGGTGAAAGTGGGCACCCTTGTCTTGTTCCTGTCCTCAGAGGGATGGCTTTCAGCTTTTGTCCATTGAGTATGATGTTGGCTGTGGGTCTATCATATATGGCCTTTATTATGTTGAGGTACTTTCCTTCTATACTCATTTTACTGATGGTTTTTATCATAAATGGGTGTTGGATCTTGTCGAATGCTTTCTCTGCATCTATTGAGATGATCATGTGGTTTTTGGTTTTCATTTTGTTGATGTAGTGTATCACGTTGATTGACTTGCGGATGTTGAACCATCCCTGTGTCCCTGGTATAAATCCCACTTGATCATGGTGTATAATCTTTTTGATGTATTGCTGTAATCGGTTTGCCAAAATTTTGTTGAGGATTTTTGCATCTATGTTCATCAGTGATATCGGCCTGTAGTTCTCCTTCTTTGTGTTGTCCTTGTCAGGTTTGGGGATCAGAGTGATGTTGGCTTCATAGAATGTGTTAGGGAGTTCTCCATCTTTCTCAATTTTCTGGAACAGTTTGAGGAGAATAGGTATTAAGTCTTCTTTGAATGTTTGGTAGAATTCTCCAGAGAAGCCGTCTGGTCCTGGACTCTTGTTTTTGGGGAGGTTTTTGATTACCGTTTCTATTTCCTTACTTGTGATTGGTCTATTCAGATTCTCCATTTCTTCCTGATTCAGTTTGGGGAGATTGTAGGAGTCTAGGAATTTGTCCATTTCTTCCAGGTTGTTCAATTTGTTGGCATATAGTTTTTCATAGTATTCTCTTATGATCTCTTGTATTTCATTGGTATCTGTTGTGATTTCTCCTCTGTCATTCCTGATTTTATTAATTTGCGATTTCTCTCTTCTTTTCTTGGTGAGTCTGGCTAGGGGTTTGTCAATTTTGTTAATTCTTTCGAAGAACCAACTCTTTGTTTCATTGATCCTTTCTATTGTCTTTTTTGTTTCAATATCGTTTATTTCTGCTCTTATTTTTATTATTTCCCTCCTTCTACTGACTCTGGGCCTTGTTTGTTCTTCTTTTTCTAGTTCTGTTAGGTGTCGTTTGAGGTTGCTTACGTGAGCTTTTTCTTGTTTAGTGAGGTGAGCCTGTATTGCGATGAATTTCCCTCTTAGGACTGCTTTTGCTGCATCCCAAATGATTTGGTATGTCGTGTTCTCATTTTCATTTGTCTCCAGATAATATTTGATTTCTTCTTTAATTTCTTCAATGATCCATTGTTTGTTGAGAAGCGTGTTGTTTAGTCTCCACATTTTTGCACCTTTCTCTGCTTTTTTCTTGTAGTTGATTTCTAGTTTAATAGCGTTATGATCAGAAAAGATGCTTGATATTATTTCAACTCTCTTGTATTTATTGATGTTTGCTTTGGTTCCCAGAATATGGTCAATCCTTGAGAATGTTCCATGTGCACTTGAGAAGAATGTGTAACCTGCTGTTTTTGGATGAAGTGTTCTATATATATCTATTAAGTCCATCTGGTCTAATTTTTCATTTAATTCTATTATTTCCTTGTTGATTTTCTGTCTGGATGTTCTGTCCATTGGTGTTAATGGTGTGTTGAGGTCCCCTACTATTATTGTATTGTTGTTGATGTCTTCTTTTAGTTCTATTAAGAGTTGCTTTACAAATTTTGGTGCTCCTGTGTTGGGTGCGTATATATTTATAAGTGTTATGTCTTCTTGGTGGAGAGTCCCTTTTATCATTATATACTGTCCCTCTTTGTCTTTCTTTATCTGTTTTGCTTTGAAATCTACCTTGTCTGATATTAGTATAGCGACACCTGCTTTCTTTTGTTCATTATTAGCTTGGAGTATTGTTCTCCATCCCTTCACTCTGAGTCTGTGTTTGTCTTTGGGGCTGAGGTGTGTTTCCTGGAGGCAGCATATTGTTGGATCTTGTTCTTTGATCCATCCTGCCACTCTGTGTCTTTTGATTGGGGAGTTCAATCCATTTACATTTAGAGTGATTATTGAGACGTGGGGGCCTACCACTACCATTTTGTGTCTTGTTTTCCGGTTTTCTTCAGTTTCCTTTGTTTCTCGTCCCATGGTTTAATCTGTTCTGATGTAGAGCTGCTACTCTCTGTTGTTGTCCTTCTACTTATCTCCTCTGCTCTTGGTTTTGTAGCCCCTTTCCTTTTTTGGATTTTTCAGGAATGAGGGTTTTCCTGAGGATTTCCTGAAGAGGAGGTTTTGTGACAATGAACTCCCTTAATTTTTGTTTATCTGGGAAAGTTTTTATTTCTCCATCGTATTTGAAGGATATTTTCGCTGGGTAGAGAATTCTCGGCTGTAGGTTTTTGTCCTTCAGATTTTTGAATATATCATTCCACTCTCTTCTAGCCTGTAAAGTTTCTGCTGAGAAATCTGCTGATAGCCTGATGGGGGTTCCTTTGTAGGTTAGTTTCTTTTGCCTGGCTGTCCTTAATATTTTCTCCTTGTCGTTGACTTTTGCTAGCTTCACTACTATATGCCGTGGAGTTGGTCTTCTTGCATTGATAAAGTTTGGAGATCTATTGGCATCTGTCACCTGAAGATCCATCTCCCTCACCAGATTTGGGAAGTTCTCAGCCATTATTTCTTTGAATAGGTTTTCTGCCCCTTTCTCCTTCTCTTCTCCCTCTGGTATACCTATAATCCTTACGTTGCATCTCCTAATTGTGTCTGATAATTCTCGGAGAGTTTCTTCATTTCTTTTAAGTCTTGCTTCTCTCTCCTCCTCTGCCTGCAACAATTCTATATTGCCATCTTCCAAATTGCTAATTCTTTCCTCCATATTATCGGCCCTACTGTTCAGAGCATCTAGATTTTTCTTAATCTCCTCTATTGTGTTCTTCATTTCCAATATTTCTGTTTGGTTCTTCTTTATCGTATCAAACTCTTTTGTGACATAGCTCCTGAACTCGTTGAGTTGTTGGTCAGAATTCTCTCTTAACTCGGTGAGTATTTTAATGATGGCTGTTTTGAAGTCATCATCATTTAGGTTATATATCTCATTTTCTTTGGGATTGTTTTCTGTGTATTTGTTACTTTCTTTCTGTTCTGGAGATTTAATGTATTTTTTCATATTGCTTGATGATGTTGATTTGTGCCTCCGCATGGAGATAGAGTTTAGTTGCTCCTTTCACTTGTTTCAGCTGCTGCGGTGGGGGGAGCAGCTGTTTATACTTCACCAACCAGGAACCCTGTCCGTAGTTGCTAACTGGGCCTGGGCCCCTCTTCGTAGCCACAGTGGCCCTTTGGATTCCCTCCTCTGCCGTGGGGGCCGTCACGGGGGGCTTCGGGCTGCAGGTGCCTACTGTTGTTGCCCACCTAGATGCGCTCTCTCCTTGGGGTCTGCAACGGTGTTATGGGCTTTTCCAGCGGCCAGGGGTGGGATCACTTATATTTGTCGCTCCGTTGCTGTCGGCACCCACCAAATCTCACTTGTCCTCTATGGGTTGCAGGAGAGCTATTGGCATCTTCTACAGTCTGTGGTTAGTACACCTAGCTATGCTGCTTTTGCCCTGGGGTCTTCCAGCCTTGTGGCTGGCAGCTGGGTGCCTTCTACTGGTGCTGTGCAGAGGCTTTCCCTAAGGCTTCTGTGAGCCTGTAGGGTTTCCCCCTAGGCTACTAAGCTGGGTCTCTGGAACTCTCTCCAGCCCCAGTCCTCTCCGAGATCTCCGGCAATCCCTAGCCTCACCGGGTGGGCAACGGCAGCTGGGGGTCGCCCCGCCCTCTGGGATTCTCTCAGGGCCTCTCCCGGAGCCGTGAATGCTCAGCGTGGCCCCTCTGCTAACGGCACACAGAGAGTTTTGTCTGCTGCCCGGGCGGAGCTCCAGCGCTTCCCCTCCGGGTCGCCGAACCGGCCTTTGAAAGTTCCCCCAGCCCCGGTCCTCTCCGAGATCTCCGGCAATCCCTAGTCCCACGGGGCGGGCAACGGCAGCTGGGGGTCGCCCCGCCCTCTGGGCTTCTCTCCGGGCCTCTGCCGGGAGCCCTGAATGCTCAGCGTGGCCCCTCTGCTACCGGCAGACAGAGAGTTTTGTCTGCTGCCTGGCGGAGCTCCGGCGCTTCCCCTCCGGGTCGCCGAACCGGCCTTTGAAAGTTCCCCCGCCCCGGTCCTCTCCGAGATCTCCGGCAATCCCTAGTCCCACGGGGCGGGCAACGGCAGCTGGGAGACCTCCGTGCCCTCCGTGTCTCTCTCTGGGACCCTCCGGGCGCCCCGAGCACCAGGCTGGGTCTCCCCGCCAATGGCGGGGAGAGACTCTCCCCGCGGGCTCAGGTGTGCAACTCCAAAGTTTCCCTCTGCGTTTAGGAGTAATTGCGGGGGGTTTAGGTAGGGTTCTGGTCACCTGTTTCCACCGTCGCTCCTCTGTTGTGTTCTCGCTCCTGCCCTAGATGTGTGTGGATCCTCTGGGGGCGTCCGTTGGAAGAAAGCCGCTTGCGGGTACTAGGCTGCCCGTCGGGGTCGGAGAGTTTTCACCTATTTCCACATCCTCCCGGAGGAAAGTCCATCCGCCTTCCGATGTATAGTCGCGTGGGTGTCTCAGACGTCCTGAGATGCTGTCTGGATATCCTTTGTCAAGCGATAAGTGTCCAAATAATTGTAGACTCGAAGGGCGAGAGACAAAGAGGACTACTCACGGCGCCATCTTGGATCTTCTGAGATCTAATTTTTAATGTGAACCATCCTTTAATAGAGTAAATAAATGCCCTCCTTCCAATGCATTTGGCCTATTACTCTGGATGTTTAATAATAGGATTGTGTGTTATAAACACATGTTTAGACATCCATATATATGCACAGATGGAAAATGTCGAGCTTGCAGGAAAGGCCCATCCTCCAAACATGGGCACTCAACAGAACTCGCCTCTGTTTTTCTCTACGGAATATGGAAATCAGACATGAGTGCGGGAGGTTCAAGGACTTCTTGTCCCTAGCCTTCGACCAGCTGCTGGCTCTGACATTGTCTTCTTGATTTTTAGTGACTTTAAGAGAATTCTCAGGGGAGCAGGTAGGAAGTAGATTTGGGGTGGGGGAGTTCCTGTCCTCTGACCAAAGGATCACAGGATAGACTTGTCATGTGGAAAACAGCTTGATTTAGCCAAGGCAGGTAATAGTTCCTCCCAGGCCCCAGCCTGCCCCGTAACACTCCAGAGGACTTTATTCCAAGGCTTACAGAGTAGAAGGATTGATGAATCAACTAAGCATAGTAAATATACAACAGTTATTTTCCAAAAAGAAAGTTTTTAAATGTAAAAGAAATAGTACATACCCATGGAAGAGATAATGGGAAAAAAAGAGGAGTGGAGGAAAAATAAGAAGGGAGAAAGTTTGGGCTGGGGTGCTGATTTTAAAATCAGAGACATGTGGATCGGGATCCAGCCTTCCTACTTGTGTGCCCTTTAGTCAGTTATTTCACATCTCCGAGCCAGTCTTCTCATCTGTGAAATGGGCATAATATCGCTCTCACGTGGTTGTGGTGAGGATTTGCTAAAGTACATTCTGGAAAAGCACTTCGCAGAATGCTTGGAATAGATTAGTTCTTAACACCGGACATCTGAGCCAATAGCATCATTCCTGCTTGTAGGAGAGTGTGGCGGCTACTAGCACAAGCTTTCCAGGCAAGGAGACTTGACTTTGAATCTCTTTTGATTTTAGGCAGAATTGCTGATATTGATATGCCTAGCACTAAAGCCAAATAATATTTTAGAGAATTTGTTGAGATTTCTTAATACTTTTATTATCAAGAAATAGATTTCAGTTACGTCTGTTTTCATGATTTATGAACTGAAATCCCCTAATTCTTGCCTTAAGCATACCAGGCTTCTTCTTAGTTTGTAAGAATTATTAAAAAAATACCCTTGGAAACACTTAATGTTCACAAGAAAGTAAAAAATCTTTGTGGCAGTTTCGTTTTATTATCATATTTTTCTCTTTCCTGAAAAACCAATGAAGAATGGCAGTTTTATATGTAAAACAGTAGTTAGCCTCTATATGGATGACTTTTTCCTAAAAGCCTAGAAGTATTTCACGTTTGCAGAAAAACACTCCGCTCCCGAGTTGGAGCTGATTAAAATTCAAATCTATGTTAACATCTCATTACTTTTTGAAAAAAATGAGCATGTCACTTAATGGAAAATGCTCAGCATCTGCCAGCTCTGTTTTCTTGGGCTCCTTAGCAAGGCCATCGTGGGACCCAGGAGGGCTGGGTCACAGCTACATCCTTGTTAAAACAGTCACTGGCGTGAATGCTGGCCCTTAGTTTTTCCTTCCTTTCCCCTCTCCCATCCCTACATTGTTTCAGCTGCCAGGCCCTTAATATTTTCTCTGAAGCAAGGGAAAGGGAAGGGCAAAAATGAATAACATTTGAAAGAATAACATTTCTTTCTATGGACTTAAATAGAACACTCAACGCAAAACATCCTGTGTTTTCTTTTAATTGATGACACTCTGATTGTAGTAATGGGTGATCTAAAAGCCAGGGCCTGCTGTTCAAATAGGCACTGTTTTGGTTGCCTACTACCTTATGGAGGGAACGCCGTTCAACTTTTTAAAATTACAGCCCAGCTCCTTCCCCTACACACTCGGGTTTCCTTATCCTGCTGTTGGTTTTCTTTTCTCCGTTGGACTTATTACCTTCTAACATGTATTTATTATTTATTTATTTATTCTCCAGCTCCCCTGGCTGTAACAGAAGCCCATGACAGCAAGGATCTTCGTCTGTTTTGCTCACTGTTCTGGTCTTTGTTCTAAAATAACAGCTAGCACAAAGTAGTTGCTCAATAAATATTTGCAGCATGAATGAATGAACTAGTTTCTTCCTCTATGTCCTTTCCTATATACCTGCGGGGAATATCATGGTAAAAATGTGATACAAAAGATCCTGTATATGTAATATGTTTATTCCTAGTAGATATGTTTAAAAGGATAGCTTGTTTGAAGTTTACATATCTTAGTTAGTGAAGAAAAGATACAAGAGTTGGATAAAAGAGAAACATCTCGTTACTTTCTATCCTCTTATTCTGCTTTATTTTTCTTCAAAGCCTGACTCCTCTACTCCCCAACATGATACATACTTCTTTACCTATTGTCCACATCCCCTTAGTAGAATGTAAGCTTTTTGAGGGCAGGAATCTGTGTATATCCACTGCTGTAGCCTCATTGTTTAGATTAGTGTCTGGCACAGAGTAAGCACTCAACACTTATTTGTTGAGTAAGTGAATATTTGGATGAGCTTGCTTCTTGTGGGCTCTCCGTGCCTGGGCCCAACCCTGTATGGACTCCGCAGCGTGGTCGATCAGTAAGACATTGATACTACAGAGGTGGACCATGGTTGGGGAGATGAGAAAGGGAAAAAGATGACTAATATTTTAAGTTTTCTGTTCATATTGAAAAAGAAGCCCTGCTCATTATACATGCGGTACGGTATGAGTCTAGAGACTGTGGTTTGGATCCTGGGCCACCCATCTATTTTCAGAACAAACTGAAATAATTTCTTGATATCACATTTTCATCGTCTGTAAAGTGAAACCAATGTTTCCTAATCTATCGTTATAGGGGGAGGATAGAAAGGGCCTGACACATAATAGCTTGTCAGTAAGTGTTAGCTATCACCATCATCATCATCACCATCGTCATTACCCAGGGTTGGCAGCCTACAGCTTGTGGGCCAAATCCAGCCAGGAGTCTGCTTTTGTAAATGCAACTTTATTGGAATACGGCCATGCCGTTTCATTTACTTACTGTGTATGGCTGCTTTCTCACTACAACAGCAGAAGTGAGTAGTTACGAGAGACTATGTGGTCTGCAGAGCCTTAAATTTTACTCCCTGGCCCTTTACAGAAAAAGTCTGTGAACCTTAGTCTAGAATATGATCTATCAGCAATATAATTAAGCCCATGGCCCAGCAGAGTGTGGTCTGTGGGCCGTGTGATTCACAAACTGTTACTGATCAAGGTAAGTACAGAAATTAAGTGTTTAAAAGCATTTATAGCAATTGGATGTGCTGTTGACATCCAAATGCATGATTTTGGTTTATGCAAAAGTTTGGTTTATGACAGATTGGAAATAAAAAAATTCTGGCCTTTCACATTGGAATAGAATCTAGCAATTCATAATGGGTTTTTTTTTTTTTTTTTGTATTGGTAACTTAGTAAGACATATTCATATGGTCTCACACGGGAACATCTGGGGGCCCATCAGGTGGGAGTGATGAACAGGTCCTGAGATTGCAAGTGACCTGGGAAGGTTGATGAGTGAGCCCATTAATAACGTCATGCAAATGGATTTTATATGCAGATGGATGGGCCCGCCACAGTTCACTTATCAGCTAATATAGTTGTAATGTGTTGCTTCATATCTGAGAGAAGGCGGCCACCTCAGGACATTATGTGTGTCTTATGTACGTATATAAATGAATTCCTTTTGAGATAAATGTATTTTAAGTCGATAATTCATCTTCTCTGAACAGTAAGCCAACAACTTTCCTGGAAATCTAGCAAAACAGCAGTTATGACCGGCCTTATGTTTTGTTGCATGTGTGCTTCAAAAAAGCAGACTGACTTTTTCCTTTTCTGTTTTAGAATCAGTTCCAAACAGTCAAGCCTGCCAGAAAAAACAGACAAACTCTCAGGAACAACAATGCCCATTATGTGTGGGGTAAGAGCTGCCAGACTTTGATTACTGACTGGCCAGACATTAACCCCTTTGGTGTCTTCTGGGGGAAATGCCAAGTCTGAATCCAGACACTTCCAAGATTTTACAGTCACTCACGGTGTGAGACCAGGCAATTTATAATGACTTGTGCAGAAAAGGACTATTGTGAGAAGGAAGTGCAAGTTCAAGGCCACATCTCCTTGTTTCCTGAATTCTGCTATGACTCACTCTGGCAAGCAGAGGTAGACCCGATGACTTCTGCTTGTCCCTTTGCAGGCCTGCTGGATGTGGCTCTTGCCACCTGCCACACCTGTGTTTTTAGCTGGATGTCACAAGGAGAGGGGCAAATTCGGCACTCACAGAGGAAAGCCTGTGGGTTCTGTGAGGCCACTACTTATGGTAAAGCGGTTAGAAAGGAGAATTCCTGCAAACTCTTTTGTGATCAGTTTCTTCCCTTCTGTCATATACCCTGTAGATCGACAGACTATCCCATCTTGAGAGCTCAGATAAGCAGAGAGCAATGCAATTTATAGTGAGAGGATGACAGTGTGTGTATATGTACTGTATATATATATGTGTATTTTGTCTGTTCTTCTACTTTGCTCTTTAATATACATTAATATAGATTAATAGAAACAATAAGATAGTCTACTGTGGGGTGACTGCGGATACCAAGTTAATTACGATCATAATAATAGCTACCATTTATTGAGAGCCTATTGAGTGTCAGTATTATGTTAAAGATTTTACATACACATGCTTTAATTCACTTAATCCTTAAAAAAAACTTTATGAAATAGCCCCATTTTACACAATGGTAAATTGAGTCCCAGGAAACTCAAGGGCACATGGCTAGTTAATGTCAGACCTAGGATTCATATCCAGATTTGTCTGACACAAACCCATTCTCTTGTTCATTTTGCTGAATTGCCTTCCTAAAGGTGAACAACAACAACTAAAAGGCATTTACTTAATTTTTGGGAATTCACATTCTGGTTGGCGAGAAAGGCATGTGATGCAGAATGAAAGAGGTTATAACACAGCTGTGTACAAAGTACCATGATTAACTAATTCTGTTGGAGGATGGGAGAAGGTGGCAGAGGGTAGAGGAAGGTCCCACAGAGAAAGCAGTGCTTGAACTATGCCTCTTTGGAGTAGGATATTCACGAGAGAGAGAGAGAGAGAGAGAGAGAAACAGAGAGAAATTCAGTTGGGTGCGCTTTGTTGTGTAGGGAGAGACCCGGACTTAGTCAGAGACAAAGAGATCTCTGGCTTACAGAGTGATTCTATGACACAAAATAGAGGAACTCAGCAGTGAGAAAGTCTTCAAGATTGCTTCTCCACTTACCAAGTCCATATCTTTGTCCTCTTTGTCCTCCACGGCATTGCCACGCCTTCTGAAAAGGGGACGCAGGGAGAAAGAGATTGCAGCCTGAGCAAATTAGAGGTGGTGACGACTGTGAGGGAAGCCACAGGAAAGAGAGACAAAGGTAACCACATCCCTCTGCTCGCTGCAATGGTGGGACTCGTATGGGATGACTGTTTTGGGCATGAAGGTGTCTCCCAGCCCTGGAAGGCCAAATGCAGGCCTTGGCTGGATCTTAGTACCATGAGGAGGAAATAAGGACCTGATACACTTAGTTGTCTTCAATTGTGTTGTCTCACCCTGAAAGGCATGGTTGCTTAGTTCTTTCACCAGAGACAGAGGGACACATGAAGAAAGGAAAGTAGCATCCCCTCACAGGGGGACAGATAAAGAAAGGAGACAATCCTTCATGACGATGACTGTGATAAAGGCAATGCTCTATCAGAACACTGGGAAATAAAGCGACCCCTATTCAGTCCCAGCCAGAGGAGCCATCCGGCTCAAGGGGAAAAAAAAACAACGCTGTTATAGCCAGGATGACCCGAGCCTCAGGCTGTTGTGTTTAGGACGAACGAAAAGCAGTGAACATAGATGTAACCCGCACTGTTGGCAACCCGCATTGTTGGCAACCACAGCATCGCAATTCTTTGAGGTTTCGCTTTGAGAAATTGAGACCTCACTTTGAAATTGTGGGGGTTAAGATTTCAGACTTGAATGATCACTGAGCTGCTCATTTGCAGTAATTCTGTGTTTTGTGCATATTTTTAAAAGGGAAACTGGGCTTTCCTATATCCATGACAAAGTCCTCCCAGCCTCCAAATTTTCCTATAAAATGCCTCTGCTCTTGTCTTTCAATACATCCCACGACTGAATATGATTATGGGATATTTACATGGCATCCTTGTCTATTGTATCAAAAGATCATAAAAAAAAAAAATGCCTGTTATTAAAGCTCCAAAGTGATTGGGTTGGCACGCAGAATGGGGATGGGGCTGGCATGGAAGAGAGGATCTGACTCTGGGATTTCATGAAATCCAAAACAATAGGACAGCTGCTTTTCCATAAACAGATTATTATTATTATTTCTACCTAGACAGCTTGATAGTAGCCATTATCTTCTTTCTGGGTGTCTTATCGAGTTCTGGCTGTGTGCAGCATGGGTGATAAGGAATGAGAAATGATACCCATGGGATTGCCAAGGATTATTTCTATGCACTGCTGTTCAGCAACAGCCAATCCCTTAGAACTGAAAAGTAGTCCTATTGTTCACGCTGGGCAGTTGCTGTTCCGACTACAGCAAGAGAACAGAAAGAGGATGTAGTTGCCATTGTATGAAAGATTGAAATTTCATTACTCTCAGCTAAAGTTCAAGCAGTCTTGATTTTGAAAAGATGAATCGTCACGTAATATCTTTGAAGAGGGAGAAGACAAGGGGAGGAAAGAAGAATGAAATGAGCTCAGAGCTTTTCAGGACTATGAGAGAGTGTAAAAAAAAAGAGAGAGAGAAAGATATAATACTTGCAATCACTGGAACTTAAAATGCCAGGCATATAAGCCTCAAAAGAATTGAGTAGCATTGCATCGCCGTTACTTATCATCCAATTGTTTAATGTAAAATCTCCATCCGACATATTACACATCAGAAAATTGTTAATGTACTGGATTTCTGTTTAACTGTCTTTTTTTAATACCAAATTCTTGAATGGAGTTAATCTGTTGGTACTGAAAATTTTCCCTTTGCTTCTCAATGAAAAAATAATTTTTTTATTATAGATGTAGGTATGCAGGCTCTGAATATTTCAGGAAAAAAATTACAATCTTATTTTGTATGTCAGCTTCCCAACCTATTATCTGTCAGAGGAAAGACTGCATTAGGAAAATACAAAAGCAAAGACTAAAATGTGTAACTAACCTGTACTCTATTCATGAAGAATTTCCCCCAGTGTTCAGAGCGCTGTAGGCTTCTTTAGACAGTTTTGGGGTCATACTGATGTTATAATGTAGGCTGCTTGGAAGTGAGCCAAATAAAATTTTTGCAACATCTTAAATCACTATTCTGAAATTGGAATTTCAAATTAATAAAGTACTTTGCTCTTAAACCAACAACTTCCGAAATTAGATTTCAGTCATGGCATCATTAAGATGGGGAGTGGGAGGAGGTTGGGAAAGCAAAGAGCAGAGAGAGGGCACAGAGGAAGAAAGGAGGACGTGGGAAAGGACTTGACTCCCTTCTGGATTGTGAGCTCCAGGTGAGCAAAGACCTGCTCTCGATGTTTCTACAACACCTTGGACAGAATAAGACTCAGGAGGCATGTGTTAAATGAATTAGTGAGAGATATATAGAAAAAGATGGTTTCAGTGTTAAGATACCTAAAGGAACATTTTCTTAACTAAACAAGTTATTTTACGTTTTTCAGCTATTAAGTATTTATTGGGAAGCCTGGAGCTTTTCCAACTTTAATACACATATAAATTATCTGGGGATCATGTTAAAATCCAAATTCTGAATCAGTGGGCCTGGGATAGGGTCTGAGATTCTGCATTCCTATCAAGCACCCATGGGATGCTGATGCTACTGGTCCATGGAATACACACTGAGTAGCAATGTGCTAGAGTAATAAGTGGGGGCAGGGTGGGGGGCGGCTAGGCTGGGAGCCATGGGCTCTGAGTTCTAGTGTCTCATATTAACCATCTGTGTTTTTAAGCCGAGTGACCAGTTTCCTAGTGTCAATCTCCCCATCTATGTAATGAGTGGGTTGGATCTACATAATTTCTAGTGTTCTTACAGCCTTCATGTTTTTAAATGAAAGAAAGGAAAGAAGAAAGAAAGAAAAGAAAGAGAAAGAAAGAAAGAAAGGAAGGAAGGAAGGAAGGAAGGAAGGGAGAGAGGGAGAAAGAAAAAGAAGAAAGAAAGAAATTGGAGAATGCCCTGTCTGTCTCTAGAAAATCCAAGGGGGGCTGAATTAACCCTCTTCCAAAACCTCACAGGGAATTGGCATAGCTGAACTGTGATTTCTAATAGAGTAATTTTCTGACTATCATTTTTTTATCATTATTAATTATTTTTATGGAATGCTACAATTTGCCTGATGCATTGCTAGGTGTTGGGAATACAAAGTAGAGTAAATTATCATATTTTATTACCGAACCCCTTGCCTGATTAACTGAGAGCTTTCCATGCTGCAAGGTGACAACCAACTAATCTACCCAAATGTCTAATGTGCGTTAACATGCTAGTCCTTCCTCCTCTGTGATATAACATGGTGATGACTACAGTAGAATGCTTGCAAAGATGGCCCCAATTCTTCAACTCTCCCCATATCCATTCCCTTAGCTATGTGATTTTCCAGTTTATCGCATGAAAAGGCGGAATTTCTTTCCCCACTCCCTGGCTTTGGGCTGGCCTTGTGACTTGCTTTGGTTAATAGAACATAGTGGAAGGAACAATGTGCCAGTTCTAAGTCTTGGACTCCAGAGACCTTGTCCACTTCTGTCTCCGATCTCAGACCCCTGCTTCTGCCAGAAGAACAAGCCTGGGATAGCCTCCTGGAGGATGAATGATCACAAGGAGTGACGAATTGTCCCAGCTGAGGCCAATCTATACCAGTCTACAGTGAGCATATGCGTGAAAGTCTAACCAAGAGCTACAGAGTTACTTACCCAGCCCACCACTGACCACAGATGAACGAGGGAGCCTAGCTGAGACTAGAACTGCCCAGTTCATCCACAAACTTGTGAGCAACCGTGAACTCCTCCTAAACCTCTTTGTTTGGGGTGTTTGGTTACGCAGCGCAGTTAAGTGGCATGATGGCCTTCTGGACACAGAGCTTGAATTCAGATAAATGGTTCTGGTTTAAGTTCTCCCCAGAAGAAGGTAGTTGAGATATTATGGGTGTGGCGTGGGCTCTGCTACCCCTTGCATATTTCTGAGCTGCTTCTTACTTAACAAAAAGGGGAGGCGTTTAGCTTGTATTATGCTTTATTTTACTGATGACAGAAAGATGTGCACAATGATGACAGGAAATGCTAAGTTTAGAAACTAAAACTCAAGGTAACATACATGCATAGTCTTTTACTAAAGGAAGCATAAAAGACAGAGCTAAGAGCTGAAACCAGAAAAGAAAATGAATGCTTGAGTCCTGGTTTTGCCACATGCGTATGTTATCTTGAGCCTCGGTCTTCTTGGCCATCAGGTATAACGATAGCTGCCAGCCGCCCTTCAAAGGTGGCCATGAGAATGAACAGCTGTAGTAAATACAAAGATGCTCTGTCAAGTAGGAAGTGGTTTATAAATCTTCCTTCTTTTGAACATTATACTCAATTTATTTTGTTTTCACATACTAGTATCTAGTAATCATTGAGAAGTCATAGCTCCCTTTATAAGTATAATAACAACTACCATATGTACATTTTACAGTTTTCAAATTGCTTTTGAATAAATAATTTCAGTTAAATTTTCCAGTGGTGCCTTGAAATGCATTTCTTTATCTTCTCATTTTGCAGGTGAGGAACCTCTGCTGTCTTCTAAACGGAGGTATTTATAAAGCTGAGATAATGAATGAGTTTTGCTAAGATAGGAACTCCACCATATTGGAATTTTCTTTAAAAGAGTCAAACTTGGTGAATAAATCAGATCTTTGGCTTTTATTATCTAGCATTACAATTTTTCATAACAGCTATTGTCTGTGAGGTTTCGTAGAGCCTATGTCTATAAGCTGTTTCATAACAGCTATTGTCTATTCTTTTTCTCCCCAAGACATTTTAAAATGAGATTAGGATAATGGTCACTTTGAAATTACATCTTGGCCTAGTATTTATGTTTCTAAACCATCAGATTGTCTATTTGATGATGATAATGGATTAAACACATAATTAAATTATCATCAGTGCTTAAGCCGTGAATTTTTAGTTTTGATTATATAGTTGCCTCGGCTGATAATGCAGGTTCTGGGCTCAGGCAATTGCTGTCTTAACTATGTACAATGGCCTAAGTATATGGTGAGTATTGCTTGGCCCCTGACCCAACAATTTAAGCTCCAGTCAATGGTTATAGTGAGTCTTACAAGGCAGAGCATTTCCTGTGTTCTACTTAATTTTAAGTGCTATACTTATTTTGACCACATCTTATAACTGTTCCAGTTGGGTCACATTTTGATAGTGTGAAAGATAGTTGCTAGCGTGAGAACATTATAATAGCTCCCATTTATTGAGAGCTTACTATGTAAGAACCAACACACTCAGTGTTTTACTTGGTTTAACTCATTTAATCCTCACAACAGCCCATTGAGATGAGATCTATTATTATCCCCATTTTACAGACAAGGGAACTGACGCACAGAAAGGTTAAGTAAATTGCCCAGAGTCATATAGCTAGTAAGAGAGCTGGATTTTTAGCTCTCTTCATTTGAATAGTAAATTCCTATACTATTCACTATTATATTTCTTGCACTATAAGCCTTTCTTTAAGTCAGATACCGAGAAAAATTAAATGTATCAGTCTAGTCATAGCAGTGCTCCATCGTCAAAAATCGTATGTGTTTACAAGCAGTCTATGTATTACGAACTCCCTTCAAGAAATATTCTAGTAATCAGTCTTCAGCAGCATGTTTCCCAGCCTGCTAGACGTGTTGAGGATGTGAAAGAAGTAGAAGAAATACTCCCTCTTACTGGACCTGAAGATTTGTAGGAGGAGATGATCTTTTTGGAGGGTTGGGAGGATACAGTTGATTCTGTAAGATCTGAAGGTCATAGCGGGGAGGCAATTGATAGAAGCCTTTGAAATTACTTCATTTCAAGACACTGTCATCCGGATTTCAACTGGGACTGCCAGTCCTTGAAACGTAGGCAGGCTTTACTCTAACCCCAATCCCTCAAACCAAGAAAGCACTACGTCACTCCAAAATTTCTTTGCACAGTCCTATTTTCCACATCTCGTGGTTTCTATTTACTTTTGTGTCATCCCAGATGTAGAGGTCAAATCCTTCACAGGTTTCCACAAGAAAGTCAATCCATAGCAGTTACGGGTTAAACTGTGTACTGCAAAAATTCATATGTCGAAGTCCTAACCCCCAATACCTCAGAATTGTGACCTTATTTGGAAATAGAGTTGTTGCAAATGCATTTAAATTATGATGAGGTCATACAGGGGTGGGTGGACCCCTAATCCAATATGACTGGTGTCCTTAGAAAAGGAGGAAATTTGGATGCCGATACAGACACAGGGGGAACGCTTTGTGAAGATGAAGGCCGAGGTCAGGGTGATGCTCCCACACACCGAGGAACGCCAAAGATTGCCAACAAACCACCAGAAATGAGGGAAGAGGCGCGGAACAGATCTTTCCCTCACAGCCCTCCGAGGAAGCAACCCCGCTGACATTTGGATCTGGGAAATCTAGCCTCCAGGACCATGATAATAAATTTCTGGTTTTTTAGCCCCTTGGTCTGTGGTCCTTTGTTATGGCAGCCCTGGCAGATGAACACACCATCAAGCATTTCCTGAGCTGGGTAGATTTTACTGAAGATATTTGAAGGGAGGCATGTCACAGGGAGGAATTACATCACATGGCCCACAGCCCACAGCATCCCCCCAATTAAATTGCCTCATCTCTCTCTCCACCCTCTCTTTCTCAGCTCCTCCATACCAGGTTAATCTAAATACCCAGCTTCAAATTTGTCCTGCTGTCTTTTTAGAGTAGATTTTCCTTTCCTCTCAAGTTGCGGCAACAACCAACATCTAGGTTCTAGGCTCGGCTTCTAGGCCAACCATTAGTCAAAGGACTTGTCAAACACAGACAGTCCATTCACTCAGAGACATTCCAATGACATATGTTACAGTAAGAATATTTTCTACATGGCCTGGTTTCAAATATTGCCTCTACCACTTACTAGCTGTGTGACCTTGAGCAAGTTACTTCACCTCTATAAAATGAGGATAAGAATAACAATACTCCAAAGTGTCTGTCTTAAGTTTAGTAGCCCCCCAGATAGACTATGAGGTGGACATGTGTGTACAGGTGGTTCCCTGGGGAGGGCTGTCAGGAATAGTACTGTCAGGGAGTGAGCGGAACAGGATGGGGCAGAGAGAGGTTGACCTGTGATCCAAGAGTCCCTGAGGGCTCACCTCATCCTGAGGCAGCTGGATGGCCCTTCAGAGCGGTTTCATATCAAGGCAAGGGGGGTTGAGCCTTTGTCACCTCTCACCACAACAACTAGTCATAGGAAGTGGGCTAGCCCCCGGCGAGCGGTCATAACCTTCAGTGAAGAGGCAGACTGTCTTGCAGGCAGTTTTCAGGTGACACATCACAACATTTACTATAGGATTATTATGAGCCTGAGTTAAGTTATTAGACAAAATGTGCTCAGAGCAGTACCTGGTGTGTGACAAGTGCTGCACCAATGAGAGCTGTAACTTACTCAAGGTTCACGTTAGCAATTCTTAGGCTTATGTAGTTACATACAATGTACAAGATAGTTCCACTTGGATTCTGATTTTTATAGAGGCCCGTAGGTGAGTGAAGTAGATATTTGATCTAAAATGTTTTCTATGAGGAAATTGAAGCTCAGAGCAGTTAAATGTCTTGCCCAATGCCACTGAGTTAGTGGGGACCTAGTCCTCCCTGTTTTAAATTTCCTCCTCCCTGTTAGCCCCACAGCTCATTTTTGAAGCCACAAGAAGCCACGCAGAGGCTCAGCCTCACCAACTCTAATCTTAGGACAGTCCCTTATAATGACTTACAATGCCCTAGTCTAACATCAGGATTCAGTATAAGCATCTTGTGGCTGGCTTGGCCTTCCCTGGAGCTATGATGACGTCGCAAAGATGGCTGACGGGGATGAAGGTATTTCACCAGGGGAGGTTGCCCAGCTGGCTGTCAGAGCCCTTGTGAGGTGGCCTGTATCTTAGTGGGCTCTCTGTGTTGTTGTATATGTCTAACCTTCCACTGCAAAGTCCTGATTGTGTGTTATCTGTGAGTAGAGACGGCTTTCAGAGGAAGATTATACCAAATAAATACAGAAAAAGACTGGTGTTTAAGTCAGAATCCTACTTTTTAAACTTACCCAAAATACTCAGATCCCCAGAACAACACACTTTTCTCCCCAGAGGCACACTGATCAAACGTTTGCTAGGTGAGCATGGCAGCAGAGCAAAGGAAGTTGGTCAATCTTAAGAAATAGACTTCAACTGAGGTATCTGGGGGCCTTTTTCTCTTCTACGGGAGTACCAGCCTGGCCTGCATGAACGTTTTTGTCTGGTGGCCAAAGGCCCTCTCCCCTGGTTAGAGTCATACATGCACTGATAGTCTTTGTCTCTGGGACCCTCATTTTTCCGTGTTCTATGGTTGACCAACTCCCCTTTTAACATCATCACATTAATAACTCTAATGAGTTTACAGGGAAAGCCTGCTCTAGCCAGATGGCCATTCTTTCTCCTTGGAGAGATTTTGCATCTCTCTGTGCTGATTTCATAGCTTAACTCTCAGAGGGTGATACCCTACCCTTTAGAGAGGCAGTGGAGAAAGTAGAGTGTTTAGACCTCAGGCTTTGAAATTGGTTTCCTGGGCTTACATCCCAGCTTGCCTTTTGCGAACAGTGTGACCTGGGACACGTTGCTTTCTCTCCGTGTGCCTCAGGTCCCTCATCTACATAACAGAGATGATGATAGTACAGACTTCATACGGTTGTTTAAGGATTTAATGGAGTAATTCATATAAAGCACTTGGAAGGGTAACTGGCAAAAAGTAATGGCTAATTAAATCTTAATTAATGATATGTATCTTCCATACTGATAATCAGAGCGAGCATTTATTGACTGCTTATATAATCTAGGCACTGTTATAAGCCTTTTACCTGAATGTCATTTAAATCTGCCAAAACTCAGCAGGATGGAAAATATTTTGAGTCTATTTTATAGATATAAGGAAGTGGAGACAGTGAGGTTAGAAACCACAACCAAGAGGTGGAGTAGGTGACCCAGGGTAATAAAGATTATCATCTCTGTGCGTCACCTACGTGTTCCAATCCTGCAAATGAACTTCAACGTTGCCCCCTGTGCTGGAGTCTTTTACTTGGTAACATGGTACCTCAAACTAGTGCCCTCCAGTGCTTCCTCCAATCCCACAAGGGAAGAGCTAGATCTTTCACGTCTCCAGGAAGCTGGAGCTCTACTACCTACTGATCTACTGCTCTGTTTTCCCAGCTTTCCCATCTCACTATCTGAGCAGTACTCAGATGCCTCTTATCCCAGGCTGCCCAGCCTCCTGGGCCTCTCTCACTCTGTGTTGAAGTCCCCTGATGGCCACTGCTACATAAGCCTTCCCCTGCTCCCTGTGGCAGCTCCTTAGGGTACCATATTCTGCCTGCTCAACTGGACTTCCGTTAAGCACAGGCAATTGGGGTCCCTCTTCTTGGGTCTCAGGGCCTGCCACACTCCAAAGTGAAGGATGGTCTTGCATTGTCTCTTGTGTAGTTCTTAACAGGGGAAAACCCTTATAAGCCTTAGGATATAAGTATAAGAGATGTAACTGGAATTGAACCCTTGTCGCCTGACTCTACATTCTTCATTGCAGCTGGGGTTAGTTGTTTGGGTATAGACTGCATGGATGGAGGTAGGCCCTGGAGTCTGAGGCCTGAAGCTCCAGCCGGATGCTTCTGCCCAACGTAGTAAAGGATCCTGAGAGCCAAATGACTAAACCAAGGTCCCCTTAAAGTAAAGGAGGCCCAAATCCCGGTGGTGGCTTATAAGACTGCGGGGTCAGAGAAGCAAGAGGTAGGTGGTGAGAATGAATTATGCAGGGAGAATTCAGAGTTAGCCGAAGACAGTTCAGAGGGCAAGCAGGTCAAGAATGGGCAAGAGGGAGTTCCTGATGACTCTCAGTTATCGTGATTCTTTGTAACTCCCATCTCTCAGATGTGTGCTGCATGGCTTGGGGAGGTCAAGCAAGCTTAAAAGGCTTCTAATCAGCGGGGCAGGCTCAGACTCTTTCTCTTTGCCCACCCTCCATCACATCATCTTAAGTCTTAAGAGCAGATATGATATTTAGCTATAGAAAAGACTCTTCGAGAGCTTCTCAAGCTGTTAAATATTACTGAGTCTTGTTGTTGAAGAGAGAAGATAGCATCTTCTTTTTGTGATTGGTGAAAGCATGTTACAAGGCTCTGATATCGCTGGGCTTTGATACTGCTCTTGGGCAGCTTTGGAGGATGGGGCACTCTGTATTGTGGCCTCAGGTCCCACATTCAGTAATGCTTATAAAGCATTGAGGGGCCAGCCCAGTGGTGTAGTGGTTAAACTCGCACACTCCACTTTGGTGGCCTAGGATTTGCGGGTTCAGATCCTGGGCGTGGACCTACACACCACTCACCAAGCCATACTGTGGCAGCACCGCATATACAAAAAATAGAAGAGGGTTGGCACAGATGTTAGCTAAGGGACAATCTTCCTCAAGCAAAAAGAGGAAGGTTGGCAACAGATGTTAGCTCAGGGCCAATCTTCCTCACCAAAAAAAAAAAAAAGCATTGAATTGCTTCATGACTATGCACTTTTGTCTACACTATCCCCTCTTTAAGTTGCACCCTTCTCTCTCTTTAAGACACAGCTGGATCATTCTCTGCCTTTGTGCTTCCTTGTATTGTGAAGATGCCTCTATTGTAATAATAATGCCTGATATTTACTGAACGCTAATTACACATCAGGCACAACTAATTTATGAGCTAAGTAATTATTGCTATCTCCATGTAACAGATGAAAACTAAGACTTCAGGTAAGTTAGTAATTCTCCCAAGGTTATCTGTGTAAACAAAATTCAAACCCAGATGTCTGACTTCACAACCTAAGTTTTAACCACTGTGTAAGCTGCCTGCAGCTCATGCATTCATCCGTTTATCCATCTTGCAAATATTCATTGAGAGCTTCCTATATCCCAGGAAACTCACAGCCCTGGGAATACAACAGTGAACAAAACAGATAAAATTACTACCTTTACAGAGCTTGCCTTCTGCTGGGGGAGACTGACAATAAACAAATGCATAAATATGTAATGTAATTCCAGGAAGTTGAAACTGCAGTGAAGAAAAATAATACAGAAGAAGAGAAGAGGACATCAGGGAGTTGCTATTTTAAGTGGCAGAGTGATGGAAGGCTGCTCTGAGGAGGGGACATATGGGCAGAGACCTGATTAAATGACATTATTTTCTGCACCACAAAAAATGTGATCTCTTTTAAAAGACAGGGCTTGGCTTATTTATGTCTCCCCAACATGCTTCCGGATTTACAGTACCCAAAAGATGGTTGTATGATGAAAAGAGGAATATGAGTAGGAACGCCAAACAATGCACTAGAAAGTCATATCTGAAGTGACAAGTGATTAATGGGAGCATTTTCCTGTGGGTTTAATTGGAAGGGACTGCAGTGAACAAATTTTTCTCTTAACTCCTTGCATTTCAAGGCACAGTGACTTCCCGGCCAAGAAATACAAGCTATCCCCTCTCTCCAGTGTTTTCTGTGGGTTGCATTTTCCTTGGCTAAATATATTTCAATACACACTCCACAGCAGGGAGCCCGGTCTGCTTTCTCTTCCTTCAGGAACTTTACAGATAGGAATGACTGCATCTGTCTACTGAATATTCCTGTAAGTGCCTACAGCACCACAGATCTCGAAAGCTGAAATAATCCAACGGGGATTGAATTCTGAAATGGTCCTTTACTGGTCAAGGTAGCATGTCTGAGACTTACGTCCGGACACCTCAGTGATTTCATCCTCTCACACCAACTCCTAGAAAGAATTTGCTTCTATTTGTGAATGCCAAATAAGGGGCAGAGGCTCTTGCAGTTTCCTGGTCATTGGAAGGGCATGGAGGGCTTGGACAGTCGTTCAGCTTTCCTTTTATATTCTTTGTCTCCTGGGTGTTAGGATACTGCAAACAAATAACCCAGCCTCTGTCCAAACCAATGTGAAAGCTAAAGGCTAACCCTGCAAATGTAGGGAGTTTCAGAAAAGGAAACCCAAGTTGGAGGGACCTAATGAAATGACAGGAGGGAAAAAATAAGAGTATTTTTATTTTTTTGCAATTTTTATTTAATGACACTGTTTGCCGTTTCAATGTTAATGTAGGAACTTCACACGGAGCCTCTGTAGATTCAACCCAGGTCAAAGTGAATTGGAGAGAGTTGAGGGACAGAAGGCAGGGACAGATGTGGGAAGGGAAGAGCGTCATGCTAAACACTGGGACTGGCCAGCAGGGTTGAACTTTGATGTGGCAACACCCATGTCAGATGCTGCCATTATTTAGCAAACACACTTCTAAATATCCTGATCGGTCTTGAAGGACAATCTTTTCCCTTCTTTTTTCTGTTTCCCAACATCTCTGCTTTCCGGCCGCATATCCTGAAACACACCAGTCAGATGCCAGACTGGGGCTGTCTCGGGCTCTAAAATTACCCCATGTGCCATTGATTAAAACCATCACTGGGAGCCCATCCTGAGGTCTACCTCAGGGAGTTAGAAATAAGTATGTGATTCTCTTTATAGACTGCCATGTAAATTATGAATTTGCCTTTTAATGAAAGACATTTTAATATTTTATTTCTTAGTCTGGCAAGATATAAAACCTTCGGGATGGGAAATAAGTGTCCCTCCCCCCTCTGAAGCCATGACAGACATTGTTAATCAATCTCTGCACTCCTTGTCTTTGGTCCTGGTCTTGGCCTCAGAATACTTTATAAAATAGCGCTCCAGGAGGCAACCACCACTCTGTGGGAGTAGGATTGTAATTGAAACCTCCTTACCATGTGGTATTCTGTTTTACGTTACTACTATATATGTGTGTGTGTATGTATATACATATGTATATGTGTATATGTATATACATACACATATATGTATATATATAGTATTAATATAACAGAATGTTATATACATATATATGTATTAATATAACAGAATGTTATATACATATATATATATATGTATATAACAGCAGGAGGTTTTCACACCTTGCCCTATATATATCATATGCCTTAAAAAATAATATATTTAAAACTAAAAAAAATGTCAAGTCTGCATAGTTAAATAAGACTGCAAAGTTATCATTGGTTGGATTACCCAGTGTTAAAATGCACCATTTAATTTATTCCAGAAACGTCCGTATTAGAATAGATATCAGCCAAATCCCTTTAATGTTGAGGACTACCGTTTTATTGTATTCAGAAAATGCTAACTAACTAGCTTGGAGTTTGGCAAGGACAATGGGTAGGTCTAAAATACAAAAATGTTTAAACAAAGAATGGAGGAGGAGGGAGTGCAGAGAGAAGCATGAGAGACTAAATGAAACAGTTCTGTCCTCCCTGGTGGGCCCCTTTTGCGCCCTCTTTCTGCTCTCTCTTACACACACACACACACATAAACAATCATATTTAGTATTTATGACCACGAAATATGCATTGCATATGGGGCGAGTCTTCACTCATCAGTTTTATTTGTGTCAAATTGTTTTGAGGTTTTCCTGAAAAAGGCAGAATGGGAAAGTTGAAAAGGATTTTGGAATCAAAGGCCTTTTGTGTGAATCTTGGTGTGCCATTGGTGCTAGCCTGTAGAAATGTGGGAAAATAATTTACCATATCAAAGTCTTGGTTTCTTCAGGAAAGTGGCTGGCATGATAATAATATTTATCTTTTAAGGTTTTTATTAGGATTAAATGAGTGAACTTCTCTGACAAGACTTTGAAACCGTCATGCACTGACAAATATGGGCTATTTTTGATAAATGGTATGTGGAGTACTTATAAAAATGTAAAACACAGTCAATATCTATCACTATTCATCAATAGTGTTGTGACCCTTCAATTTCAATTTTGAATTAAAGTTTTAAAATACAGAGCTTTCTGTGCACTGTTTCTTATAGAAGCAATATCATTGACCTTAGGTAATGATTTATAATATTTCTATTTTCTCTTAATTTTCTGACTTTTGATAACTTTATGTACAAATCAGCGTAGATTCAGCAGCGGCTTCTTCTAGACTTTTACTCACAGGTTTGAGAAGCACCCTGGTCCCCAGTGGTTGGCCCATGTGTGGGTCAGTTATAGGCAACATTCAGTGAACTTGCGGAAACTAAGTAGTGTCATGTCTTCATGCTTGTCTAAAATTAGATTTGGATTTCAACTCAGTGCTTTTGTGGTTTAGCAACAGCCAAATAAACTGCAATCAGTTTATTTAATGTTTAGTCTACACTCGTGGGCTGAATGGACTAAACCACTCAAGACGCTCCCACAGAAAGATGGGGTCCTTCCCTGCGCTCTTTCTCAGTTATTCTTCCTTTAGAATATTTGTTAACACAACTAGCTTTCTCTGTCTGTACTAATGAAAGCAGAGTTTAGGTGTGGGTTACTGAAGTGAATGCGATCCGTCGTGAAAAGTTACTTTAAAGTGCAAAGCAGTAGAATTGAGAACCCCTAAAAAAAGATCCTCACCAAAATGTTCTTTCCCTGAGAACTAAGGAGGACCGTTCTCTTGAGTCTCCACCTGGGTCTTCATTTCTTTTGTGGATGGATCCTGACTCTACTCACATCCGTCACTGAGGCCAACATTTGTTTTTTTCTGTGATTTTTGTGGTTTGCCTGCTAACACTCTGGCTGCACTCCTTAACCACACTAGGTCATTACCCGACTGGCTTTAGACTAGTGCTGCCCAGGAATGACCTCTGTTGCATTATCCCATGTCCCAATAGTGGCAAGAGTGGGTTAGAGCATTCAAATGGATTGTGCTGGTACCACAAGATAAGGAAGCACTTCGAGTCTTTGTCCTCCTCTGTAGATTTCTCCTGGAAGGAAATCTTGGATGACTAGGAATTGCTGCTTTGTGAGAAGTCACTGGTTGCCATCAAGACTATGTTCAAGGCTTACTGCCACTTATTGAAGGAGACCAATGTCCATGGCTGACCTCAGCCTTGATGGTCACCTTCTGCTCTTTGAGTGCTGGAGCCACTGCACCCCACTTTGTGGACCTAGATTAACAGAGAATGACTGAGCTAACGTAAGAACTGCAAAGGAGAAAATTAGAAAGAGGAGAAGTGGCGGAACTGTGCACTTCTTTCTTCCATCCCCTCCTTCAGTTTCTTCCTTGCACCCAAGTGCATGATGGGAATGGAAAACGTTATTTCCCATGTCGGTACCTTAGGGTTCAGCTGCTCCTCCTCACACTGAGTGTGTGGATTTACATCTGTCTTAGGCAAAGAGGCAACTGATTTGGACGAGTATCTAGTTATTTTCATTTTGTTTTAATAAATGTTTACTATTTACAAACTGTACATAGGTAAGTAACTACTTCCTCCTGGCACCAAAGCCATTAGCTAAGCGTGACAATAGCAATAGGAATTTGCTGTGAAGATTTGTGTCTATGTGGAAAATACAAGTACAAACTTGTATGGATGGAGAGGGAGAGTTCAACACCGTGAACAGTTGGTAAATTGCATATGTCATCACATGCTGCACAAGTAACTGGATTGCTCTAAATTTTGCCAGGTCTTCTTGCTGATCCCCAAATGTGCCAAACAGACTCTTGTATCAGGCCCTCCTCCCTGCCCTTCCCTCTATCTGGAATACTTTCCATCCAGTTATTTTTCTGAATAACTCCTCCTTTCCTTTTTCCAGATTTCTGTTCAAATGTTATGTCAGTAAATCAGCTGCTTCTAAGCACCCTTATAAAATAGAATCTTCCTATCCCTAATTATTCTCTTTCCCTCTTACAATTTATTTTTCTTCTTGGCATAGATTGCCACCTGGGATATTATACATGCATTGGCCTATCGATTTGCTGTCTCTTCTTACTAGAATGAACTCTTTTGTTCTTTGCTGAATTCCAAGAGTCTAGAACAGTGCCTGGTTCATCACAGGCACTGAGCTGAACGAATGAATAAATGTAGTCTGGAAGCATTCTCTCTCAACCTCACAAGACAAGATTTATCTATGGCACGGCTCCAGGTCTCCCAAGATTTTTGAAGGAAATTAGTAGCAGCCATAGCTACAATTTATTGAATGCCTGTCATTTTCTGGTCACTTGTTACATGGTGTCATTTTATCCTTATTGGAATCCTATGATAGGAGTTTTACCCCAATTGAGAGATGAGTCAAAGGCAGCTCAGAGATGTCTAACAACCTGGTCAAGGCCACACAGCTAGTAAGAGGGGAAACCATGACACCAAATTGCATCCGTGTGACTCCAAAGCCAAGGCTATGCCATTTCACCAGGCTGATTTTCAGAGTAGGAGCTGGCATAGCAAGATGCTGCACTAATTAGTGAGCAGAGCTCAGCTCAATGAGCACTAGCTAAGTGCTAGCTTAGCTAACTAGCTGGCAAAGACCTCACTTTGAATTCTAGCTCTGCCTCTGAAAAGAATAAGGCATCAAGCTGTCTCTCTCTTTAAAAAAATCAACTTTATTTAGGTATAACTAATGCACAATAAAACATATCCCTTTTTTTCCTTTGTTGAGGAAGATTAGCCCTGAGCTAACATCTGATGACAATCCTGCTCTTTTTGCTGAGGAAGACTGGCCCTGAGCTAACTTCCATGCCTGTCTTCCTCTGCTTTATATGTGTGACACCTGCCACAGCATGGCTTGATAAGCAGTGCGTAGGTCCCCACCAGGATCCGAACTTGTGAACCCCGGGCCTTGGAATTGAGCACATGAACTTAACAACTACGCCACTGGGCGGGACCCTGAACATGCCCATTTTAAGTATACAGTTTTAATGAGTTTTAACAAAGTTACACGCTGTGTAACCACAGCACAATCAAGATTGAAAATATTTTATAAAAGATAGAAAATATTTCCATCACCCCAAAAGGTTCCCTTGTGTCCCTTCATAGTGAAACCTCGAGATCCTTGCACCTCCAAGCCCCAGACAACTACTGATATGCTTTGGATCTCTTTAGATTAGTTTGTATTTTCTAGAACTTCATATAAATAAAATCAAGCAGTAGTACTGTTTTGTACTGCTGCTTCTGCTCAGCAAAACGTTTTTTGAGATCCATCCATGTTGTTGTGTGTACCAGTAGAGTTCATTCTTTTTTGTTGCTGAATGCGAAATTTATTTATACATTCTCCTGTTTGTTTCCATTTTGGGCTGTTTGGAATAAAGCTGCTGTGAACATTTATGTGCACATCTTTGTGTGGACATAAGTTTTTATTTCTCTTGGGTAAATAGGAATGGTTTTATAGGTTGTCCATGTAAGTCCACGTTGAGCGTCATAAAAAACTGCCAAAATGATTTCAAATGTAATTGTACCACGGAGAAATTTCTGAATGTTGCGTTGCTCATTTGTAAAACGATGTTTGACCAGATGGTCTCTAAATTCTTTTTCAATGTTTTTTGACTGTAAGACGTACTGTGTGAGATTTCTGATTCCTCCCTTTCTTGAGGCACTAGAATTTGTCATTCCTCCCTTTTCTTTGGCATATCTTACTTTATATGCATTTATTGTATTTTTGTTAGTGTGGATGATGATGATAAGGACAAGAGTGATGAGAGAAAGCTATAATCTTTTTAGAAATTTTATGTGTCAGGCGCAGTGCTAAGAATTTTACCTGACTTTTCTCATTTCGTCCTCACATAATCATTTGCAGTAGATACTATTCTTATTTACTTATTTAGATACCATTTTTGTAATCTGTCTTTGTGATCAGGAAACTGAATCTCAGAGAAGTTAAGTAACTTATCCAAGTTACCAAAGCTATTCAATGGTAGGGTTGGGAAGCCAAATTGGGTCCGCCTTGATCCCTTCCAAATTACTACTTTCTTAGCCCTTATTCTGATTTTGTGATTCGTACTTCTTCATCTTTTGTATGATCCTACAATCTCCCTGGCTGCATTCTGGACCTCTTCTCCTTCTCAGTGTTGTTTACTAGTTTTTCTTCCACACCCTGTCATGACATCAGTGTTCAATGACCCAGCCACTTTCCAGAAGGCAAGAAAAAAAGCAATTTAGAGAGTGAGGCAGGCTCAAGATCATCTTACTATGTCAGCTCCATTAGGTTTTCATTAACAGTCAGAGTGGGGTTTCTCGAATCAGCATAATGCCAGGAAGCATTGCTTTGAAAAAAGAAATGCTTAACTAATAAGATATCTTGTCTTCATTTTATCTGAATCCAGAGAGTCCAGTCATTTCAAAGCATCATAGAGGTCATTGCCAATTTTGCAATGGACAATTAACATCCTCCTTCTCATCAAGTGGTGAAATTACCATGTTAGCTCTTTGCAGGAATCAGAATGTATTATTGGCTCTTCATGCTTTTCTATGCAGTCATCATTAGGCATGACACGGACTCAGATCTTGAGTATTATCATTTAGATTAGTAAAGTAGTGTGTGAACAGCCTAAGCATTTCCCATTCAATTATTTTTCAGTATAGCTTTATGAGGCAAAAGCCAAGACTATCTCAATCTCGTTCTTCACGTGCCCATGTAACGTCTATGCTATGTTATGTGGCTTGTGAGTACACCATTTCTCACCTCCACATTATTTATAGTGCTAATCAACAATACTATTTAAAAAAAACATTTAGGGGCTGGCCCCATGGCCAAGTGGTTAAGTTCGTGTGCTCCACTTCCGTCGCCCAGGGTTTCGCAGGTTTGGATCCTGGGCACGGACATGGCACCACTCAACAGGCCATCCTGAGGCGGCATCCCACATAGCACAACCAGAGGTGCTTGCAACTAGAATATACAACTATGTACTGGGGAGCTTTGGGGAGAAGAAGAAAAAAAACAAAACCAACAAAAGATTGGCAACGCATGTTAGCTCAGGTGCCAATCTTTGGAAAACAAGCAAACATTTATTGACTTAAAGAGTCCTGAAATTGCTTTTCCTGAAATGACCTCTGCTCTACTCTTTGTCTAGTGACGCGAGGAGTCAACTCAAATCCCAACTCCTCCGTGAGCCTACTCCGACTATTTTATTTTCACTCTTCTCATTCTTTGAATTTCTAGATCATTTGTAGTCACCCCTGGAAATTTTAAAATTTAATTATATGTGGGATTTTATCACTTGTGTCTCACTCATCGAGAGGCACTGTGGCATACAAGAAAGAGTATGAAGGCTAACTTCAGACAAATACTGGCTTTACTACTTAAAAACGATGTGACTCTCGGCAAGTTCCATTTCCTCTGTGGGCCTCAGTTTCCTCCTCTGGAAAAGCAGATAGTAGTGCTCACAAATTATGGCAATAATGGCTGTCTCATGAGTCCTTGTAAGCAAGATCTGATGTAATGTACGATAATGGGCATGTGGTAAATGCTAAACAAATGGTAGTCTCTCATCCTTCTTTACCTTACGTAGATTTTTTTTGTAATAGCATAACATCAGTTTATGATATTATACAAATTTCAGGTGTATATCATTATATTTTGATTTCTACATCATGTTCACCACCCAAAGACTAATTACCATCCATCACTGTACGTGTGCACCCAGTCACCCCTTTCACCCTCCTCCCTCCCCCTTCCCCTCTGGTAACTACCAATCTATACTCTGAGCCTATGTGTTTGTTGTTGTTTTTATCTTCGCTGTATGATTTCACTCACACAGCATTTGACTTTATCCATCTGACTTATTTCCCTTAGCATAATACCCTCAAGGTCCAGCCATGTTGTCACAAATGGCAAGATTTCATCTTTTTTATGGCTGAGTAGTATTCTATTGTGTATATATACCACATCTTCTTTATCCATTCATCCCTTAATGGGCACTTAGGTTGCTTCCAAGTCTTGGCTATTGTGCATAATGCTGCAGTGAACATAGGAGTGCGTGTATCTTTTCACACTCATGTTTTTGTGTTCTTTGGATAAAAACCCAGCAGTGGAATAGCTGGATCATATGGTAGTTCTACTTTTCATTTTTTGAGGAATCTCTGTATTATTTGCCATAGTGGCTGCTCCATTTTACATTCCCACCAGCAGTGTATGACAGTTCCCTTTTCTCCATACCTTCTCCAACACCTATTTCTTGTCTTATTAATTATAGTCATTCTGATGGGCAGAGGTGATATCTCATTGTAGTCTTGATTTGCATTTCCTTGATAATTAGTGATGTTGAACATCTTTTCATGTACCCTCTTGGCCATCTGTATATCTTCTTTGGAAAAACATATGTTCAGATCCTTTGCCCATTTTTTATTTGGGCTGTTTCTTTGTTGTTGAGTTGTATGAGTTCTTTATATATTTTGGATATAAATCCCTTATCAGATATATGATTGGCAAATATATTCTCATGATTGTTAGATTGCCTTTTTGTTTTTTTGATGATTTCATTTGTTCCGCAGAAGCTTTTTAGTTTGATACAGCCCCATTTGTTCATTTTTTCTTTTCTTTCTCTTGCCTGATGGGACATGGGTTTCAAGATGCTGCTAAGACCAATGTCAAAGCACATACTGTATATGTCTTCTTCTAGAAGTTCTTTGGTTTCAGGTCTTACATTCAAGTGTTTAATCCATTTTGAGTTAATTTTTGTGTATGGTGTAAGATAATAGTCTGCTTTCCTTCTTTTGCATGTGGCTGTCCAGTTTTCCCAACATGATTTATTGAGGAGGCTTTCCTTTCTCCATTGTATGTTCTTGGCTCCCTTGTTGAAAATTAGCTGTCCATAGATGTGTGAGTTTATTCCTGGGCTCTTGATTCTGTTCCATTGATCTCTGTGTGTGTGTTTTTGTGCCAGTACCATGCTGTTTTGATTACTATAGCATTATAGTATATTTTGAAATCAGGGAGTGTGATACTTCCAGCTTCGTTCTTTTTCCTCAGGACTTTTTTGGCTATTCAGGGTCTTTTGTTATTCTACATAAATTTTAGGATTTTCTATTCTATTTCTGTGAAAAAAGTTATTGAGACTTTGATAGGGATTGTATTGAATCTGCAGATTGCTTTAGGAAGTATGGACATTCTAACTATGTTGATTCTTCCCATCTATGAAGATAGAGTATCTTTCCATTTCTTTGTGTCTTCTTCTATTTTTTTTGACAATGTTTTATAGTTCTCAGTGTACAGGACTTTTACCTCTTGGTTAAATTTATTCCTAGTATCTTATTCTTTTTTATTGTGATTGTAAGTGGAATTGTATTCTTAATTTCTCTTTCTGCTACTTCATTGTTAGTGTCAAGAAATGGAATTGATTTTTTACGTTGATTTAGTACTGTGCAACTTTAGTTTGTTTATTATTTCTAATAGTTTTTTGGTGTATTCTTTAGGGTTTTCTATATATAAAATCTTGTTATCCACAAATAGTGACAGTTTCACTTCTTCTTTTCCAGTTTGCATCCCTTTTATTTCTTTTTCTTGCCTCATTGCTCTGGCTAAGGCTTCCAATTCTATGTTAAATAAGAGTTGTGAAAGTGGGCATCCTTGCCTTATTCCTGTTCTTAAAGGGATAGCTTTCAGTTTTTCACCATTGAGAAAGTTATTAGCTGTGGGTTTGTCATATATGGCCTTTATTACATGGAGGTACTTTGCCTCCAAACCCATTTTATTGAGAGTTTTTACCATAAATAGATGCTGTATCTTGTCTAATGCTTCTCTGAATCTATTGACATGACCATGTGATTCTTATTCTTCATTTTGTTAATGTGGTGTATCACGTTGATTGATTTGTAGATGTTGAACCATCCCTGCATCCCTGGAATAAATTCCACGTGATTGTGGAGAATGATCCTTTTAGTGTATTGCTGTACTCAATTTGCTGGAATTTTGCTGAGGATCTTTACGTATATGTTCATCAGTGATAACGACCTGTAATTTTGTTTTTTTTGGTGTTGCCTTTACTGGGTTTTGGAATCAGAGTAATGTTGGCATTGTAAAATCAGTTAGGAAGCATCCCATCCTCTTCAATTTTTTGGAAGAGTTTGAGAAGGACAGGTATTAAGCCTTCTTTGAATGTCTGGTAGAATTCACCAGGGAATCTTCTTAGTCCTGGACTTTTATTTTTTGGGAAGTTTCTGATTACTGTTTCAATCTCCTTACTAGTGATCAGTGTATTCAGATTCTCTGCTTCTTCTTGATTCAGTTTTGGAAGGTTGTATAATTGTAAGAATTTATCTATTTATTCCAGATTATCCAATTTGTTGTTGTATAGCTTTTTATAGTGCTTATTCTCTCACAATCCTTTTTATTCTTGTGGAGTCCATTGTAATTTCTCCTCTTTTGTTTCTGATTTTATTTATTTGAACCTCCTCACTTCTTTTCTTGATGAATCTAGCTAAAGGTTTGTCAGTTTTATTTATCTTTTCAAAGAACCAGCTCTTAATTTCATTGATTTTTTTCTCTTTGTTTAGTGTCTATTTCATTTATTTCCACTCTGATTTTTATTATTTCCTTCCTTCTACTGATTTTGAGCTTTGCATTCTTTTTCTAGTTGTTTTGGGTGTACTATTAGATTGTTCATTTGAGATTTTTCTTCTTTGTTGATGTAGGCTTGTATTACTACAAACTTCTATCTTAGTACTGCTTTTGCCATATCCCATAAAGTTTGCTATGTTGTATTTTCATTTTCATTTGTCTCTACGTATTTTTTTATTTTTCCTTTGATTTCTTCATTGACTCAATTGTTGTTCAGTAGTATTTTTTAAATCTCTACATATTTGTGGCTTTTCCAGTTTTCTTCTTGAGGTTTATTTCTAGTTCATACCATTGTGGTTAGGAAAGATGCTTGGTGTTATTTCAATCTTCTTAAATTTATTGAGACTTGTTTTGTGGCCTACTATGTGATCTATCCTGGAGAATGTTCCATGTGCATTTGAAAATAATGTGTATTCTGCAGTTTTTGGACTTTTGGATTTGCAGTTTGTGTATATTGCCTAAGTACATCCGGTCTGATGTGTCATTTAAGGCCAATATTTCCTTATTGGCCTTCTGTTTGGATTTTCTTTCTTGACGCAAGTGGAGTGTTAAAGTCTCCTACTATTAGTGTTACTGTCAACTTTATGTCTGTTAATAATTGCTCTGTATATTTAGGTGCTCCTATTTTGGGTGCATAGATATTTACAAGTGTTATGTCCTTTTGTTGGATTGTTCACTTTATCACTGTGTAGTGCCCTTCTTTGTCTCTTGTTACAGTTTTCATTTTAAAGTCTATTTTATTTTTTGAGGAAGATTAGCCCTGAGCTAACATCTGCTGCCAATCCTCCTCTTTTTGCTGAGGAAGACTGGCCCTGAGCTAACATCTGTGCCCATCTTCCTCTATTTTATATGTTTGACACCTGCCACAGCATGGCTTGACAAGCGGTGCATAGGTCTGCACCTGGGATCTGAACTGGCGAACTTCAGGCTGCCAAAAAGGAGCATGCAAACTTAGCCACTGTGCCACCAGGCTGGCCCCTATTTTAAAGTCTGTTTTGTCTGATATAAGTATTACTACTCCATCTTTCTTTTCGTTCCCTTTTACATGGAGTACCTTTTTCCATCACTTCACTTTCACTTTGTGAGTGTCTTTAGGTCTGAATTGTGTCTCTTATATGCAGCATATATATGGGTCTTTCTTTAAATCCATTCAGCCATCCTATGTCTCTTGATTGGAGCATTTAGTTCATTGATATTTAAAGTAGCTATTATAAGTGTGTTCGTATTGCTATGTTGTTACTTTTTTTCTGGGTGTTTTAGTAGTTCTTTTTTCCTTTCTTATTCTCTTGCTTTCTTCTCTTGTGACCTGATGGTTTTCTGTAGTATTATGTTTGGTGCCCTTTCTCTTTACTTTTTGTATATTTATTATAGGTTTCTGGTTTGTGATCACCATGAGCTTCAGATATAATAACCTATGTAAATAGTAATCTATATTAAATTGGTGGTCTATTAAGTTTGATCTCTTACAAAAAGCCCTACATTTTTACTCTCCCCACCCTACATTTTTACGTTTTTGATATCATATTTAACCTCTTTTGTTTGTGTGTGTATCCCTTAACCTCTTATCATGGAGATAGATATTTTTAGTACTTTTGTCTTTTGACCTTCATACTAGGTTTATAGGTGTTTGATCCACTATCTTTGCTGGATGTTTGCCTTTACCAGTGATTTTTTTTGATAATTTTCTTATTCTTATTTATGGTCTTTTATTTTCCACCTAAATAAATCCCTTTAAAATGTCTCATAAGACTAGTTTAGTGGTGATAAAGCCCTACAGTCTTTGCTTGTCTGGAAACCTCTTTTTCTCTCTTTCCTTTCTAAACGATAACTTTGCCAGGTAGAGTATTCTTGGCTGTAGGTTTTTTTCTTTTCAGTGCTTTGAATATATTGTGCCAATCCCTTCTAGCCTGTAAGGTTTCTGCTGAGAAGTCAGCTGATAGCCTTATGGGGTTTCCTTTGTATGTAACTTGTTGGCTTTCTCTTGTAGCTTAGGGTTCTCTCTTTATCTTTAATTCTTACATTTTAATTATAATGTCTTGATGTGGGCCTCTTTGGGTTCATCTTGTTTGGTGCTCTCTGTGTTTCCTGTATCTGGATGTCTGTTTCCTTCCTCAGGTCAGGAAAGTTTTCAGCTATCATTTCTTCAAGTAGGCTTTCTGCCCCTTTGTCTCTCTCTTTTCTTTCTACGTCACCTATAACACAGATGTTAGTATGCTTCATGTTGTCCCAAAGGTCACTTGGACTGTCCTCATTTAAAAACATTTTTTTTCTTTGCAGCTTGGGTGATTTCCTCTACTCTTCATCCAGATCACTGATCTGTTTTTCTGTGTCATCTACTCCACTGTTGATTCCCTCCAGTGAACTTTTCATTTCCTTATTGTATTCTTCAGTTCTGATCGTTTCTTTTTATATTTTTCAATTGTTCATTGAAGTTCTCACTGTGTTCATCTATTCTTCCAAGATTAGTGAGCATCTTTCTGACTATTAGTTTGTACTCTTTATCCAATAGATTGTTTATCTCTGTTTTGTTTCATTCTTCTTCTGAAAATTTGTCCTGTTCCTTTATTTGGAACATGTTCCTTTGTCTTCTCATTTTGCCAATTTCTCTGTACTTGTATCTATGTATTAGGTGAATCAGCTATGTCTCCCAATCTTGGAAATGTGGCCTTAAGTAAATGATGTCTTACGGGGCCCAGCAGTGTGCTTCCCTCTAGTCACCTGTTCCAAATGTTCCAGGAGTCTACCCTGTGTGGGCTACGTGTGCTCTTCTGTTGTCGCTGGGCACATGGGGAGGCTAGACTGACCCCTGGGCCAGCTGATTGTAAGAGCCAGTCATGTGTGGCTGCTATGATCACCTTATTGGGTGGGACAAGTCCTGGCACAGCTGCTTGATAGGTTTAATAGCACACAACTATTGTTGTTTTACTGTTAAGTGAGTAATGTACCCAGAGTGACTGGTTGCTAGGCTCAGAGGCTCACAGTTGCTGCAATGCAACTTTGATGTAGCTCTCTGCAGTGTGCAGCTATTGTCGGCTCTTTCCAGAGCATAGATGGGTGGGACGCCTTAGGCATAGCAGCACATAATCGTTTCAGGTATTGGAAGGCAGTGCAGTTGCCCTGTGTTGCTCTTTGAAAGGGCCAGGGCAAAAAGTCTGCTGCAGCTGGCATGCCTCACCTCCTGCAGGCCCACATACTCTGCCAACAAGGGCTCACCCATACATACGCCCTGCCAAGGCAGACCCACATGCCCCACTGCAGAGGCCCCACATACCCCACCTATGTAGGCCCACATGTTCACTGCAGGCTTGCTGGTGGACAGGGCTGATCCCTCAGGTGGGCTGCACACCCTGGCTGCACTTGATTAAACTGGTGCTCTAGTGTGTGGGGCAAACCCCTGTGCTACCAGGCTTGAGGAAGGAATGTAATGGCATCTTTCAGCATACATGTCAGCACAACTGAACCAGGTCACAATAATGGCTCTTCGCTGTGTCTCAGTCCCTGTGGGGCTGGGCCCAGCCATCTCTCACCTGTCTGAGATGCACTCAGAGCTTCAAAAGTGAGTCTCTTTTGCCAATGGACTTTGCACTTTTCTGGTGTTTTTGTGTTGGTTTCTGGAATGGGGGAATCTGTGCATGGGCCCTTTAAGAGCAGGTTTTTCTTTCTCTGAAGTTTGATGGTTTTTCTGGGGGTATTTCCCATTGGTTTTCAAAGCCAGCAAAGCCATGTATTATGAGATCTCATCTCAACTATGCTGAATTCAAAGGTTGTGATGTCTGTTGTGGCATAAATCTACTGCTCAGACCCTCGCTCCTCTGGGAAAAGCTTCCCACCTTTAACATTGCTCCTGCTTGTGAAGCGCTGCAGTTGGATGTGTTCTTCTCCTCAGCATATATCCTCAGGTATGTTTATGCCTCTTCCGCCCCTGTCAGTGCTGTCCTTGTTGTGGGGTTCTTTTTGTACAGTTTCCAGATCTCTCTCAGAGGAAATTGCTCCACAGGTAGTTGCAGATTTGTTGTGTCTATGGGAGATGCGTTCAGTCCTCCTATGCTGCTATCTTTCCAGAATCTTCCACCCTATGTATATTTTGAATTCCCTGAGGCAGAGCCAGGTCTCATGCCTCTGGACACACTGCATCCACTCATTCATTTATTAAAAATTTATTTAGCACCTACTATAGACTAGGCAATGAACTCAGGATTGTGAATAGAGTCATGCACAAACCAACCATGCCTTTCCTTGTGGACTTATGGTCTAGCCAAGAATGTAGACATATTGTAAATGAAAACATAATTGCCTAGTTTCACAAACATTTGGAACATCAAGGCATGCTCCACACTATTAATAAAATCAAGGATGCAAAGTAATTTATTCCTAAACTCTTGCTGGAGAACAGAAAAATCATACTTCTGATGATGCCTCCTTTCACTCCGTGACCTTCAAATTTGTACTTATTTCTTTTATATTTGCCTCATAAATATTTTGGAATTGACTAAATAGAGGCATATTATAGACAGAGTCTAGATTTTCTCCTTTTTTCCAAACGTGTTACAATCATAATCATTTCAAAGTATTCTACTGTAAGAAATGTCATTTTTAAAGTCTGTATTTCAGAACTTTTATAGTTATTTGGCCACTTTTGCAATTTGAAGCTTTCTGATTGGCTGAGATCGTCATTACTGTCTTTATAATTTCTATTAAATATAATTTGAGTGTCTACCATGGTTGAGCACCGTGTTGGGTACCTAGAATGATTTTGCATTGAAGGAACGTATGATTTAGATCTGAAATCAACACACATGCATTTAACTGAAAAGATAAATTGTAATGCACAGCAAATCTATTTCTAGTAAAGGAAGGCTAAAAACAATGAAAATTACTAGATAAAATACAAAATCCTTTCAAAAAAACATTGAGGATCTAACATGGAAGAGTAAGGAGTTAGTTAAGAGCTAGGATTTAGAGAGGTGAGCAGACCACCTCTTTGGCCCTGAGGATATTTGCCAATCTGGTTTGCATCAAGCTGTCAAACACAGCTGTGGGTTTGAAGGGCTCAGTATAAAGGGAAAAGGAAGTGGAAGTAAAGAGACTGCCAAAAACTTGCCAAATCCACAGTTAATGTGGTAGCATCTGGTTCCTTTCCCAGGGCACCAGATCTGGTCACCACCACATATGATAGAGCTCAGATGGGTCAGTAGAAGCCAAGTGAAGTCAGAGACCACGCAGCCTAAACTAAACATCAGTGTTTGGTGTAGGGAGAGAAGGAAAGCTAAGTGTGAGGCAGTGGACGAGACCAAGTGCTCAGACCAGAGGGAGCTGGTTCAGAATGGAGAGTGGGAGGCAGAACCTAGATTTTGTTTTGAGGAAGATTGGCCCTGAGCTAACATCTGTGCCAATCTCCTTCTATTTTATATGTGGGATGCCTGCCACAGCATGGCTTGATAAGTGGTGTATAGGTCCGTGCCCAGGATTCAAACCAGAGAACCCTGGGCCGCCAACGTGGAGCATGCGAACTTAACTGCTACACCACCAGACCAGCCCCAGAACCCAGATTTTTACAGTTGGGGTTGGAGCAACCGGATTTTTTAAGGCCAGTGAGCAAGGCTGAACACATAATATAAATCAATAATGAAGAAGATTATTCAATATATAGGGCTTGAATTATAAGCAATGTTTGATAAAAAATTAAATTTTGGCCTCCTTCCCCCTCCTCCAATTCAAGCTATACTAAAAAGCTAAATTTAAAACTCCAGCTAGTACCACAAAAAAAAGGAAAAACACTTCAAATAAACATGTTACCATGTGTTTCTGGAACAGGGAAGATTTTCCATATCTGAAAACAATGGTAAATACCAAGAAGAGAAGATTAAGAGAAGTAACTCTATTAAAAGCAAAACAATAATTATTATGCTGAAAAGGAAAAAAATATTGAGAATGTATTTGCAGCAAATATAACAGAGGGTTAATATTTTAATACACAAAGAACATACTAAATCTGAATTGAAATGTTAAGATCCCAATAGGAAGCAAACATGAAGAGATATTTCTAAAAAATGAAGATAATTATATAATAAATGAAAAGGATGTGATAATGTAATAATATTAGATAATATTTATCGAACATTTACTATATGCTAGACACCATGCTGTATACTTAGTGCATATTATTTCATTTAATTCCCACAATCCTTTAAACTAGATTCTATTAAGAGTCTTAGTTTATGGATGAGTAAACAGGCAGAGAGAGGCCAGGTGACCTTGGGGCTGAGGTTTTGTCTGAATTCCTTTTGCATTCACTCATAGCCTGTTGTTATTCTCATTATCTTGATCAAGGAGAGAGTCAGTAAACATTTATTGTTTATGATAATATATAGGAACAGTTTCAGAATCATTGCACTTAGACAGCGTTACCTTTAGCAGACCCTAGCATATTAGAGATAACGTGAGCAAATAAAGAGATATTTCAAATGATTGAATTAGAATACAGTACTATAAAAATGGCAAGCTTTTCTATGTAATCTATAGGATCTGATAAAAAAAAAATCCTACAGGATCCTAGGACTGGAACCTCAAAATTTGTTTGGAACCTTAGGCAAAGATATTTGGAAACAATTTTAGAGAGGATGCAAGAAGACAAAATTTTTTTCGTGTGTTTGTGTGTGGTTCTTTGTTTGTTTGAGTTTTTTGCGGGATACTCTTCTGCATTTTTTTAAAGCCTCCTCTGCCTTTTTGAAAAATTATCTTTCTTTTTAGCTCCTAAGGTCAAGAGTTTAATTTTCAATTAACTTTATAGAGGTCTATACACACTGCAAGGATTTGGTAAATGTATTTGACAGAAGATAATTTAAGAAGATTTTGTTTATTGAAGCTGACAAAAAAAGAATAAGACTTGCAAAGCAATTGATTCCAACATCTGTCATATTTGGACAGACTGTTTAAACCACAGTTTGAATACAAATTGAGTTTTGGCTGGCAAACAGGTTCATATTTCAGAAATCGTTTACCTCAAGAACATTTTGAGGATAAATGTTTTTTACCTTTTCCAAACATTTATGCTAATTCGAGCATGGCCAAGGTTAGAAGCAGGGAGGAGAATGCTCTTGGAGGGGAGGAATTGAAGATACTGGTGAGAAAATTGTACCGCTATTATCCCAGTGTGAAGCCTTGCATATCTGATTTCTCCTTACCCTTCGTCTCTCTTATCAAATCAGTCAACCAGTCTTATAAATTCTTTCTCTACAATGTCTCCCAAATTATTCCCTTTTTCCCCCCATTTGCATTGCTAGCATCCTAATTTAGGCCTCAACCCCCTTACTCCTAGGCTATTATAATAATTTAATATTTTGAGGCTTGCCTGGTAGCATAGTGGTTAAGTGTGCATGCTCTGCTTCGGTGGCCCGGGGTTTGCAGGTTTGGATCTCAGGTGCAGACCTACACACCACTCATCAAGCCATGCTGTGGCGGTGTCCCGCATACAAAATAGAGGAAAATTGGCACAGATGTTAACTCAGAGACAATCTTCCTCAAGCAAAAAGAAGCAGATTGGCAATGGATGTCAGCTCAGGGCCCATCTTCCTCACACACACACACACACACACACACACACACAGACTTTAATATTTTATTTCCTTGAGTCTGGTCTTTCTTACCTTCAATCTGTCTTGACTAGGCCACCAGACACATTTTTGTAAAGGACTACCTTCTCCATATCACTCTCCTGCACAGAATTTTTATTGCTTTCTCCCAGCGTCTAAGTTTGAGCTCCTTAGCCGACTTTGGAGATTCCCACATCTGATTGGTGACTCTGCACATCTGGTCTAATTTGTCTATTTTTCTGGCATTGTTTCCAAAATTCCTGGATGGTGAGACATTCTCACTTACTGCCTGCTTATTACTCTCCAAGCGTATTTTACATTTTCCTGGCTGTGTGGTTTTGTTCAGGTAATTACCAGTTTTCTCAAACTTGGTTTTCCATTTTTACAATATATTTTAGGAAGATATAGGGTTTGTCATAAAATTTGTCTAGATTCTTAGGCCTAAGTGTTACATTTTTCCCCCTTTTAAATAGACTTTATTTTTCAGGGAAGTTTTTGGTTCAAAGCAAAATTGAATGGAAATTACATAGAGTTCCCACACAGCCCTCATTCTCACATGCACAGCCTTCCCCACCATAAACATCCTGAATGAGAGCTGTACATTTGTTATAATTGATAAACCTACACTCATACATCATTATCACCCAAAGTCCATTAGGGTTTACATTAGGGTTCACTCCTGGTGTGGAACATTCTATGGGTTTAGACAAATGTAGAATGGGGTGTATCTACCATTATATTATCATGCAAAGTAGTTGCACTGCCCTATAAATCCTCTGTGCTATTTATCCCTCCCTCCCCATGATCTCTAGCAACCTTGGTCTTTTTACTGTATCCATGGTTTTTCCTTTTCCAGTATGTCATATAGTTGGAATCCTATAGTATGTAGCCTTTTCAGATTGGTTTCTTTCACTTAGTAATAGGCATTTATGTTTCCTTCAGGCCTTTTCATGGCTCAATAGCTCATTTCTTTTTAGCATTGAATACTATTCCACTGTCTGGAATATTTATATTTATCCATTAACCTCCTGAAGGGTGTTTCTTCCAAGTTTTGGCAATTATGAATAAAGCTTCTATGAACATCTGTGTGCAGAAGAAGAGCCTTGCCCATTTGCAGGCATAAGTAATATTTACCTGTTACTCCTGTCCTTCATACAATGTGTAGTTTTCAACTAAAAATTATGAGATAGACACAAAAAAGCAAAAAAAAAAAAAAAAAAAAAGAAAGAAAAAAATCCCACTGATTATCAAGAGGCAAAGCAACTACAGAACACAGGTATGACCAAGATGTTGGAATTATCAGACAGGGAATGTAGAATTACTATGATTATTATGTAAAAGGATCTAGTGGAAAAGATGAGTAAAAATCATAGACAGCTGGGGAATTTCACCAGAGAGATGGAAAACTATAAAAAAGAATCAAATCAAAATCGTAGGAAAAACCACGGTGACAGATAGGATGATCACCCTTGACTGGGTTATCAGGAGGCTAGATGTAGACGAGGAAAGAATCAGTGAACTTGAAGATAGGTCAATGGAAATCACCCAAAGTGAAACACAAAGAGAGAAGAGTAAAATATAAAATTAAAGAAAACATCGAACATCTCAGAGTTCTGGGAAATGTCAGATGACAAGAAATGTGCAGTGGAAATCTAGAAGGAGAAAGGGAGAGAATGTGGAAGAAAAACTTGAAGAGTAAGAGTCACAGTGGGCTTCTCATCAGAAGCTACATAATGCAGAAGACTATGAAGTGACATCTTTAAAGTGCTGAGGAAAAAAAAATCAATTCAGAATTCTTTACCCAGCAAAATATTCTTTTTTTTTTTTTTAAAGATTTTTTTTTTTTATTTTTTTTCCTTTTTCTCCCCAAAGCCCCCTGGTACATAGTTGTATATTCTTCATTGTGGGTCCTTCTAGTTGTGGTATGTGGGACGCTGCCTCAGCGTGGTTTGATGAGCAGTGTCATGTCCGCGCCCAGGATTCGAACCAACGAAACACTGGGCCGCCTGCAGCGGAGCGTGTGAACTTAACCACTCGGCCACGGGGCCAGCCCCCCAGCAAAATATTCTTAAAAAAATAGATGAGAATTAGGGACTTTTGCAGACAAAGAAAGACTGAATTTATTTCCAGGATAACTGTATTACAGGAAGTATTAAGGGAATGTCTTCAGAAGAAGGACTATGATACTGCATAGAAACTTGCGTCTTCAGAGAGACGAAGAGTGCTGAAAATGCAGTTTAAATATAAGTATTATTTTCATTATTCTAATTACTAAGAAATCAACACTCGTCCAAAGCAAAAATAGTGGCAATTGATTCTGGGTTTGTAAAAGTGAAAGGTATGACAATAATAGCACAAAGAATGAGAGGGAAGAATTGGTAATCTACTATTATAAGGTGCTTACACTACAGGTTGGGGTGTTATAATATTATTTGAAGGTGGACTCTGATCAATTAAAGAGTAACATTTTAAGCCTTAGGACAACATGTAAAGAACTTTTAAAAAAAGATATAATTAATAATTGGATAAGAAATATCCTCTTTCTGGTCATTTCACTCAATTCAGTATAAAATGTTTATCATTCTGCTTTTTTAATTTGCTTTTCATTTATGGACGATTTTTCTTTCAATAGCCTCTTCTTAGATCTGCCCGCAGTAGTTTCATATTATAGTGATTTTTAAGGACTATGTACCTTGACATTCTGTACAAATGAAATGCAGATTTACATTTGAAGAAAAATAAAATAGGATTGGGGCTGGCCCCACGGCCTAGTGGTTAAGGTCGGCACACTCAGCTTTGGCACCCTGGGTTTAGTTCCCGGGTGTGGACTTACACCACTTGTTTGCAGACATGCTGGTGGCTGCAACCCACATACAAGCTAGTGGGAGATTGGCACAGATGTTGGCTCAGGGAGAATCTTCCTCAAGTGAAAAGAGGAAGATTGGCAATAGATGTTAGCTCAGGGCAAATGTTCCTCAGCAGAAAAAAAATAATAAAGAAAAATAAAATAGGACAAAAACAGAGGCAAAAAGCCTGTTTTAAGCATCTAACTTGAAAAATGATAATGCCAGTGGGAAAATATCTTTGCAATATTCCCTTTCTGTGAGTACATGTACAAATTTGATTTGCAGTATAAGCAGCAGACCTTTTGAACAAGGAAAGAAATTAGTATATGTAAATGCATGATCTATGATACATCAGAGAATGGAAAAACTACATGTTTGTTCTAATAAAACAGAGAACCAATATAAAATAAGAGGTGATTATTGACAATCCCAGTCCAGAAAGAGATGAGAGCAATTCTCAAATAAGGTTTTCATTTGGCCTTTCTACATCCATATTCATCATGCCTCATTTTTAATAAAGTACACATAAAGAGTAGGGCCAAAATTTGGCAATTAAATATCCAGCATTCAATTATTTGTCCCTCTGGGTCGAATTACGACGGTCTGTTGTTTTGATGGCCAACAGGAAACACTCAAGTTTAACTGCACTTGGCAAATACATGTACAGGATTTGGAATTAGACTGGATTTGAAAGTAGACTTGTGCAAGTTGCTACATGCTCTTGAACCTCAGCTTCAAATGGGGAAAACGTTTAGAGATTTTGCTGGATTCGTTAGTAAACACAGGTGGAACCACTAGCAACACGTGATAGGGGTTAATCTTATCCAAGACAACAATAGGGTGGAAATAACCTGGATGGGGAGCGTGGACACAGCTTCTCTGGTCCTGATTGGAGGATTGACTTCTGAGGGATTTTAGGTGGTTTGTGCCACCTTTCTGGCCTTCAATTTCCTCATCGCTAATATGAGGAAGTTGAAATAGATCAGCTATTTAAACCTTTTTATAGCAACCAAACCATTTGTTTAAATGAATCCTAGACAAAAGGTCAGTGTTTGAAAGTGATAGAAGCAGAGCTGCTGGGGTTGAACTGAGAGTGGAGCAGGCACCATGCCCTCAGCCCCCCAGGGCTGTCCGAGGCCCCTCCTAGGATGCTTTGGAACAAGTGTTTCTGCTTTATTGATGTTGGTCAGTGTACCAGTTTTTATTAAACCAGTTGTTTTTGTGTCTCTCTCAGAATGGGCCCGAACCATAGTCCTTGTTTATAAACAAAAGTGATAGACTGACATAATTCGTTTTATTACAAATTTAGTGACCTAATCTGTTGCTCAGAACTCATTCTATTAACGAATGAATCAATACACCATAACAGTTTGATATATACAGAAGCTTCAAATCAGGCCCCAGACAACCATAGCTATCATAGCTGGTAATGTGAAGACATGATATATATCTATATATTTATTTCTTTATTTTTATTTCTTTTGCTGAGGAAGATTATCCCTGAGTGAATATCTGTTGCCAATCCTCTTCATTTTTTGCTTGAGGAAGATTAGCCCTGAGCTAATGTCTGTAGCAATCTTCCTCCACTTTATACAGGGGTCACCGCCACAGCATGGCAGATGAGTGTTGTAGGTCTGTGCCCGAGAGCTGAACCCATGAACCAGGGCCGCTGAAGCAGAGCATGCTGACACTTCACCACTATGCCATGGGCTGGCCCCAATATATATATATTTTTAACCTGTCTCTTCATTTCCATCAGAAAGGTGACATCAGCTTTATACAGGTCAAAACAGAATTCCCAAAGTGAATAAGGTTAATTAAAGTTTTTGTGGCAAACCTTCAATTCTAAATAAAATTTAATTAACTGTGTGCTAGACTTTCTTCTCATTTTAGCTTCAAACAACCTTTTGTAAGAGGTGCCATTATTGTCATTTTATAGAAGTGCAAAATGTAACTCATCTTGAAAGAATTTATCTGAAGTCCCATTGGCTATTAAGTGACAAGGCCAATATTTGAGCCCAGACTTCTTGATTCTATATCCAGTCCTCTTTTTACTAAGCCACAGAGCCAGTGAAAATTGAGGCAGAACAATACACAAGCTTTCTTTATGGAGAACGTGTTACTGTTCTGCTCAAGAATTCCAAGTGGCTCAGAGAAGCTCTCTGAATCATCTGATGACACACAGTTCATAAGTATTCAGGGCATCCTGGATTTTTCAAAGGCCTAATGGGTAAATACCCTTCATGTTTCAAATTATAGTGCAAACATTTGCCATCTGACATTAATATTTATTGATTTTTTTGAGGTTCAGTGAATAGTTCTCATGATAATTCCTAAATCTTTAGAAAAAGCTTGCATTCATAAATAACAAATTGTGTTATTATCCACATCTGTTCTCATTTTCTATAGGCTTAAAAATTCTCTATTCTGGGAGCCAAAGGAAATGCCTACCCACCAGTGTCTCTATCGAATTCTGGCCCATTTTCTCACTTAATGCTTTATTTGTGAGTGAAATGCTTATCCAAAATAAATAAGGGACCTACAAAACTGCAGTGATTAACATGCAATGAGTCTCAGATTCCATTTACTTATGGAAATCGAGTAAAAGCCGACACTTTAGTAATACTGTTGTGATGTCAGCTGCCCGATTAGGCTGTTAGAACTGCAGGAGTGACTACTTTAATATCACATTAGCACATCATTAACTTGAACCATGCCAAAGCAGTATGAAAATGAGCAATTTTCATTCTTTAAAAGAGACAATGTGAACTTTTCCTGCTGCTTAAATGTGTTTTATGTGTGTGTGTCAGAGTGGGGGTGGTAAGCGGACATGTAGAGTGGAGTGATATTTTAAATTAATCACAAGTTGCTTTTGCAAAGTGTTTGCATATTTAGAAGTTAAAGCTAAGTATATTTTTAAAGTAGAAAAAACAAAATGGATTCTTTTATATTAAATTTTTTTTGCATACCCTTGCTAGCTGCCTGAAAATCTTTTCTGGAATGAAATCGGTTAGAAATTAGCAAACAAATGATTAAGTGAAATACTCCTACTTTATAATTTCAAATTATATTTACTTATGGAAGCCGTATTAAATGTATGTTTTGAATAGATGAATAAAAAATGCTATTTTCTATTAACTATGCAGCCAAATTGCCTTTTTAAAATTTGGCACACATATTCTATTTTATTTTTATTATAATTTCAAACTGTAGAATACTTTAACATTTCTAATGGACTTTAACATGTGTTAGCATTATTTCATTTCACATAATCTTGTAATATGCTCAGAACAACTATCTATATCTTCATTTCATAGATGAGGAAATTGGATTTTGCCACTTTAATGCTAAAAGATCTTCCTTAGGTAACACAAATTCATTTGACCACACATCTATATGACCTTGGAAAAATTACTACTCTATGCCTCAGTTTTGATATCTGTAAAACAGGTTAAGTAGATACATTTTGTAAGATCATTGTGAGTAATAAGTGAGACTATCCATAAAAAATGGTAAGCAGCTCAGAATGCCAATGACATTCTTCACAGAAATAGAACAAAGAATCCTAAAATTTATATGGAACAATGAAAGACCCTGAATAGCCAAAACAATCCTGAGGCAAAAAAAAAAAAAGTTGGAGGAGTCACACCCCCTGAATTCAAATTATACTGCAAATCTATAGTAATCAAAACACGATGGTGGGGCCAGCCCCGTGGCCGAGTGGTTAAGTTCATGTGCTCCGCTGCAGGTGGCCCAGTGTTTCATTGGTTCAAATCCTGGGTGTGGATGTGGTACCACTCATCGAGCCACGCTGAGGTGGCATCCCACATGCCAAAACTAAAAGGACCCACAACTAAGAATATACAACTATGTACTGGGGGGCTTTGAGGAGAAAGAGGGAAAAAAAGTAAATTAAAAAAATCTTTAAAAAAAACAACAACATGGTATTGGCACAAAAAAATACGCATGGATTGATGCAACAGAATTGAGAGTCCAGAAATAAACCCATGCATCCATAGACAGCTAATTTTCAACAAGGGAGCCAAGAACATACAATGGAGAAAGGAAAGTCTCTTCAATAAATGGTGTTGGAAATATTGGACAGTCACATGCAAAAGAATGAAAATAAGCTATTATCTTATACCATACACAAAAATTAACTCAAAATGGATTAAAGACTTGAATGTAAGACCTGAAAACATAGAAACTCCTAGAAGAAAATATAGGCAGTACAATCTTTGACATTGGTCTTATTGCTATCTTTTTGAATAACATGTCTACTGAGGCAAGGGAAACAATATAAAAAATAAAAAAGTGGGACTACATCAGATTAAAAAACTTCTGTGAAGAAAAGGAAATCATCAACAAAATGAAAAGACAACCCACCAACTGGGAGAAAATATTTGTAAATCATATATCCAACAAAGGATTAATTTCCAAAATACATAAAGAACTCATACAACTCCACAAGGAAAGAATGAACAAACCTATCTAAATGGGCAGAGGATCTGAACAGACCTTTCTCCAAAGAAGATATACAGATGGTCAACAGACACATAAAAAGATGTTGAACATCACTAATTGTTAGGGAAATGCAAATCAAAACTACAATGAGATATCACCTCCACCTGTCAGAATGGCTATAATTAATAAGACAAGAAATAACTTTTGGAGATGATGTGGAAAAAAAAGGGAACCTTCATACACACTGGTGAGAATGCAAACTGGTGGAGCCACCATGGAAAACAGTATGGAGATTTCTCAAAAACTGAAAATAGAAATACCATATGATTGAGCCAGTCCACTGCTGGGTATTTATCCAAAGAATATGAAATCAACAATTCAACAATTTTGATGCACCCCTATGTTCATTGAAGCATTATTCACAATAGCCAAGACTTGGAAGCAACACAAATGCTCACCAACAGATGAATGGATAAAGAAGATGTGGTATATATATACACAATGGAATACTACTCAGACATAAAAAAGACAAAATTGTGCCATTTGCCACAATATGGATGGAAATTGAGGGTATTACGCTGAGTGAAATAAGTCAGACAGAGAAAGACACATACTGTATGATTTCACTCATATGTGACAGATAAACAAACACAAAGATAAGGAAAACTAATCAGTGAATATCAGAGGAAAAGGGGGTGGGGGAGTGTGAAAGGCTTAAAGGGGCATATGTGTATGGTGACAGATAAAAACCAGACTATCTGGGGGATTGTCCCAGTGGCATAGTCGTGAGGTTGCTGCACTCTGCTTTGCTAGCCTGGGGTTCACAGACTCAGATCCTGGGCGCGGACCTACACATGACTCATCAAGCCATGCTGTGGCAGTATCCCACATACAAGATAGAGGAAGATTGGCGTGGATGTTATCTCAGGGACAATCTTCTTCAAGCAGAAAGAGGAAGATTGGCAGTAGTTGCTAGCTCAGGGACAATCTTCCTCACCACCAACAAACAAACAAACAAACAAAAAACTAGACTATTGATGATGAACATGATGCAATCTATACAGAAACTGAAATATAATAAAATACACCTGAAATTTACACAATGTTAAAAGCCTATATGACCTCAGTAAAATGAAAATAAAAAAACCAAACTCAAAAAAAGTGGTAAGCAGCTGTAAATATTAACTGTTGCTGTTATTATTGCTTTTGAAAAAAACAAATTGTAAAGATAATTATATTACAGAAATACAGAAAAGTTTTGAAACTGCTGCAATATATATATCATGAAAACCTGTATAATGTTAAATGTCAATATATTTTCTTTTTTTAAGAAAGACTAATATTATATTTTGTTTTCTTATTAATTTTATTTTTTTACATTGTGTTAACATTGGTTTCTAACATTATATAAATTTCAGGTGTACATCATTATATTTTCATTTCTGTGTAGATTACATCACGTTCATCACCCAAAGACTAATCACCATCCATCACCACACACATGTGCCCCCTCATCTCTTTCACTCTCCTCCCTCCTCCCTTCCCCTCTGGTAACCACCAATCCAATCTCAGTCTCTGTTTGTTGTTTTTATCTTCTATTTATGAGTGAGATCATACAGTATTTGACTTTCTCCATCTGACTTATTTCTCTTAGCGTAATACCTTCAAGGTCCATCTATGTTGTCACAAATGGCCAGATTTCCCCATTTTTTAATGGCTTAGTAGAATTCCATTGTGTTTAGATACCACATCTTCTTTATCCATTTGTCCCTTGATGGGTACCCAGGTTGCTTCCAAGTCTTGGCTATTGTAAATAATGCTGCAATTAACATCAGGGTGCATATACCTTTATGCATTCAAGTTTTCGTGTTCCTTGAATAAATACCCAGCAGTGGAATAGCTGGATGGTATGGTAGTTCTACTGTTAATTTCTGGAGGAATATCCATACTGTTTTCCATAGTGGCTGCACCAGTTTGCACTCCTACTAGCAGTGTATGAGAGTTCACTTTTCTCCACATCCTCTCCAACACTTATTTCCTGTCTTGTTAATTATAGCCATTCTGATGTGCGTGAGGTGACATCTCATTGTAGTTGCGATTTGCATTTCCAAATAATTAGTGATGTTGAACATCTTTTCATGTGTCTGTTGGCCATCTGTATATCTTCTTTGGAGAAAGGTCTGTTCAAATCTTTTGCCCATCTTTTTTGGGTTGTTAGCTTTTTTGTTGTTGAGATGTGTGAGTTCCTTGTATATTTTGGAGATTAACCCTTATCAGATATATGGTTTGCAAATATAGTCTCTCAATTGTTATGTTGTCTTTTTGTTTTGTTGATGGTTTCCTCTTCTGTGCAGAAGCTCTTAATTTGATGTAGTCCCATTTGTTTATTTTTTCTATTGTTTTCCTTGCCCAGTCAGACACGGTACTTGAATATATGCTGCTAAGACCGATGTCAAAGAGTGTACTGCCTATGTTTTCTTCTAGAAATTTTATGTTTTCAGGTCTTACCTTCAAGTTGTTTATCCATTTTGAGTTAATTTTTGTGTGTGGTGTAAGATAATGGTCTACTTTCTTTTGCATGTGGCTGTCCAGTTTTTCCAATACCGTTTATTGAGGAGACTTTCCATTCTCCATTGTATGTTCTTGGCTCCCTTGTCGAAAATTAGCTGTCCGTAGATGTGTGGGTTTATTTCTTTGCTCTTCGTTCTGTTCCGTTGATCTGTGTGTCTGTTTCTATGCCAGTGCCATGCTGTTTTGGTTACTATAGCTTTTTAGCATATTTTGAAATCAGGGAGTGTGATACCTCCAGCTTTGTTTTTTTCTCTCAGTAGTGTTTTGGCTATTCAGGGTCTTTCACTGTTCCACATAAATTTTAAGGTTCTTTTTTCTATTTCTGTGAAAAATGTCATTGGAACTTTGATAGGGATTGCATTGAATCTGTAGATTGCTTTAAGAAGTATGGACATTTGAATGGGGCTAATTCTTCCAATCCAAGAGCACATAATATCTTGCCATTTCTTTATGTCTTCTTCAATTTCTTTCAATGTTTTATAGTTTTCAGTGTACAGTTCTTTCACCTCTTTGGCTAAATTTATTCCTAGGTATTTTATTTTTCTTGTTGAAATTGTAGATGAGATTGCATTCTTAATTTCTCTTCCTGCTACTTTGCTGTTAGTGTGTAGAAACACAACTGATTTTTGTGTGTTGATTTTGTATCCTGCAACTTTACTATATTCATTTATTATTTATAAACCTTCGTTGGTGTTTTCTTTAAGGTTTTCTATATATAAAATCATGTTGTCTATGAATAGTGACAATTTCACTTCTTTCTTTCCAATTTGGATCCCTTTTATTTCTTTCTCTTGCCTGATTGCTCTGTCTAGAACTTCCAATACTATGTTAAATAAGAGTGGTGAAAGTGGGCATCTTTGTCTGGTTCCTGTTCTTAGAGGGATAGCTTTCAGTTTTTGTCCATTGAGAATGATATTAGCTGAAGGTTTGTCATATATGTGCCTTATTATGTTCAGGTACTTTCCTTATATACTCATTTTATTGAGAGTTTTTATCATAAATGGATGCTGTATCTTGTCAAATGCTTTTTCTGCATCTATTGAGATGATCGTGTGATTTTTATTCTTCATTTTGTTAATGTGGTGTATCATGTTGATTGGTTTGCAAGTGTTGAACCATCCATACATCCCTGGAATAAATCCCACTTGATCATGGTGTATGATCTTTTTAATATATTGTATTCAATTTGCTAGTATTTTGTTGAGGATTTTTGCACCTATGATCACCAGTGATATTGGCTTGCCAGTGTCTTTTTTTTGTGTTGTCCTTGTCTGACTTTGGTATCAGGGTAATGTTGGCTTCATAGGATGAGTTAGGAAGCTTCCCCTCCTCTTCAATTTTTTGGAAGAGTTTGAGAAGGATAGATATTAAGTCTTCTTTGAATGTTTGGTAGAATTCACCAGGGAAGCCATCTGGTCCTGGCTCTTATTTTTTTGGAGGTTTTTGATTACTGTTTTAATCTCCTTACTGGTGATGAGTATATTCAAATTTTCTACTTCTTCATGATTCAGTTTTGGAAGGTTGTTTGATTCTAAAAATGTATCAATTTTGTTGGTTGTATAGCTTTTTGTAGTATTCTCGTATAATCTTTTGCATTTCTGAGGTGTTCTTTGTAATTTCTCCTCTTTTCTTTCTGATTTTATTTATTTGAGCCTTCTCTCTTTTGTTTTTGGTGAGTCTAGCTAAAGGTTTGTCAATTTTGTTTATCTTTTCAAAGAACCACCTCTTAGTTTCATTGATTTTTTTTCTACTGTGTTTTTAGTGTCTATTTTATTTATTTCTGCTCTGATTTTTATTATTTCCCTCTTTCTACTGATCTTTGGCTTTGTTCTTTTTCCAGTTCCTTTAGGTGCACTGTTAGATTGTTTATTTGTGATTTTTCTTGTTTGTTGCAGTAGGCCTGTATTGCTATAAACTGCTCTTAGAACCGTTTTTAAGGTATCCCATAAATTTTGGCATGTTGTATTTTCATTTTCATCTGTCTCCAGGTATTTTTTTGATTTCTCCTTTGATTTCTTCATTGGTCCAATCGTTGTTCAGTAGCATTTTTGTTTCAATCTCCACATATTTGTAGCTTTTCCAATTTTCTTCCTGTAGTTGATTTCTAATTTCATGCCTTTGTGTTCAGAAAAGATGCTTGGTGTTATTTCAATGTTCCTAAATTTATTGAGACTTGTTTTATGGCCTAATATGTGATCTATCCTGGAGAAGGTTCCATGTGCATTTGAAAAGAATGTGTATTCGCAGTTTTTGGATGGAATGTTGTATATGTATCTACTAAGTGTGTCTGGTCTAATGTGTCATTTAAGGCCAATGTTTCCTTATTGGTCTTCTGTTTGGATGATGTATCTATTGATGTAAATGGAGTGTTAAAGTCCCCTACTATTATTGTGTTACTGTCTATTTCTCCTTTTAGGTCTGTTAATAATTGCTTTATATATTTAGGTAGTCCTATGTTGGGTGCATAGATATTTACAAGTCTTATAGGCTCTTGTTGGATTGTTCAGTTTATCATTACATAGTACTGCTTTTTCTCTCTTGTTGCAGTTTTTATTGTAAAGTCTATTTTGTCTAAGATAAGTACTACTACCCACTTTCTTTTCATTGCCATTTGTATGGAGTATCCTTTTCCATCCCTTCACTTTCAGTTTGTGAGTGTCTTTAGATCTGAAGTGTATCTCCTGTAAGTAGCATATATATGGATCTTGTTTGTTCTATGCAATAGGTCACAATATGCCCTTTTTTTTCTTTTGAGGAAGATTAGCCCTGAGCTAACACCTGCCACCACGCTTCCTCTTTTTGCTGAGGAAGACTGGCCCTGAGCTAACATCCATGCCCATTTTCCTCTACTTTATATGTGGGATGCCTACCACAGAATGGCTTGCCAAGTGGTGCCATGTCTGCACCTGAGATCCAAACTGGCAAATCCCGGGCCACTGAAGCAGAACATGTGAACTTAACTGCTGCGCCACCAGGCTGGCCCCCACCCTATGCCTTTTTTATTGGAGGATGTAGTCCATTGACATTTAAAGTACCAATTGAGAAGAATGTAGTTATTGCCATTTTGTTACTTTTTCCTTGGTGTTTTAATAGTTCTTCTCTGTTCCTTTCTTCTCCTCTTGCTCTCTTCCCTTGTGGTTTGATGGCTTTCTTTAGTATTATCTTGGGGATCCTTTCTCTTAGTTTTTTTGTGTATGTATTATAGGTTTCTTGTTTCTGTTTACCATGAGGTTCATATATAATAACCTATGTATATAGCAATCTATATTAAGTTGATGGTCTTTTTAATTTGACCTCTTGCTAAAAGCTCTACTGTTTTACTCTCCTCCTCCCACATTTTGTGTTTTTGATGTCATATGTAACCTCTTTGTTTGTGCATCTATTTCCATTACCCTCTTATCATGGAAATAGATAATTTTAGCACTTTTGTCATTTGACCTTCATATTAGCTTCATCAGTGGTTGGTCTGTACATTTTCTGTATATTTGCATTTGCCAGTGATTTTATTGCTTTTTATAAAAAATACTTTTCTTATTCCTGTTTGTGGTCTTCTCTTTTCCACTTAAATAATTTCCTTTAGCATTTTTCCTAAGGCTGCTTTTTTGGTGATAAACTCCTTTAGTCTTTGCTTTTCTGGGAAACTCTTTTTCTTTCCTTCCACTCTGAATGATAACCTTGCCTGATAGAGTATTCTTGGCTGTAGGTTTTTTGCTTTCAAAATTTTAAATATATTGGGCTATTCCCTTCTAGCCTGTAAGGCTTCTGCTGAGAAGTCAGCTGATAGCCTTATGGGGTTCCTTTGTATGTGACTTATTGCCTTTCTCTTGTGGCTTTTAGGATTCTATCTTCATCTTTAATTCTTGACATTTTACTTATAATGTGTATTGTCATGGATCTCTTTGAGTTTATCTTGTTTGTGCTCTCTGTGCTTCCTGCACATGGATGTCTGTTTTCTTCCTTAGGTTAGGAAAGTTTTCAGCTATTATTTCTTAAAATAGATTCTTTGCCTCTTTGTCTCATTCATCTCCTTCTTGGACACCTATAATATGGATGTTAGTGTGTTTGATGTTGTCCCAGTGGTCCCTGAGACTGTCCTTATCCTTTTAAATTCTTTTTTCTTTTATCTGTTCAGCCTGGGTGATTTCTTCTAGTCTTCCATCCAACTCACTGATCTGTTCTTCTGTATGATTTACTCTGCTATTGAATCCCTGTAGAGAATTTTTTATTTTCAATAATGAATTCTTCATTTCTGATTGGTTATTTTTTATATTTTCCAATTCTTTATTGACATTCTCACTGAGTTCATCCATTCTCCTCCCAAGATCAGTGGCATCCTTATGACTGCTCTAGTGGGTGGAGCAGACTCCTGGGCTAACAGGCCAGGGGAAGAACTCCAATGGCTTTTGCCTGCGTCTGTGTCAGCACATCTGTATTAGGTCACAATTATGGCTGCCATCAATGTCTCAGTCCCTGGAGAGGTCTCACCTCTCACCAAGATGCATCCAGATCCTGTCAAGTGAGTCTCTTTTCATCAAAGGGGTGTGCACCTTCCTTTCTGGTGATTTTAGGTTGCTTTCCAAAACAGATGAACTTGTACATGGGCCCTTTATGAACAGGCTTTTTTTCCTCCTTATGTCCAATAGCTTTTCTGGGGGTATTTCCTATGGTAGTTAACAGCCAGAAAATCCAGATATTATGACACTTGTCTCAGTTGTGCTGAGTCCAAAAGCTGCTTCTTGTGGTAATGCTCCCCAGTTCAGATCCCCCACTCCTCCAGGGAAGGCTTTGAACCTTAGCATTGCTCCTGGCTGGCTGTGAAGCACCACAGCTCAAAGGTGGCTTTTTTCTCTCCAGAGAGGAATTTCTGCCTCTTTCACCTCAGTCAACACTGTCCTTTGTTGTGGGGGTTCTTTTTATTCAGCTTTCAGTTGTCTCTCAGGGGTAATTATTCCAAGAATAGTTGTAACATGGTTGTGTTTGTGGGAGGAGGTGAATTCAGAGTCCACCTACATCACCATCTTGACACCATTTCTTCTTTAGAGTGATTTGTTTGCTGATAATTGCTTCCTGTACCCTTTACTCAGGGGGTTGATTTTCTTTCTTGCCAATGTGCATCCCTCAGTAGTTCTTTCATGCGGGCCTGTGAGGAGTAAAGTTGTTGATATTTTGTGCATATGAGAAACTCTCTATTTTTCCTTTCATTCCTAAATGATGGCTTAGCTGGGGGGAGACTCTCTTACAAGTAAGAGAGCTGATGCCCTTCTGATTGTCATTCCTTTGTTGACCATCTGTCTTTTCTCTCCAGTAGCTTTTAGGATCCTCTCTTATCCTTGCTGTTCTGTATTTCACTATTATGCATTGATGTAGGGATTTACCTTTTTTTATTATGTTTGATATTAGGCAACCACTTCGAATTAGATACTCACATATAAATTGAAGTTAATGTCACTCAAAATATTCTTTTCCACCATTTCCTCTATTCTCCTCTTCTGGAACTCCTATTAAGTATATGTTAGAACTTCTCATTCTATACCTCATGTCTCAAATTCTCAATAATCTTTTTCCATCACTTAGTTTTTCAGTTAAATATTTCACCTGCCTCCTGGGTGATTTTCTCAGATCTATTTTTTTTTTTAAAGATTGGCACCTGAGCTAACAACTGTTGCCAATCTTCTTTTTTTTTTTTCCTGCTTTACCTTCCCAACCCCCCCATACATAGTTGTATATCCTAGTTGCAGGTCCTTCCAGTTGTGGGATGTGGGATGCGCCTCAATGTGGCCTGATGAGCGGTGCCATGTCCGTGCCCAGGATGTGAACCTTGGACCGCTGCAGCGGAGCACACAAACTTAACCACTGGGCCATGGAGCCAGCCCCTCAGATCTATTTTAATGTATTCTTTCTTTAGCTGTGCCTAGTCTAATTTTTATTTCTAGAATTTTTTGTTTGGTTCTTTTTAAAAGCTTCCTATACTTCTTCTTCTTCTTTTTTTGGTGAGGAAGATTGGCCCTGAGCTAACATCTCTTGCCAATCTTCCTCTTTTTGCTTGAGGAGGATTGTCCCTGAGCTAACATCTGTGGCAGTCTTCTTCTATTTTGTAGGTAGGTCACTGCCACAGCATAGAATGATGAGCAGTGTATAGGTCCATGCCTGCAAACCCTGGGCCACTGAAGTGGAGAGCACAAACTTAACCAGTATGTTACCAGGCTAGCTTCTTTTTTTTTAAATTACTCTTTTTACTTTCTGTTCCTTTCTTTATCTCCTTGAATATTTAAATATACTCCTTTTAAAAACTCATTTTAAAAGCATTGTTTGTTCTATTCTGAAGTTCCATGGGTGTGATTTGTTTCTTTCTTCTTCTGATTTTTTTCCATTTGGTTTCCTTTGGGCACAGTAGGTTTTGACTGTGAGCACATTTTGGCATGGATAATGCTACATTAGCATCCCATGTATGCCCTAAGTTGTGTAGAGTTTCTGTCGGAGCAATGTCATAAGTGCTTTTGTGCAGCCCTGGGGAAGACCATAGTCTCAGACCAGCATTAGCTCAAGTTCTGGGCTTGGAATTTCCATCCTCTTTGGGTCATCAATTCAGGTCCTGTAGGTGGTACAGGCTCAAGGCTGCAGAGTCTGGTGACGTACTCTGTTTTTATCTATGGCCTTGAATGGGCCTTGGTCCTGCTTTCTATGGGGAAGTTTGCTTGGTGTGGTGTACTGAATCAATGCTAGTATAGTGTCTCACACAGAATAGGTGCCAAATAAGTGCTTGTTGAATAAAAGTTTGCAGAATCAGGTTTCATGAACACCACTTTCATAGGCCAGAAACTCTTCAGAACTTACTGGCCTTAGTTGTTTCTTATGATTATTTATATTCCATGTGTTCTTTAAAAATTATATTTGTTTATATGAAAGTTTCTTGATAATGAAGTTATATCCTTTGTTAAATTATTTGTAAATTAAAAAATTAAAGCTGACACCTGACACTCTAGAAATTAATGTCTAAAGGCCTTTTTGCTAATTCTTCTTCTTACCTATCCCCAACCATTTAAAAACAGTTTGAAAGTTTTAAGAACCATGATGTTTGCTGTTTTTAAGCCATCTGGTTAGACAGTTCAAATATGTAGCATTGTTTTATGCCAAATTACTAAAAATCAGGCCTGATCTTGAGTTAGAAAATATGGTAAATAGTCTGTAAAAATAGCCTGAATATCTCGACTAACTTTTAGTAATAGTTTGTTGAAACTTATGAAGGAACAGAATAAGGAGGTTGATTTTATCAAAGGACATTACACACAGAAACTTATTTTCATTGAGGGCAAGCTTAATAATGTTTCAACATAATTATGGCTGCTAGTACAGGGTATAGGTAAAAAGCAGCTGAAAAGAAAAAAGCCAGCATAACTACAGGAAATTTAGTTAGTCTATTAATGTAGCTGTCCCAATGCTCTCTTTAAGCTTACAGAATTTGCCTTCTGATATAAAAGCATACTCAGCAACAAACAAATAGTTTTGAGTTCCATGCTTGGTGGTGTAAAAATACAACAGCCCTTGTCTTTAAAGAGTATAACAACATCTTCATTAGCTGCATCATTATTAATCAAGTGGAATTAGTGATGTGCCATTAACTATTTATTTTCATTGAGTTCTGATAGATATAGGTCATCAACCCTACACCAAACAGCTAAGGAATACAGGGAAAAGCTAGAACTTACCAATGTAAGAATCAAATTCTTGCCTCAGTTTTACCAGTTGGAGGCTGTAAGAGATTGGGTGTTAAAGCTCTTTATTCCTCTGCTTCCTTTCTTGAAAAATGGAGCTAAAAAGGCCTCTCCTACAGAGTGATAGTAGGGGTTAAATGAGGTCATATCTCTGAAGATGCTTCTCCAACTCTAAAGCAATGGATTTCAAAAAGGTCTCTGGATCAGCAGCATGGGCATCACCTGGGGACTTGTTAGAAATGCAAATTCTTGACTTACTCCGGGTCCTGGTTCCAGTTCCTTCCTGAAGCCCTACTTCTTAGGACCCCCTTATGTCTCTGTGATAAATTCCCTTTTCCACTTAAGTTAGGCTTAAATGGTTTTCAGTTGGTTGCAATCAATCCAATCAATCACAGAACCCCCCCCCCCCCCCAACTGGTTGATGGAAAACATCTGCAGGCAACTCAGCAGCTCTCACTTAAGATAGCTGTACTCATGACCACTTTCTCTGGCTGCCCAGGGTCCTCTTGTGTCCTATCAACTCTATTTCCCCATCCTTTCCTCTGTAGGAAACTTGGTTGTTTGGATGCTCAATTAGATATCTCCTTACCTCTTCACCCGCTCTCTCCATCTCTACACACCCGCACATAACCCACTCTCCCATGCATGCTGTGCAGGTCTCATCAATAGCATTTTTTTTTTTTTCTGATGAGGAAGATTTGCCCTGAGCTAACATTTGCCAATCTTCCTATTTTTTTTGCTTGAGAAAGATTAGCCCTGAGCTAACATCTGTGCCAATCTTCCTCTATTTCATATATGGGATGCCTCCATAGCATGGCTGATGAGTGCACTAAGTCCACACCCTGGATCCAAACCCATGAATCCAGGCTGCCAAAGCACAGTGTGTGGAACTTTAACCCCTCAGCCACCAGGTCAGCCCCCTCAACGAGCTATTATTCTTACATTTGTGACGTTCCAGGTCCTGACAAGCTTCCAGTCATCCTTCTCAAACATCATTACTGCAGGTTGAAATTCATTGCTCTGAAACAGTAAATTACTTTTTCAGTGGCTCACGCAGTTAAACCAAATGTAAAATTCAGTGCTACATCTCTATAATGTAAACCTTAAACATTCCACTTTCATCTGTTTTTGTTCCAATGCATTCAACATCCCACTGGATACCAAAACTGATACACACCATATCTCATCCCATAACCTCTCAAGGATAGGTAAACAATATTTAAAAACAGAATTATGGAAACAGATTTGGAAGATATCCAACTTTTTCCAAATGCAAGTGTCCCTGCTACAACATTCCTGTTTTTTGCTCATCTAACCTCTTACACACTGTCAGTGATGGAGAGTTGCACAGCTTTATTAATGAGTGTTTGCTTCTCTTAAAATAAAACCTACCTCTTTGCCATATACCAATTCTGCTCAGTGGAGCGCTTGAGAGCAAATATACTCCCTGTGCTCTATGATAGCTTCATCTCTAAATTTTCTTTTCTTAGGATAAATAATATCAACCTCTTTTAACTGTAAACCCATTACAGAGTTAGAATTACTTAATATCCCTCTTTTGAACATGACCTGATTTCACAATGTCTTTCTTTAATGTTGCCCTTCAAAATTGAACATAATAATTGGAACGCAACCTGGACATCTATCTCTGTGGAAGCATATTAGGACCATATTTATTTTCCTAACGTTTCTGTCACCCTATTGGCTTTTAAGATCTTTTTCACATGTTATATTTTCTAGTCAGGACTCCTGAATCTTGTATTAGGGGATTAAAACAAGAAAAGAAATGTAGGACTGAGGTTGGCCCCGTGGCGTGGTGGTTAAGTTTGTACATTCTGCTTTGGTGGCCCAGGGTTCACTGGTTCGGATCCCAGGCATGGACCCATGCATTGCTTATCAAGCCATGATGTGGTAGACATCCCACATATAAAGTAGAGGATGATGGGCACAGATTTTAGCTCAGGGCCAATTTTTCTCAGCAAAAAGAGGAGAATTGGCAGTGGATGTTAGCTCAGGGCTAATCTTCCTCAAAAAAAAAGAAATAATAATAAAAAAGAAATATAGGAATTATATAACTACCCCTACAACAATAATATATCATTGAGAAAATTGGTCACCTCTAACTTTCCATACGCCCTTAACCCATCAACTTAGCCACAACCTACCCTGATATCCGCTCCATTTTTTACAGGATAAGATGACCTTTCTTTTTTTTAAAATCAAAACTAATCTCTCTACCCATGTAATTCATTCTTTTCTTCTCCCTGTGATCTTGTCTTATCTCTTTTTTTCTTCTTTTCTCTTTTACTTGCTCTGCCACCTACTGTATCGAAATCTCTTCCATTACAAATGCAACAGCATCTCTCTTGTAGCTGCTACCTTACCGCTCTCCTTCCTTTTATTACCAAGCTTCTTTTTTTTCTTTTGAGGAAGATTAGCCCTGAGCTAACTACTGCCAATCCTCCTTTCTTTGCTGAGGAACACTGGCCCTGAGCTAACATCCATGTCCATATTTCTCTACTTTATATGTGGGACGCCTACTACAGCATGGCTTTTGCCAAGCGGTGCCATGTCTGCACTGGGATCCAAAACAGCAAACCCCGAGCTGCTGAGAAGCGGAATGTGTGAACTTAACTGCTGCAATACTGGGCCGGCCCCCCAAGCTTCTTAAAGAAAGTGCATGCTACACTTACTCACCTCTCATTTATTTTTTAAAATGCAGTTTAATTTGTCTTTCATCTCCACCACTCTACTGAAATTGTTCCTATTAAGTCTAACAATTGGTCTGACTGTGAAATTTGGTCATTTTAAAGTCCTTCTCTTATGGGTGGTATTTGATACTGTAAATCACTTCTTCCTTCTTGAAATTCTATTTCCATGGCTTCCATGACCCACGACTCTTGTAGCTTTCCCTGTATCTCTCTGAAATAAGAAAAAGAGAAATCTTCTCTTATTTCTCTATGGATTTCTGTTTCTCTTTCTGGCTCTTAAAGCCTGGAGGGCACACAGTAACAATGGACTAATTAAAGTCTTTGACTTCTCTCACCAGGGTCTGGGCCTCCAGTCTTCCCCCCTTCCTCTTTCCTTCCTTCCTCCCCGATCACAATCATCCTCCATGTGTCCTCATGAGTGATCCACGTGAAATACAAGTCTGAACATGTACCCATCTGGTTAAATCTCTGCTTTAGCTCTTCGTGCCTACGTGATCAAGTCCAGGTCCTTTACATGACTTAGTGTCCCCGTGGCTCACTCTGCTTCTCTAGTCTCATCTCTCACCATTTCTTGCTCTGCATTTTAGTGCTCAAAATTTTCTGCATACACCGTACTAGTTTTCAGCTGTGTGTCTTTATCATATTGTGTCCTCTGGCTGGAATAAAACCCCTCTCAGCTCAAGAGCCTATTTCACTGGGACACTTGCCTTTTTATCTTTTCACTCTCCGCTGGATGACTTAGCTATTACTTCTCTGTGCTTGTATGAACGTGCCTATCACTGCACTGTTTTGTGTGTGTGTGTGTGCTTCTCTCTCAAATATACTGAATATTGTGAGGAACTGGGATAAAATATTTTTTTAAATTATTTTGCATCTATATCTCCTAGCAGAAGACCTGGATGAATGCTTAACCTCTATATGGAAATTTGCTATTTACATCATTCTACATTTTCCTGAATATCATTCTACATTTCTCTTTTATTATAGCTAGTTTGTTTTAATCCAACATTCCAGGCTGTCCTGCTCTTTTTAGTTATCCAGTTGACCATCAATGCTATTCATTATCTTGCCATTCTCTAACTGGCAGATTAGATATTCACACCACCTTAGTCTCTAGCCAAATCATTAACAGAAAATGTTGAAGAGGATGAATCTTATGCTAGAATTCTAGAGCTGATGAGTGGTATCCTAGCACCTAATGTCTCATTATTCTTTTTTTTTTTTCACAAATTGTCAAAATAAAGTCATCTTTGCCAAATAGCTCAGTTGCAGATGGAACTTATACATCTGACTCCAGCTACTGTCTTTGATCTCCTCCCTCACAAATGTTTTACCTAATGTCTTCATTAAAAAGCAATGTAAAGTAAATATTTAACTAAACCTCATGTTCCAGCATCAGGCTTATTCTTTCATCATTGAACACCCAGCAAAGAATTATCAGGAGAAAGGGTTAAATGGGTTAAATATATTTCATTTTTTAATGAGGAATATAAGAACATTGCCACTTTCCACTGGATATACCAGAGCCTGTGTATTAATAATCACAAGACACAATTTTTATTTATTATTACTCCAAGGAAAAATATTCCATTATTTGTATTGAAAAAGTACACCATCACATCTTCTAGAATCTCATAAAACATGGTTTTAATGTTGATTGTAGAAAACTAAATATTGATAATTAATATTAGTTGAGTCCTTACATGTACCAGGTATTTTTTAAGGTGTTTTATATATATTATTTATTCCTTAGAAAAACCATATGAAGGGGGTATAATTTATCTGTTTTGTAGATAAGACACTGAATCAGACAGGTTAAGTAACTTGTGTAAGGTTATACAGTTAGTAAATTGTAAGGCTTATCTGGCTTGGTTCTAGAAAATTCGCAAGGATTTGAGACAAAGTTCTCACTCTTGTTGCCACGAATTCTAACCATCACTGTCCTATCTAACATATAGCCATATTCTTTTTAAAAAGGATCATTATCTCCTTCAATACAATGCACCCAATTCTCTTTGTGTGCATTTCTGTGGGTGAGTGGGCAGAGTTCCTGGGCTCGAAGTATAAATTATGGAAACCCCAGTGGGTGGAGAGGCAAAAAAAAAATAATGCTCTCTGCCCATCTTGCTGTAATCTAATTTGTTTCTGATAGGCTTAGAGGGAATTGGGGATGGAAAAAGGGACATCATTATCTTCTTTATTATAGTCATCATTATCATCTTCATTGTGGTAGGAAATGTTCTGCCCCCTCCCTTGGCCCAAAAATAGGTACTTGGCCTTCTTGACTGTACTAGGAAGATAACACGGGTGTTTCCCTCCACCACCGCTCACCCCCAGATTCACTCCTCCTTGCCCGGGGAGGAGTGAATCATATGCCTGAAGGATGGCCGACCCAGTGGAGAGTCCCGTGGGACTTGCCCTTCTTTAATTTGAGATCTTGTGTATTCTATGTCCTAATATTATTGCCATGCAATAGGTGACTTAGTTAGTCATGGCTTCTCCATCCTGCCCTTGGGTGGGTAACACTATTTTAGGGTGAAAGTAATACAGAATTCCTTTTATTCAGGGGTCTAAGCTGAATTTCTAAATTTAAAATTAAAAGTGGTGCTATGACCCATTTGACTCCTTGAGTATCAGCTGTGTGCCATACATTATTCTGGGTGCTAAGGATTCCACAATGAAGAAAACTGGCAATCACCAGTGACCCTGCCCCCAAGAAGCTTGAATTCTAGTCAGAGGAGACAAACAAAAAAGTACATAATATCTCAGATAGTGATGAAGGATAGGAAGAAAAGCAAAGCAGGCGAAGGAGAATAGAGTGTGCCTAGTGTGGTGGGATGGTGCCATTTCATGTAGGGGTCAAGGAATGCCCCGATCATGTGGCATTTGAGCAGAGTGAGGAAGTGAGACGTGAGGCTACCTCAGGAAAGAGTTTTCTACATAGAGGGAAGAACAAGCTCAAGGGCCTTGTGGCAGGCCTATGCCTGCCATTTTCTGGAGAGCTACAGGGAGGCCAGGGTGGCTGGAGCAGAGTGATTGAAAGGGGAAAATGTAGGAGATGAGTTCAAAGAGGAGGCAGGAAACAAATACATTTAGGTCCTCAAAAGCCAAGGTAAGGAATTTGAATTTTACTTTGTAAGAGATGGGAAATCAGAGGGTTTTGCGCAGTAGAATAACGTGATCTGACTTGTGTATTAATAAGACGGTTCTGAGTTTAGTGTGGAATATTTACACCATGGGGAAACTGCGGATGTGGGGCAGATTATTAGAAAGCTACTGTAATAGTCCAATGGAGCGATGAAGGTAGCTTAATTCTGGGAGGTAGCAGTGGAGGGGTAAGGATTGATGTTATCTGGACGTATTTTCAAGTTGGAGGCAACAGAATATGCTGTTGGATTGAGTATGGGGCTGGATATTATCTATGTGGTAATTGACTTTTTACTAAGTAGTTCTTGTAAAATTTATTCTGAAAATTTAAATATCACATAATTAGAGAGAGTAGTAAAATGAATTCCCATATACCCCTCACACGGAGTCCCACTTATCACATTTTTGAGACATTTGTTTTAATCTGCTTTTGATTCATTTTTGTATTTGCTAAATTATTTTAAAGCAATCTAGATATCATATCATTTCACCCATATATACTTCAGTAAGTATTTCTAAATATTATGAACATGTTCTTACATAAGGCTATCCTCATACTCCAATAAAATTAATAGGAATAATTCTTTGGTATCAAGTAATATCAAGAGGATATTCAAATTTCCCTGAATATTCTTTTCTTAACTGAGATAAAGTTTCCTTAGAGTGAAACACATCAATCTTAAAGGTACAATATAGAGACTTTTGAAAAAAAAATCTTTAAAATCAATGCCCTAACCAAACATATAGGATACTTCCGTTACCCTAGAAAGTTATCTTGCACACACTTCGAGTCAAATCCTACTTCTCTAGGCAACCACTACTCTGATTCCTATCAACATAGATTAACTTTCCCTGTTTATGAAATTCATAGAAATGAAATCATCCAGTGTGTGCTCTTTCATGTTTGGCTTGTTTCCTCAAGAAAATGTTTTTGCAATTCATCTATGTTGTTTACATGTATCACTAGTTCATTCTTTTATTTCTGGGTATTATTCCATTTTATGAATATAAAATGGAAACTATTAAAAATATTTCCATACTTTAAATTATTTTCCATATTTCATCAATAACATATGTACCACACTTTGAGAATCACTGCTCAATATTACCTCTCTTTGGACCACCTTAATCAAGGACAAGTATAGAAACATCACGAATGGAATGGAGGTCATTTGTTGACCATGACTATACTGGGTATTATGAAAAATACAAAGATGAGTGGAACGTGGTTTCTCAATGCACATACATACCCATGGGGAAGCAGACAGGTAAGTAGTCACTTGTGACAGAAAGCAAAAGTAAAAATATTTTATGCAAGTATGGAAGTGATGAATTCTGAGGGTGGGTGGAGTATAGGGCGGGGAATCTGAGAAGCTCCTCTGCAGGAAGTGGACTATGACTCAAGCTTTGAAAGAGGGCTGGAGGGCCTACGGGAGGTAAATGGGGAATAGAAGTTCAGTCCGAAGGAAGGGCTTACAAAGTCACAATGGTGTAAGGGTGTCTGATCTTGGTCCACCCAATCCGCGTGGGGCAAGAACCCTTGGGATTCTCTTCAACTCTGCCTCACCCTCACTCCTATGACATCTGTCACTAAATCTATTGGTCACACTTTTACAAAGTCTCTTCAATCATCCACTCTCTTCTACTCCCATTGCCACTTTACCTTGTTTCTTTTTTCTCAGACAATTGCAACTGACTTCTGACTTCTCTGCTTCTGATCTATCTTCCTTCTAATTGCTCTGTAGACACTGCCATTAGAATCGTCTTTGCCAAACCCAAAGCTGATCGTGGTATTTCTTAGAACCTTGATTCTAGAATGCAGTTTACATTCCTCTGTCTGCTCCTCAACACCCTTCAACAACTCATCTCAACACCCTTTCTACTCTAATGTCTGTCTTTATGCTCTCTGAGTCACCAGGAATTTTACGCATAATAAACAATTTTGCACCCTAAATATGTCTTCTTTTTTCCCGACTCAGCGTCTTAGTTGAATTACCAATCTCAGTCTTCAGGGTTTTTTCCCTTCTCTCTGCTTAATTGATCCTCTGAGGCCAAATTCAATGGTCCTTCCTTCTGGGAGCTTTTCTCAACCTCCACCCTGTCAAAATTAATCAATCTTTAGACATTGCTTTTGCCATGTAGCCCATGCTTTTTATCATAATGATTTATATTCGTTCCCATTTCTCCACTGGACTGTAACCTCATTGGAAAAAAAGGCCATGTTTTGGTTACTCTTGGCCCAGCAGAGTGCCCTTTCCACTTCTGGCTCTCATTATTATTGTGTAAAATCATTCTCTTTTACTTATAAGGTACACTGTTTCCTGGAAGCAAACTTCAATAAATTTTAAACCATCCTTGTCAAGACATATAGTCTGACACAGTGCTGAAAGTCCCTGAACATGGCTAATTATATGATGAGTTATAAAAATTAGGTCCTAGTTATAAAAATTAGGCCCAAGCAGGTAGCTAGTTTATCATTTGGGAAATTCATAGCCTCGACTTACTTGTAGACGCGCAAGATTGTTTTCTCCTTTTTTGCTACATCTATTTTTGAAAATGTTTTCCTTTATAACTTGAGGGAAGTATGTCATACTTAAGAATAAATTATCTGACTCAGGTGAAAATACAAGATTAGGCTAAAGATATTTTCAGCATCCAGAAATAGGACACGCTGAGGTCTTGGGAACTGTAACATTCAATTGCGGTGGAGATATATTAAATAGACTGAGAAATCATGTCTTATAAATGAGTGCATATCTAGTATCTGGTCCTATGAAGCACTCAGCCTGGCTAAGATTCTCATTATAGCTTAACTGTAATAATGAACTAATGCTGAATGAGGGGCGGGTGAGTAAATCATCGTGTCCCCAGCTTTGGCCTGAGTCATTCAGCTCCTGGGAGCTCCCTCCCTTTGTCATTAAGAGAAAATAATAATTGAACGTTCCTTCTGTGAACAAGGAGACTGATAATGAAATCATTAGCTACTTCAGTCATGTGACTTCATGCTCTGAATGACTTTCTTAAAACATACTTTGTTGTAACTCATGGTATGAAATGTATAAAATATTTAAATAAGCATTGAAACTGAAATCAGATCCAAGTTTGTGCTTTAAAAGTCATATGAATTTTGACAGATGAAAATTCTCAACCTTTTTCTATATTCATGTTAAGAAATACTTATGCAATTTTCATGTACACCTCCATCTCTCCTCCCTGATCCAGCCCCCAAACTAGTCACATGCCAGAGCAGATATTAAACACTGTAGCAGAGATATTTACTTCCATTGAAGGAATATGTACACTTATTCAGAGTACACTTCTTCAACCATTAAAAGTTGCTTTGAACAAATAAATATCTAAAGGCACAGAAGGATATCTATAGAGATGTTCTACTCAAAAGTCAGAATTACTTTGGTTGCAGAAAAAAACATGATTTTTTTCATTAATGGTAGCACAGAGCAGGGTTTGCTTTTTATAATAAAAGTATAAGTTATGGAAGTATTTCAGGTAATGCAAGAGTATATTTGTATGTAAAAAATGAATTACATTGTCATCCATTATGTGGATGTTCTTTATTTATAAAGTGATGCTCTCAGAAATGTACTCAATCCTAATTTTTTGAATTTTCTCTTGCGTATGTAAAGATGACAAAACTTTTCTTCATTATTTACTGGGAATAGAACAAAAGAACAAAACATAGTTTAGAACCTTATATCAAAAATATCAAGGGGGCTGGCTCCATGGCCTAGTGGTTAAGTTCAGCATGCTCTGCTTTGGCGGCCCAGGTTTGCTTCTTGGGCATGGTCAGCAGCCATGCTGTGGCGGTGACCCACATACAAAATAGAGGAAGATTGGCAACAGATGTTAGCTCAGGGTGAATCTTCCTCAGGAAAAAAAAAAAATCAAGAATAAATGAAGAGTTTTTTGGTGGCAAATGCTCAATCTATTTATTTCCTAATTAATAGCTACATAAATTAAACTAATTTTTATCGATAGACTATATATTAACATATAACATGGAAAGTAAATAAAAAGAAAGGTAAATTTTGCTTTAAAAGTTATGTTGTGTATAAATGAGAAGCTAGGAGGAGTTACTTCTAGAAATCTTGTCAGACGAGGACTAGATAAAGGAACTTGGAATTTTGTTCTGAAAAAAAGAGGACTATAGAGAGAGAGAGAGATAAAAGTTTTGAATATTTTAAACTTCCCTGGAAAAGCCAAATAGGGCTGTTTTGGACTATGCAGACTGGCTCCTGAATGGTGCGGTTACTCAGCCCACCTCTTCCGGCTAACATCTGGATTTTCTGGGGGAAGCCCAGTCTGGGGGAGGAAGACAGAGTTACCAGGCAGATGGCTGAGGGCTGTGAAACCACATCAAGATTATTAGTGATGGCCTTGCCTTTTATTCCAGTGCTTCTACAGAATCTTATTCGCAGCAGTTTTGGTAACAATAATAACGGGATGTAATCGCTTTATCCTCCTATGTATTTGATAGATCATATGTATTTTAGAATAAGCGTACCATGGCAATAAAGCGGCAGCCATTCTTCAATTATTTTTACTTATCCATTTTAAAATAACTTACCTACAAATGCAAATATATTTTTAAATGAAAAGAAAGGCAATTCTAAGGTACTGATGGAATTGGAATGACTCACAGTCTTTGAAATAAAGGTACGACTTCAGAGAATAAATAGGGCTCTATTGAGACAAGTATAAATTGAATCTCACAAATAAGTTGAGATTTTAATGGGCTTCATTATATCGTTCAACTGAAATTAAAAATCTGAGAAGTTCTTTGAATCTCCTATCATTATTTCCTCCCTGTTTTGTCTTTCTCATTAGAACTGTTCGTTCTTTCGACACGCCATACCCTCTCCTGAGTTAGCGTGATATGTGAAGCTGAGTACATTCTTGGCTGCATTGTGTTTGACACAATGTAAGAAGAGGTACAAAGCAATAAATATATTTTTAAATGAACCTGGAATTATATATATAATTTGCTTTTGGAGCAAAATATTCAATGGTGGCAATGATAATACAATTCTTCACAATACTGGTCTCATGGAAGTTGGCTGTAAATCAAAGTATATAAAAAATCATAAATCATTTCGAGGAAGATCTCAGTTAGTCCCAATTGATTTCTCCAGAGACCGTTACTTATGAATGCTCTTAGTTTGTATCAAAAGCAAAACTTGTAAAGTTTCCATTATTTTCTGATAAAGGCTTTGGAGTTGTTCATGCAAAGGTCCTGTCCAATGTTGCAACTGAATTCTTGCTAGAGTTTGTTCTTGCTAGCAAATGTGTCAATGTATGTTGACACATTTATTAAAATCATTTGTATTTGATCTCTCTCTCCCTCTATCCTACCACCATTCTCTCTACCCTACAAGCAAGCAGCAAATCCTTCTTTCTCTTCCTTTCTTTTTTTCCTCGATATTTCTGTATGGAATTACATTTCTGAGATCAATTGTTTATTGATATTTTACTATGGGTGAAGACTCTGCTGCATAGTTCGGGGAATTCAGTGAAGAACAGGACCTGCCAAGAAACACACCATTTTGAAGGATGGTTGTGATGTACATGTACACACAAGTACACATTTGACTGTAACACACTGTTTAACATGGCATAAGGAAAGTGCTGTAAGAATTAGATAAAGTAGTACTTATTTCTGATACTTGTGATTATGAAAGTCTTTATGAAGGTTATATTTTGGCTCAGCCTTGAAGTATGGATCGTCTGTCAAAAGGAAATGCTAGGAAGGAGAAAATAATAAAATTTTTTTCTAGATTTATTATTTAGTTTTCATCATTAGCTGTATGGTCCATCACAAATTTTTGTGTGTGGTATAAATTAAAAGTTAATATTTATTTTTTGCATATATCTATCTAGTCATTCTAGAACAACTTGTTGACTAGGCTTTCTTGTATCCATTGAATTGTCTTGACTTCCTTCTCAAAAATCAACTGATCTGGTGCCATGTCGGCACCTGGGATCTGAACCAGCAAACCCCAGGCCACTGAAGCAGAACATGTGAACTTAATCGCTGTGCCACCAGACATGGCACCACTTGTCAAGCCATGCTGTGGCAGGCATCCCACATACAAAGTAGAGGAAGATGGGCATGGATGTTAGCTCAGGGCCAGTCTTCCTCAGCAAGAAGAGGAGGATTGGCAGCAGATGTTAGCTCAGGGCTAATCTTCCTCAAAATAAATAAATAAATAAATATAAAAATCAACTGATCTTATTTGTGTGGGTTTATTTCTGGACTCTGCTCTCCTCCATGGATCTATTAGTCTACCTCACACACATACCACACCACTGTCTTGATTACTGTTGTTAGGTAGAAAGTAGGTAGCTTATGTCCTCCAAAATTTGCTTGCTTTTCATTCTTAAGATCATTTTTGGATATTCTAAATACTTTCCATTTTCATAACTTTTATAAAAAGCCTGCTAGTATCTTTAAAAAAGCATCAGAAGTTTTGCCTACTTAGGTAGGCAAAAATTTCTTAGAGGGACTCTGTAAAGCACAAACATTAAAAGAAAAAATAGGCCAGCCCAGTGGCGCAGCAGTTAAGTGCACATACTCTGCTTCAGCGGCCTGGAGTTCGGCAGTTCGGATCCTGGGTGTGGACATGGCACTGCTTGGCATGACATGCTGTGGTGGGCGTCCCACATATAAAGTAGAGGAAGATGGGCATGGATGTTAGCTCAGGGCCAGTCTTCCTCAGCAAAAAGAGGAGGATTGGCAGCAGATGTTAGCTCAGGGCTAATCTTCCTCAAAAAAAATAAAGAAAGAAAAGAAAGGAAAAATATGATAAATTGGACTTTGTCTAAATGAAAAACTTCTGCTAATCATAAGCATGTTAAATTAAAAGGTAAGATGCAAACTGAGAGAAATATTTGCAATACATATATCTCTTAAAGTATTTGTATCCACAATACATAAAGAACAGCTATAAATCAATAATATAAAGAAACCCAATAAAAACTGGAAAAAGACTTGAAGTGTCATTTCTCAAACTAAGATGTACAAATGGACAATAAGCATATAAAAGGTGGTCAATATCATTAGTCAGCAGAGAAATGCATATTAAACCACCTTGAGTTACCACTTCACTCCAATTAGAATGGCTAAAATTAAAAAGACTTACAATAGCAAATATTGGTGAGAATGCAAAGCAAGTAGAACTCTCACACATTGATAGTAAGAATGTAAAATGGCAAAACCATTTTGGAAAACTGTATAACAGTCTTTTATAAAGTTAAATATATACAAACCATAGAAACAAAAAATTCTCTTCCTAAGTACTTATCCCAAATAAATGAAAACATGTCCACAAAGAGACTTGTACGTGAATATTCATAGCAACTTTATTCATAATAGCCTCAAACTGGAAACAGTCTAAATGTTTATCAACAGGAAACCAAATAAACAAATTGTGGTACATTCACATAATGGAATACTAGTCGGCAATAAAAAAGGAACGAACTATGGATGCATAAAAAACATGGACAAATTCTATAGATATTATGTTTAGCTAAAGAAACCAGACACAAAGAGTAGATTATATATGTTTCTATTTATACAGAAATCAAGAAAAGACAAAACTAATCTATGTTGACAGAAATAAGAACAACATTTGCCTGTGGCTGGGGTTGGGGCGGCTTGGAAAGGAGCACAAGGGAATTCTTTGGTCCTGGAAATATTCTACATCTTGATTTGGGTATGAGTTTCATGAGTGTACACATTTGTCAAAACTCATCGAACTGTACACCCAAACTCTCTTCATTTTAAGGTATATAAATCATGTCTTAATAGAAAGATATATTCAATAAAGTAATAAGATGTAAAATGAAGAAGGAAAGCCAAATATGCAAGTGTGTTCGTGGAGAGTTGGATGGAGAGCAGGGATGAATGAGAGCTATGGCTTGAGGGCCGTCAATGTTCACTGAAGAGCTGGATTTTTCTTTATCTGTACATGTGCTGTCCAAGGTGGATGTTGAGGGAGGGAATGAGATGATTAGAGCTATGTTCTAGGCTGATTCACCTGACTCAGGTGTGAGAAGTAAGAACTGTGATGAGGCTGTGGATGAGGTGTAAGAGACCTGCTGGAGAGACTAGGAATTAAGATGGCGGCAACAGGAGTCAAAAGGAGGCAATAAATTTGACAGGTTATCACTAAGGAAAAATCCACAAGAGTCAATAATAGAAGTAACACTAGGAAGGAGGTTAAGGAGTAAAAACTTTAGGGCCCAGCCCAGTGCCTGACACGTAGCAGATGCTTTATAAATATTTGTTGGAAAAAATGAATAAATGAATGAAGGAAGTTATAGTCTGAGAAATTCAGATAAGCTTGGTACTATGGATAGAAATAGGAAATGAGGAGAAGTTGGCTGGAGGAAATGAGTGGTTGATATTTTATTTTAGACATGTTTTAGTGAAGGTGTCTGCCGGACATAGAGATGAAAATGCAGAGTGGACAGTTGGAACCACTGGTTTGAACATCTGGAAAGAGGCCATGGTTGGATATGGAGATTTTAGGATGATTAATGTAGAGAAAATAGCTTAATTTGGTGAATATAAGAGAGATCATCTAGAACATATAGAAGGAAGGGAAGAGAGCTGAGAACAGAGGCTTGGCAAGGCAGGAGTGGAGCTAGGGCTGAGGAGCGAGGAAATGGAGGCAACGAAATAGACTGGGCAGAAATTGTCAGGGATGTAAGAGGAGGACAATGCCAAGAAAGCTATGGGACACAAAGGGCTTCTGAGGGACTGGTGGTCAGGACTTACCAACCAGTAAGAAAAGATGGATAGAAAGAACAGACAATTAACACACATAAGAAACACAAATGGCCAACAAACACATGAACAAGTGGTTTACCTCACTATTAATTTAAAAAATATAACAAGATGCCATTTTCATTTCTCATATTGGCAAAGATTTAGAACAAATATATAGCATTGACTTAGTTGGACTGGATAGCCCGAGCTTGTAGGAGTGAAGGGGCAAATGCAGACTAGATTTTCTACAAGGTGGACACTGGCTTTGCCCATTGCAACAAAAAGTCCGGGTGCTGCAGTCTTCCTTTCGATCTACAAGTAATTCTTGACTCCTCCCTTTCTGCTCCCCTTCCACACGTTCTGTTCTATCAGCCTGCCCTATAGACTCTGATCCTAAATACCTTTGGAATCTCTTCACTTCCCTAGATCTCTGTTGTCACCCCTTGGTCCAAACCACTAGCATCTAGCTTTTGTTCCAGCAACTCTTCTTGCTTCTGCTCTCAAGTTCCTGCAAACTGTCCATTCTCCACATCGAAACCAGAGAGAGCGACCTTTTATTAGCGTAATTGATATGATGTCAATTTTCCTGCTTAAAACTCTGCAATATCATTTAACTTGGCTTAGAAGAAATCCCAGACTTCAAAGTTTCACATCGTCTGTCTCCTGCTTCCCTCTCCATACTTATATTCTTTCCTGCTGACTGCTGGGCTGGTTCTAAGTTAAACGCTAGTGCTCGAAACTATCATTTTGGGGAAGAGAAAGCTTTAGTTTCCCTAGCCACTTGCAGAATGCTTTTCTCAGGTGGCTGTCATGGCAAACTGTTCTGACCAGTTGTCACCAGATGGACCAAAGAGTCTCAGAAGTTTTGCATTCTTTGATCAGTTCCCTTGCACTCATGAAGACGCCAGCTTGACTGAGTTCCTTATCCAAATGACTCTGCTTTCAGAGAAGCCACTGTTTTGTCGATTTTGAAATTTAGAACAAACCCTAATTCTAGCTCTCTGTCTCGTGTTCATGGAACACCTCAAGCTAAATTTATATTTTCAGGACTTTTCTTCCTTTTCTGGACTCTGTCTCGTCTCCAAATTGTTAGTGGTTTCCTCTGTGCTCATTTGAGTAGCCACATGATTATGGGAACCTACAAATTGGGAGGAGAACTAGCTATTAAGATGGGGCACGTAGAGTTCGGAACAACTTATTAACTGCTGGGTGTGGCCCACACGATCCTGGCAAGCTCAGACTCACAGCGCTTCTCGCTGAATTTACCCCAGGGAAGAGGCTTAGCTAGCAGTTCTCTAAAGAGCCCAGGATTCGGTGCCAGGTGTTTTCCTTGTAAAATAGCTGACCAGCTTTACTCAGCGCAATCAGAGTCTTGGGTTGCCTCCCACGAGGAGAAACTGGTGACCCATTTCAGCTAGTATTGCAGGAAACTTTCCTTGAGCCCTAAAACAGTTTGGGGGAACAAGGGAAATATCGACTGAGTTTTTGAGAATCTTTTTTCTTGTGGTAAAATACACATAACCTAAAATTTACCATTTTAATCATTTTAAAGTATACAAAATTAATGGCGTTAAGTGCATCCATGATGTTGTATGACCATCACCACTATCTTATTCCAGAACATTCTCATTCCCCTAAAAGAAATCTCACACCCACTAGGAGTCACTCCCCATTTTCCTCTCTGAATGGCCCCTGGAAACCACAAATCTGCTTTCTGTCTCCATGGATTTGCCTATTCTGGACATTTCCAATAAATGGAATCACACAGTACATGGCCTTTTGTGTCTGGCTTCTTTCACTTAGCATGTTTTCAAGCTTCATCTGTGTGGTAGCATGGAGCAGTACTTCACTCCTTTTTATGGGTGAACAATATTCCATTGTTTGGGTCCAGCACATTTTATTGACCCATTCTGTTGATGGACATTTTGGCTTGTTTGCAGCTTTAAGCTATTGTGAGTGGTGTTGCTATGATGTTTGTGTACAAGTTTTTGAGGGAACATCTGTTTTTAATTCTTTTGGCTATACCTAGGAGTGGAATTGCTGAGTCACATGGTAATTCTATATTTAACTTATTGGGCAATTGCTAAACTCTCTTCCACAGCAGTTAAACAATTTTAAATTCCCACCAGTAATGTATGAGGGTGAGTTTTGGAGAATTTTGAGAGTGTTTTGTAAAGGTGTCTGTGCCAATAAGTGAATCATTAAATGACATTTGGATGGTGGTAAAAGAAAACTGATTCACATTTTTTAAATGAGTTGAATTTATCTCCTCCTTCCAGGTTAAATTTGCCCTCCCCCAGGGATGAGAATGGACGATTATGGCTAATTTTGAGTTGGGTCCCAGGAAGTTCTGAAAGCTGCTTGTCAGGGCACCTGTATGTAAGAAGATTACATGTGGAGTGTTTTGAAATGGTCACGGTTTAGCTGGGCAGAAATATAACTTTACCTTTTCTATTACAGAGATTGACTTAGCTCGGGTGCCTCCATTTCTGCTGATGTTAAAAATCTCTTAATCTTGCCACTGAAAAGTAATACAGTCTCTTCTGCTTTAAACAGTAACAAGTAGTTAACTTGTTAATTCCACTCAGGGTTTAAACTCATTAATTCAAAGGTCAAGTTGCCACCTAGGGCTGTTCCAGGCCTGGCTCTCTCCACTGCTTCCCTCCATCCCAGGAAGTTACCAACATCATGGCATTGGGGTAGGTGTGGTTGGTCCACACATTCTTCTCAGGTCCCCACCACCTCTGCTTGGTCTTTTGGTGTAAACCTGGTTCTTGCTATATCTGTCTGAACTGCATTAGCCAGGCCTTTGGAAATGTACCAGAATTTTCTACTGGAATCCACAGCCTTCCCCATGCCCTGTGGCAACAAGATGTGGACCCACTGAAACTTCTTTTCTCCAATCCTAGACCTCCTCCAATCCCCTGGACCCCTCAACATGTACATCACTCTCAGGCCTGTAGCCTGTGAGTGACGTGTTATAAATCCACTGGATCCCATAGTATTTGCCCATACCATAGTGTTGTTATACCATATCATATCATACCATAGTGTTGTTATAAAGTGGGTTCATTAATCTGCTGCAATGTTTTGTGGGAATCTCATTTGGGTAGCTTGAATTCTCTAAGCCCTCAAGTAATGGTGCTAGTTGAGACCCCCAGGATAAGAAGTCAACCTCATACCCGGAATATGTGTTGTCAAGTCAAAATGCATTCTTTGTTTCTTCCAATACAGAAGGGGTCCAATGGAGGAAACTTATCCCACCAAGTAGATTGTTGGTGTCCTTGAGAGATGATCCTGTACAAAGGGATTAGCATTAGTCAATGCTGCTGACAGGTTGGACATTTAGTGCAGCCTTGGTGAGTAGACTGTGGGCCCATGAATAGCCTCTTTCCCTGCCACCATGGTTCTACATTTATAAGCCCATTGTGCCATCACTGGGGTAGTGGATGACAGAGGCTGACTGACGTCAGTTGCCCAAGTCATTCTCTCTACTTGGTTATTTAGTGCCTCTTCCTTGGAAGATACTCTATGATGGTAGTAACAATGCAAGGCATCAAGAAGCAATCAATTTGATATGCCTGACAGAATCCAGATCCTGTTGGGACTTTTGTACTCATAGTCACTTTGTGCTTCATGGCCAGGCATCTAGTCTTTTCCAGGGTCAAGTCCCACACAGAAGCAGTTTTTGGAAAGGTATATTAATTTCCTGCTGCAGAGGGACAGCCTTATTTCAGAACCCTAAAGGTGATTCTCCTGTTGTGGCTTGCCTTAAAGTCACACTGCAGCTTTTCTTACCTTTGATACATCTAATAACTTAGGGTCTGTTGAGTCAAATGACCCAAATGTCAAGACCACCTGCACCACAGCATTTCCTGCTCTGGCCTCCACTCAAAGGTGGCAGCCTTTCCTGTCACCTGGTTTATGGGCCAGAGCAGTGTTCAGATACAGGTAGCCTCCAAGAATGAACTTGAACTAGAGGGGGTGTCTCTTCAATTGAGAGCAATTTCCATTAATGTTGATAGCCACAGGCTGTCAGCTGGTAGCACCCCTCTCAGCATCTGAGGGTAAAATTCCTTCAGTCCCAAAAAGGGATCCTGGCAGCACTAAACAGAGCCCCCTGTGGCTCAAAGCAGTGAGGCTGACAGCTGACTTACCAACAGCTGCAATGGAAGCCAGATACAGTGGTATAATATAAAAAATGTGCTGAGAAAGGAATTGTCAAACAGCCATTTTATGTCCATCCAATACACTTCATGAATGAATGTGAAATAAAAACATTTTCAGGCACAAACGGAAAAAAGAGAATTTGTTCCCAGCAACCTCTCACTAAGGCAATTCATTCTAAAGCATGTATTTTAGGCAAAAGGAAAATGGTCTGAGATGAATGCAAGAAGAATATGGTTAATATGTGGGTAAATCTAAGTGAACATTGGCTATATAAAATAGCAATGATAATGTCTTGTGGGTTTTAATTAAAAATCTCTGGAACTATTGCTAATATTTGGATTATATATAACACTGAAAAATTTAATTTGACACCTCCTAGAGAAGGCAAAGTAAAGGGTAACATGGGCATAAATTTGAGCAGAAATTATGCTTTAAACACATCTAGTGCCTACTCTTTAAGAAAAAAAAAATTACAAGAACATACAAACAAAAACTACCCTGCGGCATGAAAATAAACAGCTTTAAATACGGACCACTGCATGGAATTTCACATCCCAACATGTGGTTTTTGTGGTAGTTCTTTACTAACAGAAGCTAAAAAAAAAAATAAATAAGACACCATGATTAAATTACATTTTTTCTGGTTCGTCCCCCCACCCCCCTTAGGAGAGAATTCTCAACCACTTGTCTAGTATATATTGATTGAAACCCATTTGGAAATTATTCCATCTGTCAATGAAATGCAGACACCCCCAGAGTGAAACTAAGCAGCTGTTTAAATGCTCAGAGTTTCACCAGACAAAGAAATCCTCTTCCTTAACACTGGCTCTGTTTACACTATTCTGAAACAACCACTCATTCAGGAAAAAATCCGGTATTTCCAGGTTGTGTAAACACAACCATTATTTATAAGGAGATTTATAAGAAGACCCAAGCCTAACCACTTCCCAGTGGAGGAGCTGCTAAGCGCTGGTTATTACAGTTAGACTTTCATGTGTGTGTACGTGTGTGTATGTTTATGTGTGTGTGTATTTTGGTGAATTCAGAATTACTTACATTTGTGGGCCACGCTTGAAATTCACAGTAACTCTGGTTCCCTTTATGACACAAAATCAACTAACAAGCTTGGACTAAATAAACGTCTTACAAGCAGTAGTATAATTTATAATTATAAACAGCCTATTTATACCATACAGAAATTAGCAAATATTTTCCAGTGAAACAAAGGCTTACCTTTGTCATTTTGGCTTAGTTATTTATTCATTAACTAAGGAGGAAATTGAGTAGCATGCCGACTCTGGATTCTGACAGCCTGTGGTTAAATGCCAGCTCCATTAATGGCTGCCCGTGTGGCATTGGACAAGACTCTTCTCCCCAAGCCTCAGTTTCCACACCTGTCAAGTGGCAAAAATAATATCCCTCACAAAACAATGGTGAGGGCTAAGAGCATTTAAAAAAGTGTAAATCATTTGATGCGATGCTTGTCACATAGCACTTGATACAAGTTATTTATTATTTTAAATCATGAAACATTTTGCTTGGTTTAATATCGATGATCCCCAATAAATTAATTTTCACCTTTTGTAGCTTTTGGCAATGAATGATTATGTCCACAGATTTTCCAGAATTGAAAAACTGCTGCCAGTCACTAAGTTTCTTTCAAATAACAACCAGGAAATTCCATAGCCAATTATTTTTAATTACTTGTGACTATACTTTACGGTTAATGTACACCTGCAGGCAGCCTGGGAGGCTGAGCTGTTTAAAACCAACCACTTCACAGTAGCTACCAGTTAGGATCCTGGCAGGAAACAGGTGACGCGTCCAAACGGGGTATGGAGAAGAGTTTAGTAAAGGACTATTTACAAAGTTGTGGGCAGGGTTTAGGGGGGAAAAGTGAATAACGAAGTACTCTAGAGTTAGTAAATGTGGGGGAGCAGATACTACCTGTAAGCCGGGATGGGTGGTGGAAAGGCTTCAGGAACCTAGAATAAACAGCTGTGCAGAGAGGACCTCTGGACAGGGGCTGCAATTGGTATCGAGACAGTTAATGCTGTGATCTGGACAGGAAGGAGCTGGGGGATAACTCCCCCAACCTCACCCTCTTCCTGCTCTTTTAAGCCCCTCCCTGTGCTTCCAATTGGCCAGACCCTAGCTGAGAAGCCTGAGGTCAAGGGAGCCTGCTGATGAAGTCCATGCAGATCAGTCTTCTAGAACATAGAACACTGAAGAGTGGATTTGGAAGAGCAGAAGACAGCCAGCATAGTAGATATTGAGGATTTCCCACAGCCAAGGAGGGAACTGTTAAAATTGACTTCGAATATGTTGCAAGTCCAGACCATCTCTGTTCAACTAGATGGTGCAAAACTCTGGACCCACTAGGCACATTTTCGTCAGCAGGAGTGCATGCAAAGTGTCCCCATGGGGAAGATCCTGGCTTGCCTGCAGGTCATTATCATGTGGAGACAGGGTAAACTTTGACCAGGCAAAAATACTATTAGGTTTTGTGAACTTCAAACCAGTAAGTCCCCAAATTAGAAGAACAATTTGATCCAAATCTAGGGATTTCTCGTCTAGGTGGGCAGAGCCAGATTGTAAACCTACAATGAGTAAATCAACAAACGTTAGGATGACCACAATTTGGGGTCACACATTTTGCTTGATTGCTGAGATGAGTTCTCTGGCACATACTATGTTTTGTGTTCTCCAGCCCCTGTAGAACCTTGAGATTCTCTGTAACTTTAGCCAACTGTTTGAGTACATCCCCCTGAGAGACCCTGGGCCAGAACCGCCCAGCTAAGATGCTCCTGGCTTCCTGACCCTCAGAAACTTTATTAGGAAGTAATAAATGTTTGTTGTTAGTCAGCAATGAACAATTCTTTCAATAATATACAAGACGTTTTATAAGAGGTCAAAGGCATTGATTAAAAACTGATTAATGGGCAGACCCAAACAATATGAGCATGAAACCCAGGAGAAAGGAATCAGAGTTGGCTGGGAAAATTAGATTTAGCTGTAATGGACAAGTAGAATGAGGCATAACTGACTATATCTTCTGGAAAAATATAGCTACTAACAGAGAGATAAAGAAACAGTCACTTTCAGAGCACTTTGTATATTATTTATTCTTTACAAAAATTCTGTGGTTCTGTGATATACATTGTTATCTTCATTTTACAGGGAATGACACTGAAGGTCAGAAGTCGAGACACCTGCTCAGAATCACACAGATGGTAGATGACAGAGCTCCAATCAGAAAACTCGAGCCCGTCTGACTCCCAAATTCACTGTCTTTCTGCACTTCTGTGTGCTACCGTAAAGAACAGGAAGATGCATTCAACCAGGGAGGTCGTATTGGGAGATGAAGTAAGATAAACAAAACTGTCAGGGGGAAAATTCTTCAGTCTTTTGGAAGGAAGCGGGGGGTGGGAACTGCCTGTGGTGAAAACAAAACAAAACCCAGAAAAGACATATGGCTGATTAAAAGGAGGGAGCGAAGCTGGCCTCACTAGAGAACAGAAGATATTTTGGGTAATAATAGAGCTTAGAGTGAAAGAAGGCCCATCTGTAGCCATCTCTTCAAGGCCAGCTCTAGATATGCAGAGTATGGGCGGCTCTACCCTTTTGCAGACTCCTTCTCCTCACCCACCCCTAAGGGGTCACCAGGGAAAAGCACAGCACCCGTAGCAACATGTAGAAATGTGAACATGGCCAAGACAGCATTCCCTGGCTCGGGGCAGATCGGGCGGAGAGCAGGTCTTGGAAAGTCCTCCAGCGGGAAAGTGAAAGAAGGTAAAGGAGAATTTTGCTAAGAAGATGCCACTTGGTGCCATCATTTTCTATTTCTGAGTGTTTGGTCATATTGCACAGCTGACACAAAAGCCACACTGAGTAAAATTTATATGGCAAAATATTCTCGTTTTACTGGAAGTGGTGAAAAAGGATGTAAGAGATACATTTGGGGACCTTAAGTTTGAGGGGAAATTTTTCAGCTACGTGACATCGTGGGTAAAGTGGTTAACCAGGAAAGTCTCAGAGCTAATTCTGCCAGAACCGAGGTGGGGTATTACATATGAATGGTTGTGACTTCACAATTTCTGCCCAAGTGTGAATCTTAGACCCCAATAGAAGTGGAACATCAGCTCTGACCACTGCACCATGTAGCGCATCAGCTGCTCTGTCATTTCAGAGAAACAGAAAGCATAGGGAGAAAACACGGGGCACTCATCTTAGAGGGACTCGCTGCTCACCTTAGCAAAGCCCAGCCCTTCTTGCAGAAGTGTGTAAACTCAGGCCTCAGCAGTTTTGCCTGACTATTCTTTGATCTTAGCGATACCATCTTCACCTGGGTTCCCATGAGAAAGCAGCATCTAAGACACAACTTTTATGAAAGTAGTTTACTTGAGGATGTCAGCTCCCTCAAACTGGGGGCCATGAGTGGAAGACTGAGAAGAGTGAAATGGGGTAGGAGGGATTGCCAAAATAAGGATGCATCTTAGAGCTGGTCATTGCTGTGGGCAGCTGAGGCTTGGTTCCACTGTGACTCCCTGCGGGGTCGTGTAGAATGCACCTCTGAATTGTCAGTAGAGAAGCAGAAGAGCAGGTATTTACCCACTGTCTCCAGCTCTGCGTTGACCAAGGTTTCCCCCACAGGAAGTCAATCATCCAGATTTATGCATGCATTGGAACCAATCTGGTTCCCATAGGCATCTGATGTCGGGGGTCAGAGAAGTCTGAGGGCAGAAAGCAAGAGAAGTGGGTGCAGCTGAGACAGGGTGCTGACACCTTTTACCTGTCCAAGGCTGATGTGGCAGCCATGGATGGAGTAAAAGATTTGAAGTGCAGCTACTTGATACAAATATCACCTTAAAAACCTGCTTAAGCAAAGGTGAGAATTTTGAAAACAATCCGAAGGCTCTAATTCAATAAAACATCTTCTTGCTTGTGTAGGACAAGTGTGCAGGGCACACAAAATACTGAGCAACATATGAAAGAAGACATATTTTAATTGAACCATTCCTTTGAATATTAATTCCTCTTCAGGAGTGAATTCCCCATTACTTATTATTTCTCTCTTTTTTTTAAATATAACTATATTTAAATGAATTGTTTGAATATTTTCTTGTAGCTCTCATTCTGTTGAGTGGGTTCAGTAATTTTCATCAAATTTTGTTGGGCTTTTTCTGAGTCCTCAGTATCCCCCCAGCACCACGGCATACAATCTATACACACCTAGGTTTAGATTGTTTTAGATATTGAAAGGTTGAACTCAGGTAAACTACCAGAGTCAACATTCCAGTGCTTTGAGAGAGCAAACTCAGATAAGCATCATCCTTTTACAGGCTGAGTTTTCAGTCTCTGTGTGCATCAAGTTTTAACAACCACTGTGACAGTTTCCTGAAAAAGGATTGCTGGCCTATGCTTATATTAAATCATATCAGGAGACCTTAATTCAGAACAAATGCCATTCAGGAGGAAGCTTAGGAGAAATCCTGTTTTATTCACATAGAAATTCTAAAAAAGAAAATCTGTCATTGTTTATCTTCTATTTGTCAGTTGCTTTATATACATAGTACTACAGTTTCTCATAAGCACACAAAAGAGATGTTATTATCTCTGTTTTCACAGAAGAGGAAACGGAGGCCAAATAAGCTGAGTTGCCGGAGTTCTCATGATCGGAAAGAGGCAGAGTCAGGATTTAAATCCTGGCATGTCTGGCTCTGGAGCTCTGTTGTTTCTCCCACACCTGGGGCCTGGCCACATGCACTGTGCTAGTCTTCCTGGAAATCAAGCATACCCAATCCACTGCACCTCACCTTCTTATGTAATAACCTGGAGGGTAGGGAGAGCCATCTGCTTTGAGAGCAACATATTTGAGTCCATAAGGCAAGTAAGTTGGCAGAGAACAGAAGGATTGTGACATTGCCGTTTGGCCTTCCTGACTTACTCTGCATTTATAAAATAGAACTACGTAGGCCAACATGTTGATTTCACAAGCCTATCATTATCGTTCTTTCTGAAATAAGCATAGTCAGGGACATCATGTACAAAATAAAGGATCCTTGTTTAGGGGGATGATGTCAGGCAGGAGGAGTTTTTTTTTGTTTTGTTTTGTTTTTTAAACTCCCGCCTACTAAAGCACTAGCTTACAAGTGACTTCATGAAATATACTTTTGTTTTTTTTTTTTAAAGATTGGCCTTGAGCTAACATCTGTTGCTAATCTTCCTCTTTTTTTTTCTTCTCCCCAAAGTCCCCCAGTACATAGTTGTATATCCTAGCTGCAGGTCCTTCCAGCTCTGCTATGTGGGATACCACCTCAGCGTGGCTTGATGCTGAGGTCCGCACCCAGGACCCGAACTGGTGAAACCCTGGGCTGCTAAAGTAGAGTTCATGAACCTAACCATTCAGCCACGAGGCCAGCCCCTGAAATATACTTTAATACTGAGACCAATGAAGAAGAAAAACAAGGGAGAAAAACTTGGGATTAATGATAAAAATACAAGATCATAAGATTATTTAAAAGGTAATACAAAGCAGTGACTCCAAAACAAGGCTGATCATCCAAATTCACCAGAAAAGCTTTAAATATTTATAGATACCTGAACCCAACTCTGGGCAGAGTTTCTAGGAAAAAGTCTCAGGCATCTGTCTATTAAAAATCTCCTGTGCTTATTCTGATGATCAGTTTCAGTTTAGAGCCACTGCTTAAGAATTTGTGAGCTCATTTATGAGGAGCCTATCTGTGTATTTTAATTGTATGTGTAATCTTGAAGAGTGAGCTAATAATTTTTCTTTAGTCTGAATTCTAAATGCTCAAAACGGTCTACATAGTAGACTTTTTTTTGTCAATAGCCATTTAGAAATCTGTTCACTGATAAGTCAACTAGTAGAGAAAAAGTAAAACAGATGTCAATCAATCAGTTTACCTCACTATGATTATATTTTAGTGGGAAAGAAAAAAAGACACTAACGAAGTGGTAAGTGTGACCTGAGAATTAGCTAGGCAGTTGTAATGAAAGGAAAATTTTTTAAAAAGATAAGAGGAATTCCAGTTGGTTCTCAGACTTTTCCAGAAGCCCCTAAAAATTTCAAAAATGTTCAGGAAGCTCCTGTTGATTATCTCAGCTGCCTGAAGCACTGAAACTGGGGAGCTCACCCAGAAGCTACTGTGAATTTTGTATCAGGTATATGCACTTGCTTCTAGTAATAGCCTCTCTTTTTCTTAGTGAGAGAGAGAGACTCTAATCCAAACTCAAATACAGAACATATGGAGAAGATTATTCTGGGAGACGTAGTTCTCAGATTCTTCTCTGCTATACAGGTATGGCAAGGAAGGAGTGGCAACAGAGAATCTAGCATAATCTTTAAACGTTTATAATAGGAAAAAGCAGAAAAATAAATAAGGGAATTCAATAAGGGAAACAAATCACATGAGGTATTTCAACAGAGAGAATTTAATATAGCAAATTTTTTAATCAAGTGCTGGAGGGCTGAACAAGGAAAAAGAGAACGTTAGAAGAGATTGTTACAAAATAGTACCATGCTTAGGGGTGGAGGAAGAAAAAGAAGAGGCTGAGATGATTAGAACTAGAAACTTCATGGAGCAGTCTACAGAGTTAGAACTCAGAATTCCAAGGAAAGTGCCACCCATCTGGCTGCTGCTGGTATCTCAGGGTCTTGAAGGAGGGACTCACAGAATGGGGCTCTAATCTCTGAGAGAGTGATGCTGCCCAGCTGATGTTGGTACTTCGGAAGATTGAGAGAGTTCTTGTGTTGCTGCGACTCAGACACACCATGAGTAGGCACTGTCTAGCTGGTGCCATGAAGGGGCACAGTAAGGCTGGTAGAGGGAGTGCCCCAGCAAGCTGCAAGCTGTAAGCTTTTATCCTTCTGCTGCCAAGATAAAAGGCCATGGTAGGGTGACCTGATAGGAAAAATAAACAAGCATAAACAAGTCGCTTCTCCTCTTCTCCTCATCCAGTCTCCTCCCAGTTCCTCCTATTGATGGAAACTAACAGTAGACTTTCTGACACAGAGAATTGCCTGTTGTTTGCAGAACTGTCATCACAAAGCAGAGCATAAGAAAGTAAATTTCAAATCTAATACCTGGCACGTTATTCAGCACAAATGTTTGAAAAATAGCAATAGAATAAGCCAAAAGAAAGTACAGAATAGAAATAATAAAGGGAAGAACAGAATTATTTAAAATAGGACATGAACATTTGATGGAAAGGACCAACAAAACAAAATTTTGGTGCTTTGGGAAAACATAAAATAAAATTCTCAAAACTTTGAGTAACAAAAAGGGAGAAAGAAGAAACAATATTACAAATAAAAAAAAAAGTAAAGATGCAACAAGGTAAGAGATGCAATGAAAATTTTATGTCAATAAGTCCAGAAACTTAGATAAAGCAAATGTCTCATAGAAAAATATAATTACTAAAACTGATAGATGAGGACACAGACACTTGAATACTCCTAAAATATCAATGAAATTGAAATAATAGTTAAAAATATCCTCACACACAAAAAGGGTTAAAAACTCTAGGTTCAGACACACAAAAAAATAAATAATCCTTATTGTTTGCTTACTTTGGTTTTTATGCCCTTGATTTCTGTAAACGTTTCATATGTGCCTGTTTTATATTCTTTACCTAATAATTCCAGTATCTACTGTCCTGTGAAGTACCGTGAAGGCGGAGGTGTCCATAACTGTTATTTATTATTTCTGTTGATGCTCACTCATGGTAGCTTGCCTTCTTGTGTGCTTGGTGTTTTTGGTTTGAACTTGCTGCTTGATTTTAACATGTGTGACGTCCATCCATCTACATGATGGTATCTTTTCTCCAGAGAAGGTTTGCTTCTATTTCTGCTTCTGTTTTCACAAGCACCAGGAGACACACTGATTTGGGATGATTTCAGCCTGCCTACAGTTTTAGGCTCAGCACTAGAGTATCAGACTTGACCCTGCCAACTGTGTGCTGGCCCTAGGCTCGGTATCCCAATTGTCATGGTGCTAATGGGATCCATGCTTAGGGCAAGCTGCCCCACCCACCTCCCAGTTGCTTCAGCCCATGCTCCCCTCTAGTTCTGTCCTGACTAACCCTTTTCTGGGAAAGTCACAAAGATCTCCCCTCACTTTAAAAATCAACAATACCAAAATGGTATGTCCTGGATAAAGCTTAGTTGTGAACACTGGGAGCAGAGGAAAGGGTTTAAGGACGGAGTGGAGGCTTCAAAGCTATGGGAATGGTGAGTATGGGAGGCTTATTTTATATATTTAATTTATTAGTATCATTATTTAAGAATATTTACATATGATACTCTTTCGTATGTATAATATATTTTATGAGAAGCTAAAAATATCTAACAGTGGTTTCACTAAAATCTCTCTGTGACATTGAGAGAGGACTAAGACATGAACAGCAATATCGTGCACACCACTCTGCTCTGACTAAAGACAGTGCCCTCCCCACAGACATAAGCGCTGTAGAGAACAGCACTGACCCCAAACAGGAGACCTGCCCAGATGGAGCTGGGTAGACAGGAGGAAAATGGTGAATGACATATGGTAGCCTTGTGGGGTTTTTTCATGGTGTACATATGAGATGACTCCTTGGGACTCCCAGAGGAATTGGGGTGAAGTTCTCAGAGATATAGCGGGAATAGGTCAGGGAATATACAATTCCAATTGTATATTGTGAGTCTACAAACCACTGTGGCCCTGGGTTCATGGATTATGCAAGTTGCACATAAATAATAGCCCTGATTCACTTCCGGTCTTGAAAGCATCTTTAAAATCTTTGCTTCCCTATAGTGCCAACTCCAGTTGTCTTTTCTCTTGTGTTTCAATTCTATGTAGTTCTCTTTGGTTGCCCAGTAACATACCGTGGAGAAACAATTTACAAAATGGAGCCATGGTGCTAAGAAACATTAATCCCACTCTTATGGGGAACAATTTATTCTCAGGGTGTGGTTTTTTTCACCATAGGATCAAGACTGTTGAGATAGCAAAGACATCTGTTAAATTCTTATCTATGGGTCAGGATATTAAAATGCCATGTAATTGGAGCTCCTGTTTAGAAATATTAATAACTATTGCATTGAAAACCGATCTAGTAGTAAATGAGAAAACAGCAAGCCAGGAGGGTTTGTATAATTTCACTCAATTCTATGTTCTACCCAATTTACCAAACAAAATATAAATTATGTTTAAAAATCAGTCATGCAATATTTCTGGCCACTTTTCATAAAAATGGATTATCGGTCACAGTTCTCTGAAGCTTTAACTCTGTGTGACATAGTAACATTCTAAGACAGTGCTGTGAGCCAGACTTACACAGGCGTTAGCCAGCCAGGCATGATTTGAGGGGACCCAAGAGCTACCTGCCCCCAAACATTAGCTCTACTCACTTGCCTATGAAAGTTGGATTCACTGCCTACTTGTCTTCTGGAGTTGAAAGCCTTTTTGTCTTTGTCATTTGCTTTTCCGTCGTCTGTTCTTTTTTGTCATCAGTGAGCAATATCCAGTTTACAAACCAGAAGAGACTGTTTTCTGATTAAGTCTATCACTTACTGTTATCATCTGGCAGACAATCTAATTCTGAACTCCTTTGCTACATGGAGGGTAGTAATAATAGTAACGGTGGTTGTTATTGTTGCTTAAACTGAGATATAACTTGCGTGAAGTGAAGCAGTGTTCAGCTCAATAAATTTTTACATGTGTGTAAACCCAGGTCACCACCACCCACAGGCTCCTTCCTGTCCCTTTCCAGTCAATACCCAGCTCTGTCTCCCCACCCAAACACACTAAAAAGCAAACTCCACTCTGACTTTTATCACTACAGCCTGGTTTGACCTATTTTAGAACTTTTCATAAATAGAATCATTCCAAATGTACTCTTTGATGCCTAGCTTTTTCAACTTCACGTTATATCGGTGACATTCATTCATGTTGTTGCATTTATCAGTGGCTTGTTCTTTTTCATTGCTGTGTACTTTTCTATGAATATACCACAATTTATCCATTCTACTGTTGGCAGACATTTAAGTTGTTTCTAGTTTTTGATTATTTTAAGTCAAGCTGGTATGGACGTTTTTGTACATGTAGCTTGGTGGACATATGCACTCATTTCTCTTAGATATATACCAAGGAATAGAATTGCTGGATCAGAGGGTATGTATATGTTTTGCTTTAGTAGAAAATGGCCAAATTGTTTCCCGGGAAGGTAGTTTTGGTGGGAGGTGTACTGGTGGTTCTCTGTTTTCCTGTCTAGATCTGTTCTCTGTTTTTCTCTGTCCTACTCTGTGCCCTTAATCATCCTAGTTCCTTTGTACTTTCGATCCAGGTTGGATTCAGCCAATGGGAAGCCCAGCAGTTGATCGGAGAATGGGAATTGGGAAAGAGAGAGAGACATCAGAGTATAGGCTTCTATTGTCTCTCTGCTTCACCGCCATAGAGAGGGGCTCCATTCTTCTACAGCCATAGCTCCTGTCAGACAGCCCCTCTTCCAAGGCTCCAACTCTCACCAGTCCCACTGGCACCATCCTTCCCTTTTGCCTCTTTAGGCCCCATAGGTGATTATGGATGCTTGTTGTTGCTAGTCCTTGGCCACTTCTCCATCTGGCATAGTGCTCTTAGCCCTATTTACATCCCTGAGAAAATAGTTGTTCTACAAAAATCTAAAATCTTTGAGTATACTGTCTCTTCTTGTATTGATTGTGAAAGATAAAGCAGGAAAAAAGGACAATTTCAGACATGTCAGAATATGTTGGAGCACTCTTGGTAGGAGGGTCCTGCGCAGCATGACAGAATTGACACAGGAAAGAGATTGTACTGAAAGTAGTTATTTAGGGCAATTGAAATCAACAAATATATTGAGTGTGGACCTGAACTGGGTGACACCAAGATGAGATTCTCATCCTCAAGTAGTTGTGTTGGCAAGCAGACCTTGACTTTGATCTTGGCTTTATAACAACCCTACTAAGCCTGGTTTTTTTTCACCTATAAAGTGGAAATAATGATTCTATCTGTTTCAGGTTTACCAGGAGCTCAACCACTAGCACACCTTTGAAACAGATAGTCAGGAAAATCAAAGTAACCACACACCAAAGATGAGATAGATGTTTCATGATTTCATTAAAGGAATTCATCCAGTTGTGGTAGGGTTACCTAGGAGACGTTCTTGATCTACTCTGAATCTTGGAGGCAGGTCCCATACATCCTGTAACTTCAGGAAAGCTACACCCACCAACCAAGGTTAGAGAGACTTGTTTCAGGGGTGGCAGTCCAGTATAGTGGTTAAGACAAAGCAAAGACTGGGAGTCAGATCTGAGTAGGAATCTAGACTTTGTCTCTTATTGACTATATACACTTGAGCCAGTGCTGAATATTTCTCAGTTCTGTCCACTGTCAAATGAGGGTAATCATTCTTATACCTTTTATGGTAACTGTTAATAATGTGTTTTTTTCACATACGGAAAGATATGTAAACATATATTTATGAACATGGTTCTTCCTGCCTCAGCTAAGAGCTAGTTTAAGCTGTTAGACAATACAAAGCTGCAAGTAGTGGTTGGCGCTCTGTGTAACACTGCTGTGAGGACAATTTTGAGAATAGGCATGTTGGGGTCAGGGAGGGAGATGCATGGCAAGGTCAAATACCAAAGCTGAATAAACATGAAGGTTGGGAATGGTGGAGCTGACGAGGGACGTGTGCATCTTGAATTAGATTCTGATTCTGGGACAGAGAATTAGGATCCACTATGCCCAGGCAGAGGAAATCTGAGAGATAGATCGTTAAAGTATGTAAACTAGGTTGGATCTGTGTGCAGAGATTTTTTGGATTTTGTATCTTTGAACAATAGTCATTTGGTAAGCGCTTCCTTTTGTAAGTCCAGCGCTCTGTTCTTGCTGTCTTCATTTTGTTCGTCTTAGAGACACAAAGTTAAGGTCAATGCCTCTCTCTGTCTCTGTCTCTATTTGTGTGTGTATGTGTGTGTCTTTCTTACATTAATTAGCCAGAATAGAAGCAAGGACAAATAAAGGGATTTCTGAGAAAACAAATCCCAGTTTGTTTGTGGGCATGCGTGCCAAAGCAAAGAAGTTTCAAAGGCAGCTCAGGCTTTGGGCAAATTCTAATAGCACTGAGGGTGAGGAAGCAGGCAAGGAAGCAAACAATGTGATTCTGGCATCCTGCTGGTGATTCAGAAAATTCTGACTCAAAAACAAGAATTATTTTCAAAGGTCTTTTGACAGAGCCGACAGCTCCTCAGCTGTCAGCCACTCTCCAGAGACCCTAATGAGCTCTTCCTTGTCAGGTCTTTCTGTCTAAACAAGAAATTGCTAGTCTCTCTGTCTGCCACCTTACAGCGAATGTCCCTACCTTTGCTTATGCAGAGTATAAATTATTATTTAATGCAAACACTTGTTCAGGTTGAGCAGTACGTTGTTTCTGTCAACCTACATCAATGTGGTCCTTAATGTGTCAATGACTCAACAGCAGAGTATGTGTGTAAATGGGTGGTCAGAAAGTGTGTTTCTATTCGTAAGCTAATAGGTATTCCTGCAGAAGTTGCTGCAACTATCTTCAGGACTCAATATTTCTGAAGCTCTTGGAGATGGTCAAAATGCTTTACCTATTTTCCACTGTAAAAGCAAATCATAAAGGGCAATAAAGATGCCATCCCAGAGAAAGGATGCTTCTTTAAATATATTTAATAAATTTCATTGTTCCTTCTATACAATATTCAAGATCCTTACCAAATTCCATATAAAGAGCCTGCCATTTCAATTTTAGAGTTCAGAAACCCCTTTTGAAATTGGTTTCTTTTATTAGACAATACAAACAGCACCATTTTCTAAAATAACCTTTTTTGCTAATTTCCTCAGGTTCTTTGAAAAAATTCTGCACCGGTTTCCCCTGTCTCCTCCATGTTAAATGATGTTTTCCTGTCTTTAGTTTTAATATCTTCCTCAGTATAACATAGGTGATCAAAAGCATGAACCTTGGAGCAATTCAAACCTGGGTTTGAGTTCTGGCCAAATTCTTCTTGGTTCTCTTTTCTCACATCCATCATTTTTCTATTATCTGATGTGTCATCAGTGTATCTGGAATTCATTCCTACTCGGTCATGAAGTTTCCTTTTCTTTGATTAAAATCTCCTCAGACTGCTCAATTATTTTAATAAATTTGCCTCATATGTTTGAGAAGGAGAGAAGCTATTATTTTATTAAAAAAGAAGAAAAACTAAGTAATAACAACAAGCCCCCCCAAATCCTCAAACTATATCCTTCAAAGTTTGTTTCTATAATCAAATAAAGCAAGAAAAAAAGAAAAAAAATGATAAGAAGAGAAAGAAAGAAATAACAAAAGCAATCAGTGTGTACATTTTATAACCTCAAGTCTGACTTCTAGTACAGCCACGTAACCACTTACTGGACCAACCCTCCTACAGATAATAATTATAACTGTGGACCAAATTTTAAAAATTTTTTATGGCACTATAGAGCGAAGAAAATCGGGCAAATTCTGGGCAGAAGTAGACTCTTGGATGAATGAAATGATATGAGTGAGTGTCTCATTTTTATAGGTGGCACCAGTCTTTCTGGCCTGAAAAATGAGGGAACAGAGATCAGGAAAATCACAGTTGCTGGGAAAGTGAAGGAGGAATCCAGAAAAGGAGACATCCAGGGCTGAGAAGGTCCAAATTCTGTGTAAAAATTCCACCAAAATCTTAGACTGACTCTTGACTCATACATTTGTGGGACAGACTTAAAGCAGTCCAGCTGAGGATAAAATAAAACTGAAATTTTAGTTGCCACCCAAAAGACAGAATTTCTGGTTCAAAAGAAACAAAATGAATTGCTTGCTAAAATAAGAACAACAAAAATCATTCTCGAGTCATTCACTATGTTCAGGACACAGTTCAAAACTGCTAGATGTACACAGGCTTGGGAAAGAATGAACCAGTCACCAGAGAAAAGATAATTAACCAAGACCAACCCAAAGGAAAAACAGATGTTGGAAATAGCAGACTAAGAAGTTTAAAGCAGCTATTACAAAGAAGCACAATGAAATAAAGGAAAATATACTCACAAGAAATGAAAAATAGAAAACTCAGCAGGGAAATTGAAACTCTATCAAAGAACCACATGTAAATTCTATAATTGGAAACTTCAAATCTGAAATTAGAATATACTGGATAGGCTAACAGGAGAATAGAGATGATAAAGAGATGAATTAGTCAACTTTATTTATTTATTTTTTCCTCCCCAAAGCCCCAGTACATAGTTGTATATTCTAGTTGTAAGTCCTTCTACTTCTTCTATGTGAGCCACTGCCACAGCATGGCTACTGACAGACGAGTGGTGTGGTTCCGCACCTGGCAACCAAACCCAGGCCACAGAAGTGGAGCATGCCAAACATTAACCACTGGGCCATCAGGCCTGGCTCATTCAACTTTAACACAGAAGAATATAAGTTATCCAATCTGAGGAACAATAAAAAACAAAAAAGAACCGAGTTTCAGGGACTTGTGGAAAAATATAAAAGGGTATAGCAGATGTGTAACTGGAGTTCTAGAAGGAGAGGGGAGAAAGAATGGGACAGTAAATGCATTTTAAGAAATAATGGCCAAAAATGTCACCAATTTGGTGAAAGACATAAATTTTCAGTTGGAAGAAGCTCAGTGAATCTAAAAAGGACAGAGGCAAAGAAAACCCCACCTATGCACATCAGAAGCATTCTGCTAGAAAGTCAAAGTTGAGAAGAAAGTCTTGAAAGCAGCTAAGGAAAAAGGACACATTATTCAGCGTGGAACAGTAATCAAATTCCACTAATTTCTCAACAAAAACTATGAAGGCCAGAAGGCAGTGTAACAACACGTTTACAGTACTGAAAGAATAAAACTTTAACCCAGCATTCTATACCCCCCCTGAAAATCCAAATATCTTTCAAGAAATTGAACAAAATAAAGACATTGTCAGATAAAAGAAAATGAAATGAGTCAATTACCAGCAGACCTGTGCTACAAAAAGTGCAACAGGAAATTCTTCAGAATTAGGGGAAATGATTATAGATAGAAACTCAGATCCTCAGGAGGGAATTAAGAGCATTAGAAAAGGTCTGGATAAACACAAAGACTATTTTGTATTCTTAATTTCTTTATAATATATATGGCTGTTTAAAGGAAAAGTTCTAATATTGTTTATGTGGTTTTTACTGTATGAAGATGTAATATATATGACAATTACAATATAAAGGACAGGAGAAAGGGATTAATGGACCTATATGGGTAAAATTTTCTGTATTTTTTGTGGAGTGGCAAAATATTAACTTTAAGAAGACCTGTGAAAGGTTAAAGGCGTATATTATAAGTCAAAAGCATTCACTAAAAAATAATACAAAGAAGCTAAAAAGCCAATAAATAGATTCAAATTCTCTTCAAATTTGGATTCTGAGATCCTCGAAAATACTTGATACAGTACAATTTAATTATGCTTTCCAATTCTGAATCTATACATTAATCTAGAAAAAATATGCATTTCAAGAAGGTTTAGGATGAGTGCTGTTTACTTTAAGACCAAACAGAGTATTCTTGATGAAGACTTCTATAGTGGGGTTAAAAGACTCTGTGGTTCAGGATTTTGGTTTTAACTGCTAAAACCATCTGCTCTTTCCCATGAAAATCTCTTTGACCTTGTTTCCTTTGTCCCATATTTAACGTGCCCCTGGGAGAAGATTTCTGTCTCCCCTTTATTCCCAGTCACACACAAGGAGTGAATCTGGAAGTTTGTGGGAGGAAAGTATATGGTTATCACTGGGAAAATAAACAAATGGGCCTGAAATTCCTGGAAAACCCATGTATTAATTTTTTCTTCTCATGCAAATAGATGAAAATAATAAATTACAATCATTACTTTAAACAAGGTATGACAATCAAGGTCACTGAGATCTCATCTGTAAGATATTTGCCTATCTCATGAGGGGTAATGAATAGCGTATGCAAATTCCTTTTTTGTTTATCATATTTTTGATATATCTGTATCTTTATATATACATATCTATATTTATACACATAGATGAAGCAGAAATGTGCCTATTTCCAACCAAAACAAAGCAAAATAAAGTTATAATATCATTTCACCATGGACAGAAGTCATAGTTGGATTTTACCGTAAATGGTTGGAGGTTGTAAGTAAATTTCATCTGGGTTTACAATCTACCCAGAACACTCTTCCCCTCTTGCAGAGTAAGGGAGGAAGAAAGGTCAGAAATGTCTTCCCCTCTTATGGAATGGAAACTTGGTGTTTCCTGCAGAGAATTAATTATAGTCTTGGCATAACCCCTTCATCAGCTTCTCTCCCTACTATGAATGAGAAATTTCAGCTTTTGGGCTCAGAACAATTCAAACAGCTGAAGTACAAGTAATATCTGAATGCTGTTTGTGCGTTATATTAACCAAGGAACACATGCACATAAAACATTTTCGTTTGGGTGATTTTATAAAGTGGTTTTAATTCTATCTATATCCAGCATCATTTTTCCTATGACCTTTTCCTCATCTCATGCTTAAAAGAATCAGGGAATGGTTCAGTCCAGAGAGAGGAATTTCAGCCCAATAGTTCCATGACTTGTTGGCTTTGCCTAGCATTTAATCCTAAACATGAAGGATGCAGTGAAGTACAAGTTAAGCCCTATGGGAGAATGACGGTTTTAAAGTAACATGGGATGAAATTTCAGTTCCACCCAATTCCTAGCTGCTGTGACCTTGAGTAGTTACTTAACTTCCTCAAACTTTGGTTTTCTAATCTTTAAAATGGGGTAATGATAGTGTCTGTGCCATCAGTTAACCATAAGTATTAAATCAAATAAACCATTTAAAGTACTCAACACAATGCCTAGCACATCATAAGCAATCTATAAATGTTAGTTAATATCATCATATTTCTGTCCATTTGACTTTTTCCATCTCAGGAAATTTCCTTTTAGTCTTTTTGCAATGAAACCAAAGTCACTGTTAGCTCATCCCATCAAACATCCATTAATAATGCAGATAGACAGGTTCATGTTTCATAGCCAGAGGCCCAAATTACCCACAGCCATCTTGTCCAAAAGAGGGGATAAAAATCAGCAGGTTGAATTTTTTCCAAACTTCAGCCTGTAGCCTTGAGCATCTTAGATCCTCAGCTGCTTCAGCAGAAACCCAAGTTTAGCTGTTTTAAAAAAAAATATAAGCTACTCTCCATTCAATGATGAAAGAATGTCAACAATGTATTCTGAAGTGGATTTTTGTGCAACTCTTGATTTATAAATGCACAAAAAGTAACAGAAAATGTGAGAATATTCACAGGTTGAATTTACATGTTTTCTAATCCTCATGTCGGTATATACTATGTGTATAAATTTCTTGAAAACAAACCACTTATGTATCTTAATGAGATGAATATAAGAGAATATCCAAAATACAATTATTTTGAAATGTATATATTTGGCAAAATACAATCAAAGTCCAGGTGGGACCGTGATCAGAGAGATGACCCACTAAATTATAACTATTTTTCTGTGATATTGACTCCAAACCTCTCTTCGATTTTGATGAAAAGTCATGATTTTCTTATCTTTCTTTGTATCTTCTCCTGCTATCCTTTCATTTATTTATCTTTCAGTAAAATTTCACCTTCACCCAATCATCAGAAGACACTTTTTGGTTATTTGCCCAACTTACAACAATTCCTTTTCCTCTGGGAACTGGCCTTCCATTTACCTAGAGAATGTATTCAGGAGTCGTGTTTTTCACGTGTAAGCCTGTCCTCTTGTTGAAGGCCAATTGGACTTTGGGTGGACGCATGGTTTAAGCTGAACCAATCATCCCAGAGATTTGAACTGGGAACAAAAGATAGTCTCTGAGGAGTGGATAAATAATAACATATTAATGTGTTAAAAAGATTTAAAGCTCAGGAGCACTGAGACACCCAAGGGGACAGAGCAGCAGAGAAAGTCAGTTAGCGGAGAAGGACAGCATTGAAGTAGACATAAAGGTGTAACTTGAGTTCCTGACAACTTTCTAGGACATGGTTCTAGGCTCCTTGATAACCACCTGCATTCCTGCTCTAACTGTGGTACATTCATTGACTCATTTAATAACTCATTCACTATAAAGTTTTTGAGTGTTTACCAGACATTGCGCTGAATGTTTTGCATACTTTGTCTCACTGAATTTTAATTAGAAGTCTAAACCACAACCAACCATGAAATAGCAAAACAATGCTTATACTCTGACAGCATCTCAGGGAAACCTGGAGAATTGATTCTGTCTATCACTGCGAATTTTCAAGCGAAATCCCAATTGTTTTCTGACCACTCTCAGCTAGGTGAGCTGAAGCAAAAGTTCCTATTTATAAAGTGGAGTGCTATCTTCCAACATCGCACTGCGGAGCAGATGATAATCTCTGGCCATTATGACCTACATAAGGTCTCACATATTCACTGGAGAATTTTGATGTGAGCAAGAAAAGTCACAAGGGAGCGCAAATATGATTTTTCGCTTTCACTTGTGAAACATCAATGACTAGTGATATAAGGCTAATGGTAGCCAATGCATTATGGAAACAGAAAAAAAATCTCCTCACCTACTGTTTCCTAACTTTCTACGTCTATATAGCATAATGGTGCAAGTCCATAAAGAGCAGTCTCCAGGGAAAACATATTTTTTAATTATCCTAAATATAAGATGTGGAGAAATTATAATTTGTTCTATGAATAGGCAACTTTACAAGAGAAAAGAATGCGCCTACTCAGGTAATAGATGTAAGTCTCTCTCAGGTCACTGCTGTTTCTTTTCTACTGAAGAAGCAGAAATGTTTGTATCAGATCGCAACATTAAACTTGTATTTCATTTCTCATATTAAATACCAGCCATCATTACCTGGGTTATTGTTGGAGGGGAGACACAGCACTTTCATCACCCACCTTCCCTGAGGTCTTGTTCTTCCTACCCACTTAGTTTTAACCCCCAGCACATCTGGCTGACATCATGACTTCTCTGTCAACACCGCTCAAACCTTACCTTCTCAAAGGAGTTTGTCCTTACTAGTGAATTCCATAGCCCCCTTACAGCTCATTTAGAATAAAAATTCTAATTCCTTCCCATACTTTTAAGACTATATGGGATCCTGACCCAGGCTTTCTCTCCAGTTCTTTTTTTTTTTTTTTTGAGGAAGATGAGCCCTGAGCTAACTACTGCCAATCCTCCTCTTTTTGCTGAGTAAGACTGGCCCTGAGCTAACATCCATGCCCATCTTCCTCTACTTTATATGTTGGATGCTTACCACAGCATGGCTTTTGCCAAGTGGTGCCATGTCTGCACCCGGGATCCAAACCGGTGAACCCCGGGCCGCCTAGAATTGGAACATGCAAACTTAACCGCTGTGCCACCAGGCCGGCCCCTCTAATTCTTACTTTTTGCTACACTTCCCTTTGGACTCTAATAGGTGCTCACACTTGAATTAGGGAAAAATTGTTGTATTAGTTTGTTAGAATTGCTATAACAAAGTACCACAGACTGAGGGACTCAAAAATTTATTTTCTCACAGTTCTGGAGGCTAGATGTCTGAGATCAAGGTGTTGGCAGCATTTCTTCTGAGGCCTCTCTCCTTGACTTGTAGATGGCTGTCTTCTCTTTGTGTCCTCACGAGGTCTTCCCTCTGTGTCTGTGTCCTAATCTCCTTTTATAAAGACAATAGTCACATTGGATTAGGGCCTACCTCATGACCGCGTTGTACCTTAATTACCTTTAAAGACATCATCTCCAAATACAGTCACATTCTGAGGTACTGGGGAATACGACTACAACACACAAATTTTGGAGGGACACAATTCAGTCCATAACAACAATATTCTTTAGCCATTGAGGAATCTTCTTTGTGAAGTTTGGACAGGCCACATTAAAGTCATAAGGTACTCAAGAAGAGGTGGCAAAAAAGGTGACAAAAAAATTCAATGACTCATAGAAGCTTGGAGTATGACAAAATCTTGAGCACTTGTGGCCTTGGCTGCACAGACTTGAATGGAAGCTCTCATGACCATTTTTTCCAGAGGACCATCTTCAGGGAGTTAGTGTGGGAGGGGCGCTGAGCAGAGATCAGTATATGAGATCAGCAGGCTGCGGGGACAGCCCTGCGGCTCTTCAGGAAGTTGGGACCAACTGAAGGGGGTCTCAGGAGGAAACTGCATCTAACGTTGTTCTACTAAGAAAGCGAGTCTCATGAAAAATGGCTGTGTAAGAAAATCCTTTTACTTCCATTTATCATAAACTATCCAATGAAATGACTATGCAAATAGCAGGCAACATGATGGATTAGGAGAATATTATTAAGGAATTTAGAAACTTTTTAGGTGGTTCTTGGGAAATGTTGTTGAATAAATAAATGCCACATTGTGGAGCTCAGGCAAAAACCCAAAGGATTTATCACATTATTGAAAGGAAAATAAAAGATGGAGAATTTAATATTCTGCAAGATTTAGTGAGGCTGCCCCAAGTACACCAAGAGAAGCTCATTTTTAAATGAACTGTTTCCTCATGTGGGAAAACAACAAACAAAAACAAAGATAAATGAAAACAATGAATTTTTAATACAAAACAGCAGCTAAGTCAGGGACTCTGCCAGGGTGTTGACTAAAGTTGCCCCATTCAAAGAAGGGGAAACTCTAAGTACTTCTGGCTTACAGCTAGAATCTAGCTTTATTTACATTGTTCATGGAGAATTTTGAAAAGTTCATTAGGATTGATGTCTCCTCTGAAAAAACAAAAAGGAGCAGCAGATCAAAGACATTTCCTGTATTTCTAGAATCGCTGATTCCTACATGTTAAGGCAAGTGCTAGAAATTGACTTTCAGATCTCTGTGTGCATCTAAGTGTGTTATGATTCCACTATGCACTTTTCATCCTTTCTTGTGTTATTACCCTTTGTTCTAGCTCAAGCCATGTTTAGATTAAGATGTATTTGATGCAAGATAGCCCAAAGAGTTAGAAAGGGTTAGAAGTTTTCCTCTATATTCTGTAAGTCTCTCAGGAGTCAACTGGGAATATACTTACGGCACAGGCTTCATGGAGCAGGGACCAGAAATTTTGAAGCTGGGATTGCTACAGGGGACATTTTAGAATTTTGCCTGAAAACACTCAAATGGCAACCTCTGGCTCCCAAACTCCTTTATGGGGAAAGCTGAATAACTATAATTTCTGGTCTGTGCAACAATGACGTGAATATATGTGTGGCTTGGGAGGGAGAGGTGCCTTACCTTTGGCATGAAAACTTGAAGAGAATTCAAATTCTTCATTGATTAAAAGGTTGAAATATGAATATAATTTCTGAGAGTAAAATACCTTCTAAAAAATATTCCTAGTAATTAGGCATGCCCTGGGATTTGTTTGCAGAACAATTCAAAACTTAAGACTTGTGTATTAATTCCTGTAGGAATTTGATACATTTTATATGGTTTCCTAGATTTAAACATAAGGGGATAATTTTAAAAATTACTTTTCTGACCTAATTTATGCTGAGCTATGACCAGAGATAATACAGATTGTTATAATATTCTTTTATTAAGACATTTAAATCTGCAGTTGAACCTTCCTATCAATGTGTTTGAAGGGCTGATGAGTTATGATGTAAGCAATTAAGGCAATTAAACTCTGCTAGACACAATGTTCTGAGAAATTATTTACTTACAATCAATGCAGCATGAGATCTATTTTTCTCATATTGGACTAACGAGAACAAATGTCATCAATAATGTTACTTTTTAGCAACACATGTCTTGGAATAGAAAAAAATACCCTTTGATTTTCTAGTTTTAATAAGTTTATGCTTAATTCCACTCTCTGGGTTATTCATTACCATGCAGCCTAGACAAGCAATTAAAATTTTGTCAAGAGCACATCTTCAACCTGCACATGGATGACCTTTGGCAGGTCCTTCATCCTCGCTGCTACTCAGTGTCCTTAACTTTCTGATAAAAGGTTAGACAAGTTTCTCAATCATTGCTAAGCACCCAAAATAGACTTGATTTCAGTTGGTCTGGGGACAGCCCGAGCATCTCTATGCTTTCAAAGCTCCTTGGGTGAGTCTATCGTGCAGTGAAGGCTGAGAACCACCCAACTGGATAAGGTTAGACTTCTAGCTATGCTATTTTAAGGTTCAACAATGTTTCTTATATAATGGTCGATCATCAACTTTTATTATTGGAGATGAAATTTGCAGAGTTTGACCATGATGAGAGTTTGGAAGTGAGGATTGGAATTTCACCCTACTTTTTATATGAGAATCCCTAAAACCTTGTATGTGAAATTGGTAGAAGGACCCCTGGTGAAGGGAAGGAGCAGTGATGGCAGAGCTGACTTGAGAGGGTGTCATGGATTCCAGGGACCTTTGGGGGCCTGGAGTGAAAATCACTGCAAGAAAGTGACAGGATCAGTACTGAATGGTAAGCCTTATACTTTTCAGATATGATGACACTTAACTGGAGGAATCTGTAAATCCTAGAATTTTCCTGAAAAGAAGTGAACTAAAATATCTGAGTACAGTCATGCGCCATATAACGACGTTTCAGTCAACGACGAACCACGTACACGACAGTGGTCCCATCAGATTAGTACCATGGAGCCTAAGTGTGTAGTAGGATATAGCATCTAGCTTTGTGTAAGTACACTCTACGATGTTTGCACTCTATGATATACACTCTATAAGTACACTCTATGGTCGCCTAACAATGCATTTCTCATACCCCCGTCGTTAAGTGACGCATGACTGTAAATACATTGATATTTTTTGAATTATGAAAGAATACAGGCCTGTAAAAACAAAGTAAAAAATACAGCATAGTAGGAACAAAAAGTAAAAGTCCCTTCTCTCTGCCAAACTCAACCTGCTGCATTCCAGAAGTAGCCACTGATTATACTTTGTTGTGAATCCTTCCAGATGTTTCCTTTGCATAATAATCCTATAAAATATTCATGAAATCTATCCAATGACACATTTTAAAAAATAAGATTAGAATCATCGTATTATAATGGTGTTCTGTGACTCTTTATTCCCTGAATCTAGTATATTGAAAGGATATATGATATATGCTAAACTGTGAAACTATGGCTCCTTCCTTTAAAAGCTGTTCAGGATTTTTGTTGAGAGGATGTACCCCAACTTAATAAGCCAGTTCTCTTGTGGTGGACATTTTCATCATTTCCAGTTCTTTGTTCCTATGAAATATTCAGTAGTGATCATCCTTGTTCATATATGTCTGATCAATTGGGCAACTATCTCAGTAGAGTAGATCCACTGACGTAAAATTCTTGGGACAAAAAACTTAAAGTGTAGATCAATTTTGAAATTGTCCTTGCAAACTGTGATATCAGTTAATAAGGCCATCAAAACTATTTGGAGTTTCTGTTTTGTCACAACTATACCAACCTGGGGAACTGTGAAGATTTTGGAGCTTCGCTATTTTGATAGGGGAATTGTTATTCTGTAGTGTTAATTTGCATTTCTTTAATTACCAGTGCAATTTTTTTAAACCAGGAAATTTACAAATAGACTCCTACTCACCTACCTACCAAAAGAAAATTACATAAGTCTTCTAGTTAGATGGTAATGAAAGAAAACAACTGCAAGGATATATTGGAGGAATTTAGGCAGAATGCAGGCATTAATTTGCATTTTCTAATCAGAAATGCATTTATTTTTCTCTTTGTCCTATGTGGCTTTCTAATTTGAATATTCCGCAGCAGAACCAGGCTGACTGAATACTTAGATTTAACAACAATAGTTAAACATATTCCTTTCTTATGATTCCGCTCCATCTTTCTAAGGTGAAACATTTCAAACAAAGTAAATCTTAATTTTGAATTCAGATAGCTCACTGTTGAAATTATTATGAACACAGTGGAAACAAAAAACTTTTCAGAATATTTTACCTCTGTAGACAAATCAGCACTTTCAAAGAACATTAGCATGATGTGGGCCCCGTGCGTCATTTCCATCACCTTCTTTCTCCCTCCCCAGCCTTATGAAAGCAAAAGTTAATGGATAGCCTAAATAGAGGATGGGCCTCAACATGAACTTCCCGGGCTGGCTGGCAGGCACCATGTTTTCCAAAATGATCTGTCCTAGAACAGTTGCTCTCTCACCAGGCTTTCCTTTTCTCTTTTTCCTGTCCTCCCCTCTCTTAGCCTTCGTAGGCTCTCACCATTCTTCTAGCACAAACCCCTCTTGCTGCAGGGAGCAACCTTTCTCAGCCAGTGCATCACATATTTGCTTCATGAGACACCCATAAAGGGGAGACCCCACCCCTCAACTCACTGCAGCCTCACTCTCTTTCTCCCTCTCTTCCTCCCTCGTCCGTCTCAGCCACAGGGTCTGTGCTATCTTCCCCTTTGTCCTACATTAGTTTATCAAAAATCTGGTCCCTTTAGTCAACCGTGAACGTCTAAGAGCATGTACTTGGATCAGGCCACGGCTCTTGGCACCAAGCAGAGTGGTATGCATGATGAATTATGAAACCCCATTTCTGGACAAGTTTAGCATCTCTGGTTCTGCCAGGGCACTGGACCAATGAATGGGAACATGTGTGACAAATCAGAAAACCCTTCTTGGGAATGCTTGGGTGGAGAAGTCTGCAGTCTGCTACTGTGACAAACTAAAGACCCGATGAAGGCGCTTCAGGGGTGACCTGAAAACAAGCCACTTCTCATTTATGTTTTAAATTTAGGGATTGCTTAAGATTTAGCTAATATAGTCCAGGTTCGATTTTTAAAACACCCACAACAAAATCCTTCTCTGTGTTTGGTTTTATACATCATCTCTGAACATGAGTTAAATATTTGCTGCTGCCGTAAACACAAACGCTAGTTCGATGAGAAGGATTAATGCTTTCATCTATTTTAGACAGCAAGCACCATGCCTCCTTTGGCATGCCTCTCCGTCTCTGGGAACTGGCTGTGCAGGACTCGCTGTTACACTGCACAAGGATTTCCATTCTGCCCATGTGAATACTCTGGGTATAGATTTTGCACATATGTGACAAATTCAGCCACTACCGGATTTTCACCCTCCCGTTCTCTTTGCTTGTTATCACAAGACTAAGAACCCGGATTTGTTAAGCCAGGCATTTTAGTGTGAAATATATACATGTACACATGAGCACTCCTCCCATTTCTCAACACTCATGAATTATTCAACTTGGATTTTTCCTCTGTGCAATAGGTGCAGATTCTCCTTTTCTCTCTTCTATCAGAAAAGAGGAGAGAGCGTTCTCTCTCTTTTTTTTGTATATATCTACTCTTTTTATTATTATTATTATTTAAAAAAAGGAATGTTTGTTAACATCATTTTTAAATAGCTTGACACAGACATCTCACACCAGAGATAGCTTTGTCCTAATGCTTCCAGTCCATCGTCTCCATCCAATACTAACCTACGTTGCCTTGATGATGAGATAAAAATACTCTAATCCACTCAACGCTTCTCTTTGGCCCTCTCTTGATGCATCATTCAGGGAGAGAATAATCTTACAGCATTTGGCTTCATTCATATTTGCTATTGCATTTTAGTACATATTTGCTCAATTTACCTGGGTGCCCTGTATTTTATTTGGGGACCCTTGCTGATACCCTGGTCTATGCCGATTACAATCTTACGGCACCTCTCTGTGTCTCTAACAAACATAGAAGAAAGAAAAGTTGGATAGAGACCATTGCAATAAAGCCTGAGAAAATTGTACACTTTTTGCAGCAAAGGGCTATATTCGTTCTGTTCCCTGCTGTCTCCTCAGAGCCTAGCACCCTGGGAGTGTTCCACAAGTATTTGTCTAATGAACTAAAGCATGACAAATATTGTGCAAACTGTTTCCTATGTATGTCTCTGCTTTACCCTGGATCAAGTCAAATGTTTTTTGTAAAGGACCAGATAGTAACTATTTTAGGCTTTGTGGGCCATATGGTTTCTGTTGCAATTGTTCAATGTTACCAGCATGGTAATAGCCATAGATGGTATGTAAACAAATAAGGATGGCTGTGTTGCAACAAAACTTTATTTACAAAAACAGGTGATGGGCTGGATCTCGCCTGCAGGCCAAAGTTCGCTAACATTTGCCATAGACACAAGTCCCCTCCCAAAATGTGAACGTGGTGCTGGTCTGTCCCTGCTGCTTTTGGGTGGCAGCGGTGGTGGGGAGAGTAGAGAGAGCTGTGATGGCGAATATAGACCTTCTCTCTCCACAATTCCCTTTCCACCAACAATCCCAGGGAGAATACGCATATCTTCCTTTTAATGCCCAAACTTGCTGACAGTCTCAGGCAGCCTTAAGTGTTGCTGTTCAAGCATCAAAAATAACCAGTAGCAAATAGTGTCGGAAATGATTTAGTGTTTTTCAGTTTTCTTGTTAATAAAAAATTAAGTGAAGATCACAGGGTGGGGCAACTCTCCGTGAGAGTCAATGACTCACATGGTAGCCTCTCCAGGGGATCAGATAGTGAGTTTCTGTTTTCCGAACATTGCCCAGGAACCCTAAGTTTCCAGATAAGAGATGTCTAGACACCACAGACTGGAGACTCATGAGACTTCTGGAATCAGAAGGAAGTAACTAACGGGTCTGTAGGTTCTGATTAGTATTTAAATCTAAGGGCATCCAAGGGAAGCTTCTCTCTCAATCAGTTGAACTGGCCATACCAGAGAGGGGCCAAACATTGTCCAACTTTAATTTTAAGAGCAATGGGAGAGGGATTCCCAGGGCAGGTGGAAGATGATCCAGCACGCAGGGCAGCGAGAAGCTCCATGTCGGGGAGTGCTGGTTGCTGCTGGGATCTGAGACAGTTGCCTGCCTCCTGTGTTTGTTTTCATGGATTCACTGGTGCAACTTCTCTGATCGGAAGGGAGAGGGGGTTTCTGTGAACACAGCTGCTCAACTGTCTCGTGCAGGTGCAAATAAACCACTAACACAGAGGAAGCATGTAAAGAAAGAAAAGGTCTTTCTTGGTGGAAAAGGACTATTTGGTATGGCCAGCCATTCCTTCTTTTCTTTCCCTTTCAAGCAAAGATTTCTCTCTACTCTCCTTAACTCTTTACCTATTCAGGCATAGAGTGTTTTCCCGTTTTATAACTATCTCTCTTTTTTTCACACTGGGACAGGATCTGTTTTTTTATATATAAATTGTTTTATATATAAATGTTGTATATATTAAATGTTTTTCATATGTGTATTTTTTCCTCTGCTCTTTTATTCAGATTCCCTTCTCTCCACGAAGTACCTATTCCTTCCTCAACACTCTTCATCTTTGATGACTTAGCCCCGATACCACTTCCTTCAACACAAAGTCTTTCAAGACTTTGAAACCTCCCCTGTCTATGCTGTCTCTGTGCATATGTCTGTCATTGAATTCGTGGAATTATATGATAATTCTCCATTTGTGTGAGTTCTTTGTATTTAATCATCTGCGTCACCCTCCCTAATCAGCATGGATTTTACATAGTCAGCCTTCAATAGAATGAATAAGATTCGAAACTAAGGTTCATAGAGGGTAAATGTGACCAAAGCTAGAGAGGTAGAAAGTGGCAGATGGAGGATTCTGGTCTGCATGCTTGCCAGTTCCCCGAACCACAGCCTCTTCAGATTAACCTACTTCAGGAGTTTAGGAATGCCTGGCCATCTGCGGCAGGCAGTGCAGTAAGAACATTATTCTATCCTTTCTCCTGAATTCTTCATCTTTTCCCTTATCTTCACCCTCTCAGCCACGACAACCATCTCGTTCCTTAAGAAAATCATCCAGTGCAGCTCATGGAATGTATTTCCTCAGTGCTTTTCTGCGTGGGCCTCTCTCATGGGAAGGATCTCTTCTTGTCCCTGTCCCAACTACCCCATCTCCAAAGGCCAATCCCTCTCATTTGATCTCTCTATTCATTCCAGAAATGGGAGATGCTCTACTCAGCCCTCTTTCTATCACAGAGAACTGTTAATATACCAGCAGATCACTGAAATGTTCCTAAGGATTGACTGATACCAACACAGAGATTTGGGTCTCTTCCCACATCAAGAGGGGCCACTTAAATAGAGGCCACTTATTTGTGACTTGTTGGTTTTCCCAGAATTGCTTGCAAGAATGGACTCCATTCATTTTATACACACACACACATACATGCGCCTCCCCCCGCCCCAATACCACTCACCCTAGAAGACAACTGCATAGAGTTAGAGTTGCTTGAGAAGGAAGCTGATAACAACATCTTGAATTTAGACCAGTGCTGTCCTATAGAACTTTTTTTTTTTGAGGAAGATTAGCCCTGAGCTAACATTTGGCACCAATCTTCTTCTTTTTTTTGCTGAAGAAGACTGGCCCCGAGCTAACATCCGTGCCCATCTTCCTCTACTTTGTTTGTGGGATGCCTACCACAGCATGGCTTGCCAAGCGGTGCCATGTCCGCACCTGGGATCTGAAACAGCAAACCCCAGGCCACCAAAACAGAATATGCGAACTTAGCCTTTGTGCCACCAGGCCGACCTCATGTCCTATAGAACTTTTTGCACTGATGGAAATGTTCTATGTCTGTGGTATCCAATACAATAGTTACTAGCCCCTTGTGGCTAGAGAGCCCTTGAACTATGGTTAGTGTCACTGAAAACTACCATTTTTATGTCATTGACATTAAAATTAATTTAAATTTTAATAGCCACATATAGTTAGTGGCTACTGTATCAGACAACACAAATTTAGAGCATCTGCTCTCATTATTTCAATATAGGGGTTTATATCACTCTTACTATTTGATGTTTAATGATAGACAAAAAACATAAGCAAATTGTTAATTTAGTTACTATTAAATTAGTATTTATATGTTATTTATTAAATAACATACATATTATTGTATTTACTAGTATAAATTAATTATTTATTAAAATTAAAAGTAAAAAAATTAATTTTGTTTTATTAGAATACCTCTCCATAAGTTTTCCACTTGAGATCAACCTTGACAACAATTCTTGGGGTACCCTGAAAGCTTGATAAACATTTTTCTGTGTGTGGTTTCTTTTTTTTTGAGGAAGTTTAGCCTTGAGCTAACATCTGCTGCCAATCCTCCTCTTTTTGCTGAGGAAGTCTGGCCCTGAGCTAACATCCGTGCCCATCTTCCTCTACCTTATATGTGGGACACCTACCACAGCATGGCTTGCCAAATGGTGCCATGTCTGCACCCAGGATCCAAACCGGCCAACCCCAGGCCGCCCTAAGCAGAATGTGCAAACTTACCTGCTGCACCACCGGCAGGCCCTTGATAAACTTTTTGAGAGGAGAAAATGACTAGTTGCTGAAAAAGAAAAGGAATCCCTAAGTATAATCCATATATTCCAAATATTTTTCAAAAACCTTCTAAAGTTGTGTTGTATGTATGAGGGGAAGGAATTTATACTTTATGTGGGAGCTCGTTGAAGGCTTAGAAGAGGCTGGAGCCAGGGACAGAGTCCCGAGTTCCAGAGCCAGTGGTAGCGCGTGACGTCGGGTAAGTCACTTAATCTCTCCGAATTTCTGGTTCCTCATCTGTACATATGGAATGATAGCAACATCTACCCAAACTATCCCACACGGATTCTGGGATTAAATGAGGCAAAATAGAAGCAATTGCTGTGTCAAATACTATGCGGATGATAGTTGTTGTTGAAATTTTAATCACTATTATTATCACTCTGTAATCCTTCCAAAATAATTCATTGCGAGCATCAGCCACAGTGGGGAGGAACCACTGTCTTCACCTTTTATTGTAAAGTCATTCTGAAAAAGGGCGAAATTTTACTGCTAACCGTGGTGGGGTTTGCTTTCATATTCACCCCCAGAAATATCTGTGTGTGTGCTAGTGGACTCCACATTTAAACAAAGCAATATTGTCTAGAAGACTAAGTCTTAATATATATGCCTTTCTTTTCTGACTAAGGCTCTTTAAGTTAAGATTTCCCTCTTCTGTTTTTATAATAAAAAGATATTTCAGAAAAAGCATGATAAGCTTTTCCCTGCATTTCTCATGACTCACCCAGTATCTTGTTTTGTAATCTGTCCTTTGGCCAAAGCCTTCAGGGCAAGCGGCATCTTCAATCTGCGGAAGTTAAAGACTGAGAAAAACAGAGAAAATCACCACATTTAGTCAAGATTCCTTACCCACAGTAAGCATTATTGTTTTTACTTATGGGGGCGCTAATAATTTCAGTTAACTATCTCTTTTTTTTCCTGCTGTTGTATAAGGGTGTAGGTCAAGTCGGTCCCAAATGACAGTAAATTATTCCAAAGGGTGGGGGATATGCGCCCCTCCTCTTATTTTCCGTACTTAGGGAAAGTCTAAGCGAATTTTCAGTTTCTCCCATCCAACCCAAAGAATATTTTTAATAGGGAAGGAAATTTTTTTATTATGGTCACCTATTAAAGTTTCTATATTTAAATGTCCCACTCTTAGCTACTACATTTGATTTATGTTTTCCAATTTCTAGGCCGAAATCTAAATACGCTTTTGCTTGACAAATAAATGTAATGATTTTCAAAACAATCCATTTTGGTTTATATACTTTAATGCATAGGAAACAATTGATCTATGGCTTATTGTGTTGTAAGCATTTAATAATGAAAGTGCTGTTTTATGCTAAACAATGAATCAGAGAATGCCTTGGCAATACTATTCGTGCCATTTTGAGGTTATATATTTCATACTTTAACAGTCTAGCCAAGCCTGGAGTCTAGATATAAGTTTGCTATAAATATATTTTAAAGATATTATGCCATTCTCTAACGTATACCATAAATACTTGTACCTGAAAAGCTTTCACTGCAAGTTCTCTAAAATGTTAACGCCATGGAAGAATATTCCAGTATGTGTTAATATCAGAGGAAGCCATCTTTGCGTTACATGAATCATGAGGACATGAGTTTAATCTTTAAGATGTGTGTCCGTTGGTCTAAGATAGAACATGCATGTAAGACTCTGAGAGGACAAAACTGAACGTGATGCGTCCTCTTAACTTGATGGGAAATCTAGAAGGGCTAGAAAAAAAAGAGAAAAATTAAAAATAACCATGAGAGTACAGCTAAGCTGTATTCAAAGAAAAAATAGCTGCTTTGATTATGTCTAAGCATTCCCACAATTATTCTTTGGAAGCAAATCTAATCTTTCAAGTAATCTACAGCTGCCATTGCTGAAATGGCCATTGTTACAGCCTGTTGGGAGGCTGGTAGGTGCAGGACACTGTCATAAGCATGTCGTCTCAGTTATCGCTCTGACACACTTTAATAATGTGGGTTATGGTCCTTAGTTTATGCATAAGGAAACTGGAACTCAAAGAGGCTTGATCAAATCAGCAGACTAATCATCCTCAGTTTTAACAATCAGATGAGGGTAGATTTTTTCCTAATGAGTGAAGGACACACGGAGCTTGTAAAGTAAAGCAGCAGGGTTAAACCACCATTTAAAGGGACTCTCTCTCTCATCTTCCTGCCTCTGCACATCTTCCCTCCATTCTGTCTGTCTTTTTTTTTTTTATTGAGGTGTAATTGACATGTAACATTACATGAGTTTCAGGTGTATAACATAATGATTCTATATTTGTATGCATTGCAAAACGATCACCACAATAAGTCTAGTTAACATCTGTCACCATATATAGTTACAAATTTTTTTCTTTTGATAACTTCTAAGACCTACTCTCTTAGCAACTTTCAAATATGCAATATAGTATTATTAACTATAGTCACCATGCTGTACATTACAGCCCCAGGACTTATTTATTTTACAACTGAAAGTCAGTACCGTTTAGCCACCTTCATGCATTTCACCCACCCCCTAAACCCCTGCCTCTGACAACCACCAATCTGTTTTCTGTATCTACGAGCTTGGGTTTTTTTTTTTTTAACTTTCTACGTGTAAGTGAGATCATATGGTACTTGTTTTTCTCTTTCTCTAACTTATTTCACTCAGCATATTTCCCACAAGGTCCATCCCTGTTGTCACAAACGGTAAGATTTCATTCTTTTTTATAGCTGAATAATATTCCCATTCAATCTTTCCCTGTGAAAATTTTACTGGTTCTCCAAGGCTGGGTCCAAATGCCACCTCTGCCCTGATCTTCCAGTACATAGGTCTCACTTTTCCTTTTTCTCTTAGTGTAGTGTCCATATTTCTATCAGAATACTGGCAATCATGCATTCATTAAAAGAACACTTATTGAGTGATACTTGGTACCTAGTATAATAGTGAATTGTGACGAAGTCTATCATTCCTTGGGTGGAAAATCCTTGACTTACTCATCTTTGTATGTCTTATAACACCTAGAATAGAGACTTGCTCATAGGTACTCAACAGAGATTTGAACATGCTGCCATTGTGACTGCTCACTGAGCCACATCCAACAACCTTACCAACAATTTCATTTTTAATAAAATGTATTACAAATGACGTACTTAGGATACTGTCCCATATATTAAAGAGTTGATAGTTGGGGATGCCCACAATTAGGGACTTAGTTATGCTTCAGTTGCTAGCACAAACTGCTTGGGAACGCTGCCAATATTCATTGCTAAAGTTTTCCCTTTTTTAAGAGTTTTCTTTCCATTCATCTAGGAGGGAAAACATTTATTAGATACTACTAAGACTGTAATACTTTGTAATTTCTGCTCGTTTTTAGTGATAGGAAGATTTTCAGAGCTTTTGTGGGCTGCAATAGCTGGTAATGAGAAGAATGGAGTTGGAACACTCAGGAGCAGAAGCAGTTAGGTCAGGGACGAATCAAAATTATATAAAAATATGGAATCTTGGGGCCGGCCCGTTGCCGAGTGGTTGAGTTCGCGCACTCTGCTGCAGGCAGCCCAGTGTTTCATTGGTTCGAATCCTGGGTGCGGACATGGCACTGCTCATCAAGCCACGCTGACGCGGTGTCCCACATGCCACAACTAGAAGGACCCACAACGAAGAATATACATCTATGTACCGGGGGGCTTTGGGGAGAAAAAGGAAAAAAATAAAATCTTTAAAAAAAAATATGGAATCTTAAGGTTTCATAGTCAGGATCTTATGAAAGTCATCCCTAAAACCAAATACTACCCATGGTCCATAGCAGGGCATGTAACAATTAATGATTAGAATTACATCCAAATGTCTATGTTTAAGCTAATCATTTCTTAAAGTAAAATTTAAAAACTTGCTGCAAATGTAGGCACGTAATTCTGGCATTTATGTTGTCTGAGACTGATTTCATGTTGAGAATTGCAAGGTGTGGAATTTTGACATTTTCTGAAATGTAGACTAACTGGAATTACGCATGGCTGTTTTAATCAAGGTAAAACATCTCATTTAAAAGTAAACAGGTGACTAAGCTTGGTAATACATATTGAGGCTATATTCCCAGCCATAAAATTATTAATACTTCTTGGCTAAAAACGTTCTTCTCCATTGTTATTAATTTTTAGTTATTAAGCATAGGCTGTAAACATTAATGGCAATCTCTTACATTTGAGTAGAGCTTATAAATTCTTCAAAATATTTTCATCTAGATTTTTTTCTAGGGGAAATTAACATTTATTTAGAGTGTGTGAGGACCTGGAATTGGCCACCCCAAGATATGTCTCTTTGGTATCAGGATTATTTGAGGCTGATTGCTTTTGATAAACTGGGACAGGCAAGGAGGCTCTGAGGAATGAAACTTGCCCTTTGTTAGGACACGTTTACATTTGTAAGGTAAATCTCTATCTGTAAAAGGTGCCTCCCTCTCTGTACCAGGAAGAAGAAAGGAGATGACCTTCTCTCTAAAAAGTCTTAATCAATACCAAAGGCAAGGACTTAAAATCTGCATTTTATTGTGCTAGTCTGGTAACCTCCTGTAACTGACTTCCCTCCCCCTCCCAACGTTGGCATTCCTTAGGGATTAAGCATCTTTCCTTAGGTTAGGAACCAATTGCTGCTGCGCTCACCTGTGACCTCCCAGCTCCGGACATAGACTTGCCTCCTGCTACGCCCACCGAGATAGCAGACCATTACCTGCTGTGTCCATCAAGCACAGTGCCGACAGGGCAATCTTTTGACTATTGTTGGAGGGACGTTTCAATCACATGTGAAACACCCCGTTTGGGGGCTATATAACCACTGTCTGCACCCCACTTCTTCGGTGCCCTTTCTTCCTTCGGGAAGAAAGGCCCCGGGCCGTGGTTCCTCATAAAGCTTTGTTTAATTTTCTCTTGCTATTCTGTCTCATGTGAATTTAATTCGTTCTCCAGCCAGACGAACCCCCATTTGGGGAGAGGAAATGTCCTCCTCCCCTACAAGTGCTAGTGATGTAAGGAAGCTTATATGTTATCTCATTTTCATTCACAAAACAACTTTTTCAGATAGTTCCTGTTACCTCCGTGGTAAAAATTTAGAAAGCAGACAGACACATTTCTAACTTATTTAAATTTGCCCTGTTAATACAGGACAGAAAGCAGATTCAAATTTAGATTTGTTTGATTGCAAAGTCTTTGTAATTTCCCCTCAAAAACTGATAACAAGGAGGTCTAGTGACTTACCCAAGGTCACACCCAGCATTCCCTCTTTTTGTTATTATTATATTCTTTATTACTCTATGCTTTATACATTTACATTAGAAAGTCAAGATTGATTTGTATTGTTTTAAGATTTCCCTTCGCTTATAAAGGTTAAATTTGGTTTTGACAGGAAAATCTGCCACCAAGGACTGCTTACCCAACTAGAAATTCCCTGTAAAGCCTGAAGCGAGTATCTGAGTAATTAACCTGCATGACATAAACACTCTTTTTCATGTGGTCACGCTGTCTACAGTAAAAGTTATCTTAAGCATCATTTTACTAATCAGGAAGTACTCTTCTGGAATTCTCTCCACTTGAAATCCCCTAAGATTGAATGAGATGCAACTTTGGGGCTCCAGTGGCATGCTGATGATAACTATGACGTGGAGTTAAATTGTCTCCAATTAAATTGTCACCTCTTTAAGAAACAGGGACTGTGCCTTCTTTGCAATTGATTTCCTGCATCTCAGATATTATGCAAATATGACAATTATACAATATGCGTATTTGTAAAAATTTGTTGGAGAAAACTCTAGACGCCAGCAGTCAAATCTACAGCCCATTCTCTGAAATGATAAATGGCAAAACTTCAAGGATACCAGTACCGTACAAGCAGGTTTCAATGATTAGCTATTTATCACCTGAGAAGAGTTAAAAGTAGCAAATTTCCTTTGGCAAATCTTGTTATATATATGTGTATTTAGCTTCAAGAGCAGAGCGCTATACATTTGCTCCTTGGAATGGTGTAAAGTCAGAGAATAATGTATTGAGTCCACTAGGTAATGGAAGTTAAAGTTAGGTAATAGAAACTTCCGGAAAATTTTGAGTTCCAACCTTCAAACAAGACTGAATACAGATCTCTTTATGGTAAAAGCCATGTGTTTCCCCTCGTCCAGTTCAGTGAAATCAAAGATGGGAACCAGGGATGTTTACTTGGCTCAGCACAGACCCAGGTGGCATTTAGTAGATTACTGCTGCAATGTCCTAAATGGCACTTTAGTGCTTGAATGAGTCAGTGTGCCTCTGAAAATACCTCACACCCAGGGACCAGAGGGATCAGGCTAAGTAAACATTAGCAAAATCAGTTGATTACAAAAAACATCCAAACTCTCAACAATCTCATCAACAATCCAGGTCAAGAGATCCGGGTGGGATTGGCTGCATGGTTGGTGAGGAAGCGTGTGGGCATCAGTCTTAAACACTGAGGTAATGACTTGTCTTACTTTCTTAGGAGCACGCAATAAACATGGATCCTTTTATGCCATGGTGCCCTCCAGGAGCCATCTGGAATTTAACCCGGGAAAGGGCCCTATTTGTGTCATTTGCTGGGTGCCAATTATTCAAAGGCCTTTATTTTATAATGGATTTCAATTGACACTATTTCCTCATTTGCCAATTATCTGAGATGATAACTCAAAAAAAAAAATTAAACCTTACATTCAATCTTGATGACTTAACATCCCAAATGTTAGGAATGTAATTTGAAAAAAAATGGAGTATACAACTAAGTTAAAAGAAACTTGAATTTTTTCTTGAGATGAGATTGCCAGAGGAGATAAAAGCAAAAATGCAAACATTGTCCTGATGAGTGAAAGGTTTTAATACAGGCATGACCAGTTTGACCAAAGCCCTCATTCTAGAAACCTATCATAAAAGAAGTCTATCTGTCATTACGTGAATTCCAAAACATCTGTTCCAGGGAAAAATGGAGTGGTGCCTGATGTCTGTGCTGTTCCAGGCTCAATTTTGCCTTGACTGAAATAAAAATAGCATGGGAATCTGAGAAGTTAGAGAGGCCCTATCAGACAATTAAAATGGCTTTTCTGCGAATATATTGCTAAATCCTATGAAATGATTTGTTAGGAATGGGTATAGTTGATCTGGCACTTCTAGAACTTAGTGTATTTCTGAATAATTTCTCAACTATTGGTGAAGATTTAAATATGACATTTCCTTTTCAGAGATTGAGATATTAAAATGCGCATTCAAGTCTAAGATACGAAGTAGAACATTCTTAAACTAGTTTTGAAATGTGATCTAGAAATGGGATTGAAATGTTTCTATAGTTTTTCCTTTCAAGAGATTTGTGTTTAAGTTCTGCTTTTCCAAAAAAGTATAATCATTCATTCCTAAGAATTAGAAAAGAATGGAGTTTTAAAAATCTTCTATAAAAAGCATTAGATAAAATTACAAAATAGTCTTTCGTCAGCCAATCTAACACTAAGCAGCAAAGAGCATAGCTTTGATTAAACGCTTTTTCATTTGCTGTGTGTGTGTGTGTACGTGAGTATCAGTGATCTTAGGTTTTTAAAAACATGTTTGCTTTTCATAATGCTTTATTTAAATGGTAAAAAACCAACAATAAGCACCAATGACGTTAGCGAGACTAACACTGCTCAATGAGAGCTTCGACACAAAGGAGATAAAAGCTAGGAAAGAAAAGGAAGAAAGGAATGGACCCAGGGACGTGGCGGAGGGTGTTGCATTTGTCATTAGGAAAGAAGCACATGTGACATGTCATATATTTCGTGTCAAACTGGTCAAAGACATTATTTTAAAATGGCATGTGGTTCATTGGGAAGCATTTTACTTCCATTCTCATTCTCAATTAAGTTCATTTTTCTTTGCGTTTTCTCAAAGGGAGAAAATATCCCATCTCTTGACGGACCTCCAGGGAAAGGCATGGAGGTGTGAGCATGAGGACTTAAATAGCCAAATTATGTCGGAGGCACAGATTCCATTATTCACTGGTAACCTACCCCATCCAGCTTTCTGTGGAAAGTAGGTCCTGACCACTGCACAGTCTGGGCCATTGTTCAGTTCTGATTGCAAAACATGTTCACTTAGAAGAGTTCCTTTTTAGACACAGTGAACAATGATTATTTATGAATGCAAAGTTCATATTTGAGAGCAATTTTTTATTGATATCATGGATGGATATTTTTCTTTAAAGCACAGTTTTGAGGTTTATTATTCCCAGGAAACATATCAAACTATATATTTGAAACGCTAAATATCAGGATTCCTGCTTGGGTTACCAGAACTGTTTTCCACCTTCTGCAAAATCAGAGCACAATTCCAGGATCAAGCCATCTCATTATTTAGTAATAATGATGATAGGCCTGATTACTGTAATAGTTATGGGATAGAGACCACCATTAGGCAAGTTATATAAGTTCTTGAGGCCTCAGTCTACCCATCTGTACAATAAGGATAATAATGCCCCTCTTAAAATGTTTTTATGAGGATTAAATGAGAAATGCATGTAATTACAGGCCCATAGTAGGTGCTTAATGAACGATAGTTATTCTTATTAGTATTATGCCTTACGTTGCATAGGACTTTTGTCACTTTGAGAGAGATCTGATGGGATCAGGTGGAACTCCTTCCCCAGGGAGCCAAGCCGGCAAAGAAATAAACAATACTGCTCACAAAATGCCTCTCCATTAAGATGGTAATAGGTGCAGCTCTGCTGTTCTTGGTGAAATAACCCCAATGATTACCATGCTCTTATTCTTCTCTGTCAGAAGTAAGATTATAGCTCTGGGTCAGTTTGACTTAAATCCAGTTTCTGGTCATCAGAGCCTAATGCTTAGTACCTTTTAAAAATTAGAATTCTCCAAAAGAAGGGAACTTCTGATATGGTAGTATTTTAATAAGCTTTTTCATGTACTATTTTAAGCTGTAAAATTATAACAGTATTGGCAATTACACAATTTAATTAATATTTTCTTTTCTTTCTTTCTTTTTTTTATACTTACGGCTGGGGATAGTCCTGAAAAAGGCATTATTTTAAAAATTGAATGAATAACCGAACACAAGTGATTTATCCTTCCCTGCATTGTGATATTTGGAACAAAACTGAAAAGGTAGATTTTTAATATTATAAGTGATTAAATTATTTCTCCTGATTTTTTTCTCTGTACTTAGCACATCATGTTAGTCAAATTTCCATCCTCTGAAGTGTTTTTTTTGAGATATAATTGACATATAACATCATATTAGTTTCAAGTGTACAGCATGGTTTGATATGTGTATATAATGTAAAATTATCACCCCAATATGTACCTCTGAAGTTTTAAAATGAAACCAATATCTATTTCTCTAAATTTTCAAGAGTTATGTTTTACTGACCTAGGCATAAAATACAGAAATTTCCAAAATAAATTGGCTAAAACCAAAATAGATTATCTGGAATGAAAGCTACTCCTTAACCACCGTCATGTGACTTCCGTGGATCACCACAGGTCATAGGTTGGGTCACCATAGCTGCTGTTCACAGTATGCAATGTTCAACCAGTTATACTCTCCAGGGTTCAACAGTTCGTCCCAGATAAGCATCTCCAGTTAGGTGTGCTTTAGAAACTTGTCAGGAAAATCTTAGAAGCATTGTTTCATTAATTTTCTCATTATTTCTCTTTGTATTTATGGTAGCAGATATGTATGAAAGGGCTCAAAACAGTATATCCAGAAAGAAAAAAAAGGCCCATTTATTAATGTAAGCATGGAGTGGAAATTCTCCACGTTGATTATGTCTTGCTTCATCATCCACATAAACCAGGGATTTGGGGTCAGGCCTGACTCCAAAGCTCACACTGAACTTTCCAACTTTTGGCTGTCCCTTCTAGAATAACACAGAGAGAAAGCAAACCAAGAAATCAAGTCTTCACCTCTCTAAGCTTCTATATGCTTTTCTTAGCTATATCCTTCATGTTCTTTTCCCCATCAACCCCACAGTCTATCTTTGTAACACTCCCATTTGAAGCTTTTAATCTTCCTATCTGGGTCTGACATCCCACTCAGGTTAACAATTTCCTAAGTGTTATTCTCCGGGCTATTGTCTCCCTTCAGAGAACACTGACAGTAGGAGAAATGTTGTGCGTGTGTCTAGCCTGTTAGTGTGAATTTTACGTTCACTTTGCCTCAGCGACACCTTCTGCAAAATGAGCCAGGCTGGGTTCTCCAATGGCAACTGTTCAAGTCCTAACCCGAAGACGAGAGGAGAGGAATTAGTGCCTGGACTCCTGCAGCTCAAATGCCTGGCTTTGAAGCCTGTTTCTAGCACCTACTATTCCTGTGAATTTGTCCAGTGACTTTCTCTTTATGAAGCCTCCATTTCCTCATCTGAGGTATGGGCCTAATAATAATTCTTCCTTCACAGTGTTGTTCTGAAAATTAAGTGAGAAAGACACACACAACGCATTAAGAAAAAAATGTGACACATACTCTGTGCTCAATAAATATTAGCTACTATTACTAGCCATTTTTACTAGTCTATAAATTAAGTTTATAAAAATCCTTTCACTTAGAATATTTCAATGCACCTTCGCAAGGAGCCTGACACCAGGATGAACAGTGAGGCCCAGAAATGTGAGTTGACTTATTTAAGAGGAACTGTTGATGGCGGATCAAGAACTGGAACCCTCTTCTCCATCACCGAGACCAGGGTTCTTTCAGCCACACAAACATAATAATACATTTGCAACACAATTAATCTGATGGCTCATACCCCAGATGCTGTTTGTTGTCTTTATAAGATCTTCTAGGAGACTTTGCTGATGTCATCGCTTTTGTTATTTTAAACTACAAGGGTGATAAGAATAATCGTGATTTGTTATCTGAACTACCTAATCTAGGAGCAATGTCTGCATTCATATAAAATTAGAGTAAACTTGGGTAAAGTCTAAAGTCAATGCATTTTTCACTCTGTTTGTCATTCGCACTTTGCAGATTTTCTGAAAAGGTAGGTTGGTTTAGGAAATGGATCCTTGCAAAGTTAATCTGAGGATTAGCATGTATGTGAAAGCTGCTTCTTCTTTTGTGTAGAAATGTGCCACTCCTAGGATATCCTGCAACACTGGTATGAACTATGAGTGTGTGTGTGTGTGTGTGTGCGTGTACGTGTGTGAATATTTGTGGGTCTAATTTTATAGAAATGGAAATAGCAGTCCTCTTTCGAAAGCTACACTAATACATTTCTGTTCAAATACATTAATCGACATTCCTATCTCAAGTATTTATTTGGGGTGAATAAGGTCAAGTGTGGGGCTGACTTATTTGGTCTCTTTACTGAGAAAGAAAGTGCAATCAATTTTGGGTTTACAAGGATAGAAGTGCAGAAAGCTTTTCTTTTCCTTTGTTATCTGCATGACATCTACTGACCTATACCTGGCAATTCTCTGTGACAAAAATGTGCAGAAGAGAATAGTTGAGAGCAGACAGAAAAGAGGGAAAAGTACAGGAAGGGAAAGTACTGGTGCAAAGTGCACATTACAAAGTATGAAATGGAGTGTTTTATTCATTTTATTTTAACAACGGAAAAATGCGTTACTTAGAGGAAATGCAATTTGATGTGGGTCTGGAGCCAACTAAGCCAGAACCATCAAAGAATCTTCTGGACTCGTCCTCTCTTAAACAAAGTTCTTGTTTTGTTTTCAGCAGGAAAAGATGCTATTAGGTATTGAATGCATAGTGTATACCAGGTACAATTCTCAACATGTCAACTGCATCGTGATTCAATTTTCTCCTACAACAATCCTAGCAATCCTTTGCTGTGAGTATCTTGGTTCCTATTTTACAGATAAAGTTTAGAGAATTTTCATAGTTTTCATAGAGCTGACAAATTGAAAAGTCAGAGTTTGAACACATTTCTGCGTGGCTCTGAAACTTGTAATCTTAACCACTGCACTTGTCAACATCTGTTGAGGACGATGTTCATGGGGTGTGTGATGGTTAATTTTATGTGACTAGGCCATGATACCCAGATATTTGGTCAAGCGCTTTTAGATGAAATTAACATTTAAATCAGTGGACATTGAGTAAAACCAATTACGTTCCATAGGGTAAGTGGGCCTCATCCTATCAGTTGAAGGCCTTAATAGAACAAAAACTGAAGTCCTAGAAGAAGAAGAAATTCTGCCAACAGACGGACTTCTGACTTGAAACGCAACACTGACTGCTCCCTGAGCCTCCAGCTTGCCAGCCCACTCTGCAGATTTTAGATTTGCCAGCCTTTGTAATCACATGAAGCAATTCCTTAAAATAAATCTCTCTTTCTATAAATACATATCCCACTGGTTCTGTTTCTCTGGAGACCCTGACTAATACAGGATGCTTCCTCCTCTTCATTCAGGTGAGTTGGCTGAGAGATGAGTCAGAGTATGCTTGCCTGGTGTGACTCTGTAGGTCATGGAATCTGGGTGGGCCTGAAGGGTCTCCATGAGCAAGGGTACCCTTTCTCAAGGGTGTTGGTGTGGCAGCTGAGAGCAGATAGCTCTCTTTTCCTCCAGTGCATGACTATACTTCTTTTCCCTGGTTTACCAGCATAAGAAGGTCACGTTATTTAGTATTTAGTAAATACCATCCAGTTTATCTTGGGAATGTATTCAGAAATTAGTTCACAGTTAGTCCATATGTGATATATAGCTTCTTACAGAAAATTAACATTTCACGAAAGCCTATTGCATACCAGGTACCATGATAGGTCCCTTCTGCATCCAAAAAGATATATTATCTTTCTGCCCCTCAAAAACAACTCTAAGAAATAAAATTTTGTGATCTTTATTTTTCAGGTGAGGAAACTAAGACTCAATGATAATTAGTAACTTGAATTACGTAAGTATAGGAGCTGGGATTTCAAACCAGATCTGTCTGATTTCAAACTTCTTCTTTTAAACAACTACAGTTAATACCCTCTTTTGTATATTATGGGCTCCTGAAAATAAGCACAACCATCTAAAGCATGAAAAATGAAGACATGAGTCTATTTTCAGAGATTAAAATAAATATTATGATATTCCAAAGTAAATCTCTGCTATTAGAATAATTTTTGGTGATCTATTTCCATTATTTTATGCTATTCTTTAATTCTGTACTTTGCTTTAGTAGTTGAATGAACTGTTGACTTGATTTAGTACAATAACTATCCAATGCTATTTTGTCATAATAATTTTATCTCTGTTTCATTCATATTGAATTTACAAATACTATTGTTTTCATTTATTTAATAAAATAATAGGCACAGAGTATGATAAAATGAACCCAGCTATACAAACAAAAATAAGTGTTTTTAAACCTGAACTGTTGACAAGTGAACAAGTACCACATCTGGAGAATTCAAAATATTTCTCCATTTATCAGATGATGTACATACTTCCAAAAGAGTTGTTCATGTATAGTGAATGAAAGTATGTTGGCATTTTTTTTGAGAGATTAACTTGTAAAAGTTAAGGATTGTTTGTTTTTCATAATATCTATTTTATTTGTCCTGCTTCCCATCACAAATTATCTTTCAGACTTTTGGAATTTACTTTGGCGAACCCATGGTTCATTACAAATCCCACTGAGGAAAGTTAAAGCCAGTTAATAAACAGGAGAAAGATGTAGAACGTTTCATAAGCACTCCTTGATACCTTCCAAGTCATGAGCATATTTTCATAAACTATGTTTCACATGTCATTTGGTGATAAAACCAATGATAGCCTCATAAGCATCTATCAAGTTAAATGAGACCACCGTGTTTGGAAATTTATGGCTTAAAACAATATGGTCTTTGATATCTAGCGCCAACTCTAGAAGGCAATGTTATCTCTTTGTCTGGGAAATCAGTGTGGCTGACCAAACCAAGTCTGAAAAAAATTAGATGAGGTTTAAAGAAATTAGACTGTGGCGAGCAGATAACTTTAGTACAAGTCTAAAATAGAATCAAGAACATTGAGCTGTTCTACTTCGGAACATGGAGACATTTGCCAAAACATGTGTCATCCTCACTGTAGTGAGTGTGTTAGAGGCTGGGAACAGTGTTGGAAAGTCCCACAGTGAGGTGGCTGCCAAGGGAGCTGTTTCTCTGTGACCCTTACCCCAGGTAATCAGGGTACTATCACAGTTAGCCCATAAATGTTTCAAAGCAGTATGAACAGAGGGAATATTCCAAACTAGAAAAATCAGAGTAAGTTTCTCCACAGCCTTGGTTTACTTCCAATAAATCTTGAACTCTTTTTCCTTCCTCCCTTCTCCTCCAGAGCTAAAAATGTTCAATTTGTAATAAAGAATATGAGTGTCTACACTGACCCATTGATCTGATGCTTATTTCAGCATGGTTAACTAAGTGGATAAGGTTCAAAAACGTGGAACTGAATTAAACATAATCAAGCTTTATATCCCCAGCATTTTGTAAACTCAGAGAAGTAACTGGATCAAAATGTTGAATTGGTTTAAAGTTTCAGTGGATTTTAATATTAGGGTTGTTCTACTTAATTTTCTGCAAGTTTATTTGAGTGGTGTGAACGAAGTAGACGAGAATTTCTGAAAGAAGAGAGTGCGTAATTGATGTCAAATGTGGAAGTGTGTTGAGTGTGGCACAAGCTTCAGAGCACTATGGAGGAAATAAGACTGACCCACATTCAGAGGACTTCTGTAGAACCCATATACACATCTCCTTTCTGCTGAAATAGACATCTCCTGGGAAAAAACCAAAGTAAACCCACCCTCTTTGATCTATCATTTAAAGGGAGATTTGTGTGATTGTAAGGCAAGAGGATGTGGGTGTCTGACTCACAACGCAAGCAGGCCACATGATGCGGCTGTTGACTTCAGCAGCTGCAGGGACATTTTCCTTGGGTTTCACACCAACAGCAACTGAAGCCGCTCCTGTGAGTAGCACCACACACAGCATCAAACAAGACTCTGTGGCTCGGCGTCTCTCATGGTCCTGCTGTCCACAGGCTCTTGGGGAAAGCTGAGGTCCCTCAACAACCCTCTCCCCTCCCATGACCTGCCTTTTCCTCTAAGCATTTCCCAGCTGTCATGGCCCAATCTGCTCAGAAAGAACAGTGGATTGCTGGGGGAGGGCAGGCTCCCCATCTAGCTACTGGAAAGATGATAAGAGCAGCCATTTTTGTCCTTCCTTGTTCCAACTTCCTTGATAATTATGGAAAAGCGTTGTTCTCTCAAACATACAGAGGGGGCTGGAAGACATAGGTATGCTCGCCTCCCCCCTGCAGACGCTGATCTCACCCTCCCTGAGACCCCCACAGACCAGATTCAGTTTCCTAGGTGATGTAGGTCATCTTCTGCCTCTCATAATTATGGTTTGTGTGCAAATCTTAGTCCTGTTTGAAATACGAAACACGACCCACTAATCTTTTTATTGTCCATGGCAGCTATAAGAGGTCCTGAAGAGAAATATTTGTTAAATTGAGTAAACTACAGAAGCGTTTGAACGGAAAGCAATAAATACATTAACTCATTAACTATTTACTGAGTGGCTGCTAAGCTGTAAGCACTGGCCTAGTTCTAAGAGATGTGAATGTGAATAATACAAGTTCTTGTTCTCAACTGAGTCATATGCCAGAGAGGGAGAGAGAAGTAACAGGGTGTGGCGGAAGTGCAGAGAGCAGAGAGGAAGGAACTCTGAACGGAGCAGTCAAGGTTTCCAGGAGAGGATGACAACTCATCTGGATCCTGAAGGATGAGCAGTGTTCAAGAAGCAGAAAAGCAGAAAAGGGCATTCCAGACAAAAAAGAATGTTCCTTGCAAAACCACAGTCATAGAAGCAATGTTTTAATTAGGAAACTAAGAAAAGTTCAGAGGGCCCGGAGCATTGAGAGGAGTAGGGAGAGAAGAAAGAAGGGTGTATTCATTTTCTATTGCAGCATAAGAAATCACCAGAAATTTAGTGGCTTAAACAATGCATATTTATTATCTCAGGGTTTCTAGGGGTTAGTTAACTGAGGCCTCTGCTCGGGGTCTCACCAGACTGAAATCATGGAGTTTGCTGGGGTCTCATCCAAGCTCACATAGTTGTTGGCAGGATTCAGTTCTTTGAGGCTGTGTGATTAAGGAACTTTTTTTTGCAGGTTGTCAATTGGAGACCGCTCTAAGCTCCTAGGGGTCACCCTCAGGTCCTTGCCACATGGTTCCTCCATAGGACCTGCCACAACATGGCAGTTTGCCTCATCTTTGAGACCTACAAGAGAGCATCCATCTGATACTTCACCTTCTCTTAAGACACTTACCTGATTAGGTCAGGCCCACCCAGGATGTTCTCCCTTCTGATTACCTCAAAGTCAAATGATTTGTAACCAGAGATATCCCAGTGTATTCATTGGCCCTGCCACACTGAAGAGGAGGGTATTACAACAGGGTTATGCACAGGGGGTTGGAATCTTGCTGGCTGTCTTAGAATTCTTCCTATCACAGAGGAAGTATAATGATTGGCAGAGAAAAAACTGAAGAAGGAGTCCAAAATTGAATTTTCTCCAGGCCCTGCTGCTTCTCATTCCTCTAGCCTTGGGTCCATAATTGTATAAATGCTTTTACCTGTAAAATGAGATAATAACCTGTCTTCCAAAGTGTTTATAGCCTTTTATGCTTCCACTAGAATGTGGACAGTTATCCTCTCCACACTTGATATCGCACCCTTAATTTCAGTCATTCTGATGGAGGTACACTCGTGTCTCATTGTGGTTTTAATTTGTATTTCCCTGATGACTAATGTTATTGGATAATCACATTTAGATGTAGAGTAACAGTGCTTAAGAGCATTGGTTTTAGTGTTAGATTGACCCTGGTTCAAATCCTTGCTCTGCTTCTTGCCCGGCAAGACTTTTGACTTCTTTGCAAAAGGAATTTAATTCTAGTATCTTCTTCACAGAGTTGTTGTAAAGATTAAGTGATAAAATATATATAGAGTTCTTAGCAAAGCACAAGGCCCAGTAAAGAGCAGTTTTACTATCTATTAAGATTATTTAATGAACTATGCTTATTGACACAGAAATAGTCAAGTAGGTGATTTGTTATTTTTAGATGGGGGGGATTAAAAGAGGGAATCTCTTGTATACACAAAGGCCACAATCCCAAACATCCCTTTGACTTCAACATATGGCATAGCCCAGGCTATCTTCCCTTGGGGACCTCCTGCCCTGGCACCAGAACATCCTAGACCGCTCAGACCTGGCTGCCCATCCCAGCCCATTTCCCCATAACAAACACACGTGGCTTCCAAGTCTGCAGCTTCCTTTATGTCTCTTTCCCAATGAAACACACATTGCCTGGGCCACACCCTCCTCTCTTTTCTCTTCCCCACCTCTAGTTCCCTCTTTTCATTATTTTCCGTGTATGCCATTGAAAAGATTTCTAAAATTCAGGGAAAGGCAGGCAAAAGTGATTCTTAGGAGTAGTATCCATTAGGAGGTGGAAATGAGGGAGGTACAATCTTTTGGGAAAAAAAAGGAAGAATGAGCTCCTCCTTTTCAAATATCTATTTGATTAAATTCACTAGGCTTTAAAGTAGCGGGTAACATACTTCTCCCCAAAAAGATGTGGGATGTATCAGAATACCTAGGATCTTGGAAGAGGGCATGAATAGTTAAAAAAATCTCCCAGGTGATTCTGATGTCCTCCTACCGACACTCCTAGATCTTATGAGACCCGCTTGTTGGAACCAGAAGAGAGGAGGGTAGAGGACAGAGCCTGGAGCTGTGCAGACATGTAAGAAGTGGCTGAAACAACTAATAGGATTGAGGGTAGGTGTCTAGCAAAACAGGAGAAAAACCGGAACAGAAGGCTCCTGCGCATTCAAAAAGAAGGGGAGTGTTAACATTATTAAATGCTTCAGAGAAGTGAAGTCGGATGTGGAGTAAAAGCAGGTCACTGGAGCTGGAAGCCAAGAGGTCATTGTTGACACTTCCGTGGGTCCATTTGTGTGTATTGTTGTGGAGGGGTGTGTGTGGGGGGATGTGGAGAGGATGGAAGCCAAATTTTATTGGGTCAAAAAGTAAGTGGCTTGGGGCTGGCCCCATGGCCGAGTGGTTGAGTTCACCCGCTCTGCTTCGGAGGCACAGGCTTTCGCCAGTTCGGATCCTGGGCGCGGACATGGCACCACTCATCAAGCCATGCTGAGGAGGCGTCCCACATGCCACAACTAGAAGGACCCACAACTAAAAATACACAACTATGTACCGGGGGGCTTTGGGGAGAAAAAGGAAGAATAAAATCTTAAAAAAAAAAAAAAGTAAGTGGCAGATAAGTAAATTCAGGTCTCTCCTTTAAGAAATAGCTTAAAAAATGGAGGAGAGAAGAGAAAAAAGGGAATGAAAAGATGGCTTGTATAATTTTGGGCAAGTTATTTCTCTGGATCTCAGTTTCTCTCTCTATAAAATGGTGTAATAACAGTACATATTCCATAGGGTTTTGTGAGAATTAAATAAATTAACAGCTCTCATATGTTTAAAGCAGTTTGGGGAACATGCAAAGTACTCAAAAATGTCTACTATTATTATATAATTGAAGGAGAAATGGAGTCACTCTTTTCTACTTATCCCAAAGTCTCAGGGATCATTAAATTTGTCCCTTTCCATTGTTACTAACTGCTGTTCCATTTAGGTGCCTTCTCCAGATGCCAGATCCACTACACCCCTAATTCAATTTCCAATATTTCCTCGGCTCAGCAGGGCCACGGCAGAATTCTTTAATCTTTGAAAAGATTTTTTTTTCCCTCTTCGAGTAGCTACAAGACTAGGATAACACAAAAACACAACCAGTGGGGAAGTTACAAGAAATCTGAAAAGAAATGGTATTAGTTCCCATTGACTTTCATTTCAAAGTAAATTGGAACCAGCCCTCAGTGCTTCGAGCATCACCCTTTGCCTCGTCTTCATCCCGTCTCTCCCCACTCTTATTCTTGTTCCTGTTTTACAAGTTTCCCAGCTAACTATAATTTTTCTTTTTTTAAATCTTGGGGACTTGTGTCTTATTCAGCACTTCTTGCTCTGTGTGCCCTTTTAAATTACTGCCTCCATCGTCTACTTAACCCTATATGGATGTGGGATAGCGCAGGAGTGCGAGAAGAAGAAATAAATGCAGGTGTTATAATGGAAGAAAAGAGCGTGGTACTATGAAAGGAACATTGGTTTTGGGATCAGGAGGGTTTCAACTCCAGGTACAACACTGACTAGGTGGTAACATGACTTGGCTGCCTGTGCTTTAGTTTCTTCATTATTAAAATGGGACTAATAATGTGACCTATGGGATTTAGTGAGGAATAAATAAAGTCATGTGAAAAAACCACTAGAAGTATAGCACCCGTATATACACTTCAGCCACTTTCCACTCTTAGGCTTTCAAAAAGTACTATATATGTGTAATTTATATATTGGGGAATAACTTGGCTACATTCACCCCAAAGTGGCTCATGCTTTATGAAGGAAAAAAGCATATTAGCTTTTTTTTTTTCTGACAAAAATCATTAAAGGGGAAGACATCTACTTCAAATAATGGTGGATGGAAACTTTGAGACTGCCCTACATCCTGTTGTAAAGGGTGCATTTATATAAATGAAAATAGAGTTTGCTGATGCTGAAAACTAACAGAGACATAAAGGAAGCACTCACTCACCCGAGAATGTGAGGCGGGGGGAAGGTGTTGAATCCTGAATGGTAGCCCCCTTAGGTTTATTGATTTTGTGAATTCTATATAACCTAGGAAGAAGTGGGAATTTTTCTGTATTTCTTAGAGGGCCATAACATGGATAAGTTAACTGGTTTTATTTTGCTTCACCTTGAGTGTACAAAAGCTGTAATGTGTATAATAAACAGTGTTTATGCTGTACCAATATTGTTGTATCAACATCCTTGCTCTGACGCCTGCTGCCTGTCTGCCTCAGAGACGGGGCCTCTAACCCCCCTTAGGAAACAGACGGAGGAGGATGAGCTTCCTCCACAGAGCTCAGAGGGTTTACCTCACACGTCTGCCCCAGTTGGGCTTCCTACCAAGACAGGAGTCACCTGAAGAAATGCTTGCTTACTGTGCTTTTCTAATAATGGAATTTTCAAAATGGCGAGTGGCAGGGCTGGATGTGGAGGTTGATATCAGTTCCCTCAGCGCTTCGTAGCCACTAATTCTAAAAGGTCATAGTCACATCCATCGTGGACAACCACCTATGCAGTCTTCATCAGGAAATCTTTTGTTCCAAAGACACACGCCTGCACAAGACTGGTGAACAATCATGGCGTTGTATGTAATTAATACTTACAGGATTAATTAATTAACCCCAATTAATCAATTAACACCTATTTTTGTTATCGTGTTTGGCTTTGTTTGCTTGTTTTTGCATACTTTATGGAGTTTTAAGATATGGGAAAAGCATATAGACATTCTTGCTTTCAGATTCTTCGTTATGGGAACAAGATCCTTGTCAGGTTGCATTGACTCAGAGCAGTTTTCCCATATCTCCTGAGTCACTTCTTTCAATGAAGCAAAAATCATATTTTAAATCATTCTGCCCACAGTAAACCCAGAGTCCTAACACGCCAGAGGTATGTGTCAGCAAGAAATTGATAAGGCTTGAGCCTAGGTGACCTATGGCAGATCGTTCCTATGGAGATGAATTTTCAACATAAAGGAAGCCTGAGCTCAAGATGGCAGCTCTGAGTAACCCCATTGCTTATTTGAAATGGGTGTATAAATATACTACAATCAGGTAACTTATAGCCATGTGAGGATTTACATTTAAAAAAGTAAATTTTCCCTGTGTGACGGTTAATTTTATGTGTCAACTTTACTGGGCTAAAGGATGCCCAGGTAGCTGGTAAAATATTATTTTTGGGTGTGTCTGTGAGTGTTTCTGAAAGAGAGCAGCATTTGAATTGGTAAGCTGAATAAAGCAGATCACCCCCACCAGTGTGAGTGGGCATTATCCAACAGTTGAGGGCCTGAATAGAATAAAAAGGCAGAGGAGGGGTAGATCTGTTCTCTACCTGAGCTGAGATGTCCACCTTCTGCCCTCAGATGGTGGCGATCCTGGTTCTTGGACCTTTAGATGTGACTGGGGCTTATGCTAGAGGCTCCCTGGTTCTCAGGCCCTTGGTTTGGACTGGAACTACACCATTGGCTTTCCTAGGTCTCTAGCTTCTGGAGGGCGGATCTCGGACTCCTCAGCCTTGATAATCATGTGAGCCAGTCCCTCATAATATCTTTTTCTATATAGCTATTTATGTCCTATTGATTCTATTTCTCTGAAGAACCATGACTAATACACCTTGCATGTGGAAGCTTTGCTTCCACTGCACAGAAGAATCAAGGCCCATCTTTCACAGAAAGCCTGATGCTTGGGTGGTGGTCAGTAGAACATAAACAGTGAACACTGACTCAGGGTATCAGTACGGAAGCTGCAATGTTGTTAATAGTTTTTGAATTGTCCTAAATTCAATAGCCAACTTTTCTTGGCCAAACAATGAAAAACTATGATATTCGCCTATGCCTGTAGACGGTTGCTGAGAACTGTAAGTGGCAAATTTCCCAGTATGAATGGTCTTAAGTTGCTTCACACCTTCTCAATTGCAAATTCTCTCTAGAATTTCTCCAAGGCTAGCTCATTATGTACATATATATATACCAAATGAAAGACCTATAAAATTCTTAAATAGCAAGAGGGTTAAGTTCTAAAAGTCGGTAATAGAGGTAGATTTTTAGAACTCAGAATGTGTTAATGGTTGGACTCTCAGTCAACAGCCCATGATGTCCCAGGGCAAGGTAATCGCACTGAACTAATCACAGAAGCTAACCACACATTTCAGTATTTTTCTTTCCTTTCTCTTTGTGCTCACCTCTCCCCAGTAGGCCTTAGCTGATGCCACCCCCAACCCCCTGGGGTCCCAGTCCAGAACCAGCGCTTACAAAGGGATCTTGTGCTGGGGTGATATTTGGGAAGTAGTAAATCCAGTTACAGAGCCAGTGCAGGCTGGGTCTGGCCACCACCCCTCCTTCCCCAAGTCAACAGCTCCTCTCATAGTCATAGCTCCAGGGAGCAGTGGGCAGCAGTTTTCCCCGGGGCTGGGGACAGGTAGTCTAGTTCCAGACTCTCCAGAAGACTGTTAGTCCTGGTGACTTGGAAGTACTGAACTCCTTGTGGTACGTGAGTGGTTTTTCAATGTACTTTATATCTTTTTTTGCTTTTCTTTTTTCAATATTTGATCTCTCATTGTCCTCTATGTGGAGCAGAAAAGATTCATCAAGATGCTATTCAGTTTCTGTGGAAAGGCGAATTCATCCTCTCTTTCAGCCTGAGTGCCAAGACACATCTGTCTTGAGGAGCAAGCGCCGGTAATGAAAAGGGCCGATGACTGAGTTTAAATCTTGGATCTGGCACTTATTGGCTATGTGACCTCAGAAATAATATTTAACCTCACTATTTCTTTTCTCAATCAATAACACCTGCCTGCAAGGGTTATTTTGAGTTGTTGATGAAGTAAAGTATTAGAAAGTGCCCAGCACAGTATTTGACTTAGAGGTAGTCTCATTTCTCTCCCCATCCTAGTTTCTATTCCTTCCCGGCTCTCCTCTTAATTCTGAAATTCTGGGCAATGGGAGAAGTCATCCCCCACATCCAAGGTTTTGGGAGATGGTTAGGAGGCTGGCCACAATTGTGAACCATTGTGAGGTGTTGTGGTTAGTTTCCTTGTCATGATTACCTTACCTGAGGCGATCATGGTTGGTACTAGACTAAAAACTGATGGAGAATCTAACCACTACCCATGGGAATTGGGGAGGGTGGGGAAAGGAATGACAGGGATTCCAGCAAGGATTCCAAAGACATTAGCATGGGGAACACAAAGCAATGGAGCCACTGGGAGTTTGAGTCTGGCCCACCACCCCTCTCTCCCCAAGACAATAGCTTCCTATCAAGTACAGAAATGGAGAGCCGTGGGCAGCAGTTTTTCCACGGGTCAGCGAATCGGTGGAGGGAGCCCCATTCCAGCCCTTGGATTCGTGTTGGGAGCAGTTAGACTGGCCCCAAGACCGAAGGAGATTCAAGAACTCAGTGGGAACAGGAACAGATCCCACCTGCAGCCAGAGGCTTTATGCCATTTCTGATTCCTAATGGAACCCTCACCCAATGAGTCATGAGATTCCTGTTTTCTGCTTCCCGGCTTTGGTCTCCTCTGTGGCTAAGATCAGCCACAGGTGACGTAATTGTAATCAATCCTACCTAAGAGTGGGAAAGAGTATTTCCTGTGCCTGTTCTTAAGTGTCTGCCCCTATATAAGGGAGGTTGGGTACAGCTAAATCAGTATTTCATATAAGCAGTATGTATAGTGTTAAGATCCTGAAAAGTTTGGGTTCAAATCCAGACTTTATTGCTGGGACCTTGGGCAAGTGTCTTCAACTCTTCGAATCCTATAACATCCTATACTTCCTCCACCGGGGCGCTTAGTACAATGCATTCTAACTGTATTGCTACTTCATTGGGTTCCTCTGTCAGACTAAAACCATCCTGAGAGAAGATGCTGTGTCTACAGCAAAGAGCACAGTACTGAAACACGATAGACATGGAAGAAATAATTCAAATAAATGAATGTATTAGATGAAATCAATTCCTATGCCTTTTATATTATTTTACTTCTGATAACGTACCTGACAATTGTGGTAGCCTATTGGATGGCAATATGGACTGCTCTTCATTAGTAGGGCTAGTACAAAGTTGACACAGGAATCTGACACATATACCAAGTGCTTCATTGATACAGGGGAAAAACGATGATAGCAGCATACCTCAAATTGTATAATCGGAAGAGAGAGGGATCCAGGGAATGAATTGTAGACCCTCCAGAAAACCTCTTCTACTTATTTATGGAAATTTCAGGAACATTTCCTTATGGAAGGTTTAATTTTCATAGTACAATTCAAGGCAAAATTAGCTTGCTTTTAAATAATGAAACCATTTCATTTATAGAGAGGAATGACTTCATCCCAGCCAAGTGCAGCTACAATTCATGATATTTCTGGAACCTTGGCATACCAAGCAAGGTGCTTCCTCCTCATGGATGATTATAGGTAATCTCAGTATCACAGCACATATTTTGTAGTAGGTTACAGCTTAGATTCTGATGCAACATATTGTATAGACTACCAAGAGGGATCAGGTGTAATTTAATTTGCAAACTAAAATTCAGATACAGGTAGATATCCTCATAAATGTGTAGGAGGGAATGATATCAAACTCTAGTTTCAGTTTATATTATATTATATTATGACAATGGTCATAAAAAGCACATCTCTTAGAGTGAATCGACAGCAAATACCAAGAGAGAGAAAGCGGAAAGTTGGCATTTCTGATAGAGTCGGAATTATTTCCTTGAGACTCTAAAGGGGGGCTGGGAACTGACCAAGAAGAATTGAGAGATGGAGCCAAGAGGCCCTGTCGGCAGAGCTGCCGAATTCCTTTGCCCGCGTATTAAAATGTAAATGATTTGACTTTATTATTATTATTTTTATTTTTAACAGACTTTGTTCAGTGCCCTAAAACCTTATAATGATTCCTTATTCTTGTTCAACAAAAGGTGCATTTCTTTACCTGATTCTATTCTCGCCTCCCTCCTGGAGAAGTTAATGGAGCAAACAACACTTTGATCAAACAATATGCCAATTTTCAAAAGCACATACCACCCACCAAACCTTACTAAATTACAAAGACTTTTCTTGAATCGTTTGCACTGTCATTCTTTTGCTTCCATGCTGCACAGAACATTCTGATCGAGGCCATGACAACTGGATGCTGAGGATCACCTGAGAATGCTATTCAGCGTATGCAAATGCCCCTTCCAGCATTCTTAGTAAAGCCCATTGGGAGGGCAATGCTGTGACAAAGCATATTTGAAAGAGGAGGATCAACCATGGATATTACAGTGCACATATGGCCACACAAGGCTTGAATATATAATGCTTCTCCTGAAAAATAAGTTGGCAGCCATATAAAACCCGCTGTTAATATTTGATGTAGGGAGGTGCTGCTATGCAATCTGGAATGAGTGGGGAGTGATTCTGGGCGCATTTTTGTTTTTTCACAGCTATTGTCCTGTCTGTAACCACTGCAGAACTGACATTCAAGAGATGGAGCGGTAGAGACTCAGCAACAGCGGTCAAGGGAAGCTTGGTCCATTCTTTACTGACTGCACAGCAAACACTATTAAAGGCAGGGGAAGCCATTTGTTCATGAATATACATTTGATACATATAAATGCTTTGTGCCATGAATATTTATCTCTTTCATGGATTGCAGCTGTTGTGTATTGAAAACTATTAACAGGTTGGAAAGCGTCCTTTAGAAACCTTGGTCTGTCATTTGTGTGCAAAACCATCCCTGGAAATTTATCTTTCTCCCCTTCCTCTTTTGTGGGAAAGATAGAATGCTCCTAGGGCTTGTAAGGAGGTTAGCCCTTTAATAGACAGAGAAGAGAATTTGGTAAAAATGGAAGGTAACCTTCTTGGGGGATAAATATATATATATTTTTTTTACTTAAAGTCTTCTCAGTTAAAACCTTTAGGTAATTTTACAACCAAGACAGTGTTTTGTCTACCAACTGGCACTCAGGTTTGATGAACATTCTATTGTAAACAGAGGTGAAAATATAGACATTAAATACTCTACAGTCCCATGATTTCTAACACCAAGATGAGATTCTTAGGCCTGTGGATATTCTAGTTCTTTAGGACGGAATGGATAATGTTTCAGAGTACAATCTTATGCACCCTCATGCGTTCTATAATCTACCCACTCTTAACTTTTCTACGTTTCTCAAACAAGCCATGCTCTCTCCTGCCTCAGGGCATTTGTTAATTCCATTCCCCTTGTCTAAAATATTTTTCTCTCCTATAATTAGGAGCACCCTTCCAGTTCTCCTCTTAACGCCTTTCTCTTCAAGAACCAGTTTAAACATGTATATCTTGAAAGGTCTCCTATGACCTACCCCCACCTTTAGGCAACACTCCTGTCCTTTGGACAGTCTTTGAGTAGACCCCACCTTAAACAAAACAGTATACCATTTAAATGAATAGACAAATATATCACACATTAAGTATGAAGCTTTTTTAGTTATCCAATACACTACCCAGGTAACATTGGGTTGCATCCCAGGAATGTGGTCTGTGTCAATATTTAATTTTGTTTAAAATGTGCTCAGTGTTAACATACTGCTTGGAAAAACTCTTTCATTAACCAGTGTTTCAGATCTCTACATGTTCTGGACTTACTCACCTCCCATTATTCAGGCTAAAGATAAAGCCCTCTTGGAGAACTCATTTACACGAGGTTAACTAATCCCATACTGCTCTGGAGCTTACAAATCAAATTAGGTCTAAGCTTGCCTCTTTCCTTAGCTATTTAAATTTAGCCTTGAAATTTCTTCACTCAGTTCCTCAATCAAGGTTATTGCTCTTGTCTGGATTTTATCCAAGATCGCTGCACTCTTTCTAACCATAGAGCTCACATTTGAGTTAGAAAATTCAAGTGATATTTGAGGAAAATCCTTAATGCTACCCAATCAATTTTAATCAATAAAATCAAAAGTATTATCTGCTTCTCCTATTAAATATATTAAGAGCTGCTAATAAGAATTTTTTTTTGCATTTGTGTCCATATATAAATCTAGATAGAGATCTATGAACATGGGTATGTCCTATATATCTCTGTCTAGACTATAGAGCTTCATGTAGATTTGCTTGTTCTTTACATCTGTCCGTATCTATCATCAACATCATCATCACCATCATCATCATCATTTGTCTTAATACATTTGGGCTGCTAAAACAAAAATACAATAGAATGGGTCGCTTATGAGCAACATTTATTTCTCATAGCTCTAGAGGCTAGGAAATCCAAGATCCTGGTGCCAGCAGATTCAGTGTCTGGTGAGGGTCTGATTTTTGGTTCCTAGACAGTGAGTTCTCACTGTGTTTTTACATGGCAAAAGGATTGAGGGATCCCTCTGGGATCTTTTCTCCTTTTTTTTTTTTTGAGGAAGATTAGCCCTGAGCTAACATCTGCCACCAATCCTCCTCTTTTTGCTGAGGAAGACTGGCCCTGAGCTAACATCTGTGCCCACCTTCCTCTACTTTATATGTGGGATGCCTGCCACAGCATGGCTTGCCAAGCGGTGCATAGGTCTGCACCTGGGATGCGAACTGGTGAAACCCAGGCTGCCGAAGTGGAATGAGCAAACTTAACTACTGCACCACCAGGATGGCCCTTCTCTGGGATCTTTTATAAGGGCACTAATTCCATGGATGAGGGTTCCACCCTCTTGATCTAGTCACTTCTCAAAGGCCTCACTTCCTAATATCATTTCCTTGGGCATCAGGTTTTCAAGATACAAATTTGGGGGGCACCCAAACATTCAATATAAAGCATCATCTCTCTATATATATTCATTTTGTGTGTATAGATATATCTCTTTATATATTTGATGACTTATGACTGTTGATATTAAGGAGGAATGAAGAAAGTCCAGGCAGCTCTTTACTTAGGGACCAATTATTAATTCCTTTTATTTCTGTGGCTTTTTCTTCTTCATGTCAATATTTTAGCTATTTCATTGTTCATTAAAACGTCCTCCAGGGGGAAAGAAGATGAGCTCTTAGCATCGAGTGCAATGTGCAGTGCTCTGGGGATGCTCATTAAGTGTCTGTTGACAATGCCGATGATGATGATAAAATTTAAATCAGTTAATTGGCTTTGCACTTGTTAGTAACCTCAATGAAACTTTGTGTTAGGTTGTAGGTTAAAACGATTGGAGGATTTTCTCTGTGCACCTGCTGCCTTGTCCTTAAGGCAGACGATGAGTTAGACAATCTCCATGTTGAAGCTCTGAATAGGGATCCTCTCTTACCAGTAGGAATACCCATGGAGAGGGCTTCTATCTCTCCATTTCCCTCATCTTGGAATGGAGTGATAGAGCTAGTAAGGCCTGGTGAAGGCAGAGCAGAAAAATGTGTCTGTGGCGACCGTGGGGTTATGAGAAGCCTTATCTGCTCAGACTTTTCCTACACTCACATTTTACCCTTTGGGCTAAGACATCACTTCTATTCTTCCCTATTGGGTATGTGCAGGAAACTGTAGAAAGAGAGAAGATTCTCTAACTCAGAGAAGGGAACATTTCAACTAATTCTTGAAGAACGTGTAGAAGTAAGCCAATGGACTGGAGTGTTTGGGGAAAAGTGGGTAGGGGTGCTTTCTTCTTCTTGTCTCAGCCAAGAAAGGCAGAGTTCAAAGTCCTGAAAGGGGGCATGAGATTATAAAGTGCCTAAGGAGAGGAACCAGAGGAAGAAAAAGATGAAAGACAAAATCCATCCACTTTACAGTTTCCTCTGGGGCCACTCCATGTAGTCACAGGAGCACCCTTCGTTTTCATGTCTCAGAGCTTTTCTACTTGTTTCTCAAAGATCTTTTTTTATTGTTTTCTGCATTTAATTGCAGTAACAATTTTTGGTGTTTATTGATGTTAATGGCAAATACAACCATAAACAGAAATTTAATCCCTGTGGTACATACAATTCCCTTGTCGAGTATTTTCATTTTATTATTGAATAAATTATGGTCTGGAATTACAGGGAAACCTCCCAGTCTGTTTGCAAAGTAATAATACTACTAGTAAATGCCCATTTTATTTAAAAGTTAAGCCTCATGATATTCAAACGCATTTTCCAAATCTGAAATCAATTTCACAAAAAACATATGGGTGTGCTCTGAGCTTTGAAGAGGAGATTTATTCAAGAAAATGTTGTTTATTTGATGTTACCCACAGATTAGATGTTAAAATATGTCCTATTTGTTTTAAATGTCCTTCCTACATGAAATAAGCCAGTTTCTGGTAAACACATGTCTCCCTGTATCACCTGTTTCAGCTTCTTGTCATAGCCCATATCCTTCTTTTTTTCCTTAGAACTTTTGTGGTCCTTGAGATTTAAAGAAGCTGTGGCTTGTAAGTTCTGTAAAGTCTCCGAAACTCTAACTGCATCCCAAATTCCTACTTTTATTTCCTTTGCCTAAAAATAAAGGGAAAAACAAACAAAATACACGCGTACACACACCGTGAACAAAAATTCCACAGGTTTCCATGACAGAAAATAGCCAAAAAGGGAGAAGCGGGCAAATGGAGTTTATGTTGGACCTTTAATAATAAAGTCAATAAATAACAATCCTCTCTTCCTATCTGAGTTTTCAACTATCTAAAAAATGGGAGTCAGGATGATCACCACAATATCTTTATTTTAGACAAAGGTCTGTTGGAGAGTGTGGCTTACATTTGTGGCAAATGGATTCCCTAATTCTCTATCCCAGAATGGGACGGATTTCTCCATCTGTTCACCAGGCAGAGGTAGGAAAATCATGGTGTTCTTAACATGGAAATAGTGGCAGGAGGAGTCTATGCCGCTGTAAACTTTATGGTGACAAGAAACACAGATTGCTTCTTCCTTGAGAGTAGACTGACTTCCAAAGAGAGTCAGAGGAGGGAGCTGAGAGGAGCTTTCCCAGTTCCTTCTTTCAATTTACTAGTCATGTGAGGAAGAATAAGAGAGCGCATAGGCAAGAGACAGGACTATTTGTCTAGTGATGGTCTCTCTGTAGGGAAACCTCAAGTCAGGGAACAGGAGGAGCCCCTCATCTTAACATTTAAGGACTCTCTTAGCCCTGCTGCCTGAATTTAATAAGACCACTTCGAGTTGCTTAAGGCCTTTGGCAAGCTTCACGGCCACTCTGAACTATTCTTGGTCTGCTATGCCTTTCAAAATTATCCTTAGGATGGTTCTGATGGCCTGGCTCTTGGGAGAGAGTACATTTTGTTCCAGATTTGTTCTTAGCTCAACAAGCATGGAGCCAGATCTGGGTGTTTTCAAAACAGAACCTCTATATTAGTCACAAAAATTAGAGGCAACGAAATCTATTAGATCATCTGCTGCTTTCTCATGCCAAACCCAGGGAATACGGGCTGCATATTCTCTTGAATTTACGCTGCTCATAAGAAGGGCAACTAGATCAAGCTTCCTTAGAAAATAGGCACCCAGGGGCTCATTCTGTGTCAGCATACACACATCCAGGAGTGTCCCCAGAGCACATAGAAAAGCATGTACTTGAACAAAAGAAATCTAGACTGAAAAGATTTTTTTCCCCGTTAAGCCAATTTACTTCCTTAATCAGTTTCCTACCTAGCACTCAAATCATACCCAATTTTTTAATGTTGATTTTTATTTTGCTGAAATTATTCTCATCAGAGTCACTAATTTCCACGTAAAATTTTCAATGAAAATGAAATAATTCTAATCAAGTTTTTTAGTCATATCAACAATGATAACATCTACCAGATTGGAAATTTTGTTTGATGGACATTATATCTACCAAGTTCATTTATTCCAAATCAAATTTTGCAGATAGAAATTTTATCAAAAAGTTTGCTTCTGTCAACTTTTAGTCAACAAATTTTTCTATATGTAATTTTTATTTTGTATGATTATTTTTGCTGTTAATACTTATTATAAATAATAAGTATTTGTAGAAGAAAATAGTTTGTATTTATTTCTTAGCTAATTCATGAATTCCCCTCTGCTCTTCCAGAATTGCTGTATTATAGAAGATTGGACCGCTGTATTGCTAACCCAATTCTTCTGCGTATTTTTCCAACACTTTGAGCATTGCATAAAGTGCCTCTTCTATTGGTGGAGCAAAGAGCAAAAGGCAGGGCCAAATGTCTTGTTTGTCTCCACATTTATCAATTTTGGGGAGGAAAAAAATGTAGGAGGGTTAAAAGAAAAAAACCTCTTTGTTGTCTTTTTTCCATTTTTTTCCTACTTTTCCTCTCCTCTAAACTTTTCAACCTTATCAAAATTTCTCTAACGTATCCTGTTATCCTTCTGTCACTATTCTATCTTCATTGTCTCCTGTCCCAGTATTCTTTCTGCATCCTGTTGGCTTTACTCTCTCTTTCCTGCTTCTTCTAATCTTGCTCACCATCTTGAATGCTCTCCTCTGAAGCATTTAGCTGTACTCTTTCTCCTCTATTGTCCTACTACCATCTCCTACCAACAGCCGCTTCTGAGAGTGCTCAATACTATGATACTAAAGGCTCAGAAAAGAAACTCTTGCCCCTGACACTCAGCATCCTACCCAGATCCAGGAACCACAACCCAAAGATGCTGTGAAACTGTATTTTTTGTTTGACTTTAAACGCAGCCCTGAAAATGGCCTGCTTGTCTGGGCTTGATTTTACGCGCCAGAGGGATAAACATTACGCTCTTGGGAGAAGCTTGCCAGATCAAGGAACTTGGAATCAGCAATTTAGATTTCCTGGACACTCCATGGGTGCTTGTATTCACCCTCCATGCCCTGAAATACAGTTTCTGCCTTTTTCTCAGCTGTTTAAAATATCGTGGTATTGGGTTGAGTTTTTGAAATATTTGTTATTGTCTCTATTATTGTTTACTACAAACTGGGTTTGTTTGCTTGTCTCACAGTTCAGTGGTTTTCAGTTTATTCAGAGTCATACAACCATCCTCACAGTCTAATTTTAGAACATTTACAAAACCCCCAAAGAAACCCCAACTCGTATCCATTAGCAATCATTCTTTATTCTTGTTCCCCAGCCCACCGACTGGGGAACTACTACTATTCTATTTTCTGTCTCTAAAGAGTGCAAAGGAATGAAACTGAACCGCTTTCTTATACCAGATACAAAAATAAACTCCAAACGGATTAAAGACTTAAATATAAGACGTGAAACCATAAAACTCCTAGAAGAAAACATAGGCAGTTAGCACTTTGACATTGGCCTTAGCAATATTGTTTTGGATCTGTCCTCTCAGGAAAAGGCAACAAAAGCAAAAATAAACAAACTGGACTGCATTAAACAAAAACGATTTTGCACAGTGAAGGAAGCTATCAACAAAATGAAAAGATAATCTATTGAATAAAAGAAGCTATTTGAAAATGATAGCACATAAGGGGTTAATATCCAAAATACATAAAAACGCATACAATTCTGTATCAAAAAAAAAAAACAATTAAATAATGGGCAGAGGACCTCAATAGACATTTTCCCAAAGAATATATCCAATGGCCAACAGACATGTGAAAAGAAGCTTCAGCATCACTAATAAGGAAATGCAAATCAAAACTACAAGGAGATATCACTTCACACCTATCAGAATAGCTATTATCAAAAAGACAAGAAATAACAAGTGTTGGTGAGGATGTGGAGAAAGGGAACCCTTGTGCACTGTTGGTGGGAATGTAAATTGGTACAGTCACTGTGGAAAACAATATGGAGGTTCTTCAACTAATTAAAACTAGAACTACCATATGATCCAACAATTCCACTTCTGGATATTTATTCAAAGAAAATGAAAACACTAACTCAAAAAGATATATCAACCCCTATCTGTTGCAGCATTATTTACAACAGCCAAGATATAGAAGCAACCTAAGTGTCCATTGATGGGAGAATGGATAAAGAAGATGTGGCATATGTACAATAGAATATTACTTAGCCATAAAAACATTGAAATCTTGCCATTTGTGACACCATGGATAGACTTAGAGGGTATTATGCTAAGTCAAATAATTCAGCCAGAGAAAGACAAACATCATATGATTTCACTTATATGTGGAACCTAAAAAACAAAACAAACAAACAAACAAAACAAAACAGAAACAAACTCATAGATAGAAAGAACAAAAATGTAGAATAAAAAGAAAAAATGCTCAGGGTGGTGCCATGGGTAATTCCAACAATTAGAGGTTAAGTAGGGAATGATGAACAACAAAAAAAAAAGGATCTTGAGAAGGAGGGACTAAAGAAATAGGATGGCATCTAGGAGAAGGTGGAGTCCTAAATGCCAAGAGAAGAGATTCTTTCAAAGAGGAAGCAGTGGTCAGTTGTGTCGAATTCTGCTGAGAGGTCCAAGTGGTCTGGGAAGTATCTATTATGTTTAGCCACAATTGGTCATTTTGAGCTTAGCAAGAGAAGTTTTAGTTGTGTGCTGAGAGAAGTTAGAATGGGAGGTAGGAAGCAGGCAACTTTTCAAGTCATTTGGCTTTGACAAACAGGTAAGAGAAAGGACAGTAATTGGAGAGAGTTATAGGTCATGGGACCTCTCCTCCTCTTCTTCCTCTTCCTCCTCCTTCTTATTCTTCTTCAAGGTTTCTAGAGCTGCTAGCACATTTGAATACCAATAAGAAATATCCACTAGAAAAAAGAGAAATAATCTAAAGAATCAAGCATTGGAGGTTATTACCAAAGAAGTCCCTGAAAGAGTGGCAGGGAATGGCATTCACAACATAAATGGAGAGATGAGTCTTAGACAGGGACACTGATTCTATAGCTACAGGAAGGAAAAAAGGAAAGCTGGATCCAGAGAAGAAACTTCTTGAATTTGGTCGGGGGAACATGAGTCTGTATCTGATGGCTGCAGCTTGTAGAGAGCGAGCGTAGGAGCTATCTGGAGAGAGGTGGTTAGATTGCTAAGTGGTGCTGAGAGCCCTGTTGATGTTGGTAATCATGAATTTTTAATTATGCCAATTATTTTAGTTACATAATTTTTCTCCTAAAATCCAAACTCTTTAGCATAATGTTTCTCAACTAAAGATCTTCCTCAGAATTACATGAGAGCTTTTTCCTGACCCTCAACTCAGACCCAATGATTCAAAATCTCTGGGCATGAGGTCTGCCATATGTCTTTAAACAACTTCCATACATTGTTTCATTGTTTATAATGCACAGAGCTACTGTCTTGGCATAACATACAAGGCTCTTCATGGTTAGGCTGCTTTCTACCTGCCCACATTTACCTCTCATTACTCTTTGTTTTTAACTCCGTATGCCGAACTCCATGTTATAAGGGCCTTTATTTGCACCATACTTGCTCATCGTTTTGCAGCTACTGACCTTGAATCAAGAGCCAAACAAGTAGAACATCTTGATTACTCATAGCTCAGACTTAATTCTACACCAGTCGTTACAGAACATAGATCAATTCCTACATTCTTTTCCATATCTCTCCCTGGCTAGGGGTCTGGTTTGCATTATTCCTATTCCTTTTTTAAAGGCAGGAGTTCAGAACACAGCAGTTGTAACAGAAGAACGTTGAATATATTGGTAGCTCTGGTGGAAGCACAAAATGGAATTAAGTTCTATTCCATGTATTCTGGAACCAGAGCACCAGTCAAACCAAGGTGGGAGAAGAAAATCAAGGCAAATGAAAGCCAGGAGGGCCTGGCATCTATGAAGGTACAAAGCACCAAGAGGTATGGTTTTTCAGAGACATAGAAAGGACAAAATTTCCAGAACGAGGAGAGACTAGTCAAATGGATCAAATGCTACAGACAGTCATGTCAGATAAGAACCGAGAATGATCCATTGTCTTTGGAAATACAAAAGTCCTTGGTGACCTTGGCAAGAGCATTTCCAGTGGAGGAAGGGACCACAAACCAGATCACAGCAGAGTGAAGAATAAATTTCCTATTAGGAGGTAGAGATAGCAAGTAGCAGGAAATTCTTCAAGGAGTTTGACGGTAAAAAATTCGAGGTAAAGGGGAGTATGAGGTCACAGAGAAGCATTTCTTGTCTTTTCTTTTCTTTATTTGAGGAAGATTAGCCCTGAGCTAACTGCTGCCAGTCCTCCTCTTTTCGCTGAGGAAGACTGTCCCTGAGCTAACATCCATGCCCATCTTCCTCCACTTTATATGTGGGACGCCTACCACAGCGTAACGTGCCAAGTGGTGCCATGTCTGCACCTGGGATCCGAACCGGCGAACCCCGGGCAGCCAAAGTGGAATGTGAGAACTTAACTGCTGCACCATGTGGCTGGCCCCAAGAGGTATTTCTTTATTCAAGATTGGAGAGACTTAACTCTCGATATATACATAAACGTGCACATCAATTTCAGGGACATATCCAGGGGAGCCAGGAAAAGAGAGAAGGGAAGAGAGTGAGAAAGAAGATGATGGGGGAAGGAGAGAGAGAGGAGAAAGGGGAAGAAGAAGGCGGAGGAGGAAGAGGAGGAAGTTTACTGATAGAACAAGGTTCCTGAGGAGGATTGGAATTCAAAGGAGAGAGAGCTTTAAACAGAAAGAGGAAATCTTTTCCTAGGAAAGGAGGGAATGCTGAAAGGACGCAGATGGATGAAACATACTCAAGGTATATTTCCCCCAGGAGACAAGGGTGGGAAGAGCTGTTGTTTTCAGTCTCACCTTCTTTTTTTTTTTTTAAAGATTTTATTTTTTTCTTTTTCTCCCCAAAGCCCCCCGGTACATAGTTGTATATTCTTCGTTGTGGGTTCTTCTAGTTGTGGTATGAGGGACGCTGCCTCAGCGTGGTTTGATGAGCAGTGCCATGTCCGCGCCCAGGATTCGAACCAATGAAACACTGGGCCGCCTGCAGCGGAGCGCGTGAACTTAACCACTGGGCCACGGGGCTAGCCCCTCAGTCTCACCTTCTTGACCAAGCAGACTATAAAGTCCATAAGCAGGGGTGAGGGAGGAGGCATCAAGTCTGGTTTTGATGAGTGAAATTTTGTACTGTAGCCTCTGGGGGAAAGTGAAAGGGAACTGGTGATGAACACAGGAAATATAGCCTGGCAATAGCTGAGGTTGGAGACCACGGATCTGAAATATCTCTGGTTATGTAATTTTACTCTAGCAGCTCTCAGCACTGAGAATTCTTCCTGTATGTTACAGATATTTATATGATAATTTCTGTGCTATATAGCGATATCATCTCATTGGTTAGGCATTTTTCCAAAACTATAATAAATGCCAATTAGATCCACCAAGGACATCACTAGAAGGATTTAGCATGAACCCCACATATGATGAGATCATGAAATATGTCATTTAGGATGTTTTGCAAATTGCACTGCAGAAACAGATGGCACAGCTCTGCAAGATAAGCAGCAATGCCCTCACCAGCTGTCGATTTTATTCGCAAAATTTAAATTACCGTACGATGGCTGCTGGTGTTGATGAAAAGTGTACATAAAATAATCCCACAAGTTCCACAAACGATTAAATGTCCTAGGTTTAGGAGAGGTTGGGGCAAAGAGTACTTCATTATGGTACATGCTTGACCTGCAGAGACTTTCAGAAAATTTCACACTTATCTCTGGACATGCTTCAAAGTGCAAAAAAAAAAGCTCCTCCTGTAACATGTAGGGAGCAGTCTGACCTTAGAAATGTCTCCCTTTTGCCCTAAAGCCTCTGTCTTCACTTTGGCATCTGTGATATTTTACTATCCCTGAATGCTCTGAATGTGTTCTCTCCTTTGGTTTTTCTTTCTTCTATTATCCCCGAAATTTACGCATATGCAAGTTTATATCCTTGGCCTTCTCTTTCTATTCTCTATTAACAGTCTCATCCTTTCTTGTGGTCCCCTGCTGCCTGTATGCTGTCAGCTTCCTTCTAGTGCCCCTAAGCTGTCATTCAGGGAACGGGCCCATGAAAAGTCAAGGATATAGATCTGAAATTTAGGAGAGAGGTGGAGGTTATAAACACACACAGAGTTAGGGACGTTAATGTGTAGTTAGAAGCCACGCCCTTCTTTCTCTTCGCCATTTGACAAACTCCAGCACATCGACGTAGATCCATCTCTAATAATATTAGCAAAATGATAATAATAATTAATTAATGAGTTCTTCTATATGTGAAGCACTGTTCTGCTTTTTCTATTTTTTGATTTCATATTGAAATGCATCATTTTATTTTTAAAATTTTTTTCTGGTTTTATTGAGATATAATGTCAATTACATTGTATCTCATACATATACGTCATACAGCACTGTATGAGTGTAAGGTACACAACATACTGATCTGACTTACATATATTATGAAACAACTACAATAAGTTGAGTTAACATCTATCATCTCATATAGATACAAAGAAAAGGAAAAAGAAAAATTTTTTCTCCTTGTGATGAGAGCTCTTAGGATCCACTCTCTTAACGACTTTCAAATACACCAGACAGCAGCGTCAGCTATGGTCATCACGTTGTACGTTACATCCCTAGTACTTATTTATCTGACAACTGGAAGTTTGTACCTTTGACCACCTTCCTTCAATTCCTGCTCCTCTACCCCCGCCTGTTGTTCTGAATCTCTTAAACGTATCAACTCATTTTATCCAATTCAAAGCTTGGTGCTCTTATTGTAGTTACTTGTATGCATATATTTACCTTTCCTAGTAGACTTGAAACTCTTTTAAGAAGAGTTTAAGAAGAGAGAAGTCATATCATTTATGTTTTTATCCCCTACATGGCTTTTTGGTACTTCCTGCATTAAGTATGTGATAAACATAGGTATGTTGAATGACTAAGTGAATAAAAGAAAAGAAAAAGAAAGCACAAAATTAAAAAAAAATGGAAAACTATTAACTATATACTTGTGTCTTTCTTTTTCATGTAAATTGCGAGTTTTTTGAGGATAAGATTTGTTTGTTTCTTTCGAAGTGCTAGGCACATGGTAGACACTCAATAAATATTTGTCAGTGAATTGGTTAAAATCTTCCAGAAGAGTATTTTACCCTGGAGAATGGGAAATGAAGAGATATACCCTCTAACAGAGTCAGAATTCACTGAGTACTTGCTGCATACTATTTCACACATATTGTGTGTCAGGAGTTCGATTCTTTGGATGTGATTTTACACTAGGTGGTTTGAAGAATGATTTCAGGGTGCTGCTCCATTGCCAAAGTCCCATTTGGAGCTGTGACTAACTCCTTATGCTCTCCTGTTTCTCGTCTGCCCCAGCAATCTACCACTCTGGCACCATTGTGCGACATTCTTTCATCTACTGAAGGCAACCTGTTACGTACTACATAGAAGATGCCTTAAAACAGTAGTACATCGATCGTGGACACTTTAAATGGAAATATGCATGACCAATTTGTGTAAATTATTCAATTTACAAAAAGGTTAATTTCATTTATGGATAGCAGTATGCTCATACTAGGAATAATCACAAAAGTCTACATTGTTTGAAATGGAGAAATAAGATACTCAACTAAATGATACAGATTGACCTATTTTTCTTTAGCTCTTATAAAATCATACAGTGAAAGATGTAAGAAATCTAAGGATTATTTATTGTTCAAACTGACTTAGAGTAAATTTATGAGGAGATATTATTGTAACTGGAATACCTTTTTCTTTTTTTTTTCTGGAAAGCAACCAAGCAATTGTATGTTGATTAGTACATAGCAAGATACATTTGAAATGAGTTCCAAAAACAAATTTAGCTCTAATTTTTGCCAAAAACGATAGCAAATTCTCATTACAAAAAGAAAAAACTCTGTATTTTGAGAGGCTAATGATTGAGTTTGGGCTACATAATTTCAACGTTTTCCCCAAGTGGGGCCACATCATTACTCAAGATATGAAATATATCATCATTTTACCTGGAGAGGTGCCACAAGCCCTCAAGCAAGGTGGTGGCCCTAGAATTTGGACTGGAGACAGCTTGTCTCTTAGGATTTTGTAATTCTGGATTTTAAATTATTTTCTTGACTAGCTGATACCTGGCAAAGATGAATGTTCATTGATATTGGATACCCAAGGGAAGAAAAAACAGCAACATTATCAGACCATCCCCCACAACCTTTCCGACAAGATGAGGAATAACTGGTGTTTCCATACTGGAGTCCACGAAATGAATTGTAGATGTTTCCTGCTACTCCTAACTATGACAGTGTCAGTAGAATAGTGATTTATATCCTTCTAAGCAATTTTTAGACAACTTGATTTCTTTTATAAATTAGGTCTTCTAGGAATCAAATAAATCCCTGCTTAATAAGAAAGAAAAAGAAAATTATCTTTAGGCATGTTTTCTAATGTTGATCTGTATATTTCAGGCCCCAAAGAATCACAGGAATATTTGAAGACATAGACGAAAATTCACACCCACCCTACGAACAGATCTTAGATCTAACGTAATTTAATTCCATAATTCACATAAACCTCCAACAAGTTGGAAATAACTTCTATATATAAATGAAAGGATCAGAAACATTCAGAAAACATCTCTTGCCTTTGAGATTCACCCAGCTTCTACCATGGAATTTCTGGAGTTATTAGGTGATAAAACTGTAAGTATACAGCAGACGGTAATGGATCAACCATGCAGGTCAAACTATATGGATCGAATGTTGATAAATTTGTTGTTTATGAAAAAGCGAACAATCTAGAAACTAAATTAGAGAAAGTTTGACTAGAAACACTTTCCTACCCAGAATCAATTACTCATTGTTAGGCTACTTAGTACAATTGTCTAACAAACCTATTGGAAAGCCATTAGACAACAAGCTTGTGAAGAGATAGCTAACTTAATTAGGAATCAGGTTACTATAAATCACCTCTGCAAGGAAATGCCATTTTATATCCATTTGATTGGAAGAATTAGTGTGATAATTCCAGTTGTTGGAGAGATGTAGATCAATCATGTCTCATACATTGTTGGTAAGAGAATAAAATGGTACATCCACTTTGGAAAACAATTTGCCGTTGTCTTATGGAAATGACCATGCACATATCCTAGGACCTATCAGTTGTTCTCTTAGATAAAAATTCGAGTGGCACTTGCTTACGTGCATCAGGAGACGTGTATAAGAATGTTTATAGCAGCACTGTTCATCATAACAAAAAGAAAAGAAAGTAAAATAGCTGTATAAAATGCAAATAACCATCAAGAGGAGAATGGATAAAACGAATCATTCAAGAATGTGATATTACACAGTAGTGAAAATGAATGAACCACGACTATGTACTACATGGATGAGTCAGACATATTGTTGAGTGACAAGAAAATCTCAGAAGTTGTATATAACATAATTGCCTTTTTGAAAAATTGAAAAAAACAGCTCAATATAAAAAACATTGCTTAAGCATATGCTATAGGTAATAAGATCATTGTTTGAAAACAAGGGCAAAATCACCATAAGAGTCTAGTTAACGTGTCACTTATACTTCAATTAAAAAAAGCAAAAAAAACCCAAGGGAATAAAAGCACAAAAGGCAGTATGATGGATAATTTGGGTTGGAGCGGTAGGCAGGAAAACAGGATGGGGAAGAGTGCAAAAATACATTAATAGTTGTCAATGTTCTAGTTCTTGGCCTGAATATTGAGGTCATATATGTTTAATAGTTATTGAAGTGAATAAATGAGTAGCTAAATAAAATAAAAGAAGGACACGCCTAGATCTGTGCTGATAGTGTGTCATGACTCAGGAGGAATTCAAATCTGTCCACCACAAATTCATTTAAAAACCAAGCCAGTGGAGGATTGGGAGCAGTTAGCTCAGGGCTAACCTTCCTCAAAAAAAAACAAAAACAAAAACAAAAACAAAAACCAAGCCAGAGAACAAAAAAATATTTTGAAAAGCTAGTGTTGATCTTATCTGTGTAATATTTTATTTTTCTAGCTGTACAAAAGAAAGGCAGGATGAATCTGGTTATATTCTTATGAAATATGAAAGCAGACATTTGAATGAATATTGGTGTTTGGAGGATTTACAATCCAACATCATCGATAAATACTCATGAACAGGATGTGTGGCCCATAGCTAGGCACTTGACTCTTCTATATCTAGATTTCATTAGGATTTTGTTTTGGATGAGAGAATGGGCACGAATGTTCCCTCTGAGAGATGACATTTCGTTAACATAACATACAGTTCATTCTGTCAGCAGGGTTGATTCTGCCACGTGGTGCTGTTGGATTTGCATCTTTTAATGATACTTTTGTTTCCTATAATCTCATGTCTGCTCCATTACAATTCCTTTTTTCCTACATATATTTTTTTTCTTTCAGCCTGCTAACAGAGTTACTACAGTCTGTGCGAAGGTGACATTAGAATTATTACTCATATTAAGCCATCAGGATGGGTGGCTACCTGGACTGAATGAAATAGAAAAACTGATCAGTCATTTACTTTAAATGATTTATATCATCTTGATCTGGACAATTTAAACTTCTAAACTCTCAGCTTAGAGCCATATTTCAACAGGCAGTTGTGTCCTTCATAAATATAGTTCCAACCCTCCGGTCTCTCTCCTACGTTGAATGACAGCAAAGTCCAGAGCAGTCAAAATTTATGGCTGGAGCAGACCTCAGATGAGGTGTCACAGGATTAGGGTCTGGGGGGGCATGTGTTAGGGTTTTTTTCTGGGGGAGCACTCTACAGATATAGATCATAATAGGAACATCTTTGTGCATGTTTGCCCGAGTAACTATATCAACAGAAACACAAAAACACCTTTCTGTTCCTTTTAGGCCCTTATTGCAAACTGTAGGGTTTTAAAAAATCTCTTCCTATTCATTTTTTGTTAGTGTCCTATATAAAAATACTGGAACCTCAGGGCAGATGTTATTGCTCACAATCATATTGCATGTATTGCAGTGCCAGCTCCAAGGCCAGGCAGTAAATATTTATTGAATGATTGACTAGCCTCCGTTAGACAATGAGGCTGTTTTAGCAATCAGTCTCCTTAAATGGCGTTATTTACTTGAAAATGTGCTCTCCACATTGGTTTAGATATTTAATTTACATAGGCCCATTGCCACTCTGCTGTGACACAGATCACTTTCTGAACACTCCGTAGCTTTTCTGCCCTCCTCTCAGATCGAGACATGTTGAAAATTGCATCCATTTTCATTCCACAGCACTGCTTTGCCCTACCCCTACCTCTAAATTGCAATTCTTTGATTCTTTACCATAGATCTAACATGCCCCAGCCTGGTCTGTGACTCCATAAAGTCCTTAGCTTTAGGTTGTAAATAGGATTGCAATTCAAGTGGAGTCTTGTCCGCCTGTTTACTGGACTGCTTTTGAGATTGTTCAAACCCAAATAGGCAGCGGAGAGATGGAAACTTAATTTGTTTCAGGCTTCAATGCCTGGAGTCAAGGCAGACTCTCAATTTCCCCTGAGCAGACTACGAAATGCGTTCAACCTTGGTGAACAGCAGAGACTTTGTGCACAGGCCATTCAGAGATTTCCCAACAAGTCAGATCGTACTCAAATGACAGAGTTACCTGTCAAATACCGAATGAGACCCACCTACCGAGGGAGTTGAGCAATTCTTTGCTTGTTCAATACTTTCATCGTCAACTCAGTTAAACAGAGGCGCTGGCACACGTAACAGAAAGTACAGCAAACACTCCAGGTGCCGAACGTGATGGGGTTTTTGGGCTGCTCTCCTCTGCCCTCACCTGCGCCAGTCCCTAAGAGTTCTAACGTTCTTTCTGTCGCCCTGGAAGCTGTTGTGGTTGAGACAAAAAGCTACGAGCTGGGTAAATGGAATTGTTATGCAAGACTGAAGCCACTTGTTTGGAAGAATGAATCTTTAATGTGTTAAGTGATTTAATATGAAAGAATTACTGTTTTGCTAACCACGTAGAAGGAAAGATGGTAAACTGAGTATATGCCACACAATTCAGTGTAATTCTGCTCAGTAGTTGTTTATGAACCCCTATTGTGAAGGCTTAAATTGGATTCTATGTTAGACATTGAATGAGAAGACAACAGATTCCTCTCCTTAAGAAGCCATGGTTTGGGGGTTGACTAATTTGCATAGGCCAGTGATTAACACAAAGACCAGCACGAAATAGGCATCTAACACGTCCTGTGCTACTGTGTTATTATTGTGTTGTGCTATTATTAATGTGATAAATATCATGTTACTGACATGTATCAAGTATTATAGGACTGCCTGACTATTTTTATTATGCCTAAGGGAGGCTTACTAGAGAAAGCAATATGAGCCGATTCTTAAACAGTGATCATGCCAATAAGAAGCAGGGAAAGACATTTAGGCAGAGGGAATGGCGTGCACAAAGCATTGATGGCATAAAAGAACTCAGCCAGTTCAGTGGTAAGAAGTGTCCAGATCCTTCTTGGCAGGCCAGGACACATTTAGGAGGAGAATTGTCTGCAGTTGTCCAGTCCAGACCTGGTGGTCCTTGTTCAGGTTTAGACCCTATTATGATAACTCAAGGCAGTGTAGCCAGAGGGAGAATTTGAAACACAGTCAAAGAATACAGCCAAAGTAAGCAGAAAGCAATGCCAATAGTCAAGTTTGAGGAGCCAGCCGAAGCTGTGGTTAAGATAATGTGTAATATCGTACAAAGTCAATAGGGATGGGAATCAGATCCAAATGCAGATCTAGAAATATTGGGGGGAGGACATTTCATTTGGATCATGCTTATCAGCACCACTGAAAATGGATGAGAGAAAGAAGGAAGAGGACCAGTTAGGAAGCAATGCAAAATCCAAGTAGGTGATAAGAACTTGAAATAAGGCAGCGATACTGGGGTCAAGTGTGAGAAAAGTTTAGGAGGCAGAATGCATCACGCTTGATAAACAATGGAATATGAGATTGAGGAGCCAAGTATGGAAATGCTACAGTGGCGCTCAGGGTGTGGGATGTGTATGGAACCTGTGACTGATCTGTGTTGACCCAACAGCTAGACCACATGAGTCTAGGAACCAAAGGGTGGAAGTAGCATTAGCTTCTCTTGTCATCATTCTTAATGAGCAACTCATTTGCAGGTTTGTGTTTCTCATCACCTCAACCTTAGGTTCTGCCAAGTCAGAGGTCCAAATTCTAAATGAAGGAATGTTTCCACTAGTGGACATATAAGGGATCTGCTGAACTTGAAGAGATGGCTTGAAGCTACCACATCACTTTGCAGTCCTCTTGCTAGTGTCCCTGCAGGCAAAAATTCAGGAAAAAATGACCCTAATAATTGAAAAAAGGTGGAATGTGGTTAGTTTCAAAAGAGAAAAATATAAAAGAACACCATGGAAATCTAGAAGATGGAGAAATTTGGTAAGATTCAGAATTGCAAAGATGAAAGGCCAAAGATGGGCAATGCGTAAAGGTTTATAAGGACAAAGAATAATGTCAGAAAGCTATGTATTATTTTATTGTATGAAAATATTTGCAAATATCCTTTTGAAACTGTCTCCGTTGGATAAGTAAACGGACATCTGTATGCAATCTAGTCATATTATATTAGACGATGATATTGTCTAATCATAATTTTTAATAATAATGAAGGAAATGAGGAAATAGATAACACTTGATAGCAAAATTCTAACACTTTTTTTCTATTGCCACATGGAGAATATTTTTTCTTGTGTATTTGTACCTTATTATTTACAGTTGTGATAGCTTAGGTATTTAAAATGTTTTTAATATAATGATCAAAACATAATAAACGAAGTTTGGAAGAGTTAAATAGATTTGACTCCATTGTCTTGACTTTGTGCTGATTTCCCCCTTGCCCTCATCTAGGTTCAGATTCATATTTCAGGCTAGATATTAGGACAGTCATAGAATAAACTGGTACAAAGCATCAGCTTAACTTGAATTGTCCAACTCCTTTCTAGATAGTTGGTACTTCTGCTTCCCTTCTCCGGGGGAGGGAATAATTTGGCTTAAGCAGTGTTGTACTTACAATCAATATGGTGTTGTGACTAAGAGCATGAGTTCTGAAGTCAGAGGCAACTGGGCATCACGTTCTAGGCATGATATCAGCTGTGTTCCCACGTGTGAGTGAATTGAACTTCTCTGTGTGTTAGGTTCTTCATTTGTAAAAGAGGGTTTTACCTCTTAGGAATTTTGTGAAGATTTCATGAGCTAGCGCAAGTAAAGTATTAGCCCCATTTGAAGAATACAGCGAACTCTGGTAACACAAACCTCTAGTTAGTTGAGTAGTGTTAGTGTCTCTGGTAGTAGAAATCATCACAGTTGTAGTAGTAGTTGTTGTTAAAAGATAATTTTCAAAAAGTAGGTAAATCATGGGTTTCATATAGATATAAAAATGAACATGTGTTAGATTTTATTTAACTCATTAATCAGGGAGGGAACCAAGCAGATGCTATAACCAATTCAAAAGAGAATCCAAACAACAGACACATTTATGGATTAGGAATATCAAAATGAATGCGAAAACGGAGGCAAAACTGGCGTCTCCCATAGTGGAGGAGAGAGAACAACGGAATGCCCACTGGATGGAACTTCCCTGTCTGTATAGCAGGATTCGTTCTGGCCTTGCTATCAGTAATCTACAGCTCACAGAGTTACAAAATAGCTTTCACAGAATAAAATTTAAAAATGGAGATGGGTGTGTTCCAAACAACAGCTTCCTGTTGAAGCACAATTTTCCTCCACATGGCAATGGCAAGTAACATGTGTGATATAAACATTACAAAAAGCAAGTTAAACCCTGGAAAACCTGAAAGAGAACACAGTGTGTGCCTTATTCAAAAGGTGCTGGTGGCAAGAACGCTGGTCCTGGCACCAAATACACCTGGATTCCAGTCCCCTTTTTTCACTGTTTACCAGATAATTGACCTTGGACAAGTCATTTCACTTTTTTGCGTCTTGTTTCCTCATCTGTGAAATTGGACACTGGAGCAAGTGCTTCGTCAAGCATCCCCCAGACTCACATCTGTAGACTAGAAGCGGTGGCTGCTGATGTGAATTTTAAAGCAATGTCTCCTGTGGATAATCTACCCGTGGATAACTGAGACTTGGCTGCAAATGAGCAATGCGATCAGAGTTACCGACCTAAACAATTCCAACAAATGGCAAGTCATTAGGGCCTTTGAAATGTCACCCATTGTACTGTGTATATTTAATGAAATGCTAATGTAATTTTGCTAAACATGCAGAACTTATCATTACACATGATGGATTGGAGAAATGAGTTTCCAAGGGTAGTAAACTGTCATAGAAATAGTGATTAAGCACTACAATTATGGGAACACCTACCTTTGATATTAGAAAGTCATTTTTTTTTCCAGCTTGTGTTAAAGTGGTAAGAGACTGTGAATGTGAGGCAAAGGATGTGTGTTGAAAGTATGATTTAAGAACATTCAACTCAAACTGGTGGCATGGTGTCACCTAGGTAGGCAATGCCCACCCTATGGTACCATGGGCACTGCATGTGACTTTTGTATGTCGTTCCCTCAATTCTGTGTGTGCAATCACGTGGGATATTTGAGCAAATGTTAGACCATGAGTGGCTTGTTTTTATAAAATAATTATTCATTAGATTTATAATTTAATAGTAAAGTAATTATTTATTATATTCTATAATGTTATATTTAATAAAATAACATTATATTTAATACAATTATTTATTATATTTAATAAATTTTATATTTAATAATAGATTTAAGGATATATAATTTAATAGTATTGTATTTAAAATATAAAATTATATTCAATGCTAATTTAATTTATTTGACAATGTAACAATAATATACTTAATAAAATAAGTACATCTAACATAATATCTAATATTAAATATTAAATATCTAATATAAAATGTTAACAATATTTATTATAAAATGTACAGGAAACTGCATAAAAGACATGTAGAGCTTGGTGGATTATTATGAGGCATCTATCACGCAGATTAAGACAGACTTTTGATGGCTAGCCAAGACACCCTGCAGGTGTCCTGTGTCCATCACAGGTCTCTTCCTCCTTCCTAAAAGAAACCATACTGTTGCACTTTAATCACTTTCTTTCATTTCTCCATTTTTATCACGCAAGTGTACATTACTAAAGAGTATAGCTTATTCTGCCTGCTTTTTATTAATGTGCTGTTTAAGTCTTTTTCACCCAAACCTTATTCCTCCATCTTCACTCCTTTCGAAAACAATTTTTGCACGTTTGTGGGAGAACATGGGTCAATGAGTCTGGAGGGTTTTTCATTGTCTGGATTTCATGTAAATTGGTAGTTGGATAGAGACTTGATTAGACTCATGTTCCTTTTCAGTGGGGGGGGGGCAGACAGGGGTCACGATGTGTCCTCCAGTTGGGGGCATGCAGTGCCTGATCGTCTCTATTATGCTGGTAGCCATTGAAGCTCCATGCTCAGATTCATGAATCTTCGAGGGGTGTTTTGAGCTTGATTTTCTGTGTGAGGGACTATTTAAAATGCACGCATAAATCACTAATATGTTAAAACTGTCAGTCCTTGATACGTTATTATGTTGGTAGCACTGAGGTTTGGAAATATTTGTATTATTTCTCTAACGTTAAGTTCAATAGGTTAACCTTGTGATTTCCATGCCACTGTACAATTCTGTGGAAGTTCTGTATCATCTCAAAGATACTGGGAGAGTTCTATTTAAAGTTGCTGAAGGGGGCTGGCCCTGGAGCTGAGTGGTTAAGTTTGCGTGCTCTGCTTTGGCGGCCCAGGATTCCCCAGTTTGGATCCCGGGCAGGGACTTATGCACCAGTCATCAAGCCACACTGTGGCGGCATCCCACATAGAAGAACTCGAATGACCTACAACTAGGATATACAACTATGCACTGGGGCTTTGGGGAGAAAGGAAAAAAGAGGAAGATTGGCAAAGGACGTTAGCTCAGGGCCAATCTTCCTCACACACACAAAAAAGCATAGCTTTAAAAAAAATAAATAAGTAAAACTGGTGAAAAATTGGTCTCTGCCTTGATCTCCCATGTTTACAAATGGCCACGGACATTCATAACAAATATTCTCAACAAAATCTCTTCAACAGTGCTAACCGGGACAATGAATTTTAAGCCAAGTTCTGGAGCAAAGATCAAGTTTCTTATTGTAATGAGTACTGTCTGGATTACAGTCAACAACTTTGCTGAGCACTTACTTTGTGCAGGGGAGAGGCAAAAACTAACCATTGTCATACCCTGGAGTTGAAAATCTTCTCACTTGAGGGTTCTAGACACCACAAAATGTAACTCAGAAGAAGTGTGTACAACGAGCTATTTTCAGCAGAATTTTCATGGACTCAGGTCTAATTCACTAGGAGGTAGTGTATGACTGCATTCTTACTGAGGAAGAAAATGAGTTACTTTCAGCTGATTTCACATACGGAGATGTTGTGCGGAACTAAGGGTCCTTCCAGCTCTGAAATAACATCACTGTAAGACAGGGTTTCTTGACTTTGGTGCTAGTGATAATTTGGGCTGGATAATTCTGCGTCGTAGGGTCTGTCCTGTGCATTGTAGGATGTTTGGCAGCATCCCTGGCCTCCACCCACTAGATGCCAGTAGTACCCTCCCCCCAAGTTGTGACAACTAAATATGTTGCCAAACACGACCAAGTATAACCTGGGTGGAAGGAATCTCCCTTGGTTGAAAACTACTGCTCTAAGAAGTCCTTAATGTGTAAATACACTTAGAGGAAAGAAGGAATCTGCCTGCAGTTTGCATGTAAAACACCTAACTCATCGTGAAATTCCAGCAGTGGTTTGACATTTTATATTTTATAACATACCAGAGGGAAATGGATGTAGCTATGTATACATATATTCATCTTTTTACATTTTTAACATCCCCCAATACTTATAATTTTTAAATACTTTATATTAACAGTTGCTTTCTGATTATATTATTCATACACATTTGTTATGTAAAATGCAGAAAGAACTCAAAGAAGATAAAATGATCTGTAATCCTATCCTATAAATCTAACTATTATTTACGGCTGAGGTTTATCATAAGATTTTCATTTTTCTATATCATTTAAATATAGAGTTATATCACATAAAAGAATATATATATACAGTATTCAAAATATTTTGTGTTGTTTGGGTCATTATATAATGCACATAACCACATTTCTTTAATTTATTTTCTCACATACTTCTTAGTTTTTAAAATATTTTGAAATATTTTGAAGCAAATCCTGGTCATCATCTCATTTTCATCCATAAATAGTTAAAATATATTTCTAAAGGCTAAGGACTTAAAGAAAACTATCCACAATGCCATTTACCTCATCAAAAATTACTAATCATTCCCTAAAATTAGAAAATATCCAGTCACTGTTGAAGGGAAATGAGAATTTGAATTCAGTTAGTGAAGGAAAATACAGTGAATTTAAATTCTCGGGCTACACTGTATTTTACCAACAGAATGATTGTAAGAAGCTATAGTCCTATCATTTAAACAAAGATTCCAGTTTCTGGAAGGTAATATTTTCATACTCTCATAATCCACACAGCTCTTTCCTTGACAGAAGGAGGGGGATGTCTTAGGCAGGAGTTTCTTCTCGGCTTGTCCATTCTCATGGTGGCCCCCTGGTGGTCAGATGGGCTTTGCAAGCATTTTCCTTGGCTCAGTGTGTACAAGTGTGTGTGTGCGTGTGTGTGTGTGTGTGTGTGTGTAATTTGGAGAGAAGAGGAGGGGAGAGGGTACAGTGGAGTAAATGCTAATGTATTTCTTTCCCCATAGACACAAATATTCTGAGGTCCACTGAAAGCTGTTAGACAGTCATGGTCTCAGCCGTCGTAAAACTAGGGATCTTGATCAAAAGTATTTGGGTACAGAAACCAGAAGACCGTGGCCTGAGTCCTCGATAACCACTTCTTTAGGTCAATTTGGGTCTTAATTTCCTACGTTAAAAACTAAGAAATCCTAATAAATGAATTGGCAGGCCCCTTAAAATCCTCCTGACTGTATAGTTCTATAAAACAGAATCTCTCCCATCAATAGCTCCCTCAGAAGGTACATGTTTACATAAATATTCCAGTTAAAGTATTCTGAGTTTGAAATGCTTGGAAAAGAAATGAGAAAGTTCTGTTGTCTTCTGATGAAATAGCTGCAGTACATTTTTTCCGAAAATTAAATTTATAAATGTTTATTCATTCAAAATAATGTTACTGAGGGCCTACCATAGACAATCCAGTCTACTGGATATTGGGGTCAAGATGAGGAGAGGAGATAAGAAGAGAAAAAAGCACATGTAATCTGTCTGAAAAGAGCTCAAAATTTGTACATGACAAGATTAAAATCACCCACTTTGAACAAAACTTGAACTTCACAAAATAAATACATCGTGAAAGAGTTGTTTGAACTGTAATAGAAATGAGCCATGCTTTCATAGGTTAACCTGTATAAAATAAATGAATTACACACACATGCAAACACACACACACATGATCATGTGCAATCGAATTCTTTACCTGTTTTGAGTACAAATTAACAGTAATGGTTGTATTGACTGAGGTAGGTGTTTTAGATGTATCTCACTTAATTGTTATAATTATGCTATCAGAGAGGAATTATTACTATCTTCATTTTACATCAGAGCAAATGAAGGTGCCTAAAGCCCAGGTAATTTGCTTAAGGGAAAACAGCAAGTAAGAGACGAGATTGAGATCCGCCTGCTTTGCTGGGCTCGCAACCACTAGGCTATACACGGTTTCACCTTGGGCACACTTCCCAGTTGAACTGCTGTGATACGCAGCTCAAGAACCACTGTTCTGGAGGCAAGCGCTGGCCAGAGAAAACTACATTTCGACTTTCTTTAGTCCCAGGGTACCAAAGGAGCAAGGTGCTAAAGATATCTCCATTCCTTCAAGATTTTCCTTCAAGAAAGTACTAAATGTGAGATTTACAAGCAGTCAGGGCTAGCAATAGATTATTAATGATCATTATTATTTTTTCTTGGTGGTAAAAAACACATAGCGTGAAATCTACCCTCTTAAATATTTAAGTGCACAGTACAGTAGTTAACTGTATGCACATCATTGTACAACAGGTCTTTAGAACGTTTTCATCTTGCTTAACTGAAATGCTATACCCGTTGAACAGCAACTTCTCGGTTCCCCCTCCTCCACCCCCAGCAACCTCTAATCTACTGTCTCTCTCTCTGAGTCTGATTACTTTAGATACCTCATACAAATGGAATCATACACTGTTTGTCTTTCCATGACTGGTTTGTTTCACTTAACGTAATGTCCTCAAGGTTCATCGTGTCACGTACGACAGTATTTCCTTCTGTTTTAAGCCTAATATTCCATTGGATGTATTTACTATATTTTCTTCATCCATTCATCTGTCAATGGACATTTAGGTTGTTTCCACTTCTTGGCTCTTGTGAGGAATGCTGTAATGAATACGGGAGTGCATATATCTCTGAGATCAAGCAGGGCTGCTGGATCATATGGTAGTTCTATATTTAATTTTGGGTAAACTTCATACCGTTTTCTATAGCAGCTTCACCATTTTACATTCCCACAAGTAGCACACAAGGGTTCCAATTTCTCCACATCCTTGCCAGCACTTGTTATTTTCTGGTTTTTTTCATGATCCTCATCTTAACAAATGTGAGGTGATATCTCATTGTGGTTTTGGTTTACATTTCCCTGATGATTAGTAATGTTGAGCATCTTTTTTGTGCCTGTTGGCCATTTGTGCATCTTCTTTGGAGAAATGTATATATTTATGATAATTTGCTTTACCTTTTGATGCAAAGATCATTCCTTTTTCATGGATAAAAAGTAATTTAATTCCTTGCAAAGAGCATGCACTGAACATATGCTGCAGAAGGTATACTGGGCCTGTGGGGATGCACATCTCTTGAAGAGCAGTTTGCATTATAGAAGAAGAGACAAGTCATGTATATTCAAACCCTACTACAAGGCAAAGTCTGAAATATGTTTTAATGATGGTACTGGTTACAGTGGGGATGCAGTGAGTGTAAGGGAGCCAATATTTATTAACCAAGTACCATCACGTACAAATCGGATTGGGTGAGGATCCTCGTTGAAGCTATCTGAGCCTCAGAGAAGTTAAGTCATATGCCTAAGGTCACCAGCAAGTAGATCATTGATTCAGCATTTGAACTGGATCCAACATCTATAATATTTTCTACTATAACATTTTATATCCTCTTCTTTGGGAATTGAGGGGAACTTCAGAGAAACTTGACTTTCGAGCTGAATCTTAAAGAATGGATCAGTGTCAGATTTAGAGAAGAGTCTCTCACTGGTTATTCTGCCATTTCTGTAATCTGCCTTAGAAAAGTGATAAGCTTGGTGAAAACCTGGGACCTGATGAGAAAAGTGCGGGGTGCGTCTCTGAAGAATGCGTTAAAAGCCCCATTCACCCCAGGGGCACTATTTGGTTTACAAGGGCCTCCTCATTTCAGAGACTGAGGTTTCTAATTAGCCAGTTAAGCATAACCCTTCCTCCGATTGTTCTGACTTGTTCCCATTTCCTAGGGACATCAGACCCTCGCTTCCACTGGAGTAATTGCCCTAAAGTGAGCTTCTCATAACTATGATTGTTCTTACTCTAGAGGATCAGCTATTTTCTAATTGTCAAATGCAAATGATAATGTGTTGATTCTGAGGGTAATTCTTGGGGCTGCACAGTTATTCGACAAGTCAGGGTTATGAATTCTAGTCCAAAGGCAAGATCTTTAACAATTTGTAATCAAGATTTGGGAGCTCTGCAAAGAAACTGTCCTTGACTAAGGAAGGCTGGCCTTGGGTGGGGGAGGGATTCTGCGGACCCTTATGTGATCCTGAGTGTTCATTTCCATCTGAAGTTGTTTGCTGAGGTGTGTTTCTCATTAGAGTCAGCTGTGGCAATCTGGGAGTTTTAAAATGTCTCCATTTATTTATTTATTTATTATTTTTTAAAGATTTTATTTTTTTTCCTTTTTCTCCCCAAAGCCCCCCAGTACATAGTTGTACATTCTTCGTTGTGGGTCCTTCTAGTTGTGGCATGTGGGACGCTGTCTCAGCGTGGTTCGATGAGCAGTGCCATGTCTGCGCCCAGGATTTGAACCAACAAAACACTGGGTCTCCTGCGGCGGAACGCACCAAGTCAACCACTCGGCCACGGGGCCAGCCCCTCCATTTATTTATTTTTAGCCAGCAGATATTTAGAGGCTACAGAGCATCACTAGTGTTAGCATCAAGTTGTAATTCATCCGGTCTTATTCAGGAGGGAGAGGAGATCAGGATACCAGTACCCTTGGAACCCCTGCCAGGCCACCCAACCTTCTAGAACGGCCTCAGAACTGGCCATATCCTGAAGGTGGCTCATCTCCTTGTCTGAAAAATGGGGGAAAGATGCAGCCAGGTGGATGTCCCTGTGGAAATGCCCGATCATTGACCCTAAGAGTTTGTTGTCCTCTTTTCATAAACTACGTTAAATTGACAGATAGTTGCTATCTATCATTTAAAGAGCTGCTCTTAGGAGAATAGTGGTGCATGGTGGGAGCCACAGAGATCAAACCGATGGATATTGTTCTGAATCCAGACTCTGTCACCAACTGTGTGATTTTGGGCAGGTGACTCAGTCACTAAGACCTCGAGTCTTAGTTTGTTTGTTTGTTACATGGGCGTATCACTACATGGGTTTCGCAGGCAGTAAATTACATACATTTTTTGAATGTTCCTATTACATTATTTAGCACTTGATATGGGCCTAGTAAATCGCATTTCCCTTCTCCATAACGTACAAGAACAATGGGAATTTTAGGTACTATATATACATATTGAAATATAAGTTGAAGAATTCCCCCAAATGAAGATAAACCAATACATACTTAGACAATGTTGAACAATGTGGGATGAAATTGGGATTAATGTCAGCAAATGATAATATTCTACATATTTGGAAAGGAAATGAATTTAAAAAATTTACTACTGCATTCATTCAGTAAATGGTCTTGGAATTCTTTTATGTTTATATAACTCAACTTAACTGGAAACTAGGTGGTAAGGATGATTAAGGTAATAAAAGATGATTAAGGTAATATAACATGACCTAAGAGAAGTATGCAAATAAAATAGAATTGGGGGTTTTAAGGAAGAAAAAATTAGCAGGATTAAGAAAGGCTTTATGGAGGAAGAAACTGTTTCTAAGCTGGACTTTAAAGCACAAATTGAATTTCAAGGACAGAAATTAGGGCTAGGGCATTCTAAGGAGGACCTGAGAGAGGTGACAGATCACCAGACTGGCTTGACTGGAAGCCAGGCCGGGTCCCATGAATGTGTGACCTGTTCAGTTCCACAGGGCCCTGCACTGAGTTTATTACTCTGTTGTCACCATCTTGAAATTCTTGATAATTATCGAACAAGGGAAGCTACAATTTCGTTTTGCACTGGGCCTCAAAAATTACGTAGCCAGTCCTGACTGGAGAAAATGGTTAAAATAAAAATCCTGAAATCCTACAGGCTCTTAAATTTTGGAGGAAAGAATCTAAATTTTATTGTGTCAGGGAATGAGGAGAGCCTTGAACAAGGGAGTGACATGACTGGGTTATGTATTAACCACACAAACTGTAGGGATGTTGGGTAGGAAAAGAGTTGCCAGAGGCAGGAAAGGGAGTGGTTTTTCCTGGGATCACCAAACCTCCTTGTTTGCTTAGGGCTGCCCTGGTTTATGGCAGCTATCCCAGTGTCATTATTAATAGTGCCTTCTTTCACTCTGAAAAGTATCCTCGTTTGGATGATAAACTATATGGTCACCCAAATTATTTTGATAGTCAAGGCAAATTAAGCCTTGAACTTGAATGAGGACAGGAGGTGTAGTGAATAGATTATAAAGAACCAAGAAGAAGCATAAATGGCAAGAATTATCAAATTTGAGTCTGAATTTTCCTTTTAATAACAATAAATTCTGCAAATGCTTATGTGCTAGTAGTTGAATTTTTGGTATCTGTTGCTTGAGGAAAACCATGATGGCATAAAACTACTCTGAAGTAGATAAATAGATATTTTGTGAATCACTAGACATTTGGAGATTTGTATTACATATTTGAATGAGATATTATTCATCCTGTCTAAAGTCGCTGATCGCTGTGCTTCTAGATTGGTGGACCTCTTGCAAAATTTCAGTCCTCCGTAACAAAGTATCCATCTGTAGCTCAGAAGAGCAGAATAACCGATTTGTAAGTAAAGCTCAAGTTCTTTAGCACAACATTCAACGCTACCCACGTCTGTGTAGAAGCTCAAGTGGAGCCTGTATATTATGACTCGAAGAATTCACCAATAGATGGCTGAGTGTCCACCACCGAAATAGCTGATGTGTGCGTATGGGGAAATGTGTGGGTATGAGGGAATAGGGAGTGGAGTAAGTGGATGTGGCTTTATGGAAGTTATACTCCCATACAACTTCATTTTAATAAAAGAAATACCTGATTTGGTCTAACTTATACATTGGGCATCCGCAAAATCTTTCCTTTGAGATACTTTTTAAATCCACGAATATGGTAGAAAGAACATTATGAAATTTCAAGTTTAAATCCTGGCTCTACAATTTACCAATTCTGTGACTTTAAGGTTTTCTGAGCCTCCTTTCTTCATTTACAAAATGGGGTTAATGATGCCACTCTGCAGGCGGTCGTGAGGAGTACAGTAATGTGGCATGGGAAATACTTGAAAAGCTCTAAATCAGTGGTTCTCAAACTTTAGCATACATTAGAATCATTTAGAAGCCGTGTTAAAACACAGCTTGCTGGGTCCCTCATCCCAGAATTTCTAATTTGGTAGAATTTGCACTGTAGTGAGATCCCATGTGTTATGGACTGAATGTTTGCATCCACCCAAAATTCATATGTTGAAATCATAACCCTTCATGTGATGATAGGAAGTGGGGCCTTTGGGAGGTAATTAGGTCCTGAGGGTGGAGCCCTCATGAATGGCATTAGCGCCCTTACAAAAGAGACTCCAGAGAGCTCTCTCACCCTCTTTCTAGCGTATGAGGATACAACTAGGGGAGAAGTCATTAGTGTGCTACCTGGAAGAGAGCCCTCACCTTACCATTCTGACAATTTTGGCACCCTGGTCTCAGCCTTCCAGCCACTAGAACTGTGACACATAATTTTCTGTTGTTTATAAGCCACCCTGTCCGTGGTAATTTGTTACAGCAGCCCGAACTGCTTAAGACCCCTTGTGATTTCAATGCTGCTCTTTTGGGTATTACACTTGGAGAACCGCTGGTCTTGGCACACCTAAATCTAAGCAAACTTGGAAGAATAACTCCCGTCTGCCTAGAGGATAGATTTCTTGGGAGAGGTTGAACATTATAAAATAAAAGAGACATTCACAAAGAAATGCATGTGATGAAACATTTTACTAGCGAAGAAAAATCTTGGCTAAGTGAAGAAAATAATAAAGATTGCTGTGAATCATCTACTGGTCTCATGCAAACTAAAACCAAGGATTATACACCCAGCTTAATTTCAACTTTATAATGATTTCCTTTAATTACTGTATAGGACCAAACATGAAGATGCAGTAGTGTGAAATTAATACTGACAACACTGGGCTTGCCTGGGCTCTGCAGATTAACCAGCATTTTACTGCATCAATAAAGGAATGAGGAAATAAAATTAAAAACTGATAGTGAATGGAATTACTTACTTGAAGCTAGTGATTATGTCAAGCTGTCACTCCCACAGATGGCTTAAGCACAGAAAGACAACCAGAAAAATTATAAACCACTCTATGAAGCCCGTATCCATCTCGTCCACAAGCTTGGTAACAATGGAAATCTGAAATCGACTTGGTCATGGCAGATTTGGGTTGTGTATTTCACATTTCGTAGACTCCTAGCATCTTGAAGAGTAGAGATCAAAAAGACCTTAGGGGTCATGTGGGATTAGATTTCACTTTTTGAGGCGTTATACTGAATTCTTTCATCTAAAATGGAAACAATAAAGAGGTTTTCTTCCCTTTTCTTTTAATTACTGAAATACAATTTAGAGAAAAAGGAATAGTGTCAAATCATACACAGAAATCATGTGAAACAGAAATTGCCTTAAAATATAGCAAGGTTAGTTCTCTGCGCTTTTGAAGAGGCTGTGTTTATTCAGGCCATAGATTTTACTTTACTGTTTTCCTTTCCTTTTCTTTAATTCTTTTCCTTTCCCCCTTTGCTGTTCTCTTTACCACTATTCCTTTATAATCTAGACTCAGATCACCCAAAAGTCTCCTAAAAATTGACTGGAGCACTGATCCCTTTTTCACCAACTGATTTCTGGGCAAACTATGTCTGATTATAAAGGGTCCTTGCTTTAGCAGAAACAAGGCTGCATTTTTCTGTACAAGTGAAAGTAATTATAGAGTTGTGAACTATCAGGTTCGAACATGATCATAAAGAACCTCTCCTTCTAATTCTATATCAGAAGGTGGCAGGATGTGGTTCTTTCTTGCTTATGATCCTTGCCTTCTCACTGTTGCAATGGAGAGAGTCTTCTTTTTTTTTTTTTTTAATAATACTCAAGCATTAGAATTTTGTTAGAAGAGGCTCTCAATATTAGCAATGAGATTTTTTCGTTTTATGGCTGATCCTTTCTAAAGAATGTAAGGATCTAACGTATTCCTTTTAGGATGGAACGTGGTTCACAAAGTCTTGAAGCAGGATGGAATCTGGACCCTGAAAAAAAATAGAGAAGAGGAAAAAGAGGAGGAGATTATGGGACTCCAGGCATCCAACTAAGAATTGACTCTTTGTGGCCTGAGAAGTAACCTGTGTGGTCACGTTGAGGATTAAGATTGATTTCTTGAAGGTAATAGAAAGAATCTGACCACCCTTCCGGTCATTGGGAGCATAATGTCTAAATTTTAACAAATATGGTAGAACTCAAAATCTTGCTAGATCCATTTCTAAACCTGCTGTGACAGAGCCAACTCTGTGTTTGGCTAGGACTCCCCGTGGAAAAGGAACATAATGACTGGAGTTCTTGAGAATTTGCTATCAAATAATTCCCCCATGTGCCCATTTATCCTAGGAGTCCTCAGACTTCCCTCTCCAACAATCTCAAAACCTGGGGAAACCATCAAATCTTCCTGTTAGAAGGGTTCCCTGCTCATCTAGGAAACAGTTGATCTGATTTGGGGTTTCTCTCTTCATTATGCATGACAAAGATCCAAACAGCATTCATTGAAGACAT